>NC_084490.1:15019443-15671898 GCF_030035675.1 Rhineura floridana
ATTTATCACTGAGTCCATCAGGACTGATAGAATTCTAAGTAAAAATTCAATTTGTCCTCTGTCTACAATATCAAGTATGAGGATCTTGTCCTTTATAGAGAGAGATATGTATTTGTTCTATAGCAACAAAAAGTTAACTCCTTAGGACTATGGTTGCACTCTGCAAGTAGTTATGTCAATGGAGCTTCCATAATTCTTGTACCAAGTTTGCTCTTATGTTCTCCAATTTGACTTCTCAAAGATCTGCTAGTTTGTCCCACATGTATTAAAGGGCATGGGATGACCTACAGTATATAATATTGACAGATTGGTAATTAGTAAAAATTTTCAGTATGAACTTCCTACCATGCACGGGATGAATAAATTGTTTAATTTGCAAAGTTTATGCACAATATAAACATTTACCACATTTTAAATATCCAGTGGCAATATGGGATCTGATTCTGTTATGATTTAAGTCTGCACAACATTGTTGTTAAATTTATTATCCACCTTTCACCAGCAGGTCCTAGGCTGGGTTACAATAGTTTAAAATTCAATTAAAACAGATTACAATCAAAGGAATAGATTGGGTCCTGAAAACATAGACTTCAAGTGTCAAAGGCCAGGGTAAAGAGGTGTGTCTTCAGCATTCATTGAAAACTATACAGTGAAGATGCCAGCAGATGCACCTCTGTGGGGAGGGGATTCCACAATTTAAAGGCCACCACAATTCTCCAAATGTCTGAAGGCAGCAGAATTACCAAAAAGGCCCATTCTGCTGATCTTAACACCTGAGAGGGTCTGTAGGGAAGGAGGTAGTTTCTCAGATATTTGGCTCCTAAGTCATTTAGGGCTTTAAATTCCAGAGTGAATGCCTTAAATTGGGCCTGGAAATCAACTGGCAACCTCTGCAACTGTTTTAGAACATGAATTTATGAATTCTAAAAGCAACCACAGCCAGTAATCTGGCACTGCATTTTGGATCAGTTTAAGTTTCTGAGTTGTCTTCAAGGGCAACCCCATGTACAACGTATTGCAATAATCCAATCTGCAAGTTACCAGAGCATGGGGTATTGTGACCAAGCCATCTCTGCCCAGAAGGGGCCATAGCTGGCGAACCAGCCAGAGGTGGGAAAAGGCACTTCTAGCCACTGAGACTACCTGGACCTCAACTGACAATGTTGGATCCAGGAGTACCCCCAGGCTATGAGTGCAACCCCATCCAGAACAGGCTGTATTCCCACCACCTGGACTCAAGAACCTGGAACACATAACACCTCTGTCCCTTCAGTCCCTTCAGTTTCAGTTTGTTGGCCCACATATAGCTCATCACTACCTCTAAACACCTGTGTAATACCTCAACTTCCTCTCCTGATTCAGATAGAACAGAGAGACATAGCTTGGTGTTATCTGCATACTGGTGACACTTAACTCCTAAACTTCTGATGGCAGCTCCCAGCAACTTCATATAGATGTTAAATCGCATGGGTGACAACAGGGAGCCCTGCGGAAACCAGAGGAAAGTTCCGATGGTGTTGAGCAGGAGCTTCCCATATCTAATTTCTGGAAATGTCCCTGGAGGTAGGAGCAGAACCACTGAAGCACAGTGCTCCTAATTATGACCTCCCTGAGCCTCTCCATACAATGGTTATTCACATCAAAAGGTGCCAAGAGATCAAGAAGAACAAGGAGGGTGGCACTTCCCCCATCTCTTTCCCGACTAATGTCATCAACCAGGGTGACCAAGGCAGTTTCAGTGTCATGACCAGGACTGAAGCCAGACTGAAATGGATCCAGATATTCAATCTTCCCCAAGCATGCCTGAAGCTGGACTGCCACCAGCTTCTTGAGCCACCAGCTTCTTGAGCACCTTGCCCTCAATGGGGATATTTGCAACTGGGAAATAGATAGAATCATAGAGGTGGAAGGGGCCTATAAGGCCATCGAGTCCAACCCCCTGCTCAATGCAGGAATCTAAATTAAAGCATACCTGACAGGTGGCTGTCCAGCTGCCTCCTGAATGCCTACAGTGTTGGAAAGTCCACCACCTCCCTAGTTAATTGGTTTCATTGCTGTACCACTCTAGAAAGTTAGAAAGTCTTTCCTGATGTTCAGCTGAAATCTACCTTCCTCTAACTTGAGCCCATTATTTTGTGTGCTGCACTCTGGGATGATTGAGAAGAGATCCTGAAGAGCACTGAGCCCAGGACTGAGCTCTGCGGTTACCTGCTTGTTACCTCCCCTCAGTTTGAGACGGAACCATCGATAAGCATGCTTTGACTATGATTCCAAGAGTTTTTAAGTCAGCTAGATGAGTTCACATACCCCATCTCTCTAAGAGGATCAAAATAATGCCTTTGACCTATCTACATAAAGCAGTTTCGGAGCATAATCACTGGGAAAATACATCTTTCTCTCCTCTTTTAATTTTTTTAAAAATGATTTCATTGTAAGAACACAACAAAGCAAATGCAAGTAGGGAATATGCATGAAAAGATAATTGTTTTCTCTGTCACCTTACAGAGCCATTCCTCTAGTATTAACACATAGAAGAGTTCAATAGAAGAGCATACTTTTTTATAAATCAGTTATGATGTCCAATTTTTACACGTTGGTACAGGAAATAATTTAGCAAATAATTTGCTGTAGCATAAGTGATAAATTCCCACCAAATTGTGTAGAATTGTTCCAGGGCTTCAGAACCTTTTGAGACTTTTAAATTGTGTGTTATTTTCACAGATATTGCCAGATTCCAGACATCATTATACCATAAAGAAAATCATGTAATATCTTCAACTTTTGAGCAATGGAAATTTGAGCAGCTGCCAACAGCCACATTAATAATGCCTTTGAGTAAATATTTACCGCCTGATCATCCATCATATCTAGCAGTGACAATTCTGGAGTCATTTGAATGGTGGTCTTAATTATCTTAGCAATCTTTTCACATATCTCAGTCCAAACTTTCTGAACAAGTGGGCACTCCCATTATAAATGGAATAATATGTCCCTGGCTACACACTCTTGCCAGCAATCCAATGCCAAACCTGAAGTCATATGAGAAAATGTACAGGTGTATAGTACCACATGTCTGAGATCTTTAAAGAGCTTTCCCTCAAATTAGTCAGACATCTGTTTGTATGGTTTAGAGCAATCTTTCCCACCCTTTGGGTCCCCAGATGTTGCTAGCCTACATTTCTCATAATTCCTGACCATTGGACTTGCTGGCTGGGGCTGACAGGAGCTGTAGTCCAGCAACATCTGGGGACCCAATGGGTGGGAAAGGCTGGTTTAGAGGATCATATGTTTTTCTATTTACTTTCACTGTCAGTACCCATATCAGGCTCCCATACAGTTATAAGGGCTGCAAAAAGTCTGGTTGAAACGTTCAATTCCTTGTACAGCTGAATTCCTTATACAGGGTGGACACCAATCCCTTTCCTATAGTATCCTGCTTCAACATTGCTACTTCAAATCTAGTTCTGTTAGTTCTCAAATTTTGGTTTCTTAGAAGATTGGTTAAATTCATTAATCCGTAACTTGCATATATCTACGCTAAGTTGTTCATACAATATTGGATTTTCATTATGGTAAAAATCACATTTTTTCCTAAACCCCCTTTCTTTTTTTCCTCTCACTTTGTTATCAGTGTGGCATAGTTGTTAAGTTGTTGGACTATGACCTGGGAGACCATGGTTCAAATCCCCACATAGCCATGAAGCTCACTGGGTGACCTTGGGCCATTCACTGCCTCTCAGCCTCATGAAAACCCTATTCATAGGGTCGCCATAAGTCAGAATCGACTTGAAGGCAGTACATTTACATTATACATTTGTAATCACAGCTGTAGAGCTCACACATGTAACATTTCAGTCTAACAATATTAATGCTCATTTTTGGACCACATCTGTGGCTCATCTGTTTTTATTTTTGTTAGTTTGCTTCATGAGCATTAATTGTGAAAATCCCATGGATTATCCTTCACCTGTTTATGCAAAAAGGCTCCTGTGGATTTCGCAACTAACCTTCCTTTCCCTCACCAAGCTACCTTTCTTACTTGAGTCTCACTAAGAAACCCTCACCAAGGAACGCTCCCTCCAGGTCCCCATCTGTAACTCCACTCCTTCCCCTTGCAGTAACCTGTGAGTATGGGTTTATATGACCCTGAACCTCGGGGGGGGGGGGTAAATTCCCTCAGCAGAAAACATTGACTACATTTGTGAGTTCCTACTCATATGACTTTGCATGTAAGGTCCCCATGAGTTCTCCATTCATTGGTTAGTCCCACTGGAGGAAGGAGGGAGAGTGATCTTCACTAGTTCTTCTATTGCAGCCCCATAAATAGCTGCTGTTGAGGGTAGGGTGGCCCTTTCAAGCAGTAATGCTGTTTGCACAGAGGTCTACAGGGGCAAGGGGAATCCATGGAAATTGCCTCTGTTGGATCCCAGTCCTTTCCATTCATGCAAGAGATATTTTGGATCTAACCCTATGTTTGCCATAATAAAATTGAGCATGATCAAGATTTTCTACAATACAGGCCACAATACAGGTAATAGAATTCTCAAATAATAAAAGTTTTTACTTTTTACGCTTAATGGAATGTCTTTCCTGAATAGCTGTATTGCTATAGACAGGTTGGTGCTAATGCAAAATGTATGCAGCTAGAACTTTACGGAAATAGTACAAATGATTCTCTCATATAATGGTCTGGGGGGGGAAACCCTGTGTAAAACTGTTATTGCAGGGTAATGCCTAAAATCTACCAGTATCTCATTTCCTTTATATTTGCCATTTATGAGACCAACAAGAATGCTGAGTTATTACCCAACACCACACTGTATTTCAAGATGAATAACAATTTTTTCAATGCATCCACAACCTGTGAGAATACAATGGCTCTCCAGTTCCAAGTGCAGCATAATCTCTTCAATTACAAGTGTGACAGGGAAGAGAAACTCATGGCCATTACTGGTGGGCTTACTTCTGATCAGATCATGGAGAAGTGTGGTCTTATTGTGTACAGATCTGGCATTAAACAACAGCACACATAGGCCATTGGGATAAGCAATGAGGAACCCATCCATGAGAGGAGTGGGGGAGAGAAACAAGATGTAGATAGCTTTGCCCTTGCCTTCTATGGTAGTTTGTTACCTCCCTATGGCCATACCTTCCTCTGCCCATGATCACTGAAACTGGGGTGGCATCACCCATGTTCCTCCATACTAAGACTCCTCTTAATCGCCTGATATGGACACAACAGGAGTCCGCCAACTTGAACCAGAATTGGGAATAGTCAGACCCACTCAATAACTTTCACACAGGGCACATCTACTCCCCCCCCATCTCACACCCAGGGAGGGCCAGCCTTCTGCCAGTTGCAGACTTTCACTCTGAAGGCATCTGGTGACTTTCTCCTGTCATTCATTTCACTGTACAGGCTCTCAGCCTGCGCAGGAACTACACATGAGCCATGTGCCCGCCCCACTACAAATCTCCTCTAGATTATTAAAAAAAAATAGAAGGGGGTAGCACCCTCATCCTCAGAACTCTCCAAGGGGCTCCCCAAGGGGCTTCCCAAGGGGCAATCCCCTTTGGTGGCAACCTTGCTGGTGGCAGACCCACTGTCCAAGAGCAGCCAGGCTTTTATGCCCCCTGACTCAGTCAGGAACTGATGCAAGAAGCTGCAAGATTGACTGCAGCCTCTCTCGAGTCAGGGTCAGGCAGGGGGTCCCAGTCCTTGCAGCACTTATCTGGGACCTCAGCTGTCTCAAGAGACAACAACAAAGAGCAGTGAGCAAGCAAGCATCCAAATGCTCAGGTACTCACTCCCAGAGCAGGTCTTCTCCGGTCCCCCAGTGCTGCAGCAGGACCCAAAGACCAGACAACTTTAAAAGGGGGTTACATAAATTCCTGGAGGTAAGGCTATATGCTACCTTTACCAGTGGCATCATACCTATGAACAACTGTTGCTTGGGAGCATAAGTGTGTGAGTGTGGTTGTCCCATGCACTGCTTCCTGGCTTCCTATAAGCATCTGGTTGGCCACTGTGAGAACAGTAAGCTGGACTAGATGGTTCTTTGGTCAAATCCACTGCTCAATAAAGGCAAACAAATAATATTCATGTATTTACATAGTGCTTTTTGAGTGTTCAAACTGCTAGAAACCAAGTATTTTAGCACTGTTCTAGTCTAAGCTGTGTTTCTTGCAATGTGAATATACACAAAGCACTGTACAAATGCATGAAGACTTTATTGTCCACATATTGGAGAGGGGGAGTGGTACTGTTCAGAGAGACAAAGCTAAATTCACCAGTGATTAATATGTCTGGAAGTGTATGGATAATTTTAAACTTTTCTCTGCTAACTGCAACTGGAGTTTAAACTCTTGCTGCAATTATGAGGTGGCAGACAAAAGGAAAGAAAAACAGCCAGAAAACCAGTCTCACTGCTGTCAACTCTTGATCCCAGGTGTGCATCTTCACTGTCAACAATATACCCATGAGTGTGATTGTTACTAGTTGCTATGGAAACCTGACAGAAGCAATAGAAACTTAGAAAGGCATCCTCTAAGCTTGATCCCCTTAGTGGTTTCATTAATGCATTGAATTAAAATAAACATCCTATGCTAAAGTGAAAATCCCAATCTGGTGTTTTATTCAGGAACTGTTCAGTGATTGAGTGTAGTGTTTTAAATAGTACTGAGGTAGATCTCGCTGTTTTTAATATTCCAAATCGCCCTGGCAAGCCTCAGAATGAGGAGGAGAGTTAATCACAATGGTTTTGATAATTACCAGGCTTCCTCAATTTTTGGAAAGTTCCAAATTCTCTGCACGACTTCTGAAATATTTCTGTATGATGTCATCAGAAATGCATGTTCATGAGGGCTCTGATAGGTGGGGTTACAATAACACTCCTAACATAAGGACCTTTTTAAGACTAAGGAGCCCTCTCCTCACTATACCATGTGTCAAGGCCATTTTCCCCCTTATCTAAATATGCATATTCACTAATAGGCAAAAAAACCCTTGTTTAAGAATGTACCTATAGCCAACAGATATTTCTATCAAACTTTAAAAAACAGGTAAATTGGGCAGCTATAGTGAATGCACCAGGGGAGCAGGAGACCTGATCTCCTCTCTGAGATAGTGTACTGCTCTACAAATTTGTCAAAATGCAAACGCAGTTGGGGTTGTCTTTCACAGTCCAATCCACTTCCTGTGTAGCTTGGAAGTTTTTTGATGATAAGGACTCGGACAAGCCCAAGTGGTGGTGCATAGAGTGCATCTGGGCTAATTGGCTCTCTGCCTATTAGACATATGTGGGAGTGGTGATGCAGAAGCAGCCACAGTGGAGCCTGGTTTTTATAAAATATCTGGACATCGTCTCTCATGGCTATTCTGAGTTTCAGGGGGTGGCTTGGCTTGGCTTGGCTTGCCTAGGATAAGGCTTCTTGTTTGATGGCGGCTTTTGATACTTCCCTCCCCTGGGATAAGGACTCTGACCTGCAGCTACAGTTTATGTCACACTCTCAGCCCATGGCCGGAGATAGGATGGACAGTGGCCACCTCCTGGCTAGACAGACCATCAACTCCTTCCCATGGGCCTGGGGGTTCAATCCTACCTGCTCTGCTGGCAGTTTAGCTCCCGTGGCTCCTGGGCTGAAACCCATGCAGATTTAGGCATGTGGGGGCTCCCACACTTGCACTAGTTGCCCCAGGGGCCGGCCCTTCAGGAGTAAGAACTGGGACACCACCAGCACCAAGAAGCAGCGGCCTGCTGGGGCAGCTCAGGGAAAAGGGGCCCAGCCCAGTTGAGCTTCCCGAGCTGCAACGCCTACTCAGTTCTTATCCCCTAGTTCAGGATGCGCAGTTTTTGTTTGAAGGCTTCACGGTTGGTTTTCAGATCCCCTACTCGGGTCCTAGGCATGCCTTTATGTCTCGCAACTTTAAGTCTGTGGTGGGCATGGAAGCAGTGGTACAAGAGAAAATTGAAAAAGAAAGGCATGCAGGTTGGGTTTTAGGTCCCTTCCCTGCACTGCCCACCGCCCAGAGTCTCCTTACTGGGCCTCGTTCCTAAGAAAACACCAGGCCAGCTCCACCCTATACATCACCTGTCCTACCCTCGGGGTGAGCCTGTTAATGACTTTATTCCACAGAACCTGTGTTCTGTCCACTACACATCCTTTGACTGTGCGGTACGGATGCTTAGGGACTGTGGGATTGGTGCCCTTATGGGTAAATGTGATATCAAATCTGCATTCTGTCTCCTCCCTGTCCATCCATGGGATTTTGAATTGTTAGGTTTCACCTTTGCAGGTGAATTTTATGTGGATTGGGCACTGCCCATGGGCTACGCGATCTCCTGTTCAGTTTTTGAGCATTTCAGCTCCTTCCTGGAATGGGCAGTTAAGAGACGGGCAAGTTTGCAGTCAGTTGTACATTATTTATATAGTTTTCTGTTTGCAGGCCCAGCAGATTCTGATGAATAAATGGCCCTTATCTTGCAGGCTTGTAGTGATTTCCAGGCCATTGAGCATCACTGGCCAGGAGTGCACTTAATGTGGTCTGACATCTTACCCCTTAGAAACTGGAGCTATATGGGTGACCCAGGGGGATAAATAGGACCTGCAAAAAGGTTAATAGGCAAATCCGGAAGGCTCTGTTGGACTCTGGTGGTTTTGTTATTCATCATCCAGAGATAAGACACGATAGGTTGGAGCTATATCAGCCAGATGGTGTTCACCTGAACAACATAGTAATGGCATCCTGTTAGCAGACCTGCAGGGGGCTTGCATGAGATTCTTCTCAGCTGTGGGATAAATGGAGACTAAGCTGAGGCTTGTCCCCCTTTTGTGGCAAGGGAATGTGGGAAAGGTTAAAAAGGGCAGCTAGGTGACACCTTTAGGCACCTTTGGGGGTGATAGGCAGCTCCAGAGGCCTGCAGTTCAGGGCTGAATACAGGCTGCCTTTGGGGCCGTGCCTCATCCACTTGCAGTTTTAGGTCCCCAGGGAGCAGTGTCACTGGCTGGCCTCCCTACGCACCTTCAGGGTGTGGCCGGGACAGGGGTTTGGGAGATTGGCAGGCCTTTGCTCTGGCAGGGATTGGTCACCCTATAGCTGCAAGCAGTCTTTGCCTGGGTCATCAAGATACTCCCGCACTTAAGTTTCCCTCTGCAGATTCATTATTCTAATTGATTTCAGTTTAATAAAGTGGCCCATTAGGTTAACCCAACAGCTGTTGTCCGTGTCTTATTTTGGCCCCAGGCCACAATTGTTTTTCTTTCAAAAAGATTCACAGCAAAAATCCTTAATAGTACCTTGTCCTTTATCCTCTGCACAGATGTGGTGCCTGGATTACAAGAGTTCTTAAGATTGTAAACCCTTTCCAAATAACTTTTTTTTCCATCCTTGAGTTCTGGTTTATTGCATTTCTCTGTTCACTCCCACAATCTAACCTATATGTGCTAGGCAAGGAAAACTGCACTGGGCAGGAGAAGCTGGAGAGCCTTCCTGGAACTGTATTTGAAATGGGGATGTCTGGCCAGAGCTATGGTATCTACAATGCAGTAGCACATGCTCTCCCTGCCCTGAATTCATTAAAATCCAAAGCAGAAGCAATGGAGAATGAAATCAAGTGGAATCTTTTGGAAGTTCAGCCTTGGCAAGTAAATTCATGTTCCTCACACATTTTTGTTTGAAATGGAGATGTCTGGCCAGAACTATGATATCTACAATGTTGTCTATGCTGTCATTAACATTTCCCCATCCCTTTTAGAAATGCCTTGCTCCAGGCTTCCAAAAATTGTATTTGTCCAGTTTTAGCAGTGTGACACTGATGGCTCATTGGGCAAATTAATAACTCACTTCATAGCAATTCCACAAAAGTAGTGTTCTCCTATTCCACTTAGTATATATTTCATAACTGGTGATGCCATACATGTACTTGACAAATAGGTCCAGGAGCTTTTTTTGTGGGAGAAATAAAAGATATTAACTTTCCTCCATAACACCTTTGAGGGGGTCAGAGTGAGACATTGTCTCTTTCTTGCCTTAATAAGAAGAAGCCAAGTAATGTGTATTCTAAGTTATGCTTTTTAGAAAACTTTGCAGGTTTACACTGGTGTTTCTTTCTGGTGGTTTACAAGCCTCTCTATAGACCTATCAATCTACAGCACAGCTTGTGGACTTATGAAGCGCTCAGATTGTTGTTGTTATTATTACTACTACAGAGCAATGTAGGATTGTTTGTTTTAAGAAATCCTCAAAATGAAGATTTGAAATTTTCCCCCTTGCTGTGCTTTAACAAAAAGCAATCTTCAATGCTCCACAGGCAACATTTTGAACAACCTTGGAAAGCCCACAGACCTAGAGAAGCACTCAGATATCATGTAGGAAAACATAGAGCTTTGTTGGCATTAGGGGTGGTATCCGTTGGCCAGTGCTGGTTCAAAAGCATTCCATTGACCGAACAGACCAGTATCGATTCAAGTTCATTCTTTTCCACTAGCCACTCGTCTCACTGATCTTTTTTTCCCCCTCACACACACACAAAAATGATATTAATATTAAAAATTTTAAAGGAAATATCAATAATTTAAAAAGAAATAACAATATTTTGAAAGGAAACAATATTTTGAAAGGATATATCAATTTGAGAGGAAATATTGAGAAAAATATCGATATCTTAGAGGCAGGGTTTTTTTAAAAAAAAATCAATTTTTGAAACATGCTGCTGAAAATTGCTACATAAAAGTCCAATCCACAATGACAGACTAATCAAATCAATGGAAAATGTGGTACCAAATCCGAACTGGGCGGAATTCTATCACATTTGTCAGCATAAAATAGCACGGAAACAGAGCATTGTGTGGCTTTGTGGGAAGCCCTGACCCAACCCGTGGGGATTAAATGCATCACACTTAGACTCAAGGGGGAACACATACTACTGAACCACCCCAATTTGCTTTATTATTCAGCCCACCCAAACAGCCAGTGCACACTCCTATCATATATAGTATTTACTCAGTGACTTCAGTACCTCCATTTAAAATTTACACTATGGAGGAGGAGAACCAGGAGGTATGATAAATGGGAATCAGACCATAGTCTCTCAATAGCATCCACAACATCTGGTATGTTCAAGACAGATCCCTCCAAACTGAAAAATTGCAGTGTTCAGAAAATATTTCCTCTGATGCTTAGAAATATTATATTATATATTATATCATTATATTATATCCCACCTTTTCTCCAAGGAGTTCACAGCTGGATACACAGTTCTCCCCCTCCCCATTTAATCTCCACAGCAACCCTGTGAGATAGATCAGACTGAGAGGCAGTGATTAGCCTAAGGTAACCCAGTGAGCTTCACAGATGACTGGGGATTCAAACCCTGTTCTCTCATGTCCTACTCCAACACTCTAATCTCTACACTTCACAGAGTGTCTTCTGTTTTATAACCTGATTTATTATTATTATTATTATTTTCAATAAAAAGTGGTATACAAATACAGCAAATAAGTACATCTTACTGTACTTCCCATTGACTTGATAACAGAATGGATAGAAGTCTTACACTTCTGTTATACCCAGTAGGAAAATAATTTTAAACCTTCTGAAGAGTTAAATAGCACTCTTCTTTTTCCTTACTAGTTGCTCTCTGGTGTTGAGCTGAGGCCGTAGTAGAATAATGTACAATTTGGGGAGAAAGATGAAGCTCAACAATCCAGCACTTGAGGCCAAAATGTAGAAGACAAACACAGCCAAAGTGCTTTTCACCCTGGTGCCCAGGGAAGTTGAGAGAAAGGACAACCAAAGACTGCAAATCATCAGCATGCTTAGTGTGATCTGCTTGGCTTCATTGTAACTATCAGGCAAATTCCTGGCAAAGAAAGCCACAGTGAAGCTGATGATGGCCAGAGCCCCAAAGTAGCCCAGCAGATAATACATCATTACGTTTGATTTGGCTTTGCAATATGCAAAGATCTGACCTATCTGGGAGTGTTTGTCAAACTCTACAGAGAGGGGAGAGATTGCCTGCTTCAAGACACAGAAGCCAGTTTGGATGAGAGTACAGAGAATGATGACTGATACTGCCAGTCTTTTCCCTACCATTTTTCTCATCCTGTTTCCTGGTTTGCTAGAGATGAATGCCACAATCACAGTGATGGTTTTGCTCCAAATACAAGTAACAGCAAGGGAGAAGACAATGCTAAACACAACTTGCTGCAGAACACAGATCACCTTACTAGGACAGCCAATGTATAGAAAGGAGCTCAGAAAGCAAAACAACAGTGAAGTAAGCAGGGTACAGGTGATGCTCCAATTGTTGGCTTTGACAATGGGAGTGTTGCGGTGCTGGATAAAGCTCCACATCACCACAAGTGTAATCAGAGACAAGAAAAGAGCAGCTGATGTGACAATGATTCCCAAAGGCTCTTCATAGGACAGATAGGTTATAACCTTTGGGATGCACTGATCCCGATTTTTGTTTGGATACTGATCTTCCGGACATTTCTCACAGTGATCAGCATCTGAAAAGAAGACACAAATCTCAGTATTTGAAAAATATGCAAAGGTTCTTCTTATATACAGTAGATGGGGTCCAACTGTCTTCATTGCAGAGACCACTAAAGACATGAAGCTTACAGAACAAACGATTGCTGCTGTTGATGAATATTTACAGGAATATATCCTGAATAATTTTTTTTTCATTTATTTTTTGGACAATTGTTTGAGACCATATATGTCCAATGATTTCATATAACTTATAAGGATATGCAGACCTACATGATTCATTGAAAAGGAGTTGCAGACAAAAGATCAATAGCTGTATCAGACCTGCTAAAGGTGTTATCTTATACATTCTCACACTGATCATACACTGTTCCAGGATGACAGTTGACCCGTGAGGCTGGATGCTTTTTTGGAACGGGAAGGAGATATATTCTTCTGGGAAGAGGACAATTTAAAGGCTGCACACATTAAAAGTGTTTGTGATTGCTTACCCCCAGTGGAGCATCACCATTAATAAATCCACTCATATTTATGAGACACTTACAAAACTTCCCCCACCCGTCTTTAATGTCTTCATAGATTCTGTGGCTTCATATTAGATTTCAAGTGTAGTACCAATGAATCAGAGAGCCAGTGTGGTGTAGTGGTTAAGGTGTTGGACCTTGGAGACCAGGGTTCAAATCCCCACACAGCCATGAAGCTCACTGGATGACCTTGGGCCAGTCACTGCCTCTCAGCCTCAGAGGAAGGCAATGGTAACCCCCCTCTGAATACTGCTTACTATGAAAACCCTATTCATAGAGTCGTCATAAGTTGGAATTGACTTGAAGGCAGTCCATTTCCATTTCACCAATGCATTAACATCCCCCTTGCTTCTGTATTTGATGAATTGATCTCTTTCCATGGCACATTTGTAGCTTGTATCTGTACACCACCACTAACAGCTACCTGATGCACATCAACCCATATGCAGAATGATTACACCATAGCACAAAAATTAATCTTGATGTATCAGAACAATCAGATCAATTTCTGATTTTCAGAATAATTTAATCAGTGCACATGAGTGCAGTGAACATACACCAGTTCTGAAATATACAGTATAAGATAACTGCATGAACACTGAAATCTTGTATAGATTAACTAAAGGCATGGAAGAAATTTGTATAGAATAAAACAAATGTGAAATACAACAAAATATTGCAAAGAGGACTATTTATGATTCTACCCTCACCTTTCCCTTCCCATTCCCATTCCTCCAGATTTTCCATTTCCTTCTTCCCCCATCAGTCAACATTAAAAAACAAAACAAAACCTTGGATTCTTCCAAACCGGTGATATCTCCCTCTTGTGCATGTGTGATTCTATTTTGGTTACATAAACAGTGGCATTCTCCCTGAAGATTTGAAATGATGGAATTATGTAGAAAATCTCAACAATAAGAGGTTTTCCCCCCAAATCTCCTTAGCATTTCCCTCTACTATCTTTTACTTACCTATTTGAACTGATATCATCATTTCAGGGCACAGAGCACAACTATAGCAGCAAACTTGTTTCCCCTGAAGAAGAATCTTGCGGTATCCAGGATGGCAGCTCTCGGTGCAAGTGGAATGAGGCATTGTCTACCAATATTCAAAAGGAAAGGCACTTATGATGGACATATGCTAAATATGCAATGAAGCACAATAATCAACTAAGGACAAATCCCATGCTTAGATTGTGTATTCACGTCAATGAACCCTATCTTTCCCTCTTTTACCACTTCTGAGAAACTACAGGTGAAATTTGGGCAATCCCCTGAGGCACAATATCAAAGGGATTTTCAGGGAAGCTCAGAGACTAAAAAAATGTCAGGGGAGGAAGCTTTATTACAACTTTCCCCAACCTGGTGCTCTCCAGATGTTTTGGATTGTAATTCACATCAGTCCCAGGTACGACGACCAATGGTCAGAAATTTCAGTAGTAGTAGTAGTAGTAGTAGTAGTAGTAGTAATAGTAGTAGTAGTAGTAGTAGTAGTAGTAGTAGTACTTCTTCTACTACTACTACTACATTTATAGCCCACATTTCTTCCAAGGAGCTCAAGGTGGCATACAAACTTGGTTTTCCACTTCCTGATTTTATTCCCACAATAACCCTGTGAAGTAGGTTAGGCTGAGAGACAGTGACTGGCCCAAGATTACCCAGTGAGCTTTATGGTTGAGTGGGGATTTGAACTCTGGTCTCCCAGATTCCAGTCGAACACTCACACCATTGCACCATACTGGTGAGTTGTAGCAGTATACACATCTGAAGAGCACAAGGTTGAGGAAGGCTGCCGTACCATTAGGGATGGATGAATCTGTCTGTTATGGTTTATCATGGTTTATCATTTTTTCAGTCTTAAGTTTATTTCTCCAAATTTCTACATCAGTTTGTGAATATATGGCTATATTCACAGGAGCTTATGAACAGCACTGACACAAATGTAGCATTATTTATACCAGTGTGTCTTACTCCTGTGATGTTCACACCTGTTTTGTCAGGGCCACTATGGAATCATGAGTGGCTGTGATGACTCACTCTTTAACTGGAGTCTATACACTAGAACTAGTCCGTGCAGATGTTTCAGACTATCTAACAACAGCAGGAATAAATATTGCTTCTCTGTTCTCATTTCTACTTGTAGAGTGCTCTGAATTCAAATCATCCATCCTAGCTATGTCTCAGTTAGGCGTACTCAGTGGTATAAATGATGCAATAATGGGCAATAAAATACCTCATCTGGAACGTGAATTCAGAGGCTAGAGTTCAATAAACCAGTTAGCATTCTCACCTGGTTGAAGCTGGGATTCCACAATATAGCATCCTCATTTATGGTGAAAACTTTGCCTTCAGGAGTTTGCATGTCTATCTTTCCAACCTGGATTCTACGGAAGGATTGATTTGGATATGTAACCCAATTTATGATATCGTAATGAGATGCCAACTCCATATTATGAAAAAATATTTCTTCCCCTGCACTATTGTTAAATCGGATGTTGTTCAGAAATGAGTGAAGCTAGATTGAAAAGAAGCAATTAAGTCATACGAATGGTGGGGAAAATGATTAATAATACAATTCCTCCAAAATTTGCTGAGCTACCCTTGTGACACATGATACCTACTATTAAAATGCACCATAGAAATATGTGCTTCTGTTTGATGAATACAGGATGGTTATAAGTAAATCATGTGGATCTTCTACAACTCCTCCAAAGAGCACACACGGTCTACTTCAGGTTCATATATGGGGAAAATGAGGAGAGAGACAGAGAGACAGAGGAGAGAGAACCTGATACCAAAAATGATTATTATCATGCTCTTCTCCCATTCCATATTTTGGAACATTAATGCCTGCTAAAGAATTCTCACCAAATAGCACACTATAAGGGCCAAACTACAAGTGATATTAAACACATGATTTAATGCTGTATGGATCATTCCTATTAATGCACCACCCATCAAACTTTTCTCATAGTTTCACTAAAGTACTTCCTTATTGAATCAGAGATGGCCAACTAGCAACACACAAGCCACTAGGACCCCTCACACAAGACAATTTTAACTGACACTCCCTAAACTTTTCTTTGGGCTCCACTATTTATAGACTAGAATGGCCCAGATAATTTAGATATTCAGGTCACTGACTGGATTATCCTCAGCTTTCTTCTAAGTAGGATTTCTTGATCTAACTTTGTTTTATGCCAAAAATGTATGGAAAATTAAAAAAAAAAGCTATTGCAACTTGTTGGATCACACTTTGTATATGTAAGAGAAATAAGACAGCAAAACCCATTCCTTGGCTTGGATGAGACTAACATCCTCCCGATTGCAAAACTGCCTCTGTTAGCAGCCGTACATCATGGTTATCATACTTTTTAAAATAAATAAATCTACATAATATTTTTGCTTGTTCTCTCTACTCAACTCCTTTTCATTTATCTTGCATCTGTTATCTGGTAAGCCCATAGGCAGGGGCTGTGTTTTATGAGTTATACAGCTCCTACAAAATATTGCTGTTTTGATTCACAACAGGCTGTGAATAAAGGAAAGGATGAGGAATCTGTAACACTCCAGATTTTGTTTGGCTCCTGCATCCACCATCTCTAACTTTTATGATGCTGGCTTGGGATGTTGGTAACTGGCATCCAGCAACATCCAGAGGCCCACAGATTCCCATCTCCATACTAAGGGAAGATTCTACCTGCCATGGCTGAACATTCATGAGACTCCAGGTACCTCCATCTACCAAAACTTTCTGCTTGGATCTTGATGAATACATGGCATGCAGAGCATGGGCAACGGCATAGACTGCATTATAGATATTATAGCTCTGGCCAGACATTCCCATTTCAAACCACAATCCAGGGAGACTTTCCAGCTTTTCATTCCCATAGCAGTTTTCTATTTCTGTAGTGTGAAGATAATGATTGGGGAATGAGCACTTGAATACAAGCTGCCAGAAGTCATGTAGGGAATGAAGTATGTGACTGTAAGGATTTATTGTCTGAAGGAAGTCTTGAAATCCAGGCACCACATTTGTGTGAAGTGTGAAGGACAGGGTACCATTTAAGGTTTTCAGGGGGACTGTTTTACCAATATCCATAGTTTCAATGTCCCACTGTGCTGTTCTGATCCAAACCTTTTCTGTGGGGTACTTTTTATTTAATTCATTATATCTTAAAGTCCTCTGGAAAACGTTAAGAAAGTGATTATTGCCGTAGACAAGAATCACATTGGCTTCAGTGGAAAGGAGAGTAGTATATATCTGGGCTAGTTTGTTTAAAAAGTTATAATTATTCTTCAATGGAAAAATCACAGTTGGCATCATTTCCAGAAATGCAATACAAATATTATTGTGGGTGAGCATAGGCAGATGGTTCGACAGAACACTTTCTCCATCATAATCCTCGGAAACCAGGAGACCAATCCACGTCCATTTGAAATGCTTAAGCAGGCGAACAATTCCAAAATACTGACAATTTTCATTTGGCTCCATTGGAAAGAAGAAAGGGAATTGTGTTTTGTCACTGAGCCTTGGGTCAAAGAATGCATAACCAAGCTAACAGAAGGAATACAGAGAGAACTGTGAAACAGACTTTTCTACAAGTAAAACAGGCCACTTTCACTGAATATTGATCAAGATTAAGATATGTATCCAACAACAATTATTGTGGATTACTGAAATATATGCTCAGTGTTTTCTATTGAGATGTGACATTAAAAAAAAACAGGACAGGAAACAAATTCCTGGTGATTTGGAGCACTGTGGTGATGCATTCTAAAAGGCGTAATGAAGCCCAGACAGATAATGGATGAGAAGCGAAAGTGATTTGACTCTCAGTTTTAGCCTGGCAAAATACAAGTACTAAGGCTGCAATCCAATACACACTTATCTAGGGGTTAGTCCCATTGAACCCAATGGAGCTTACTTCTAAATAGACATGACTGAAGCCTAACGTATGAAATCTGGTCATTTTAGCACAACAGGCTTGTGACTCTCCTGCATCTGCTAATTTTCATCAATATACCCTTCTCCTTCACCCCCATGTGCTGCAGTTCCCCTCACCATTCAGAAGGATCCCATGACCCTCAGGTCAGGAGCCTGTCACAGGGACTGTCAGGGAGGTGGGAGAGGGAAAGTTAAATTCTATCCACTCTGTCAGCCTGGTATATCTCTGGATCCAAGTCACATTGTTTGAGGGGGAAACAGTTGTGAACATAGGTTGCATATCTCTTGGGGAAGGCCCATAGCTCAGTGCTACAGCATCTGCTGCGCTTGCAGAAGGTCCCTCGTTCAGTCCCTGGTGTCTCCAGGTACAGTTTAGAAAAGCTCTTGCCTGAAATCCTGGAGAGCCACTTCCAGTGTACAGAATACTGAGCTAGATGATCTAAGGTTCTGACTCCCTATAAAGCAGCCCTTCCTCCCTTTCCTCCTACGTGCCTCTTTTTTTTTTTCATCAACATACCTGTGGAACTTTGAACACATTGAGGATATTGGCCATCTGGATGGAATGTTGGGAAGTGAGCCCACCAATGACGGCTAATGGCTTCTCCCTGTCACAGTTGTAATTGGGGGAATTCCACTGTCCTGGGAAGAGAATGTCCAAAATGTTCCAGTAGGTTTTGCTTGCCCTGGAAACATTGTTATAGATCCTGAATCCTAGTGTAGTGTTTGGTAAAAGTATAGCATTCTTGTTGATCTCATGAATGGCAAAAACAAAGGCTAGGGCATGCTGGAAGCTCTTAAGAAGTGGACTGAAATGAGATTTTGAAACAAACAAACAAGGCCAAAAAGCAGGAAATGATTACCAGCACAAGAGATAATGGTGTTTTGTCTCTTTGAAGGAGGATTTGAAATAACAGAAAGCCACACACAAGAAGCTGAAGAAAAGTTCTTCAGAACAATCCGCATTCACAAAACACGACAGAGAATTTACCACCTTACCAGAGTGATGTCATCTCCAAGTCCTGCTGTGCATTAACACAGGACCTGCACCAATTTCTCCACTGTTGAGAAGAGATCAGTGATGCAGGCATTTCTGAAATATTAGTAAGAGTTGACTCTAGTGTGTCATATATGTGATTACACAGCCCAATATAACCTGTTCTGATAAATTAAGAATTACTTACAAAGTATTTCCAGAGGAAGGTGGAGTCTCTGGAATGCTGAGTAAAGGCTGTTCAACATATCTCAAGGATAAAAGCTGGCCCAAAATAATTTTCTCTGGGGGGTTACATGAGTAATTTTGATCCGTTTGTTGCCAGGCACAGAAAGAGTAGTTTGAAGTCTTGCTGAAAGTCTGAGGCAGTACCAAAAGCAGAAAGAGAAACAAAACTGTTTGCAGACCTCGAGACCAGCTCCATCTACACACCTGTACTGTCATCAGCACACAGGTCAATGGCACCACCACCTGCATTAGTCTTAATGTAAACCATAGGTAAGCATCTATAGAACCCATAAGAATTAAGTCAGTGTCATCAGTGCACTGGTTTACAGCCTGGGGATTTTCATTTAAGGCATGACCTACAAGAGCTCAAAGTATCAGGACTAGGAGACATAACAATATTTTGCTATGAGTCTTCACAGAAAAAAAGTATCACATCACTTGGATTTGGCTGTTTGTGTGTTGCCTCTGTTTAGTCACTGTGGGGCTTCCACAAGATGCTGAGCAAAATCATCATCATTTTGATAATTATAATGCAGATGACCAGTTTTCCCAAACATCTAAGTTACATCCAGCCAAAGAAAACATATTTGTGTGACAACTAGGGTTGTCAGGTTCATGGCCTGAGACTGATCCTGTGTCTTTAGGAGAAGAGACAATTCAACCAAGTGCAGGTTTTCTTGAAACACTGTAATAGGAAAAACCACAAGGTGGAATTCTCCCTTCCCCCTGCACAACTTTTAAAGATACAGAAGACCTCTTGGTTGCCAGGTCTGGCCTCCAAGAGATCTGCTGTACAGTAGGGCCCCACTCATACGGCAGGTTACGTTCCGGACCCCCGCCGTAAAGCAAAAACCACTGAAAAGTGGAACTCATTGAATAGAATGTTGTGCGATGCCCGAAAACCGCCGTAAAAGTGGAGCAAGCGCCGTATGAGTGGGGCTTTAGTCTAATTGCGTCTAATTGAGACCGCCGCATTAGCGAAGCGCCGTAAAGTGAAGCGCCGTAAAGTGGGGTCTTTAAAAGTTGGGCAGGGGGAAGGGAGAATTCCACCTTGTAGTTTTTCTCATTACAGTGTTGCAGGAACACCTGCACTTGGCTGACTTTCTCTTCTCCTAAAGATACAGGATCAGGATCAGGCCAGGAACCCGGCAACCCTAGTGACAACTCCTTTTTCCAATGTCTGCTCCCTTTAAAGTAACTATTCTGTGATTTTACCACACCGACTAATGGGCCTCATGTCCTGAATCATTAACTGCTTGGAGACCTGAAGAGACCACAGTGTGAAAAGGGGCAGGATAGAATGAGGAAATACCCTATCTTTCCCTAAATGTTCATTTAACTTACTAATGTGTCATACATACATGAGTTAGGATGAATACAGACAACTGACCATCCAAACAATATACATGGAAAGCTTTGCTCATTCCTTAAATGTGTGTTAAAGAGCAACATTACAAATAACTGGCTGCTTTTGCTTTATTCTGTATCTGTTGTAGTAGTTTCACCCCATAATTATTGGTGTTTTGTTGCTATGAACATCTGTCACACCATGCACTAGTAGGGTTGCCAGGTTCAAGGCCTGAGACTGATCCTGTATCTTTGGGAGAAGAGAAAGTCAGCCAAGTGCAGGTGTTCTTGGAACTCTGTAATGGGAAAAACCACAAAGTGGAATTCTCCCTTCCCCCTGCCTGCACAGCTTTCAAAGATACAGAAGACCTCTTGGTTGCCAGGCCCGGCTTCCAAGAGGTCTTCTGTATCTTTAAAACAATTCAGAAACTTAAACTGATCCAAAGTGCTGCAGCCAGATTACTTGCTGGGTTCCTTTTAGAATTCAAATAAGCCCTGTTCGAAAACAGTTGCAATGGTTACCAGTTTGTTTCCAGGCCCAATTTAAGGTGCTTACATTATTGTTTAAAGCCTTAAATGACTTAGGCCCCAAATATCTGAGAGACTGTCTCCTTCCCTATTGCCTCTCTCTGGTGTTAAAATCAGCAGAGGTGGCTTTCTTGGTAGTTCCAGCACCGTCAGAAGTTTTTTTTGGGGTGGCCCAGGATACTGCATTCTCTGAGCAGCCCCTAAATTGCAGAATTCTCTCCCAATAGAGGTGTGTCTGGCAACTTCACTGTACAGGTTTTGGTGAATGCTAAAGAGGCACCTCTTTTGGTAGTTGAGGTGTATGTTTTTAGGACCCATCCTATTCATGTGAATATAATGTGTTGTAATTGTGTTTTAATTTAATTTCTCTAACCGACCCTGGGATCTACTGCTAAAGGGCAAGTGGCGGCGGTGGTGATGATGATAATGCATTACCTTTATTAAGCCAACTAAAACTCAAGAATCCATATTTGTTTCATTTGGGGGGGGCAGGAGAAGTTGTCTCTTGGTTTTTCTTACCTTAAAATAACATCGACATTAGCTGAGTGTTGTGTTTTCTTGTATACATTTTTAATTTTAAAAAATCATTAGGCATCGGGTAACTTCACATTTCAAGGCCTATAAAGAATGTTGCCTGTGGAGTTCTGAAAACCTCTGAGGAATTGTTGTTATTGTTGTTGTTTAAACAGAGCAATGTAGGATATATATATATTTTAAAAAATATTCAATGAAGCTTTTAACTTTTTTTAAAAAATCCTCTTTTGCTACACTTTAACAATAAATAGAATAAAAATCCAGAGCTCTTCAGTGCCCTGCAGGAAACATTTTAGCTGTGGTCTGACACACACAGATATAAATTGTAGAAGTTACATAATTTCACTGTGTGGCCCAAGTATTTCTATTTGACATGGGAACAATTAAAGAGAAATAAGACAATAGTCAAGAAATCAGAAGAAGGCTAGGACTGGGGAGGGCAACTATGAGAGAACTAGAAAAGGTCCTCAAATGCAAAGATGTATCACTGAACACCAAAGTCAGGAACATTCAGACCATAGTATTCCCGATTTCTATGTATGGATGTGAAAGTTGGACAGTGAAAAAAGCGGATAAGAGAAAAATCAGTGTGGTGTAGTGGTTAAGGTGTTGGACTATGACCTGGGAGACCAGGGTTTGAATCTCCATATAGCCATCAAGCTCACTGGGTGACCTTGGGCCAGTCACTGCCTCTCAGCCTCAGAGGAAGGCAATGGTAACCACCTCTGAATACCATTTACCATGAAAACCCTATTCATAGGGTCGCCATAAGTTGGAATCAACTTGACTGCAGTACATTTACATTACATTTGAAATGTGGTGTTGGAGGAGAGCTTTGTGCATACCATGGACTGCGAAAAAGACCAATAATTGGGTGTTAGAACAAATTAAACCAGAACTGTCACTGGAAGCTAAAATGATGAAACTGAGATTATCATACTTTGGACACATAATGAGAAGACCTAATTCACTAGAAAAGACAATAATGCTGGGAAAAACAGAAGGGAGTAGAAAAAGAGGAAGGCCAAATAACAGATGGCTTGATTCCATAAAGGAAGCCACAGACCTGAACTTACATGGTTCATGACAGATGCTCTTGGAGGTCACTGATTCATAGGATCGCCATAAGTCGTAATCAACTTGAAGGCACATAACAACAAAAGACAGATGGACATCAAACCAGGTTCTTTTTTTAAAAAATCCCATCACCTGGAATTTTGAGTACAGATCCCAGCATACCACAGAATAACAATCCTTTGATGATTGGATACACTACATCAAACATGCTTGTTGGACAATAATCTGAGTTTATTACTGTGAACTGTTTTAGAAAACCAGCTATAATAATTCCATCCTGATGTGTCCAAATAAGGAAGAGCAACCAGTGCCTTGGAGTAAACTCAAAGCCCCTATCCAACATATTGTCTTCAGAGATTTGCTGTGTTCCTTACTCTTTCATTTGGAGTGCCAGGACTTCATTAACTAATTAACTGATGTCCCCCTCCCCATTTTATCCTTACAAGAACCCTGTGAGGAAGGTTAGGCTGAGAGACAGTGGTTGGTCCAAGGTCACTCAGTGAGCTTAATTGCAGAGTGGGGATTTGAACGCTGGCCTCCCAGCTCATAAACCAATACTCTGACCATGGCATCACATTGGGGCCACATTCACAACAGACATTTATTACACTATTATTCCACTTTAAATACTCATGGCTTCCCCCAAAGAATCCTGGGAAGTGTGGTTTGTGAAGAGTGCTGAGAGTTGTTAGGAGTCTCCTATTTTCCTCAGAGAGCTACAATTCCCTGAGTGGTTTAACAGTCAATCCCTCTTCCCAGGGGACTCTGAGAATTTGTAGCTCTGTGAGGAGATTAGGAGTCTCCTAACAACTCTCAGCACCCTTCACAAACTACACTTCCCTGGATTCTTTGGGGGAAGTCATGACTGTTTAAAGTGGAATAATAGTGGAATAAATGTACAGTGTGAATGCATCTCTGGGCTTTCCTCCCTATACACCCTTTAACTGCTATAGCTTATGCCTATTGTCACCTGCTGTTCTACCTTTCCTTTTCTGGATGTTGTTTCTTCTGGCTTACCACTGGATTGTTTTACTCAAATGGAAAATCCCTGCTGGTGCCCATACAGGTTCCTGTAATATCTCAGATGATGTGTCAATGGTAGCTAAGGTGAGTTTGCTGTGGCTGGTCTTCCCTGCTTCATCCTGCCTCCCCCTTTATATGTCAGCCTGCTTCTACTACCACACAATGAAACTTCTAGCCTGATTATGTTTACAACTAGCTGAGACAATCAGTCCAGCACATGGATGATAGCACCAGCTGCAGCTGATTCCTTATAGCAGTATGCAAACACTGTAAATAAGGGCACCGTTGCATCCTTCCCACTGACTTGGGAACAGAATGAATGGAAGGCTTACACCACACTCATACACAATAAAAAATAAGTCAAACACTGAAGACCTTCTGATACTTTAAATGCTACACTTCCTTTTCCTTAGTAGCTGTTCTCTGGTATTCAGCTGAGGCTGTAGTATAATAATGTACAATTTGGGGAGAAAGATGAAGCCCAACAATCCAGCACTAGAGGCCAAGATGGAGAAGACCAACACAACCATCAAGTTTTTCCCCTCAGTGCTGAAGTATGTTGGGATAAAGGACAACCAAAGACTGCAGAACAGTAACATGCTGAAGGTGATCTGCTTGGCTTCATTGAAACTATCAGGCAACTTTCTGGCGAAGAAGGCCACAACGAGGCTGATGAGGGCCAGAAGTCCCTTATAGCTCAATGCAGTGAATGCCAACATGCCTGTCTGCTTTTTGCAATGTGCTATGATCTGACTCAACTGGGTGCGCGTGTCAAAATTTAAGGAAGGAGGAGAGGTTGCCAGCCATACAGAACATATGATTTGAATAAGAGAACAGAGAATGATAATTAATATTGCCAACCTATTCCCTACCCATTTCTTCATCCTGCTTCCTGGCTTAATGACCGTGAAGGCCAGAACCACAGTGATGGTTTTAGCCAACACACAAGAAACAGTGATGGAGAAGATCACGTCAAAAATGGATTGCCGCAGAAGGCAGGTCACCTTCCTAGGCTGTCCAATGAATAAGAAGGAGCAGAGGGGAAAAAGCAGTAGAGAAGGAAGCATGATACATGTGATGGTCCAGTTGTTGGCTTTGACAATGGGAGTGTTGCGGTGCTGAATAAAGCTCCAAATCACCACAAGTGTAATCAGAGACAAGAAAAGTGTGGAGGACGTGAAAATGATTCCCAACGGTTCTTCATAGGATAGGTAAGTTATAACTTTAGGGGTGCACTGATCCTGTTTTTTGTTTGGATGCTGGTCTTCTGGGCACTCCTGGCAATGATTGGCATCTGAAAAGAACACACAACCCAAAATACAGAATTGAAAAATGATGTTGGGTGAACTAGGCCACATTTTTATGTAACTTTCAACACAGATCTGAAGCAGGAGGAACCCAGACACCTATGCAATATCTCTTGAGGCTGGGATAGCTTTGGTACTTTCTCCTTGCCCATGTGTTTATGGAAAAGCCTATGTCTGTTCAAGTGTAAGTAGTGTATCCCCCACGTCTGCTCAGCTGGCCACATCTCAGTAGCGGTAGGTCCTCTTGATTCACTGTCCCCCATCCAACTTCCAAGACTTTGGGTGAGTGCTCTGGAGAGCCTCAGATGGCTCTTTCCCTGCCTCAGGGTTCCACAGATCATTCGGATAAGTCTAGGACAGCCTTTCCCAACTAGTGGGCCACCAGATGTTGCTGGACCACAACTCCCATCAGCCTCAGCCAGCATTGTCAATGGTCAGGAAAGATGGGAATTGTGGTCCAACAACATCTGGTGGCCCACTAGTTGGGAAAGGCTGGTCTAGGACAACCCTTTCACCATAAAGGTGTCTTAAGTTGCTCTTCAAAGATAGAATCACTGACGTAATACTCCACATAACTGTCAAAGCTATTTATCCTAGGTGCCACTCCTTCCAATTATCTCACTACGACACAGGAGCAGTGTAGAGTAGGTGAAAAAGCCAACCAGGCTGAAGGGTAAACATTCCTACTCATTCTCCATTTCAAACTGGAAGACAGAAGAAGCAGAATACAAGGGAACAAATGGGACCTGCAACAAAAAGTTGCAGAACAGAGTGTGCCCTGCCCAGTATTCCAGCTATTCCATTCTATTCCATTCCTTCAACTGGTTTTCTGGTTTTCCCCTCCTCACATGTCAGCATTCTGAGGCCACCAGTGATCAGTTCTCACCTGGGGCTTTCTCCTGGGTTTCCCCCAGGGATGTTTTTGTAGCACTGCAATCCCTAGACTAACTCTGAGTCTGTTTATACCTCTTGTATGTATGTGGTGCTGTTTTGGCTACATAAACAATTGCTATTCTCCCCTGAAGAATGGAAATAAAAGGAATCAACCCTAATGTATTTAAGATAAACAATAGCAGTAGTAGTAGAAGAACAGATCCAGTTTTAAGCCAACTATATTTGGCTTTTGTTCTTTAATGATCTATAATTCTCATTTTTAGAAGAGCTTAAAATTATCTTGTTCTATCAAGGTCCCCTTAGTATTTCCCTCTGCTGTATTTTCCTTACCCATGTGGACTGATATCATCCTTTCAGGACACAGAGCACAACTGTAACAGCAAACTTGTTCCCCCTGATGAAGAATCTTGTGGTATCCAGGTTGGCAGCTTACAGCACAAGTGGAAAGAGGCGGTGTCTACCAATATCCAAAAGAATGGCATTTATGATTGAAATGTATGTTTTTTCTGCTTAATATTTATTTTATTTTATTTATTTAAAATATTTCTATCCTGCCCTTCTACCCTATAATAGGGCACTCAGAGCGGCTTACAAAAATAAAATCAAACATGTACATAATAAAATTGTAAACATTAAAATCACAACAACATTGAAATAAATTAAAATACATAAAATACAATTAAAATACATAATATGACATGATACTGCACAATAATCAACTACGGACAAATGACTTGCTCAAACTGAGTATTCACAGCAATGATCCCCGTCATTTCCTCTTTTTTGGGATTCCCACTGAGCCAGAATGAGGAATTTTGCAGACAGCAAAACGTCAGAGCATGAAAGGCCTGTAATATATATTTGCTATAACCTGTGGAAAGGTGCACCAGTTTTGGTGTGGGGTGTGTATGGTAGTGAGTCAAGCCTTTGACAGAAAAACTGTCCTGCACCCAGCATTGGTGCTTTGCTCCATTTTTGGAGACAAATGTGACATCTCTAGTGGCCATAGGCACTTAATGGTCACATTTCTTGTTGCCGTGTGCCATGAAATCACCAAGAATTGGAAGGGGGCAGAACATTTTTCTTTTAAAGAACTGATATGCCAGAATATGGCAATTGGCTTTAGATGAGAAGTTAACCCAAGAATGTAGACAAGTGTAAGGGGAGCTCAATATTGATAAATTTATAGCTATATGGTTCACCTTTTTCTCATTTGTTATGGGGCGGGGAGAATTAAGACTGCCTTCAGCCTCCTATTTGTTTTGGTTCAATGTGTCTCCTAATACTCTGAGCTGGGCCTCAGTTTCGTAGATACATGAACAACATAATCTCTTTCGAATCTATATTCATGCTCTGTTCAGAGTGATGTACTGCGTCTTGTTTATTGTTTTGTTTTTGAAAATAATACAAAATAAACAAAAAGAGAGTAAGAGAGAGCTTCTTGTGAGAAAAGGGCAAAATACAGATTCTGGAAATTATGAAACTGAGCATGTCTGCGAATATTAATATTATTGTCGATTAGTGTAATATTATTTGTTCCAATGTTTTATTTCTGTAATGTTCACCCTTTTTGGACTCATCAGGATGCTCTGCTGAGTTACATAAGAACATAAGAAGAACCTGCTGGATCAGGCCAGTGGCCCATCTAGTCCAGCATCCTGATCACACAGTGGCCAACCAGGTGCCTGGGGGAAGCCCGCAAATAGGACCCGAGTGCAAGAACACTCTCCCCTCCTGAGGCTTCCGGCAACTGGTTTTCAGAAGCATGCTGCCTCTGGCTAGGGTGGCAGAGCACAGCCATCATGGCTAGTAGCCACTGATAGCCCTGTCCTCCATGAATTTGTCTAATCTTCTTTTAAAGCCGTCCAAGCTGGTGGCCATTACTGCATCTTGTGGGAGCAAATTCCATAGTTTAACTTGCTTGGGGAAGGGCTGTAGCTCAGTGGTAGAGCATCTGCCTTGCTTGCAGAAGGTCCAAGGTTCAATCCCTGGTACCCAGGTAAGTCTGGGAGAGACTCCTGCCTGAAACTTGGAAAGCCATTGCCAGTCAGTGTAGATAATACTGAGCTGGGTGAACCAATGGTCTGATTCAGCCTAAGGCAGTTTCTTATGTTCTTATGCTGCTGTCCTCATTTCCACATGAAAAGTGCAAGTAATCCATGCTACTATATCTTGCTCGTTCCTAGCTAGGTATAATCAGTAGTGTATTTGCTGCAAGAAATAATGGACAATAAAAGATCTGACCTATTAAATCAGTTGTATGGATTCCAATAGATATGGATAGAATTTTACAGTTCAATAAAGATATCACCCTACTTACTTGCTTGAAGCTGGGATTCCACACTATGACATACTCATTAATGCTGAACTCTTTGCCTTCAGGAACTCGGGTGTCCATCTTTCCAACCTGGATTCTATTGAAGGATTGATTTGGATATGTGACCCAGTTTATGATATCATAATGAGCTCCCAACTCCCTATTATTATGAAAAAATATTTCTTCCCCTGCATTATTGTTAAATTGGGTGTGGTTCAGAAAGGAGTGAAGCTAGATTGAAGAGGAAAAACAATTACACAAGTCATGTGAATAGTGGAAATTGTTAATCTGGTCAGTATTAGGCCTGTCTATGGTCTAATTATGGCAGGCAGGTTAAAAGTGGATGCACAGACTAGAGCCACACTGAAGCCACGATGAACCAAGACGGATGACACTTTTGTGCTCTGTGTGTCATTTTTGGTTGGAAAAATGCGTGGATGTCTGCAAAGCATTGTCACCTTCTGCTGCCGTATTGAAAAGGCTTCTGATGCTGGCACAGAGCTGCCTGATAGACACAACAATATCTAAGTGTGTACCACGAGAACACTATGCAAAAGGACTTGGAAAATCACTCATGCAGGAATCTCAGTTGCTACTCTTTGTTCGCCTCACAGATGGATTATGTTGATTCATAGTCTGTGCATGGACTACATATTATGGGGGCAAACCCATAATTATTAAAATTAATGTAACTGTATTAGATAATTTCAGCTTCCTGAACCAGTTTGCTGGTCAGTATAAAAGATGTATTCAGAGCTTGGTGAGTTAGAATTTCTTCTGGGAGAGGGCCTTTGCATTACTTTTTCTTCTTTTCTTGCTACTTTCTGTTCTGCCCTGCTTTTGCATGCCTTGCCCAAGCTGCAGGCTTCATGCCTACCCACTCATAGGATCTATGTCTTTCTTTAATCTAATATTCTAGGAAACGTAGAGCTAAAATACACAAGTAGTGGGGCTGGGTTAGGAGGCAAATATATAATTTATCTTTTTATCATTTTAATTAATTAGCTTATGCAAATATATACTGTATCACATTGCTTTAAGATATTTTCCAAGTTACTTTTAGTTGCTGTAATGTCAAAGAATTGTCTTTGTTTTATTCTCTGTCAGTCCCATTCAGCTTTGTACATTAATAAACTGGTAATGTTCATTTCAGTTTTACTTGTGTTTGTAGTCACTGATTGTGTTTCCCTCCCTGTTCCATTGGGTTGCTACTGTGCAAACAGAACCAGGACTGAAGGATCCAGTGAAGGCTGATGCATAGACCAGAATTTGGCATGTTGTGCATGAGCCCTGATTGGATCCAAAAGTGTAAATTGTAACAAATTAACAGAAATGGCAAATAGTGGAACACTCTTCAGGTGTTCCACCAGATGTATTCTCCATCACATAAAAGGGGATTTGGGGTTCCATTCATTATCCCTGGCCCCTTCATTGCATCCCCAACAGATGCACCTTGCTATTCTCCATATGTTGTGGCTGAAACTCTCAAGCAAGGAGCCTGCTCTACTTGTATAGGATCCCCCCATACAATTTAGAATCCTGTGCAACCAAAGAGAAATAAAGCAGGCATTCTGTAGATCTTCAAACCAAATATATGAATATAATGGAGTGGGTGGGGTCAATGAGTGCATTCTCCATCTCCTCCCTTTACTGACAGAAATTGTACAGGTGGAGGACCAAAAGTATAGGGATATTATCTCTCTAAACTTTTCTGAGTCAGCTTTGTGTCACGATATACTGTATCATATATACCTATCCCAGTCTGCATCTGTGTCAGAATTGTTTAATATGTTTTTGAATAATGTTTTAACCCTTTTTAAGGTTGTTTTTTAAAATGGTTTTAATGCTGTTTTGTTTTAATGTATTTTAAGATCTGTTTTTATGATGTTTTAAAGTGTTTTGATGCTTTGTTTGCCGCCCTGGGCTCCTGCTGGGAGGAAGGGCAGGATACAAATTAAATAAGTAAATAATGAATAAATAAAATTTCCTACTGAAGGGTACGCAGAAATATGTGCTGCTGCTTCTGAATAAATGATAGATATAACTAAACTATTGCCATCTTCCATAGCTCCAAAAAAGAAATATGGTCCACTTCAAGTTCATATATGTGTAAAATCAGGGGAAAATCTGATACCAGCTGGGGGAAATGATAATAGTTGTTGTTGTTGATAAATTTATATCCCACCCTTCCTCCAAGAAGGAGCCCAGGGCAGCAAGCAAAAACACTAAAAGCACTCTAAAACATCTTTAAAAACAAAAGACTTTAAAACATATTACAATAAAACATTCCTCCGCATTTTGCACTAACTGCAGCTTCTGGACCAACCTCAAGGGCAGTCCCACATAGAATGCATTATAGTAATCCAGCCTGGATTACCATATGACACACACAATTATGATATCCCTCCCTGACTTCTAATTTTGGAATACTGATGTTCTTCAAAGGACCGTTGCTAAAGAAAAAAGAAAAAAAGACAATATAAGGTCCAAACTTCAACTGACTTAACATGTGGTTCAATTTTGTATGCATGATTAGGGATACTAGCGAAGTTTAGGGATGAGTACCAATAGACCTGTAGGCAAATTACACCTCCTTTTAAATATGTTCCCATAGTTCTACTAAAAACATAACTATATGAAAATGATTCCGTATTGAATCAGAGATGGCCAACGAGCAAACCACAAGCCAACAGAACCATTCACACATGACAATTTTATCTGACACTTTCTAAACTTTTATTTGGACTTCAGTATTCAGTAGACTAGAATGGCCCAGATAATTTAAGCATTCGGGTCAGTGACTGGATTATCTCCAGCTTTCTTCTAGGTGGGAATTATTGCTTTCAATTTATTTGATAACAAATTTACAGAAAATTATGTTTAAAACCCTGCTTAAACTAGTTGGTTCATATTCTGTATACACAGTGGGAAAGAAGAATAAGAGAGCAAGGCCCAACCTTTGGCTTGGATGAGACTAATATTCTTCTTGTTCCAGAACTATCTCTGTTAACAGCCATTCCACATAATCAGCATAAAAAATTGTTAATAAATAACTCTGTGTAAGAATTTGTTTGTTTTCTTGGATCAACTCCTTTTTTGTGTGTGTGTGCAGTACTGTGTAAGCCTGTGGGCAAGGTCTGTTTTGTTTCTCTTAGTTGCACAGCACTTATAAAATAATGTTTTGTTTCACCTAAGTTGTGACGCAGGCAGGGATGGGAAACTTGTGGGCTCCAGACATTGTTGGACTCTAGTTCTCAAAACCCTTGCTATTGCCATGCTGGTTGGGGATGTTGGTAACTGGTATCCACAATCATCCAGAGGCCCACAGATTCCCATCTCCATACTAAGGGAAGATTCTACCTGCCATGGCTGAACATTCATAAGACTCCAGGTACCTCCATCTACCAATACTTTCTGCTTGGATCTCGATGAATACATGGCATGCAGAGCATGGGCAACAGCATAAACCGCGTTATAGATATTATAGCTCTGGCCAGACATTCCCATTTCAAACCACAATCCAGGGAGGCTTTCCAGCTTTTCCTCCCCAGTGCAGTATTCTAAGTCTGTGCTGTAGAGAGAATGACTGGGGAATGAACAATTGAATACAAGCTGCCAGAACTCATGGAGGAAATATAATGTGTGCCTGTGAGGATTTATGGTCTGAAGGAAGTCTTGAAATCCAGGCACCACACTTGCATGAAGTCTGAAGGACAGGCTGCCATTCAAGGTTAGTGGGACTGTTTTCTTAATATCCATAGTATTCAAGTCCCACTGTGCTGTTCTGATCCACACCTTTTCTGTGGGGTACTTTTTATTTAATTCATTATATCCTAGAGCTCTCTGGAAAATCTTGAAAAAGTGACTATTTCCATAGAGAAGAATCACATTGGCTTTGGTGAAAAGGACAGTAGTATATATCCGGGCTAGTTTGTAAGAAAAATCATCTCTATCCTTCAGCGGAAAAACCACTGTTGGCATCATTTCCATAAATGCAATGCAAATGTTATTGTGGGTGAGCATAGGCAGGTAGTTCCACAGAACACTTTGTCCATAATCATCATCTGGCACCAGGAGGCCAATCCACGTCCATCTGAAATACTTAAGCAGGTGAACAGTTCCAATATACTGAGAATTTTCATTTGGCACCATCTGATAGAAGAAAGGAAATTGTGCTTTGTCACTCGGCCTTGGGTCAAAGAATCCATAGCCAAGCTAATAGGAGAAATATTATTTTTTAGTTGAAAACTTCCTTTTCTGCTGTACAATAAAAATATTTCCCCTAAATATTGATGAAGATTAAATACTGATCTTCCAACAAATAACATGAATGTTAGAAGGGCAGTTTAGATGTCTCTTGTTAATCAGGCTTTTGAGCAATCCTAGAGATTTTGGTTGCACTGTTTATCGCTCCTTTATATTTTACTGTTTTTTAGTGTTCACTGCTGTCATTTCCTTATGGAGGAAGTGCAGGATATTAATGATTTAATTTTTTTTTTAAAAATGATCTAATTACACTCAAAGTTTTGTGATGCTTTAATTATGAAAGCTATTTCTAGTTAATTTTTGACAATCCATCCTTCTCCCTCAGGCCACAGTCCATCCCATTCAGGGTGGTCCCCTGACCATCAGTAAAGTTTCAGGAGTTCTAAGCCAATCAGAGAGGAGGAGTTGGAAACAATTGTCCACACTTTCCCTCCAGAGTATCTATGGAACCAAGCCACAATTGCTAAGGAGGAAACATATAGGAATATACACCTTAGAGGAAGGCAGACTCCACTCAGTGGTTGCACCTGTCTGTCTGTCTTCCTATCTATCTGTCTTGCTATCAACATACTTGTGGAACTTTGAACACATTTAGAATATTTGCCATCTGGATGGAATTCTGGGAGGTGAGCCCACCAATAATGGCTAATGGCTTCTTTTCCCTGTCACAGTTGTAATTGGGAGGATTCCTCTGGCCTGTGAAGAGGATGTCCAGAATGTTCCAGTAGGTTTTGCTTGCACTGAAAATGTTGTCATAGATCCTGGATCCCAGTGTAGTGTTTGGTAAGAGTACAGCATTCTCATTGATCTCATGAACAGCAAAAACAAAGGCTAGGACATACTGGAAGTTTTTAAGAAGTGGTCTGAAATGAGATTTTGAAACAAAAGAACAAGGCCAAAAAGCAGGAGAAAATAATTATCAAAGAGATGATGGCTGAGTTTTGTCTCTTTAAAGGAACACAAAAGAAGGTGGGGAAATAGTTTTTAAGAATGATCAATAGTCATAAAATGACAGAATAAGTTGGCAGAGGATTTGCCATCTAGCCAAAGGGATGTAAACTTCTGGTTCTGCCTTTCATTAATTCAGGGCATTCCTCAGTTGTCCCACTACCAGAGCTTGGAAAAGTTACTTTTTTGAACTACAACTCCCATCAGCCCTAGGCAACATGGCCACTGGATTAGGCTGATGGGAGCTGTAGTTCAAAAAAGTAACTTTTCCAAGCTCTGCCTACTACTAGATTCAGTGATGCAAGCAATTCTGAAATATTGGTGAAAACTATTTAGTAACATAAATTTGATCATAGAGCCCAATACAACATTTAAAAACTACTTACAAATTGTTTCTGGAATAAGCCAGACTCTCTGTAAAGTTGAGTGAAGGCTGTTCAACATATCTAAGGGAGAAAAAATGGCCCAGGACAATTTCATCTGGGGGGTAATATGAGTTATTTCGATCCATTTCCTGCCAGCTGCACAAAGAAGTATTGGTGAAAGTCTGAGGCATCATCAGAAGCAGAAATAGAAATAAAACTTGTTGCAGACCTCGAGACCAGCTCCACTTGCACACCTGCATTGTCATCAGGACATAGGCCAGCATCACCACCAGCTGAATTAGTCCTAACATATGTAACCAGCCTCAGAAATCATTAGAATTAATTAAATCTCATCAATCCACCAGCTCCAAACCTGGAGATGTTAATCTAATGGACAGCTCAGGGTGTCAGAACTGGGAGATGAAACAATGTTTTAATGCATATATTTATAGAAAGAGTAGCATGTGACTTGGATTGGGCTATCTGTGTTATGAATTTTGCAAGTGGCCTCTGTTTAGTCACTCTGGGGCTTCCTCAAGATGCTGAATGAAATCACCATAATTTCAGTAATTGAAAGGAAGACAACTTCTAAGTTTCTCTCCGTCCAAAGACAACATGTTTGTGTGACAAACCCTTTGCCATCATCTGCTCCTCTTTCAGGCATTGAAGGGCTTCGAGTCACTACACTATGATTATGACATACTGAATTTTGGACTTCTCCTGCAGAATCAATAACTACACTCCAAGAAACATCAGGGGAGGAGGTCAGGATTATATGAGGAAAGAGATTCCCTTTCCCCAAATGTGCACTTTCCTCGCTGATGCACCCCAAAATGCAGGACTTGGAAGGAATACAAACAACTGTCAATCCAGATAGTAAATTTGGGGAAGTTTGTCCAGTTCTTAATAAAGTGCTAAAGGTCAACAACACAAACAAATTAAAAAAGCCACTGGCTTTCTTTGTTTTCTCTGTAGTAGTTGTAGCTCCACTCCTTAATTACTGACTGATGAAGACCTATCCCTCCATGTGCAGTGTGTTGTCACTAATTCCTGGCTATTTGTTTAGGGAAGTTTATTGTTAATATGTTCACAGAGTTTGGATGTGAGTTGATAAACTGGAGCTCAACCCATATAAGACAGAGACACTGCTAGTGGGTGATTCCTCTGTCCAGAGGAGTGAAATGTATCCTGTTCTGGATGGGGTTACACTCCCTTTGAAGGAGCAGTTGTGCAACTTGAGGATACTCTTTAATCCAACAATGGATGTATGTGGCCTCAGTAGCACAGTGTGAATTTACTGGCTTTGGCTGGTATCCCAATTATGAAACTATTGTTTCAGAGAAAGCCTGAATATATGTCATCAGTTCTGGCTGCACTGGTTGTTGCTTTGTTTCTGGGCTGAATTCAAGGTTTTTATATTTAGAGCCTTATACATATTGGAACCCTTATATCTAAAGTATCACATTTCCCCATATAAACCTGCCTGGACTCTGAGATCACAGTCCGAGACCCTTTTCTGTGTGCCACCTCTGAGGGAGGTCCTGAGGGAGGTTATGAGTTAATGGTCCTTCTTTGAAAGAACCCCATCCCCCATATATCCCCAGGGAGGCCTGCCTGGTACCAACCTTGTCATTCTTTCAGCATGAGGCAAATACACTTCCCCCACATGCATTTGGACAGTATGAGTGATATTATATTGTATTGTTATATCTATTTTTTAAAATATACTAATGTGATTTTAATCTAACTTAGTTGTTAGTTGTTTCAGAACATTTGTAGTGGGAAGCAATCTATACATTTAGTAAACTTAAACTAACCTACTGGTGGGTGTATTGTTTGCAGTGAAGATCTAAACCTGGGGCCAACAGCAGACAGTAGCCAAATAAGCTTTCTGACTGTATTTCCTTTCTCTGGCATCCCATAGTTGCAGAAAGGGTTTGAACTCCTAGAGATGCAGTCTCTCTGATCTATATTACCTCTCTGTCTCCCCAGTATTTGGATGACGTTGCAATTAGGATTGCTGAGGGAATGTGTGGCAAGTACTTGGAATGTTACAGAAGCCCTATGTGAAAGAGTGGCCAACTAAGTAATGAATATTACTCAGATACTGTATTGCTTTTGATTTGCAGGCATCTCTTTGGAAAGGGGCCGTAGCTCAGTGACAGAGCATCTGCCTTGCATGAAGAAAGTCCCAGATTCAATCCCCGGAATCTCCTGGCATCAGCTGGCAATTTTACACTTGTATCTATTGAAATAATTAGTATCTATTGCCATGAAAATGCAAAGATGAAAAATCACAGTTTCTCCAGATTGTTTGTGTACCTTCAGAGCCAAATATCATTTTCTCAATAGCCTTTGATGCCTGGTGGCTACTATCCTTCCCCTGCTTTAATGGGGAAATGCCATAGTTCAGTGGCAGAACATCTGCCTTACCTGCAGAAGGTTCCAGGTTCAATCCCCGGCATCTCCTGGCAGGGCTGGGAGTGACTCCTGCCTGAAACCTTGGAGAGCCACTGCCAGTCACTACTGTAGACAATACTGAGCTAGATGAACCAATGGTCTGACTAGGTATAAGGCAATTTCCTGTGTTCCTCAGGTGAAAGGGATTGATTGGGAGACCTAGCGGAGTCAGGCCCCAGCTGGGTCTATAAAGGAAAAACAACAGAAGAATAGTGGACTTCCCAGGGGATCACAATGGAAGGGACTAAGCTAGGGTCCTTCACCAGCCTGAGGGGGACACCTAAAGAAAAACAAGGCAGAAAGGAAATGGCCTAGTTTGCATGTCACGCTAAGCCAAGCCAAGCCATGGCTTAGCATGAATGAATAAATGTGTGGACTTCCAGTAGGGATGGAAGAATCTATCAATTTTGGCTGTCTCAATTGCTCATTTTTCCAATCTTAAATTCCGTTAGTCAGGTTTGCAAACGAATCTCCTTCAGAATTTTAGTGTGAATTTCTTCTATTAAACATATTTTTGTATGTTTACATATTAAAAACATCTTAGTTTTTTACTAATGGATTCATTTTGCAAGCTATTTCTCCTAATATAATGCATTTTTATGTTATTTTCACTAATATATTCATCTTTGCCAGACCTCCCCTTCGTGGGACTAGCTTTGTTGATTGTATGTACTGGAGGTTGGGCTCGAAGGGCAGTTTAGGGATCCTACTCATGTACCGCCCGCCCCACTGCACGGCAGACTCCCTGGCCGAGGTGCTCGAGGTGATCTCAGACGTGCAAATGTTGTCCCCGGAGCTGTTAGTTCTGGGTGACTTTAACATACACGCTGAGACCACTCTCACTGGAGCTCCTCGGGATTTCCTGGAAACCATGGCTTCCTGGGAACTGCGCCTTAGTAATACTGAGCCCACCCACGTAGCTGGTCATACTCTTGACCTTGTATTTGTCCCAGGAGGGGAGGGTAGTGTGCTGAAGTTAGGGGCTAATTCTTTTACCCCTGTGTCATGGTCAGACCACTATCTGGTAAAGATGGATTTTTCGATGCCGCATGCCCTCCGCAGGGGTAAAGGTCCTATTAGAATGGTCCGCCCCAGGCGCCTGATGGATCCAGATGGTTTCCTGACAGCGCTTGGGGAATTGGAACCTGCTGAAGGTCGCCCGGTCGATGCCCTGGTGATGGAGTGGAATGAGAGGATCGCCGGGCCGTTAGACCGAGTGGCTCTGAAACGTCCTCTCCCCCTGAATAGAACTCAAGTAGCACCATGGTACACACCACGGTTGCGTACTTTGAGACAGGAGGTGAGACAACTAGAGCGCCGGTGGCGGAAGTCGCGCTCCGAAGACGCTCGGACACAGGCTAGAGCAGCAATAGCTGCCTACCAAGTGGCGGTAAGGGCAGCAAAGAGGGAATTCTTTGCTGCCTCTATTGCATCAGCTGAGTGCTGTCACAGGAGGTTGTTCCAGGTGGTCCGAAGCCTGGACGGTCCAGTTGCTCAGGAACCCTTGGAACAGTATAAGGCCTCCTGTGACAAATTGGCAAAGCACTTTGCTGATAAAATCAAACACCTGAGGAGCTCAATTCCGTGCGCCGTGGATACAGTGAGTGAGCTAGAGTTAACCAGTTGCAAACTGGTCAAATGGGATCAATTCCGGCCTCTTCCTGCTGAGGATGTGGACAAGGTGCTCTCATCTGTAAAGCCTACCACTTGTCTAAATGACCCTTGCCCATCGTGGCTCCTTATGAGCTGCAAAGAGAGATTGGGTGAGGGGATCAAGGCAATGGTTAATGCACCCTTGCAAGAGGGTGTTATGCCACTAGCCCTCAAGGAGGCTATTATTAAACCCATCTTAAAGAAGTCCTCCTTGGATCCCCAGATTTTACACAACTTCCGCCCAGTTTCAAACTTACCATTCTTGGGCAAGGTCATTGAGAGAGTGGTGGCAAATCAGTTGCAGACACACTTGGATGAAACAGATTATCTAGATCCATACCAATTGGGTTTCAGGACTGGACATGGAACTGAAACAGCCTTGGTCGCTCTGGTAGATGATATGAGGAGGGCACTGGATAGGGGAGAATTCACCTTCCTTGTCCTCCTGGATCTCTCAGCGGCTTTTGATACCGTCGACCACGGTATCCTTTTAGATCGCCTGGAGAGTTTGGGATTGGGAGGCACTGTTTTACGGTGGTTCCAGTCCTTTCTCTCTGATAGGCGCCAACAGGTAGCATTGGGTGACGAGGTTTCAGACCCATGGCCTCTCAATTGTGGTGTGCCACAGGGTTCTATCCTCTCTCCCATGCTATTTAACATCTATGTAAAGCCGCTGGAAGAGATCATCAGGAGATTTGGGCTGCAGTGTCACCAATATGTGGATGACACTCAGCTCTATCTCTCATTTAAATCTTCACCAGAGAGGGCTGTGGAGACCATGTCCAAGTGCCTGGAATCCGTGAGTGGATGGATGGGCAGGAACAGGTTGAAGTTGAACCCTGATAAGACCGAGGTACTACTTGTGGGAGACAAGGGAGGGTTAGGAGATGTTGACCTGGTGTTTGGTGGGGTGAAGTTGCCCCTACAGGATCGGGTCCGCAGCCTTGGGGTTGTTCTTGATTCCAAGCTGTCCATGGAGGCGCAGATTTCAGCTGTGAGCCGGGCAGCTTGGTATCAATTACACCTTATACGTAGGCTGCAACCCTACCTCCCTGTTCAACAGCTCCCGCTCGTGGTGCATGCCCTGGTCACCTCTTGATTGGACTACTGTAATGCACTCTACGTGGGGTTACCCTTGAAAACAACCCGGAAATTACAGCTTATACAGAATGCGGTGGCGTGCTTACTTACCAACAGCCGCCGACGGGATCACATCACACCAGTGTTGTTTGACCTACACTGGCTGCCGGTTGTTTTCCGGGCCCAATTCAAGGTGTTGGTTTTAACCTTTAAAACCCTGTACGGTTTCGGCCCAGCTTACCTGAAAGAGCGCCTCCACCGCCACCAATTATGCCGCCCAACTAGATCAGCCACACAAGGCCTTCTCTCAATCCCTCCAACCAAAACAGCTAGGTTGGTGGGTACTAGGGAGAAGGCCTTTTCTGTGGTGGCCCCCACTCTCTGGAACTCCCTCCCATATGATCTTTGACATGCCCCTTCCCTAGATGTATTCCGCAAGGCCCTGAAGACGTGGCTATTCCAGCAAGCCTTTGAGGTCATTGGGTAAATCACCATGATTCTGTCATTTATCGTATGTTGTTATTATAATTGCTTTTATATGTATTGATGACTGTCCAGTATTTTACCTATTGTTATTAATGTGATTACATCTGTTATTGTATTTTATCTCTTTTAATGTACGTCGCCTAGAGTGGCTAATTGCCAGATAGGCGACAAACAAATTAAATATTATTATTATTATTATTTTATCCATAACTTCTCTAATATATGCATTTTTGTAAACATTGGTTAGAAAACTGCATTGAAAATTTAAATAAGTGCAAATGTTGAAGGATGGTTGTGTTTCAGTTCTTCTGTTGCTTTGGAAAATGCAAATTTGATAAATTCAACTTTAAATGCAAACTGAAACAAATTTCTCCCCCATCCTTGGCTCCCAGAGAGGATATTGCGACCACTTTTCTCCTCCCGTGTCATTTTTCTGCTGCACTGTGCTAAGCAAAGCCATGCTTTGGCTTAACATGTCATCCAAACCCCAGACAAGCTGCACACTGAAACCAAGGTTTGTCCTATAGTTTACAGCGCATGGCTTCAGTTAGCATTACATGCAAGCATGGGCAATGTCTACAAATTTGCAAATTCTCTTAAAAGACAGGGCAACTTTAAACTGTGGTGCTTTTTGGAGAAGTGATTCATTTTGGAGTATTTTGAGTTGCAGTTCTCATCGCTGGCCACCACCATGAAGGAATTACTGATGGAACTCGGTTCAGTAGGAGCAGGCATATTTGGCTCTTCCTTTACCTAATCCAACAACTGTTTCTCATAGAGGGCCAGAGCTGTCTGCCTATTCCCTATAGCAATGAGGCCTGATCCTCCCAAAAGATTATCAACAGCAGACTGTTGTCGGGACCTTCCATCCTGAAGAATTGCAAAACTGGTTAATGGCAAGGAGGTCAAGGCACACAGGATTGAAAAAAGTGTAGCTGCAAAAGGGAGGGGATAAAAGAACAGTCTGGTTGCTCTGTTAAGATGTCTTTGTTGCTTGGTTGTTTCTTGGCAATAATGGATTGTGGTTAGTCTGCCATTTCAAGAATGATGGATAAGTAAAGGTGTCATCAAATAATAAAATCATGGAGAACTTGTTGATTGAGAGATGGGCTCTTTCTATCGATTTCAAGAATGAGAAAACAGAAGCAACTGTTTTCCCTTACAACTTATTTACAGAATTATAAATCATTTCTAGAAACACAATTCAGCTGGCTTAACATAACTTTCTGTTCGTTTCTGTTTTTCTGTTTTGCAGATTTGAATTTCCACTTAAACAGGGGCTATTTATGTTATTGAGATTTTTTTTTCTATTTTCCTCAAGAGTTGGTAATTTGGGAATTAAATAATATACAGCAATGAGATAAGAAAGAACAACATGAAGAGGAGAGGAATAGAACAAAAAAGACAAAGAGGAGACAATATTTATACTTAAATTCATGATGACATTTGAATATAATTACAGTGAGGAGAGAAAGGAGATTGAAATCTTTATAGTAATGATAAAATGAATAACATGATAGTAATAACAATACCACAACTGAATAAGCAATGATGAAACACAGTTATCTATTGCTGTTTTATACAGAGAATTGAAAACTGATTCTAAGCTTTAGAAAAAAAAGGGGAGAAAAAGAAAACCATACATGACCAATCATATTGGGGTGATCAATCTAATAAACAGTTAGAATAAATGTGTACAGGGAAAATAATTAAATGTACAGATTGTAAATTTAGATTGTAGGCCAGCTGGAAGGGTTTGCATTGGTTTAAAAAATAATATAGTGCCTAGCAACATCAGGCATAATAATATTAACAACAACAACAACAACAACAACAACAACACTACTACTAATAATAATAATAATTTTATTTAGATTATTCAAATATCTGGTCCAGCAGGATTCATTTTAGAAGAGGCATTTTGCTGTTTCTCACACATTGGTATGAATATGTCCATCCAGGCAAGTGAGAAACATCACCAGAGTTCAAAGAAGCATTCCAGCCAGGAAAAGCACTCAAAAAAGTGTAAATTAAGCAGGTGAGGGGTGTTGGCTCAGTAGGATGTGTGGTCTGGGGGCAGCCCTGAGGGCTGGGGGGAGCATATTTGACCCCTGGCCCTGAGTCTCCCCATTACTGTACCAGAGTTACATGGCTCAAGGCAAGCAAGCAAACAAACCTACCTGCTCTCTTCTAATTAGGTCAGTCCTCAATGTAATAATGTACTGCTTTGGGGGAAAGATGCAACCCAACAACCCACCACGAGAGGGCAAGGTCATTTAGATTTCCTTAGCTATCATGTACATTAGAAGAAAGGACAGAGAAACAGTATAAAGAACCCAAAAGCTGAAAGTGATCAGCTTGACTTTATTAAAGGTATTCCACAACTTGCTGTCAAAGAAGACCACAGAGAAACAAAAACACCAATACATCAGAACAATGTAGGGACATCACACCAGACTCAACACCCAAATCAATTTTTCCTATGAAATCTCCTTGAACCAAAAACTTGTCTTCTTGTAAGTTACTCTAGAAAATGTTATGCTTATTGATTACATCACTACTACTACTACTACTACTACTACTACTACTACCACCACCACCACCACCACCACCACCTCCACAACCTTAGACCCAGAAGAGAAATGTCTGAATAATCAATATTTCTGAAGAGTCAAGTAAGGCAGTTACTTTTCTTTATCACATGCTCCCTGGCATTTAGATCAGGCCTCAACAGAATAATGAACAATTTTGGGAGAAAAATGCAGGCCAACAAACCAGCACTAGAAGCCAAGATGGAGAAGAACTCCACGGCCACCATGTATTTCCCTTTGATGCTCAGGTAGGTTGGGACAAAGGAGACCCAAACACTGCAAAACACCAACATGCTGAAGGTGATGAGCTTGGCTTCATTGAAAGTATCAGGCAACTTCCTGGCAAGAAAGGCCACAGTGAAGCTGGTGATGGCCAGAAGCCCCATGTAGCCCAGAACAGTATAAAACATTGTGGCTGATCCTTCATTGCATTGCACTACAATCTGACCAATCTGGGAGTGCATGTCAAATTCTGGGAAGGGAGGAGAGGTTGCCAGCCACACTACACAAATGCCAGTTTGAACAAGAATACAGAGAATTATTATTGTCACTGCCAGTCTTTTCCCCACCCATTTCCTCATCCGGTTTCCTGGCTTTGTAGCTATAAAAGCCAGAACCACCATGATGGTTTTGGCCAACACAGAAGAAACAGCGGCAGAGAACAAGATGCCAAACACAGTTTGTTGCAGAAGGCAGGTCACCTTTCCAGGCCTGCCAATAAATAGGAAAGAGCACAGAAAGCAAAGCAGCAGCGAAGACAGCAGAATGCAGGTGATGCTCCAGTTGTTGGCTCTGACAATGGGTGTATTGCAGTGCTGTGCGAAGCACCATAATACTGTTGCAGTGACAGTGGAAAAGAAAACAGTAAAAGACACCAAGATACTTCCCAAAGGTTCCTCATAGGATAAATATGTTATGCCTTTAGGAATGCATTGATTCTTCATCTTGTTTGGATGCTGATCTTCTGGGCAGTTTTGACAATGTTCTGAATCTGAATGCAAGAGAGAGAGAGACAGAGAGAGAGAGACAGAGACAGAGACAGAGACAGAGAGATTTTCCAGACTCAAATGGGATCAGTTCATCTTCAGTGTGGCTGTCAATCATGCCACTAACCATACATCTGCAAAAAATTGCTTAACACTGGTAAATCCATTTATTTCTATGGATATGATTGATTTGATATTAATATTAGGGAAAACTAAGCATTCCCAGCTTACTTAAGTTAATACTTCATAAAGTTCATTAGAATGGGAAAAAAATGCACAGTAATGGCCTGTGTGGTGGGGCCCTCCCAGCACTGGCTTTGTTGCAGATTACCTGGGCAGGGCTGGGGTGAGGCAGGGTGGCGGCAAGGTTGGAACTGCAGAGGCACACTGGGAGCAGCACCATATTGGCTACACCTTTACTGTCCTGAGGTTGAGGACAGACATAATGAAGTACTAGTTCATGCAACACATAGTTAAACTATGGAATTCACTCCCACAAGAGGCAGTGATAACTACCAACTCACATGGCTTTAAAGGGGGTATTAGACAAAGTCATGGGGGATGAGGCTATTGATAGCTACTAGTCATGATGGGTATGAGATACCTTAAATTTCAGAGGCAGTATATGTCTGAGTGCTAGTTGATGGGTATCATGAGTGGGAGAAAGCTATTGTGCTCCTGTCATGCTTCCCATAGGCATCTAGCTGGCCACGTTGAGGATAGAATTGTAGACTAAATAGGTCTTTGGTTTGATCTAGCAGGGTCTTTCTTAAGGTTCTTAAGGATCTTCCTCAACTGGAGAAGTTTCTCTGTCAGCAAAAGCCTCTCTGCTCTTATTTCCAGGGTGAGAAATATTGGCAAAAAAAACTCTGACAACTAATTTAGAAGGGAGTTAGTTTTAGTAATCTGAAATGTCAAAGACAATACTTGTCAGTAATTGATATCTGGAACCCAAAAAGCAACTCCTACATAACAAAAAAATCTGACAGATAGCAATCAGTTTCTGACATATAGCTGTTGGTTTATGATGCTGTTTGACAGTTTATGATGCTATTTGACAGTAGCCATCTGCATTTGTTGAATTCATGTTGCTTACCCATATTAATGGACACCATCCTTTCTGGGCACAGAGAACAATTGTAGCAGCAAACTTTTTCGCCTGGTCGAGGCATCCTCCTGTATCCAGGATGGCAGCTTTCAACACACCTGGAATGAGGAAGTTCCTGGGGGGGGGAAACACATGGAAGAGTGGCTCATGGCATTCAAACACACCTCTTTTCACAAGAAATTGCTAAAGGCTAGGGATGGAATCTGCCTGCCACCAATCCGCTGCTGATCTGCCTTGTGCCTCCCCACTGCCTCACCACAGAGAAGGAGGAAGCAGCAGAGGACGTTCCCTGGCACAACAATAGAGTGTAGGATGCAGCAACAGCCTCCCCCGCAGGGACAGACCATGGAGGAGGAAGAGGAAGAACAATTGCATGGAGCAAACAACAGGCCGCAGGCTGGGATAGGTAAAAAATCCTCTTCATTCTGACTGTGTGATCAGAATTAAGCAGATTATTCACCCATCCTAGCCTGCAGACAGTTGCTTGTCACACAGGGTGGTGCCTCCTCCTCCTTGTCCTCTTCCTCTATTATTATTATTGTTATTGTTGTTGTTGTTGTTGTTGTTATTATATGGAAGTATAGCCATGGGAAGGTGGTGAGCTTGTTCCTTGCTCCCACTCCTCCCATGGACAAGTTCCTCACTACTCATCTGTTGTGTCCACAGGCCTGTCTGTGCTTTTGTTTAACACCAGATTGGTATACAATAAAACACTAATCCATGATTTGATCATGGATGAGGGTGCTGATTTGGTGTGCATTACTGAGACCAGGATGGGTGAACCGGGAGGAGTTGATCTGACCCAGCTTTCCCCACCTGGATGCTCAATGCAACACCAGCACAGGCTTCAGAGATGAGGGGGAGGAGTTGCTGTGGTCTACAGAACTTCCATTTCTGTCACCAGGAAACCACTCTGTCCTGGAGCTGGCTGTGAGGGCCTGCACCTGGTGTCGGGCCGAGGAGACTGTAAACTAGGGTTGCTGCTGGTGTAACATTCATTCTGCTGCCCAGCAGCTTCTCTGACCAAGCTGGCGGAGGCCGTCTCAGCTGTGGTATGGGAGGAGCCCAGAATGATAGTCGGTGATTTCAATGTCCATGTTGAGGCTGCTCCTAGTGTTCTGGCTTGGAACTTCATGGTCTCCATGACAACCATGGGGCTGTCTCAAGTTGTCACTGGCCCAAAGCATAGGGCACACCTTTGACCTGATTTTTGCTCCAGATGGAGGACAGGGTGGTCTGGAGATTGGGGGTGGTGGTGGATGTCACCCCATTGTCATGGTCAGACCACTTCCTGGTAAAGTTTAGATTTATGGCTCAAATCCTCCTCTGCAGGGGTGGTGGACAGATTAAGATGGTCCACTCCCAGAGACTAATGGAATCCACTGGATTCCTGAATGCCCTGTGAGAGTTCTGAGTAGATAGAGCAAATGATCCTGTTGAAACTCTAGTCATGCTGTGGAACAAGATGTGTTGGGCTCTTAACACAGTTGCCCGTGAGCAACCACTCTGGCACTGTGAAGCCAGGTTTACACTTTGGCACACCTGTGGAGTAGGGGCAATGAAACAGGCTGGATGATGTTAAGAGTGCAAGTGGCGAAAGATGTGCTGTGAGGCATGAGTGAAACAGCCTACTGTGTGGTGATCAGGGTGGCGAAGAAGGCCCACTTCTCTGTCTCCATCACATCCTCAAGTAGCCATCCGGTGGAGCTTTCCCATGTTGTCAGGGGTATATTGACATCATCTCCAGGAAATGGAGTTTTAGACCCTTTGGAGGCCCACTGTGAATTGTTTGCAAGGCACTTTGAGGGTAAAGTTGCTCACCTCCGTAGCAATCTTGATGTTCCATCTTCACCTACTGTAGTCCCCAGTGAAGTGTCCAGTGCAACATCTGCTGCAAGTTCGGGGGATTGGTTTCAGTTGATGCAGCCTGATGATGTCCTATCAACCCTTGCCCTTCTTGACTTATTAAAGTTTGCAGATAAGGAACCAGGGTGTGGTCAACTCGTTGTTCTGGGAGGGAGTGGTTCCAGTTGCCCTGAAAGAGGCAGTGATCCAACCAGTCCTGAAAAAGCCCACCCTGGACCCATTGGTTTGTGACAACTACCAACCTGTCGCAGATGCCCCCTTTTTAGAGCAGGTGATTGAGAGGGTTGTTGCAGCAACTGCAAGTATTCTTGAATGAAACAGATTATCTTGACCCATTCCAATCTGAATTCAGGCTTAGTTATGGGACTGAATTGGCCTTGGTCACCCTGATGGATGAACTTTATCGGAAGAATAACGTGGAGTGTGACCCTGTTATTCTTACTTGATATCTTTGCAGTTTTTTATACCATTGACAATGGTATCTTTCTGGGCCGACTTGGTGAGATGGGTATTGGAGGCACTGTTTTACAATGGTTCTGATCCTATCTCCAGGGTCATTTTCGGAGAATAGCATTGAGTGATTATTTTTCAGCCCCCTGGCAGTTGTGTTGTGGGGTGTTGCAGGATACCATCCTGTCCTCAGTACTGTTTAACATCTATATGAAGCCCTTGGGAGTGATCATCAGGAGATTTTGGGGTGAGGTGTCAGTAGTACACTGATGATACCCAGCTCTATTTATCTGTAACATCTGATCAAGAGAGGCCTTGCAAGCACTGGACCTGTGCCTGGACTTGGTGTTGGGCTGGATGAGGGCTAATGAACTGAATCTGAATCCTAGCAAAATGGAGGCGCTGTGGGTTGGTCAATAATTGGTCAATTGTCTGCTTTGAATGGAGTACTCCCTCTGAAAGTGCAAGTTAATAGTTTGGGGGTGCTCCTGGATCCATCTTTGTCTCCAGAGGCCCAGATGACCTCAGTGGTCAGGAGTGCCTTTTACCAGCTTCAGCTGGTAAGACAGCTATAGCCATTTCTGGACCAGGATAGGCTGACCACTGTTGTCCATGCACTGGTAACCTCCAGGCTGGATTACTCTAATGCTCTCTATGTGTGGCTGCCCTTGAGGTTGGTCTGGAAGCTTCAGCTGGTGCAAAATCCTGTGGCACTACTGCTCATTGGGGCAGGGTCCTGTCAACATGTCACCCTGCTGCTGAAAGAATTGCACTGGCTGCCCATTAGCTACCAGGCTACATTCAAGGTTCTAGCTTTGGTGCACAAAGCCTATACAGCTTGTGACCAGGATACCTGAAAGATTGTCGACCCCTTATAAACTCATTTGATCACTATGCTCTGCAGATGACTTTCTGCAGATATCATCTTATCAGAAGGTCCGTTCCACACAACATAGGAAGCTGACCTTTAGTGTAGTGGCACCTACCCTTTGGAATTCCCTTCCCTTAAATATTAGACAGGCGCCATCTCTGTTATCTTTTCAGTGCCTGCTGAAGACCTTCCTCTTTGAACAAGTCTTTGAAGTGCGGACCTTATCCCAGTCTCTGTGTGTTGGAATTGCTTTTTGAGATATTTCAAAACTTTTTTAAAAAATATGTTTTTAAAGATGTTTTGTTGTAATGTGTTTTTAAATATGTTTTATTTAATATAATTGAAAGTCTGTTTTTCTGATGTTTTAGAATCATAAGATCATAGAATCATGAGGGTTTTTAGTGTTTTTGTTTGCCACCCTGGGCTCCTATTGGGAGGAAGTGTGGGATATTAAATTATTGTTGTTGTTGTTGTTGTTGTTGTTATTTGCTTTTTTTCACAAAGTGAACTCAAAGTGACTCTTCCTTCTCTGCGGTCTGGCTCTGCTGAAAAAGCTGTTGCTGAGGCCTCCACTGTATTGTTTTGCCCTGCCTTCTTCTCTATGGTGCAGGGAGGGCATGGGACAGATCAGTGACAGCAGGGGGATTCCATTCCTACTGAAGACCAATTTTCTTGCTTACATTCTAAATTCAAACTAGCCCTCTTCAGGCAAGAACATCTATGGTTAACTAAATGTGGGGGGGGGGGACAACATGGATGTGCATGCTAACTCCTACCCCCATCATCATTGTCATCAATCTATAACTTGTGAAGGACAACTGGCTGAAGTGGAAAAATTCTTATACATGTGCAGGCTCCCCAGGAATTTTATAACCCTGATTTCCCCTCTGATTCTTCTCTCTTAAAACATCCCAGCTGTTCCCCAAAGCACAATTTGAAGACCAAAAGAAAATATTAAAGACTGTAAATTTTTCAGTAGGATGGGGCACAGCCCTTCCAGATAGATTACATACAAATGCATGTAATGGAAAAACCACATATATTTAACCAACCTCTGTAAATGCACGTGTTTGATCCTTATTGAGTAATACCCGAACACAGAAGTGGAAGGTGATGTGTTGTCCTACATGGTTTTATTTTATTATGAACACTGTAATAGAATGTGCATATTGGTTTTGCACTTTTTCACTTTGTAATTATTTAATATTGTGTATACCGCTTAATTTTTAAAATAGTCTCTAAGCAGTTTCAAAATAACAAATGCAATACTTATAAAACATTCGATGAAACTGAGGAACTATAATAAAATGCAACAGAAAGAATTAGTATTAAATAAAATACAGTGCAATACAATAAAACAATAATATTGTAAAAAAAAACCAGCAGCAAATGTCGAAACATCTTTAGAGGCAGGAATTCCTTCCCTCTTCACCTTCCCCCCTCCAAGGCACATCCTGACTCACAAAGTACTACATCACACCCAAATTCTGCATTACATATTCAGAAATCATACAATCCCTACTACTCATTCACTTTCAGCCATCCCATTCTACTCACACACATCCACCAATATGCACACCATCCACCCAGTCCCTCCAAAATCTCCCACTCAATCACCAACCATTATCACCAGTCACTCCACAAAAATGTACTGCAGAAACACCAAGAAGACAGTCACTGACAGAACTGTACAAATACATTTTGAATATTAAAAAAAAATAAAAAGTGCAAACTTACCCTGAATTCTTGTTCAGTCATGTTCACAACTAACTCTCAGGACAAGAGTGAAACTGTAGGTCAGGGCTAGTTCCAGGTTTTGTTGGCTCTCCATGCCCCATATCTACTATCTTGAATGAACTTGTCTCCTCACTGTCATTATTGCCAGATCCTCCTCCTTCCCCTCTTCACCTATCATTGCTACTACCTGTCTGCTTGCCAGGCAGAGAGGCAGTGAAGAAGTAAGCAGTGGTATCTACTGTTCCTCCTTCTGACTGCCACCATGGTCTGCACATGATGAATAAACAGATTGCAGTGATGAAAATGAAAAGCAAGTCCAAGAGTTAGTGCCCCCCCTTTTAGGGCGTGGACACTCAGCAGATATCCTACCATACCAACCCTTGATGGTCCTCTGCATATGACTTTTAAAATAGTGGCTGCAGCCTCAAATAAGTGTCCCAGAGCTCTATGATTTGCATTCTTAAGTGGCTGGGAATTTGAAGGGTGGACAAGATGGAATGGCAAGTAAAAACTACAAGGTGCAAGCAAAAGTCGCTTCACATCTAGGACTGAACAATCCAGGGACTTTATTCTACCAACCAATCTTAAGAGCCAGTGTTAAGATTTGTCCCAGCCTCAGATCATTAGGTGCCTTTGATAGAAGAGAACTAGCTCTTCCCCCCCACTTCCAACCCACTCACACAGAAATATGGAGGAACACACTCAGTAAAATTTTGTGAGGACATCCTATTGGTTGTGTGTGAGAGAGATGTGAATTCCTAGACCAGTTTCATTTATGATGCAAGAGAGAACAAACAGTTAGTGACTTGGCTTATTGCAGTTATGGATTTTGATGCACCTGAGCAATATTTTAGGAGCTAGAATACACAACTATTCCCACCTGATTAAATCTGGGATGCCATGTAATAGCGTCTTGATTAATTGTGAACTCTTTGCCTGCAGGAGCTTGGAGGTCTATCCTTCCAACCTGGACCCTATAGAAGGATTGATTTGGGAATGTGATCCAGTTGATGATGTCATATCCAGCTGCCATCTCCCCATTTACATCAAAAAACATTTCTTCTCCAGCACTGTTGTTAAAGCAGACATTTTTAAGAAATGGGTGCAGCTAGATTGGATAAGAAAACCAATTAGAACAGACCTGTGACTGCCACTGCAATTGCTGTCGAGAAAACAAACACCAGCTCTATATACTTTTCAAGGGAGAAAAGGATAAACACCATCACTGTCTCATGACCAAAAGGGCATTGAGTGTTGGGGCTCAGATTCTCCGTGGGTGCCATGGAAAGACCTCAGATTCACCATTGCACCCACAATCACGCTGTTGGTGATCAATGCATTAATCAATGGGACTTAAGTTAGGCATGAGCATGACTAATGTGTCCCATTGTTTTCAGTGGAACTAACACATTACTTATAGTGCAATCCTATAGATGTCTGCTTAGAAGCAAGTGCCACCATGCTCAATGGGATTTACTCCCAGGGAAGCATGTGTAAGATTTCAGACTAAGTCTAGATCCAGCCCATTGTTGTGAATTGAAGAATTATAGAAGTCAAGAGGGATACTTGACCAATCACCTCACCCCTCCCGGCAAGCTGCTTATGCTGGGAAGACAGGTTTGTGCAACAGACCCTCCCACCGGCTGCTACTACTGTGAACTGAGAGAAATTCTACCTGCCATAGTGGAAGGTTCATTTTGCCTCCATCTCCCAGTACATTATTTCTTGCTCTTGATGAATGCATGGCATGGAGAGCATGTGCAACAGCATAAACAGCATTGTAGATATTGTAACTCTGACCAGCCATTCTCATTTCAAATAAGATTCCAGGGAGGCTCTCCAGCTTCTCCTCGCCAGTGCACTTTTGTACACCTGGTATGTTCAGAAAATGACCAGAAATCGAACACATGAAAGCATAAATCCAGAAGTCATGGAGGAAATACCATGTAGTCTGGTAAGGATTTATAGTCTGAAGGAAATCCTGGAATCCTGGCACCACATTTGTGTGAAACATGAAGGACAGGGTGCCATTCAAGGTTTTTAAGGGAGCTCTTTTGTCAAGGGCCAGTGAAGAGAAGTCCCATCCAGATGTTTTGATCCAAACCTTCTCTGTGTTTTGTTGTTGATATTCTGGGCTATCCTCTAAAATAATTTGCACAATCTCTATAAAATGACTATTCCCATGGTCAAGAATCACTTTGATGTCAGTGGAAAGGACAGTTGCCATTATCTCCCTTATTTTTTCCACAAAGGCCTCATTAACCATGTCTGGAAATGCCAGTGTTGGGACCAAGCTCAGCAATGCAATACAAATGTCATTTCGGGTGAGCACTGGCATGAGAGTATGAAGAAATATTTCTCCACTATCATCATCTGACACCAGAAGACCAATCCAGGTCCATCTGAAATGCTTCAGTAGACAAGCAATCCCAGTATATTGAGAGTTTTCATTTTGTACCATATGATAGAAAGAATGGAACTGTGTTTTCTCACTCAGTTTTGAGTCCAAGGATCCATAACCAAGCTAATAGGAAGAAGAAAACAGAGAGGAGAAAAAGACCCTTTTGCACAGGAACAAGGAGTCAGCTGGAGCAAAGACTGACTAAAATTAATTCTTCTATGAATGGAATTTGATTCTTCAGCAAATTCCACCATGTTATACGTTCAAGTAAACTCAGTTGTTAGTATTGGGTTTCAAACTGAAAGTGAATTATAAATGTGGATTGAGAAAAGCCACATTTCCTGTACTTCAGAGCCTTGCTGGGGAGAAACATGTCTTGATCGAGTTTGGTAAATGAAACTATGTTTCCACATGGCAGAGGTATCGACACTGAGAAAAGCACTTTATTCTGAAACAGTTTTCCATCACATGGCGAAACCCCTACACTTAGTTGTATGGTAAGAGCTCTATTGATACCTTTAAAATGAGCACATGTAATTCTGAGATCCAAATTGCCCATCATAATCCTACTTCCCCCTCCTCACACATTCAATGAAAGGAGCTAGATTCTACAGCTTATATATCTGTAGGTAGGTAAACATATAGGGCAAAGTTTTGTCCCCACTGACAAATGACCCGAAATTTCAGGAGGGTAGAGATTGGTTGGATATCAGGAGAATCCTTTAGTGGTAAGAGCAGTTCAACCATAGTACCACTTATCGATGAGGGGTTTGTGTCTCTTGCTAGAGATCTTCAAGTAAAGGCCATCTGTCAGTGATGTTTTAGCTCTGGATTCCCTGCATTGAGCCTATAAATGGCCTATAAACTCAATCTATCTGTCTATCTAGATCATAGATAGATAGATAGATAGATAGATAGATAGATAGATAGATAGATAGATAGATAGATAGATAGATAGATAGATAGATAGATAGATAGATAGATAGATAGATAGATAGATAGATAGATAGATAGATAGATAGATAGATAGATAGATAGGAAACAGTTCATACCTGTGGAATCTTGTAGATAGTTAAGATGTTGGCCATCTGGATCGAGTTTTCCGATGTGAGCCCACCAAGAACAGCCAGTAACCTATGTTCTTTGCCACATATGAAATTGGGGAAATTCCTTTGTTGTGGGAAGAGTAGGTCCAGAATGTTCCAATAGGTTAGTTTTGAATTGAAGCCATTGTCATAGATCTTGGATCCCAATGTTATGTTTGAAAAAATCTGGGCATTTTTGTTTATCTCATGAATGGCGAACACAAACGCTAGGACATGCTGGAAGTTTTTAAGGAGCGGGCTACAATGGGATTTGACAAAGAAAAAAGGAATGTAAAGAAAAAGCAAACAGGAGATTGTTAATAAATAAGAGTTGGTGATTAGTTCAATTGGCCATGGGGTGGGGAGTTTCTAAGAATAAAGAATGCACTAAGCCATTCAAGAAGATATAGACATTTTTTTAAAAAGAGTGAGAAAATGACAGAAGAAAGGGGAAATAATTCAGTTTGCCAGAACAGATACCCTAGGGGATGGATTAGCCACCAAGGATTCACAAACACAAGAGCCCTATTCATGTGTTTGATCTCCTTGTATGTTAAGAAGCTTGTGAAAGGAAGCAGGGACATGCTGTCAACCCCTGTCCCCCTCTGCTGCATATCTTTACAGTCTTTACAGTCCTCCACAAGTTTGGCAGTGATCTGAAGCATTCATGGAGTCTGCTTGCATGATTCAGAAACTTGCACGCTGAGGGTTCTAAATTTCATGGGGAACATGCACAAGAGGAGGAGTCCTCTGCTCTGGACATTTACCCCCAAACCCATAGAGGGCTATAAATGGCATAAAGATTATGTGTTGTAAGGGGAAGATTTTGGCACTGCATGCAAGCTCCCCCTCACATCCAATATTTTCAGGTACAAAACTTGGGGAGGAGGTATGTCTCAACACAAAACTAACTTTGGAGTGCCATAAAATGTGGTTTTCCATGTAAGGATGAGTATTCTGCTTCCAAATAAATTTCCCTAGATGTAGATATGCAGAGATTTCACTGGGGTAATCTCCACTGTACACTCATAAGAACATAAAAAGCGCTTGCTGGATCAGGGCAGTTGCCCATCTAATCCAGCATTGTGTTCTCAAAGTAACCATTCAGATGCCTGTGGGAAGCCCAAAAGCAGGACCTGAGCGCAAGAGCACTCTCCCCCTCCTGCGGCTTCCAGCAACTGTTATTCAGAAGCGTACTGCCTCTGACAGTGGAGGTAGAACACAGACATGGTTAGCAGCAATCGATAGCCTTTTCCTCCATGAAATTACCTAAACCTCTTTTAAAGCCATATAAGTCAGACTCTTGTGGGAATGAATTCCATAGGTAGCTATGTGCTGCATGAATAAGTACTTCCTTTTGTCTGTCCTGAATCTTCCAACATTCAGCTGCACTGAATGTCCACAAGTCCTAGTGTTATGACAAAGAGAGGAAAAAATTCTCTATCCACTTCCTTCATACTAGAGGCTTTATACACATCTATCATGTCTCCTCTTTCTCACCCTTTCTAAAATCTAAAAAGCCCTAAATGTTCATCCATCACAGGGGAGTTGCTCCATGTCCTCAATCATTTGGGCTGCCCTTTTCCGAAGCTTTTCTAGCTCTACAGTATCTTTTTTTAGGTGATCCTGCTTTGGCTTAAGTTGCCTCCAATTTCAATGTGCTCAAATGGTTTAAAAGAAGTGACAAAACAAGTGGACATTGAGCTGGGAGCGGCTTTGACCTAAGTGACAAGAAGTACTTGCATGGTGCATGTGAAGGGAGGTGGACTTTCCTTGAAGGTGAGTGAAGGCAGCTCAACAAACACAATGGATACAAATTCACTGAGGATGAAATCAGCTTTAGAGGTATAATAGGGCTTGTTTTGAACCCTTGTCTGCTGGCCACCTCCAGAACAGTGCAACCCATGGCTGAAGGAATGAGGCAGCCCCAGAACCATAAACATGAAGAAAGCCCAATTGTGTGCTTTTGTATCTTGACTCCAGTTCCATTTGCACATCTGCACCATCGCCAGTACAAACACCCAACGTCACTGCCAGCAGCATCAGTATTGGTGGAGCTGTGGATCACCACACTCAAAACTGATACGAATTATGTAGGCTGCACTAACTGACAAATTCCAGCCTTTGAATTTAAATATTCAGAGCTCAGGAGGGCTCAGTTGTTCTGACCCCTGTTGTACACACACACACCCCACTGCCATCACTCCAGATCTTGGTGGCAAAATAGATATATTTAAATGCAAGACTTTATAGACTGAGAGCAGCTCTCAACCTAGATTCCTTTATGTTATGAATTTTACAAATGGTCTCTGGCTACCCATGCTAGGGTTTCCACAGGAAGCAGGAATAAATCATTGTAATCTTGATAATTACAGAGCTGGGAAAAGAGCAAAACACACCTCATGCACAGCCAAAAAAGAGAATAAAAGAGAAAATCATATGTGTTGTATCCTCTGCAGTGGCTGACTGTTGTCTCCAATGGGATCCCACAGTGTCCTCAAATGGTGTCTTTTTATTTATTTATTTATTTATTTATTTATTACTTTTTAAAGTGCTAATTTAACAAAGTAAAGAAAAAAAGAAAAAGGGGAAAGAAGAGAACTAACAACAATTAGCACTGTCAGCTCACACTGAGAATACAATAGCCATCAGTACTTCCATAAAAAATAAGCCTGTTATTTGATATAAGACCTACAAACATCCAAATAGATATCCACGCAAGACTGGTGTTTATATACAATATATATAAAAAGTTCACATGCAGAAACAGTGGTATGTTCCTCAAGTCATTGCAAAATGGACAGTGAGTGTTTCTTCCAAGCGTGAAGTGTAAGTCTCTTGGCAATCATAAGGGCTCAAATGGTGTTCAGAATCATCTAGATGAGTTCCCTGTACTGGGATCTAATCTGTCATCACATTTCTGCTATGTGTGGGATGATTCACAAAGAGACATGGCTAGTATGGTCAGGGCTAATTTGCCTGTTGTTTTTCCTGCTTGCTTAACTGATGGTACCCCATTACCCATCGGTTTATATCAGTGGCAGGGAACCCCAGGCCTAGAGCTTGAATGTGGCCCTCTCTATCAGGCCCTCATAACTCTCCCCCCAGGTAGGGTTGCCATATTGGCCAGTTAGCTGGGCTTTACCTGGATTCTAGCCATGCTACCCAGTGCCTACTTAGGTCATTAGATGGCTCGGATTCTCATGTTTCATTTTTAAAAAAGCAAGCAAGTCTTTAGCCCTTGTGGTTCCAGAGATACAAGGCGAAGTGTGGAGGCAGTTCTCTGCCCATTTTGTGAGAAATCACCCTACTCCCACCTTTCATTGTTCTTAACCAATGGGGTATGCCACAGCTGTCCTGGGAAAATCAAGAATTTTAGCCTGCCTGCCTGCTGAATATGCAGAATTTAGTAGTTTAGAAAACTGCACATGCTCACTTGATCATCATGTGCAGCTCTGCCCCTTATCCAGAGACTAGATCACTTTCTGATTCAGTCAGCAAGGAGAAGCAACCTTCATCTCAATTTCAGCCCTGGCCCCATCATGTTAAATGGTGCTTATTCCCAAGTAAAGTTGCATTGGAATGCAGCCTCACTCAGTCTGTTGCCTAGCAATTCCAAAAAGGCTAAAAAAAAAAGTATTTTTTTAAAATACATATGCTTCTTCAAAATGACTGGCAGGCATTTCCCCACCAAAGTTCATCCTACTTCATTTCCTCCCCAGTGTGGATGCATATGCAGTATATACTGTATACCGTGTATGGTGCAACCTTCCCCCCACCATTAAAACCAATAAGAATGGAACAATCCACCCCACACTCACCACCCTGGGAAAAGTTATTTGCTTATTATGTGGCATTTTTTCCTTCTTGGTGCTACTTGTCTGCCCCCTGACAGTGACTGAGATAAGAACATAAGAAGAGCCTGCTGGATCAGGCCAGTGGCCCATCTAGTCCAGCATCCGGTTCTCACAGTGGCCAACCAGGTGCCTGGGGGAAGCCCGCAAGCAGGACCCGAGTGCAAGAACACTCTCCCCTCCTGAGGCTTCCGGCAACTGGTTTTCAGAAGCATGCTGCCTCTGACTAGGGTGGCAGAGCACAGCCATCATGGCTAGTAGCCATTGATAACCCTGACCTCCATGAATTTGTCTAATCTTCTTTTAAAGCCATCCAAGCTGGTGCCCATTACTGCATCTTGTGGGAGCAAATTCCATAGTTTAACTATGCGCTGAGTAAAGAAGTACTTTCTTTTGTCTGTCCTGAATCTTCCAACATTCACCTTCTTTGAATGTCCCCGAGTTCTAGTATTATGAGAGAGGGAGAAGAACTTTTCTCTATCCACTTTCTCAATGCCATGCATAATTTTATACATTTCTATCAGGTCTCCTCTGACCCGCCTTTTCTCTAAACTAAAAAGCCCCAAATGCTGCAACCTTTCCTCGTAAGGGAGTCGCTCCATCCCCTTGATCATTCTGGTTGCCCTCTTCTGAACCTTTTCCAACTCGATAATATCCTTTTTGAGATGAGGCGACCAGAACTGTACACAGTATTCCAAATGCAGCCGCACCATAGATTTATACAACGGCATTATGATATTGGCTGTTTTATTTTCAATACCTTTCCTAATTATTGCTAGCATGGAATTTCCCTTTTTCACAGCTGCCGCACACTGGGTCGACATTTTCATCGTGCTGTCCACTACAACCCTGAGGTCTCTCTCCTGGTCGGTCACCGCCAGTTCAGACCCCATGAGCGTATATGTGAAATTAAGATTTTTTGCTCCAATATGCATAATTTTACACTTGTTTATATTGAATTGCATTTGCCATTTTTCTGCCCATTCACTCAGTTTGGAGAGGTCTTTTTGGAGCTCTTCGCAATCCCTTTTTGTTTTAACAACCCTGAACAATTTAGTGTCGTCAGCAAACTTGGCCACTTCACTGCTCACTCCTAATTCTAGGTCATTAATGAACAAGTTGAAAAGTACAGGTCCCAATACCGATGCTTGAGGGACTCCACTTTCTACAGCCCTCCATTGGGAGAACTGTCCGTTTATTCCTACTCTCTGCTTTCTGCTTCTTAACCAATTCCTTATCCACAAGAGGACCTCTCCTCTTATTCCATGACTGCTAAGCTTCCTCAGAAGTCTTTGGTGAGGTACCTTGTCAAATGCTTTTTGAAAGTCTAAGTACACTATGTCCACTGGATCACCTCTATCTATATGCTTGTTGACACTCTCAAAGAATTCTTACATTACTGAGACAGGACTTTTCCTTGCAGAAGCCATGCTGGCTCTGCTTCAGCAAAGCTTGTTCTTCTATGTGCTTAGTTAATCTAGCTTTAATCATACTTTCTACCAGTTTTCCAGGGACAGAAGTTAAGCTAACTGGCCTGTAATTTCTGGGATCACCTCTGGATCCCTTTTTGAATATTGGCGTTACATTTGCCACTTTCCAGTCCTCAGGCATGGAGGAGGACCCGAGGGACAAGTTACATATTTTAGTTAGCAGATCAGCAATTTCACATTTGAGTTCTTTGAGAACTCTCGGGTGGATGCCATCCAGGCCTGGTGATTTGTCAGTTTTTATATTGTCCATTAAGCTTAGAACTTCCTCTCTCGTTACCACTATTTGTCTCAGTTCCTCAGAATCCCTTCCTGCAAATGTTAGTTCAGGTTCAGGGATCTGCCCTATATCTTCCACTGTGAAGACAGATGCAAAGAATTCATTTAGCTTCTCTGCAATCTCCTTATTGTTCTTTAGTACACCTTTTACTCCCTTATCATCCAAGGGTCCAGTTGCCTCCCTAGATGGTCTCCTGCTTTGAATGTATTTATAGAATTTTTTGTTGTTGGTTTTTATGTTCTTAGCAATGTGCTCCTCAAATTCTTTTTTAGCATCCCTTATTGTCTTCTTGCATTTCTTTTGCCAAAGTTTGTGTTCTTTTTTATTTTCTTCATTCGGACAAGACTTCCATTTTCTGAAGGAAGACTTTTTGCCTCTAAGAGCTTCCTTGACTTTGCTCATTAACCATGCTGGCATCTTCTTTGCCCTGGCGGCACCTTTTCTGATCTGCGGTATGCACTCCAGTTGAGCTTCTAATGTAGTGTTTTTAAACAACTTCCAAGCATTTTCAAGTGATGTGACCCTCTGGACTTTGTTTTTCAGCTTTCTTTTTACCAATCCCCTCATTTTTGTGAAGTTTCCTCTTTTGAAGTCAAATGTGACCATGTTGGATTTTCTTGGCAATTGGCCATTTACATGTATGTTTAATTTAATAGCACTATGGTCACTGCTCCCAATCGGTTCAACAACACTTACATCTCACACCAGGTCCCGGTCCCCATTGAGGATTAAGTCTAGTTTGGATGCTTCCTCAATTTCATATCTTTCCTGTGTTACTATGGTTTCTATAGAGAACCTAACCTAGAACATTATATTTCTCTCATTATTCATCCTAGAAATCTGTGTCAATGTTATTTTTCTTAATTCCACAGCCTTTTTATACTGGAGGTTATGTTCTATTTCTATTTTGGATTTATTAACAGTTGAATCTGAAACTGCAGTTTGATGTAAAATCAGACTGATTACAATATGTTGTTACTTAAACAGTGACTCTAGCTATTGGAAAAAAAACAAACTTGGCCTGCCCATGGTGCATGTGTTCAGCCTGCTATGCTTAAACTACTCCACTTAAGGAAAGGTGGGCATGGTCAATTAAAAGGATAGAGCACACCTAGAATTTTGCTAGAATATATTTCACCTCCCACAGTATTATCTTGTGAAAACTGAGACACTCCTCATGTCTATTGGAAACTATTCTGCAGAATAGTCCATGCCATTATTCCACAACTCTTTTTGGAGCTTTTTTTTAGTGTTTCAAAGTGTTGCTGTACTTCACATATTCACAGAAACACAAGTAAAAGAAAATGATATATTATAGGAAACTTCACTAAAATTGCAAAGTAAATCAAACATATTTAAAGTGACTATCTGAACTATATCAACTGTATCTTGGAACTGTACGATTTTAAACTGAGTTTGAATCATTTTAAGTGTATATTCAAATGGTTTTAATATTTCTAATAGTTTAATTCTATTTTAATGCAGATTTTTGTATTATATGTATTCACTTTTATCTGGAAGCCGTCTTGAGTTCCAGTTTGGAAAAAGGGCGGGGTACAAATTAATAATAATAATAATAATAATAATAATTAATAATAATAATATTGCTTCCTCCCTGCTAAAACAAGATCAGCACAGCACATCTCTTGTTTCCATTCTTTGGACTGATTGCAGGTGTTGCCACCACTCACCATATGCTCAGTGGCACATGTTACCAAATTATTCCAAGCTACACAGGAAGTGGATTAGACTGTGAAAGACCAACCAAAATTGTGTTTCCATTTTGAAAAATGTGTAGGGCAGTGCAATATCTCAGAGAGGAGGTCAGGTCTCCTGCTCCCCTGGTGCATTCACTATAGCTGCCCAATTTCCCTGCTTTTTAAAAAGTTTGATAGCAATATCTGCTGGTTATAGGTACGTTCTTAAACCGCAAGGGTTTTTTGTTGGCGAGTGCATGAATAGATCAAACGTGGTTTGAATTCAAGCACTGTATAGAACAGGAATAAGACAGGCCAGGCAAGTTTCATGTAAGAGTCTTTACTAGGCAAAGACATTAGACACAGCTCTCTCCATTGACATTTCTTCCCCCACACTGAGTTCCTGCAAGTTTCCCACCTTATCACACTCCCAGCCAGCCACTGACCTTGATAGTCTGGCACTCTGTTCTCACAGCTTAACCCTTCTGCTTCAGGTTTCTCTCTCTCTGCTAAAAACCTTGTCTGTGAGTCTCACAGCCTGCGTCACTGACCAACAGCCCCCACCTGAGACTTACAGACTACAAAACTTCATGTTACAATTATTACATTTCTACAACATTAACATTTCATCACAATACATTTCAGTACATGTTTTGTTTTCTTACAGTTTACATTTACATTTTCAGTTCAGTTCAGTTTCTCTATTCTTTATTTACACAAGTTTCACAGATTCATGTTTGTTCACTTTTATTTGACAATACATTTATTTCATTCCTCAACACAAAACTTCCACATTAGATCCATTGTTTCTTTATCTATTGGTCCCTCTTTTTCCCATTCCACTGGAATTTCATCTGTCTCATTATTCTGTTGTGTAACATTAAATGCAAATCTCTGAGGAGGTTTGTCATGCCCGCCCGACCCTCAGGGTCCCGGGAACATGCATCAGGCTCAGACCCCCACCCTTAGGGAAATGAGACTGGAACCGAAAAGCTATTACTTCACCCTTGCCAAGGCTGTGTACGCTCACAACAACCCTGCAAGGTAGAAGGTAGGCTGCCACCACCCCTGTAAACTGGTCCACTCAGAGCCAGGGGATCTCTGAGCCCAGAAGGTATATAAAACCAAGGTCCTAAAAGGCAAGAGTCACAGTTACACTCCTTGCCAGGCACCTCTGGTTTAACACTTAAAATCCAAGCTTTTAACTTCTTAACCCTCTTTGGTAGTGAGTGACTGAGGTTGGGTCAAAACACTGAATTTAGAACCACCCCTTCTCTCAAATGAACACACCAGGTTAAATAGAAGTAGCTTTATTAAAATATATAAGTGCACATATCATATAGCAGCAAGTAATCCTTTAAGACCATTCACCCAACAGGGGTTTAGGTTCTTACAAGAGAATTCATACACACAACAAGAAAATAATAAACTAGCTCACCTAACTACTTACATACGAGGTAGTTGGTTGCGTGGCACCTCTCCTAAGAGAGATGGATGTTCAACATAAAGCAATGGAACCAGACATAGGTTGCCTTCCCATAAGCAACCCCAGGAACCATAAGGCAGAAAAGGTTTGGAACTCTGGTGCCAGTCAGCATAGGCAGAGAACAGAGAACAAAGGCTGTGGGTCCCTAGCCCTATACTTAAGGGAAAAAGATCCTAACGGTCCAAGATTAATTGACCAATCAGGAATTGACTGATGTAACTTTCTTCTCGATGTTTCTCACATTTTTGCGCCTTCAGGCCCCCCTCCCAACGGTGTTTTCCAACTGCATAGGCCAAGGATGACCTTGGGTGCCAGGCACTGGCTAATCAACAAAGATAAACAGGTGCAGCTTGTTAAGGCTTCTTCTAACCGTCTTCAGCTGGGAAAATGAAACTTAACTTTGCAAATTGGCAAGGCCTGTCCTTTCTGACTATAACCATCTCCCAGAATCCCTTACTGGAACCAAAGTGTTGTCATCAGATTTCTAATAACTCATGACCATTACAGGTTCATGACACGCCCCTTTTTGGGAAGATGATGTCAGAACTCTGAATAGTTCTGCGTCATCGCCACAGCAACCAGGAATAAGGGAACAATCAGAAAAAAAAATTCCATCAACATTACAATACAGCATATAAAAAAGAGAAGAAAAAACAATTTAATACATTTTAAGCAAGTGAGCTACTTCTTGTCTTATGCCTTCTAATTAAGTTCAAAGTTACAACACAACAAACAATAAAGGAGAAAAAAAAAAATAAGGGACCCCTAAAACACCCCCAAAAAAAAGAAAACTTTATTATCAAAAAAAAATAATAAAAAAAAAAATAGAATAAAAAATGGGGTGATCCAAAACTGGTCCAAGTTCAAAAAAGGTCATAAGCCGTAAAATCTTTAAAAAGTCCATAAAACATGTTAAAAGCGTAAAAGAGTAAAACAAGGTCTAAAAACGGTCCAGAGGTCATCAGAGCCGGGAAATCAGTCAGTGGAATAGGCATGAATCAAATATCAATCAACTGGAACAGATAGGCGAGATAGAGCATCAGCTACTATATTATCACGCCCCTTTATGAACTGAATTGTAAAATCAAAATCTTGGAGGGCCAGACTCCAACGTAACAATTTTTGGTTGGAGTTTTTCATCCTGTTCAACCAACACAAAGGAGAATGGTCTGTCTGCAATTGAAAATGACGTCCCCATAGGTACGGGCGTAACTTATCAAGAGCCCAAACCAAAGCAAGACACTCCTTTTCAATGGTAGCCAAATTGCGCTCTCTTGGAAGCAATTTCTTACTAATGTATGCAATAGGGTGCAATTCTCCAGCAGCATCTTCCTGGAGCAAAGCAGCTCCAAGCCCAAAGTTAGAGGCATCCGTCTGAACTACAAAAGGGCTTGAAAAATCAGGAGCTTTCAAAACAGGATAGTTTATCAACATCGTCTTTAAAGCATCAAAAGCACTTTGACATTTATCAGTCCAAATGACACGCATTGGCATAGTCTTTTTGCACAGTTCAGTTAGAGGGGTAGCAACACTACTAAAATGTGGAGCAAATTTTCTGTAATAGCCGGCTAACCCCAAGAAAGATTGAACCTGTTTCTTGGTCTTAGGGACAGGCCAATTTTGAATAGCTTCGATCTTAGCCTCTAGGGGTTTGACACAATCCTGCCCCACCCTGTGTCCCAAATACACAACTTCTCCCAGACCAAATTGACATTTCTGCGCTTTGATGGTTAGTCCAGCGGCCTGCAGTCGCTGTAAAACAATTCTCAAATGGTTCAAATGCGACTTCCAGTCAGGGCTAAAGATGGCCAGATCGTCCAGATACGCACAAGAAAATTCACCTAGGCCATTAATCACAGAATTAATAAGCCTCATGAACGTGGCTGGGGCATTTCGAAGTCCGAATGGGAGAACCTTGAACTGGAACAAGCCCATATGCGTGACAAAAGCAGATTTCACAGCAGCGTCCCCATCTAGAGGCACTTGCCAATATCCCTTAGTTAAATCCAGTGTAGTGATATATTTTGCTGCTCCCAGTCTTTCTATTAAATGGTCCATCCTAGGCAAAGGATACGGATCCACTTGGGAAATCTGGTTCAGCTTCCTGTAATCCACACAGAAACGCACTTCATTAGCTTCCCGTTTAGCCACTAGCACAATAGGGGAGGACCAGGGACTAGTAGAGGGTTCAATAACTCCCATTTCCAGCATAGCTTGGATTTCCCTCTCTACCACTTCTGCATTTCGTCCTATAACTCTGTACGGAGAAGCTTGCATAGGGGGATGATCCCCGGTGTTAATGGAATGAATAGCCAAGTCAGTTCTTCCAGGCTTACTGGAAAACATAGGTTTAAAGTCCATCAGGATTTGAACTAATTGCCTTCGTTGCTCCTGAGTCAAACCTTCGGGCAGGGTAATTTCAGTTATCCCCCCTGCTTGTTGACTCTCTGTAACCAAATCCAAAGAATCCTCTGCAAATTCACACGCCTTGGTACAGGCCATAATTAAATGTCTATTAGGAGGCTCAGATTCCTCCGCTGGTAATAAACCAGCCGAGTTAACTTCTGTTTTGCTTTTACAACCTTGAAGGCTTTCCTTCCTTTTTAGAACAGTCTTAGTTCCTTGAGAGCCAACAGGCGGCACTTTACATTCCATCAGCCCCCCTCCCCTGGGCTGCAAAAGCGAACTTTCTTTCTGTGGCTTAGGCAAGCACACAGCCCGTTCCTTTAAAGCCTTAGCTTCTCTCCCACTACCTTTCCAGGTGTCTAACAAAACTTGAGACTTAGCAAGAGCATCCCTCTCCGCCCTACGTTCAGTCTCTTTATGGTGCAGGAAGAGCAGGTCTGTTCCTATCAAAACGTCCCACAAACTGTTGGTTGAATGAACTAGAACTCTATGGCGCCCAGTCCAATTCTTGTATGAAAGCACTAGCTCGGCCACACGAGCTTGCACAGCCCTGGGTCCATAAGCCGTGACAGTCACTTGTAAGTCAGGGACATATTGCTCTGGCTTCACCAAGTGTTCAGCAACACTGGAGAGCTCTGCGCCCGAATCTACCCGTCCCATGACCTGAATACAGTTAACATATATGGGTTCTGAAAACTGCGTTTGAACCCATTCCTTGCATTCCGATGAAAGAGGTTCTGGACAGTCCCTCCCTTGCAGCAAACCATCCTTTTCTTCTCCCTCTTGGCCCCCGGATATATTTTGTACAACACTCACCGACAGGGCTTTAACAACTGGTCCACGAGGGGTCTCAGGACGGTCTTGTGAATTTGGGGCAGAAAATACAAAATCCGATTCTGCTCCTTCATTCTCCTCGGCTGACGACCATGAAGAAAGTTCAGGAGGTTCCGCTCCAGGGGACGTTAAGTCTCTCACGCGTGCAACTGGAGCAACCTTTGGGTTCTTCCTTCCAGCAGGATTGGGCTTAGACAAGGTTTTAGAACAGGAATTAGCCTTATGACCAATTTGCCCACATTTAAAGCAGATTATTTCTCCACGGGGCTTCTCTTGCAATGCAGCCTCGGGCCGGGCGGAAGGCACTTTGAAGTAGCCAGCAGGCCCCCCTTTCTCTTCCTTCGCCGGTTGCCCTGGTTTCTGCATACCTGCGGTCTCTCGCCTCAGCGGTTTCACAGGAACGTACTCCGGTCTCCGAAACAAAGTATACTTTTCTCCAGCTCTGTTTTTAAACATACGATCTGCTAGCATGCCTGCTTCAGTCAGAGAACGGGGCTGCTGGTCTCTGACCAGAGCCATCAAATCTCGAGGGAGGCGTCTGTAAAACAGTTCTTTTGCAAACAGATCTAAAACCTCCTCTCGGGTTACAGCCTCGGCTGTGTCAGCCCAACGTTCCACATTTCTGCCCATCCGTGCAGCAAAGGCTGAGAAGCTTTCCCGAGACTTCTTCTGGTCTGTTTCTAAATGCCGAAAACAATCCTCTGAAGTTAGCGCAAAGTGAGACTTGGCTACAGCATAAAAGTAGTCAAAATCATCGGCATACTCCAGTGGCAAGGAGTTCAACAGTTCTCTCAACTCGCCTTCAGCATTAATGCGTAAAGCACTCATCCAGTACTTTTTAGGCACACCTTGATCTCTACAAGAGTGAGCAAAAACTTGGAAGAAGGTAAAAATGTCATCTGTCTCACGAAAAGTCGGAAAGGATTTTTTATGGAGGTCTGGTCTTCCTCCTCGCGGTTGTTGCATCTCACGAGCAAAGCTTTCCCTACTCCGGCGATCTTCCTCCATAGCCTTGAACTGCAGGGACAACAGCTTCATTTGCTTAGCCAGGTAGCGCTGCATGCTCCTAGGCAGCTCTTCCTCATCCAAATCTGATTCCTCCTCATCTTCGCTATCCTCAGTTTGCTTAGACACGAACTCCTTGTCATCCACAGAAGGCTGAGGTATAAACGACAGAGCAGCAGCGCCTTCTTCCAGCTGAACAAGCTGACTAGGCAACGCAGTGTCTGCCAGGAGCACATCCTCGGCTCCATTCTTTTGAGATCTGGTTTTTATCTTTTGCGACATTCTGCACTAACCTTACTACCCAAAGTAACAAACAATTGTGTCAGAAGTCTCTTTAAAATTTACAACTTGCTGCAATGCACTTATCTCACACAGCGTGTTCACTTAAGAGCAGGAATGGCTTCGATCCTCACCGCTGCCAGCCATGTCATGCCCGCCCGACCCTCAGGGTCCCGGGAACATGCATCAGGCTCAGACCCCCACCCTTAGGGAAATGAGACTGGAACCGAAAAGCTATTACTTCACCCTTGCCAAGGCTGTGTACGCTCACAACAACCCTGCAAGGTAGAAGGTAGGCTGCCACCACCCCTGTAAACTGGTCCACTCAGAGCCAGGGGATCTCTGAGCCCAGAAGGTATATAAAACCAAGGTCCTAAAAGGCAAGAGTCACAGTTACACTCCTTGCCAGGCACCTCTGGTTTAACACTTAAAATCCAAGCTTTTAACTTCTTAACCCTCTTTGGTAGTGAGTGACTGAGGTTGGGTCAAAACACTGAATTTAGAACCACCCCTTCTCTCAAATGAACACACCAGGTTAAATAGAAGTAGCTTTATTAAAATATATAAGTGCACATATCATATAGCAGCAAGTAATCCTTTAAGACCATTCACCCAACAGGGGTTTAGGTTCTTACAAGAGAATTCATACACACAACAAGAAAATAATAAACTAGCTCACCTAACTACTTACATACGAGGTAGTTGGTTGCGTGGCACCTCTCCTAAGAGAGATGGATGTTCAACATAAAGCAATGGAACCAGACATAGGTTGCCTTCCCATAAGCAACCCCAGGAACCATAAGGCAGAAAAGGTTTGGAACTCTGGTGCCAGTCAGCATAGGCAGAGAACAGAGAACAAAGGCTGTGGGTCCCTAGCCCTATACTTAAGGGAAAAAGATCCTAACGGTCCAAGATTAATTGACCAATCAGGAATTGACTGATGTAACTTTCTTCTCGATGTTTCTCACATTTTCGCGCCTTCAGGCCCCCCTCCCAACGGTGTTTTCCAACTGCATAGGCCAAGGATGACCTTGGGTGCCAGGCACTGGCTAATCAACAAAGATAAACAGGTGCAGCTTGTTAAGGCTTCTTCTAACCGTCTTCAGCTGGGAAAATGAAACTTAACTTTGCAAATTGGCAAGGCCTGTCCTTTCTGACTATAACCATCTCCCAGAATCCCTTACTGGAACCAAAGTGTTGTCATCAGATTTCTAATAACTCATGACCATTACAGGTTCATGACAGGTTGACCTTTCGTTTTTCTCTCTGATTTCCTGACATTATCTATTTCCATTTCTTCTTCACTCTCTATTTTACTTGGACCTGCACCACTGGTACTTGGCATTTCTGTATCATGTGTTGTTATGTCTTCACCTCTCAGTCTTTTAACAGTACGTTTGCCACCATGTATTAAATCTGTTAATGCAGTTTTTAATGGAATTTGCTGCCCAAAAGGAACATCCGCAGCTTCCTGCTTGTTTGCACTATCAAGAATCACTGTTTGACTGTCTCTCCAAGGTTTATCTATCACCTTTATGTTTCTGCTTAACACTACTTGTTGTTTCTCAGGCAACCAAACTCTATAATATGAATTGTGAAATCCCAAAATGCGTCCTGCCTGCGCTTTTGACTGTTTTGCAACATGTACCCAGCATTTTGCCCAAAACGTTCTATGTGTTTCACCCTGGGTTTTCTTCCAGTCAGTTTCTCATAGGGAGACATGCCTATTGTTCTGTGCATGAGACGGTTCTGAATATAAACAGTGTACAGAATACATTCGCCCCAATAAGTGTTATTCATATCAGCATCTGCTAGCATTGCTCTCAATGAATCCTGCAATGACCGGTTCCTCCTCTCTGCCGTTCCGTTGGAGGATGGGCTGAAGGGAGCAGTGAGACTCTGTATTATTCCCTTCTTTTCCAAATATGTTTGAAATGAATTACTGGTAAATTCACCACCTCTATCTGATCTGATATTTTTGATAACAACCCCATGTTGTGTTTCTGTTCTCTGTATGAATGCCTTTAATTTCTCTTCTGCATCACTTTTCTTTTTCAATAAGAACACATGTGTAAATCTGGAGAAATCATCCACAATCACTAAATAAAACCTTGCTCCACCTTTTGAGCATTGAAAAGGTCCAGCCAAATCCACATGTATGAGCTGATAGGGTTCAGTAGTCGTGCTTTCACATCTCTTATTTACTGGATTCACAGTCATTTTTGTTTTATAGCATACCTCACACTCATCCACATGCTCACAGTGTATTAACTTCAAATCTTGACTATGCTTTGGGGTGTTTATTATCTTTTGAAAATGTGCGTGTGCCAGTTTTCTATGCCATTCATGGAAACAATTATCATGTTTATCTTTATTAACTCCTATCCAAGCACACATGTGTTTATCAAGCTTGCACTCAACCATAAACATTTGATTCTGTAATTTCCCTTGCATGCATATTTCTCCATCTTTTCTCACAAAACATCTATCCCCTTCAAATGTAACTTTACAACCTATTTGAGCCAATTTTCTCACTGATAGAATGTTATATTTTAAACCAGAAATCAATAATACATCTGTTAAAATTCCCAAATTACCCATCTTCAGCGTGCCTGTTGCAATCGCGTCCTGAGTCGATCCGTCAGCCAGATAAAGCTTCTCCTGCGTCGGCTTTGAAGTGTAAAATAAACTAGAGTCTGTGATTAGGCAATTAGACGCTCCACTGTCAAGAATCCACTTAGAGTTAATGAGTTTATTGTCCTTAGTAACAAAGTTCACGCTTGCTCTCTGACTTTCAACGTTTCTGTAATTCCTCTTCTTTAAACAATGTCTCTGTATATGACCACGTGATCCACAAAAATAACATATTTTAGTCTCTTGCTTGCTTCTTTGATTTTGGTGTTGTACAGACACAGTCATAGTCTCTTTTAATTCTGTTTTCTTATTCTCTTGTCTCCTATTCCACTCTTGTTGAAGTTTCTGTTCCACAAAGTCCAAATTCAGATTCCCATCAGGTTGGGTTTCAAGACTAGATACCAGCACGTCCCATTTTTGATCCAATGAAGATAACAGGAGATAAACCATCTGTAGGTCATTATGATGCACGCCTCGATCTTGCAGCTCAGCATTTAATCTACGAAATTCAGCCAAATGCTCTTCCATAGTCACATCATCTGTAAAACGCATCTGATAAAGTTTCCGTGCTAAACACAGCCTGCTCCCCGCAGTTTGTTGAACATGAGCGGCTCTTAACTTTTCCCACGTCTGATTAGCCTTCGGCTCATTACTCACCAGCAACAGTTGTGAATCTGATAGCCCCAGAGTAATAAAAGCCTTCGCTTTCTCGTCTTTCTTCAGCCACGCTGCTGAAGGAGCTGCCGGAGGGGGGTTTTCCACGACATCATTCAAATCCTCTTTAATCAGAACTGCTCTCATTCTCCACTTCCAGCTGGAGTAATTTACAGCATTCAGCCTCTCCATCGGCATCCCGGATAATAGATTTACAGCCATGTTGCCCACTCTTACTTGCCTCTCACTTGCGCTTTGTTTCTCTCTGCAACAATGCCACTTCACCGGCTCTTGAACCCGCTACCACGCCTGATAAGCTGGGCCCATAACCCCTGTTGGCGAGTGCGTGAATAGATCAAACATGGTTTGAATTCAAGCGCCGTATAGAACAGGAATAAGACAGGCCAGGCAAGTTTCATGTAAGAGTCTTTACTAGGCAAAGACATTAGACACAGCTCTCTCCATTGACATTTCTTCCCCCACACTGAGTTCCTGCAAGTTTCCCACCTTATCACACTCCCAGCCAGCCACTGACCTTGATAGTCTGGCACTCTGTTCTCACAGCTTAACCCTTCTGCTTCAGGTTTCTCTCTCTCTGCTAAAAACCTTGTCTGTGAGTCTCACAGCCTGCGTCACTGACCAACATTTTTGCCTATTAGTGAATTTCTCTGGTTTTCAATCCAGGAGGTAAGAAATGGGATCCCATGCAAGTTTGCTGAGAATGGATCGATCATTGGCATGCTTATTGAAATCAGTGGGATTTACTCCTCTGCAAACATGCTTAGGATAGGTGAAACTGACCACAGGGGATGGGGAAGGGGATGGGAGCAGGCAGGAGGGGGAGGAGTAGGGGAGGCTTGATCATTTGCATGTGTATTGAGTTCAGTGGGATTTACTCCTGTGCAATCATGCTTAGGATAGGTAAAACTGACCATGGGGAGGGAGGCCTGGAGTGGGCAGGGGCAGGGGCAGAGGAAGAAGGAAGAGTGGAGGGGAGGAAGAAGGAAGGAGGAAGGGAGAGGAGAGGGGAAGGAGGGAAAAGGCAGGTCTGATCATTTGCATGCTTATTGAGGTCAGTGAGATTTACTCCCATGCAGTCATGGATAAGATAGGTAAAACTGAGGAGGTGGGGGAGGGGAGAGTAGAGGGAAGGACAAAGGGGGAGAGGGGAGCAGAAGTAGAGGCAGGGGAGAGGAGGTGATTAGAAGGGGAGGGATGAAGGAAGGGGGTGCGAAGGGGCAAAAGGGAGGTGATGGGAGGTAGGAGGTGGGGAGGGCAGGTCTGATCCTTTCCATGCTTATTGAGTTCAATGGGATTTACTCCTGTGCAATCATGCTTGAAGATGAAATGGACTGCCTTCAAGTCAATTCTGACTTATGGCAACCTTATGAATAGGGTTTTCATGGTAAGTGGTATTCAGAGGTGGTTTACCATTGCCTTCCTCTGAGGCTGGGAGGCAGTGAGTGGCCCAAAGTCACCGAGTGAACTTCTTGGCTTTGTGGTGATTCAAATCCTGGTCTCCCAGGTTGTAGTCCTAGGATAGGTAAAACTGACCATTGGGGAGGGGGGAGGTCCAAGGGGAGGGGGAGGAGGAGGCGGGGAAAGGAGGGGATGGGAAGGGGAAGGGGAGGGGAAGAAAGGGGAAAGTAAAGGGCATGAGGGAGGGGATAGAAGGGAGGAGGAGAGGAGGGCAGATTTGATCATTTGCATGCTTATTGAGTTCAGTGAGATTTACTCCTGTGCAATCATGCTTAGGATAGGGGAGGGAGGGGAGGGGGAGAAGAAGGGGATAGAGAGATTGGATGGTGGGCACTGGGCATAAGGGAAAGCCCTTTCCTTTCCAAAAGGAAACATTGTGAACAGTATCATTATTTTTCAGAGTTTCCACCACCTTTTTATTCTACAGCAGGCAGATGTAGCCTCCCACCCAAATTTAAACCAAAGCTGTCTCTGGCCACATCCACACCAGATCTTTATTTCCCTTTAGATAGTAATGTCTTCTCCCAAAGAATCCTGGGAAGTGTAGTTACTGAAGGGTGCTGAGAGTTGCTAGGAGATGCCCTGTTCGCCTCACTGAGCTTCAATCATAGCAGCTGACTGTTAAACCACTTTGGCCACTGGAGCTCTGTCAGGGGAATAGGAGTCCCCTCTCAGCACCGTTCACAAACTACATTTCCCAGGATTCTCTGAGGGAAACCATGACTATCTCACATGAAATGAAGGTCTTGTGTGGGTGTGGCCCCCTGATTAGGCAAGCCAAGCAGCTGTGAGTCTGGCTTTTAGAACACTGATAGTTGGTTCTTACTGAGCATGCCTAACATCATTCATTTCAATGCTAAATTTCTTAAATTAATTAAAAATCAGCCAGACTTTTTTTTTAACTTTTAAACTGCAGAAGATGAAGGTCAGGGTATGGGGCAAGGTCAGTAATAGGATTACAAGTACTCTGTGAGCATGGCTGTTTTTTAATTAATTTCAACAGATTGTGAGAACTCTGACAGAAAAAAGTCCAAAAGGGGTCTCCCCCCCCTTTTTACACTTTGAACTCTCGATTCTCTCTGACTGTTTTGTATATTGCCATGAAAATTTAAAGGGTTGTTAAGCATTTCTGAGTTCAGGACTATAGGTTTTGTAAGGTCTTGTTTTGAAATGAGCTTATGGGAAGCATCAGAATGGCATGGGGGTATTTTCAATTTATCATTGTGGATTGCAAAAAATCCATGCTGACTATAGTATGCAGCCACTTTCGTGGCTATATAATCAGGTTTGTTCAGATACAGGATTTTATCAATTGTCATTAGTAAATAGTAAGGGCTTCATGCTGTTTGAAAATAATTTGAATTTTCATACTGGAACCTTCTAATAAGGAAGGTGAAGAAGCCCAATTAATGATGGATTAACATACTGTGATCCTGAACTCTGGGTCAGAATTATAGAACAGCTGGAAAAATGTGAGTGAGGGACAGTTGTAACTAGGAATGTTGGAAGAATCTGTTGAACATGGACTATCAAATGGATTTTCTTTCACCCACACACTTGACCCCATAACAGCATCGACTATTCCTATGAATGCTTTTTGCCTTAGTTCTCTACGACAAGAACTGTGAACTGATATGGATCTATAGGCTTTGGAGAGTAATTTAATCTTACAAATTCTGAGGGGTATGAAGATAAGGTGTTGCAGAGCAAACTGAACATCTACATTTTTGAGAGACTACAGCTCTGAATCTATATCTACATACATGTGGAATCTTGTAGGTATTTAAAATGGTGGCCATCTGGATTGAGTTTTCAGAGGAAAGCCCATCAATAATGGCCATGAGATTTTTCTCTCTGTCACAGTTGTAATTGAGGGGATTCCCTTGTCCCATGAAGAGAAAATCCAGAGTGGTCCAGCAGGATCTCATGATATTGAAAAAAATTTCATAAACTTTTGACTCTAGTGTGGTGTTAGGTAAGCGATGGATGTTCCTGTTGACCTCTTGAATAGCAAAAACAAAAGCAAGGAGATGCTGGTAGTTTTTAGACAATAACCTGCAATGAAATTTTCATTGTCAAAATGTACCAGAGATAAGGGCTGGAACCAGATACAAAACATTTTATAGAAAAATTATATTTTCTTTACATAAAATTACAGCTACAAATCTTGAAACAACTGTTCAGTTGCTTCAAGCCGTTCTAATCTGCCATGTAGTTTATCTGAGAGTCTTTCCCAACATTGGAACTCAGTCATGGGGAGACATCTGCCCCTATTGAATTTTTGCTGCCATGCATCTGGAACAAAAAGTAACACTTATATTGATTTTTTTACAAATTTGTAGGGCAGTCCAATATCTCGGAGAGGAGGTCAGGTCTCCTGCTCCCCTGGTGCATTCACTATACCTGCCCAATTTCCCTGTTTTTTAAAGTTTGATAGTAATATCTGTTGGCTACAGGTACGTTTTTAAACTGCAAGGTGTTTTTTTTTCCTATTAGTGAATATTCCTTCTGAATCCGTACTGGAATGTTTTAAACCAAGTTCATCAAAAGTAGATCAGAATTGTGTTATGGACCTATAATAAAGATATTCTTACCATCCCTGTGTCAGGGTGTATGGTTGTATCACCATCCGCCTTTGTAGGTGTTCTGTAAAATTGTGTAAAAGCACCTTAGCCATTATCAGTGATACAAATTCACCAATGATAATATTATTGCTGGAACTACGGAAATCATATTGCACTTCTGGCTGCCAACAGCTCTTGTTATTCAGACTTTTGCTGCAGATTTGTGGGAGGAGGAGGAGGATCAGTAACAAAACAGATCTGAGTGCCAGCAAATTTTGGCTCCACTCCCAGCTACACACCTACATTGCCACATACATTGCATTGCCACAATCAGCTTCTGCCTTGACCGAAGTCACAGAAAACCACCCACAAAAGACCAAACAGCCTTTATCATTGCATGGATGTCAGCCTGGGCTAAAAGATGAAATATAAATGTTCAGTTTGATAGAGGCCAGACCACCTGCCTGCCACCTTCAAATTAATCTCTGATGTGTCTGTTTTGACAGGTGTCTTTTTACACATTGTAAAGCATGCCGCAAACTACTGAGTGGAATGTGGCTGGCTTTGTAATTAATGTTGGAAGTTGCTGCTGGCTATCCATGGGACAGGAAGAGTTCAATCACTGTGATTCTGATAATTACAGGGCAGATAATCACCTTTCCCAAAGCCCGTTAGTCTCCAAACAACCAGGAAAAAACATGCTTTTTCCTAACATAGCTAAAGTTTCTTCTTCAATGGGACAGTGCTAATGCTCAACCAGCAATACTGGAATCATAGTGCATATTGGGTATTGGGCCCCAGTTTCTGATTCTGAATAGATAAGTGGAGTGCATTTCCACCAGTATGCTGATGACATGCAGCTCTATTTCTCCTTTTCATCTTCTTCAGGTGAGGCTGTCAATGTGCTGAACGGGTGCCTGGCTGCAACAATGGACTGGATGAGGGCTAATAAACTGAGGCTCAATCCAGACAAGACTGAGATGCTGCTAGTGGGTGGTTCTTCTGACCAGATGGTGGATGTCCAACCTGTCCTGCATGGGGTTGCACTCCCCCTGAAGGAGCAGGTTCGTAGCTTGGGGATTCTCCTAGAACCATCTCTGTCACTTCAGGCTCAGGTAGCACGGAGTGCCTTCTGCCAACTTCGGTTGGTGGCTCAGCTGCACCTCTATCTGGACAGGGATAACCTCGCTTCAGTTGTCTATGGTCTGGTAACCTCCAAGTTAGATTACTGCAATGCACTCTACATGGGGCTGCCTTTGAAGATGGTTTGGAAACTGCAGTTTGTGCAAAATGCAGTGGCCAGATTGGTAACAGGGATCAAATGGTCCGAACGTATAAAATCAATTCTGGCCCACTTACATTGGCTGCCTGTATGTTTCCGAGCTCGATTCAAGGTGCTGGTTTTAACCTATAAAGCCTTACACAGCTTGGGACCACAATACCTGATGGAACACCTCTCCTGATACAAACCCACCCGCACACTATGCTCAACATCAAAGGCCCTCCTCCAGGTGCCTACTCTGAGGGAAGCTCGTAAGATAGCAACAAGGTAGAGGGCCTTCTCAGTGGTGGCCCCCAAATTATGGAATGATGTACCTGGCGAGGTGCGCCTGGCGCCAACACTGTTATCTCTTCGGTGCCAGGTCAAGACTTTCCTCTTCTCCCAGACATTTTAGCATGTGTTCTTAAATTATTTTGATTTTTTTAATTGTGTTTTAAATTGTTTTTAAAAGATGTTTTAAATTTGTATATTGGTTTTAATGTTTTTAGTTACTGTAAACTGCCCAGAGAGCTTTGGCTATGGGGCGATATATAAATACCATAAATAAATAAATATATAATATGATCTCTGGTACCTCTTCCCTTTCTAAATCCACCTTGGACATCTGGCGTTTCTTGCTCCATATATGGTAAGAGCCTTTGTTATAGAATCTTGAGCATCACTTTACTTGCATGTTATATTAAGGCAATAGTCTGATAATTACTGCATTCCCTAGGATCCCTTTTCTTTGGAATTGGGATGTATATTGAACACTTTCAGTCTGTGGGCCATTGTTTTATTTTTGATATTTGTTGAGAAATTTTTGTCAAAATTTGAACAGATTCAGTCTCAGTAACTCGTGGGAACTCTATTGGCATGCCATCTATTCCTGGTGATTTGTTTCTTCCAAGTATTTTAAGAGCAGCTTCCACCTCACATTCTAAAATTTCTGGTTCTTCATCCAAATCCATACCCACTGTCTAATTCCAATTTCAGCACAAATAACATTTCTTCACTTCCACAAGGTACCCTATACAAATAATCATGCTGTTTCCCCTTCTACTGCAAAGGAGGTGTGGACAACTGAAGGATAATAATTTATGTTCTTAATTTATATGAAGCTGCCTGACTTTAGCCAAAATACAGTTTATGCCTCTGTTGATAGCTCCCTATAGACCATCAGAGAGGTAGACAGCCCTGTAGCCAGCCTTCCATGTTACGTGGGGCAGCCACATTTCTTTGGGCTGCTGCCGGGAGGAAAGGTGGGATATAAATCAAATAATAAATAAATAATAATAAATAAATGTAGGGCATGGGGGCAAGAGGTGCTTAGCACCAGCCAATCCCTCCCCACATATTCCAGGTGTCATAGGGAGATGGGAGTGGCTTGGTATAATCAACCCAGTCCACAGCAGAAATGGTTAACAGATTTATTTAAGAAGAAAAGTGCCCTAGTACAGAAAAGGTTTATAGCATAAGGTTATACATGACATACTCATGCAACATTCAAAATCATCCAACAATCCCTTTGAAAGCAGGATACTGAGCCCCAAAGAGAAGACCTTGATTCAACTCCAAAGCCCCAAATGTATAGCCTCCGTCTAAACCAAGCCACGAAGCTTAAAGGTGCTGGCAAAGGACCAATCAGCCCCTGCAGCCCATCACAGAACTACATGAACATTTATCCGTTAAGTTTTCATGTTTTTTTACGAAGACTGTTTTCTTAACAGTATAAAGTTTATTTGATATGGGGTAAGTTAATTTCTGACTTCATATGTCAGCAAGAACCATTTGCAGCCAAAACAAGCAATTCAGTGGCATTGAAGGTCATGTTGGGAATGTTTTGTTGTTATTAGTTCTTTGCTTCTGTCTGGCCATGGGGCATCCATTAGAATCAGAGTTCAATCATACATATTTTGTAAACCACCCAGAGAGCTTTGCCTATGGGGCGGTATATAAATGTAATAAATAAATAAACAAACAAACAAATTAATTAATTAATTAAATAAATGCAGGGTAACTAATTATTTTTCCAAAAGCCCATGGGTACTAGCAAAATCAAAGAATCAAAGTTTTGCTGTGTTTATTTTTCATCAAGGCACTGAGTCAGCCAGCTCCACTGGAATCATAGTGCATGATGGGTACTGAGCCTGGATGATACATGCATGGTTGCTACACTCTCTTAAAGCTATATATATATTCATTCATCCTAATATAGTAACTAGAAAAAGGGGGGAAATGACTTGAGAACAGAAGAGCTAAGAGTCACAATTTTTATTTATTTATTATTTATTGAATTTATTAGTCACCCATCTGGCTGGCTGTCCAGCCACTCTGGGCGATGATTTCCTTATGTACATTTCCTTACCAAATGCTTTCTGTTATTCAGCTCAGGCCTCAGTAAAATAATGTAGAATTTGGGAAGGAAGATGCAACCCAATAGGCCAGCACTTGAAGCCAAGATGGAGAAGATCTCCATGGCCACCATATGTTTCCCTTTAGTGCTCAGGTAGGCTGGGACAAAAGATAACCACACACTGCAGAAAACTAACATGCTGAAGGTGATCAGCTTGGCTTCATTGAATGTATCAGGCAATTTCCTGGCAAAGAAAGCCACAGTGAAGCTGATGATGGCCAGAAGCCCCATGTAGCCAAGGACAATGTAGAACATGATATCTGAGCCTTCATTACATTGTACAATGATCTGGCCTGTCTGGGCATGCATGTCAAACTCTGGGAAAGGGGGAGAGGTTGTCAGCCACACAACACAGATGCCAATTTGAATAAGAGAACAGGTAATAATCACAAATCCAGCCAGCCTCAGCCCTACCCACTTCCTTCTACTGTTTCCTGGCTTTGTGGCAATGAAGGCCAAAACCACTGTGAGGGTTTTGGCCAACACTGAAGAAATTGCAATAGAGAAGATAATACCAAACGTTGTTTGCCGGAGGAGACAAATCACCTTCCCAGGCAAGCCAATGAATAAGAATGAGGACAGGAAACAAAGAAACAGGGAAGTGAGCAGGGTACATGTGATATTCCAGTTATTGGCTTTGACAATGGGAGTGTCCCTGTGCCAAATGAAAGTCCCCATCACCACAAGTGTCATCACAGCAAATGAAATGGTAAAGGAACTCAGAACTACTCCCAAAGGCTCTCCATAGGATAAATAGGTGATAGTTTTGAAGATGCATTGATCCTGTTTCTCATTTGGATGTTGGTCTTCTGGGCATTTCTCACATTGGTCTGCATCTGAAAGTCATAATTAAGGTTTCAGTATTTGAATATTTTCCAAACGTAATTGAGATAGGAGTCCCCACAAGACAATTCAACCAGCAACAAGACCCAAACATATATATAAAACATGTGTATTAAATTCTCATTATAACAATATGAAATACCTAAAATAAATAACTATATTCCATAACAGGATTAATTATAACCTTGATTTGTCAGCCTGTTTATAAGGAGGTCAGTGAAACTGTAATAGCATCTGTTTCTTAGATTGTGTTGTCAAGGTTAACTGTTGTTCTTTAATGGGGTGGCTGTTGCAGCTGTTATAAATTAATATCATCTGGGAACAGCATTTATTCTATCCTTGGGGTGATGACAGAGAAGATGGAACTTTTAGGTGGCCAGGTTTTGTTTTTAAAATGTCATTTGATAAATTATATGTGATAATTCATTCCAACTGTAATTTCATATGCAGAAAGGAACAATATCTTTTCAGATATCTGTTTTGCAGAAGAGAGATTTCAACCTGAAAACATCTCTCCTGAAGCTTAGCACCAAATAATATTTCTGCCAAGAAATTAGGAATTTATTACATATAGATTTGAGAATGATTGTACAGTTGAAGTGGATTGTTACCAGTACTTTGTAGTGGTTTCAGAAAATCAATATATATAATTGTTATGGTTATTTATTGTATTATGTTATATTGTTTTGATATGCTATAGTTGTAGCTACAGCTATGGGTCTTGTTGCAGGTTGAATTGTACTTCAAATAAAACATAACATTGAGCTTTTATAATAAATCTTTGTTTTATTTCAGTGAATACAACTCTGTGCTAATACTGAATGTAACATTTTGGGCTGAGATTGTATGATGTTAATATTATGGATGTGTGAAAGCGAATGTTCTCCATGGTCTCCTACTGGGAGGAAGGGTGGTATATAAATCAAATATTAAATAAATAAATGTTGGCAATGTTACCTCCCCAACCTTCTGAAACTGATTTCCACAGACACATTTTAATGCTTTCTTCAGCTTCAACCAATTTTATTTTCCCCTGGTATAGTTACCTATGCTTTTCTTCAGGTGTGCTTTGCTCACAAATCACACTGCATCATGAGGTTCACAGCTTTTCTCACGAAACTTTATATACTGCTTACCGGTATTGATTGAAATCCTCCCTTTGGGACACTGAGTGCACTCATAGCAGCAAATTTGCTCCCCCTGCTGGACAATCCTGCTGTTACCAGGGTGGCAGCTCTCAACACACGTGGCATGGGGAACTGTCTAATTACAACCAGAAGACAAAATTTTGAAACAAGATGGATTCTGCTCACTGCTATGACTGTCATCTCTGACCTGTTTGGTCAAGAAAACATTAAGAAGTTCTAATTCCTTCTTCATATCCATCTGATAAATACAGTGACATTACCCAGTTTTTTTTCTTTTTTTAGAAAACAGCATTTCCTTCTTCCTCAGATCCTAAAACATGTAGCGCTCTCTAAAAAATGCTCACCTGATTAAACCTGTGGTTCCAAACAACACTACTCTGATTAATGGTGAACTCTTTGCCTCCAGAAGCTTGGGGATCCATCCTTCCAACACGGACTCTACGGAACGATTGATTGTTGAATGTGACTGTATTGATGATATCATATCCAGATGCGAGGTCCCCGTTATCATCAAAAAATATTTCTTCCTCAACACTATTGTTAAAGCGAATATTTCTCAGAAATGAATGAAGCTAGATTAAAGAAGAGGTTTATATATTGGGTCAAATGGTGTATAACAGATTAATTTAACCTAACTGCAGTTGGCTGAGTTGTGGCCTTTGGGTCTGCAAAATCAGTTTAGAACACCAAACGTGAATGTGCAATTTTTGTAATTTTTTAAATATCCAGCTTGTTCTTAAAGTCTCTCTCGGGAGAAGGATCTTTTTTTTAAAAAAAAAATGTTATCTTTCTTGATTGAATTTCTTAACGTTTTCCCATGTGTCTATATTCGCATATTTTAATTTGTATTTATGAATGACATCTTTGTTATTTTCCAGGGTATATATATTAAATACTTTCATTATAAAGAATACAAAAATACTTCTCAACATGTTATTCAGTACAAATGTTTATTGCTTTACTAATCTATTTGTTCTAATGCTGCGCTGTTCTGTGTTGAAATTAGAACTGTACAACAGTTGCCTCTGTTTGTGTGTGTGTGTCCTATCCTGACTGCTTGGACCTTTATTAAAAATTAAGGTAGTTGGGGTGGGGGGAATCACCATCATCCATGGGAAGACAATTTATTTAAATTCCACATAGGGCATATAGGGATACTGGGGTTTGAACCTGGGGCATTTTGCATGCAAAGAACACACTTCACCACTGAGTTATCGCCCTTCCCAAAAGATGAGACAATGGAGAGGGAAAAGGAAAGCATTCAAATTTCAATACAGATTCATATTCTAGTGACCAATCAGAATAGACTCTCAGGGCACTGTTTGGAAGAGGAGTCAAAATGGTAGCTGGTCTCAGTGTCTCAGTGGAGTAGGCTTTCATGTCAAGGGCTTGCCAACTTGAACTTTGTAAAGCACCATGAACATGGATATAGGGTAACTTACCTGCCATGCCTGAACTTTTAGGAGGTTCCACCTATCTTCATCTCCCAGTGCTTTCTTCTTGGCTCTCCATGAATGCATGGCATGGAGAGCATGTGCTACAGCATAGACAGCATTGTAGATACTGTAACTCCAGCCAGACATCCCCATTTCAATCACAAAGCCAGGGAGGCTCCACAGCTTCTCCTCCCCAGTACAATTTTGCTTGTCCTGCAGATACAGGTTGGATATTGGCAGTGAACAATGAAATACACTTGACCAGAACATCTGGATTAAATAAACTGAAGACTGGTATGGATTGATGGTCTCAAGAAATTCCTGAAATCCTGGCACCACCTTAGTTTGTAATGCAAAAGACAGGGTGCCATTGAAGGATTTTACTGTGAATTTACTCCAAGAAAAAACAGCTGTGAAATCCCACTGGGCAGATATTACCCAAACCTTCTCCATTGGACGCATCTCAGCAAATTCATATATTTCTAGAATTATTCGTAAGCCTTCCATAGACTGACCATCTCCATAGACAACGATTACATTGATTGTGAACAGTTCAAGCACTGCAGTTATCCTCCTAATGATCTTTAAAATAATCTGCTTAGATAAATGTGATGGCACTGCTGGAATTGATCGAATCACAGCAATGCAAATATCGCTCTGGAAAAGCATTTGGCTCAGTTTCCGAGCAAATCTTTCTCCACTCTCATCTTCTGAGATGAGGAGGCCAATCCAATTCCATCCAAAATATTTCAGCAGCTGGGTGATCCCATTATACTGAGGATTTTCATTTGGAACCATTTGGAATAAGGAAGAGAACTGAATTTTATCTCTCAATGCAGGATCAATAGAGCCATAACTGAGCTAAAAGGGTGGTGGTGGGGAGACAGATAAATGTATTCATTTGTTCATGAGCAAAGGGAAACTCCATTTCATTGAATTTGGTTACCCAAGAAAATATACTATAGACAAATCTTCATACCTGAGCAGCGATATTTGGTTCAATGAAGATTTACACTGGGAATGGATTCAAAGCAGGAAAGAGCAGAAGCCTAATCACACATTGTGAAAAGTACTGTAGTATCGAAAGGTACAGCTTTTTAAATCCTTGGCAAGGGAGAATTGTGGTCCAATCCTTCACAAAGCTCACATGAATTAAGAACCTAAGAAGAGCCAAGAGAATGAAGCCAGTAGCCCATCCGGTTCAGCATCCTCTTCTCACAGTACCCAACCAAGTGCCCATAGGAAGCCTGCAAGCTGGACCTGAGTCAGTGCAGACAATACTGCGCTAGATGGACCAACAGTCTGACGCAGTATGAGGCAGCTTTCTATCAGAGCTTGGAAAAGTTACTTTTTTGAACTACAACTCCCATCAGCCCCTGCCAGCATGGCCACTGGATTGGGCTGATGGGAGTTGTAGTTCAAAAAAGTAACTTTTCCAAGCTCTGCTTTCTATGCTCCTACAGTTTCCAGCAACTGGTATTCAGAAGCATACTGCCTCTGACCACAGAATTAGGAGCTATCACCAGGACTGTCGGCTGGCCAGAATATTTTAACCTGAAATATGCTGACAGTGACACAAGGATGGTGTCAAGAGCAGAGCTTGGAAGATTACTTTTAAAAAGTAATAAATTACAGTTACATGGCCCAAAAAGTAGTAATTACCGTTACAATTGCTCTGAAAGTAATTGATTACTTTACTTTTACTGAAAAGTAATCACTACAATTGCATTTTAGTTACTTTTTTTAAAAAAATGCCTACAAGGTGGTGGCCTTGGCTGCTGCACATCTAAGTAGCCTAAAACAGCATTAAAAACAAGAACACACACACAGAGGGTAGTAGAATACATTTTTATCTGTAAGATTAACAGAATGGCATAACAGAATCTCACATCCCCCCACCCCACTCCCAGCAATGATGATACCCCAACACACATATAATTCACCTGAAATCAAATGTTACACTTGAAATGCTGCTTTTACAATACATTTCTGTGATGTCTCAAAAGAACCAGATGCTCAAAGAGCATGTCAGACAAGGCAAGTCTTTTTACGGATTAGGTTGCCACCAGTACTGAACAGGCGTTCTACTGCGGCACTTGAAGGCATGCCTGTATTGTGCTGCAAGAAACCACGCAGCACCCCTTTCAACTAAAACACATCTTGATCAATATGGCAATCCCCTATCATCAAAGAAAAATGCAAACTTTAGTCCTTTACTAGTTGCTTTGTAATTTTTTTTGTCAACAGTATAACTTAGAGGTAACTTAATACCAATGAGTAAGTCCCATTGAACTCATTGGGTAGACATGTATGCACAACTGAACTGTCAGAAGCAGAACTTAAGAGACATAACTTAGGTAAACAGAAAATGCACATATCAAAAGTAATCCACCAGCATAAACGTTATCCCTTCTCCTGCAATGAAACATGTGATCTTGCCCAGCATATAGTGAAACTATGGAATTTACTACAGCAAGAAGCAGTGATGGGCACCAACTTGGATGGCTTTAAAAGAGGATTAGACAAATTCATGGAGGATAAAGCTATCAGTGGCACCTAGAAATGATGGCTATGTTCTATTTCCACTGTCAGAGACAGTATACTTCTGAATATCAGTTGCTGGACATACAAGAGAGGAGAGTGCTGCTTGTGCACTCAGGTCCTGCTTATGGGTTCCCCTTTAGGGTATCTGATTGGCCACTGTGAGAACAGGATGCTAGACTAGATGGGCCACTGGTTGGATCCAGCAGGCTCTTCTTATGTTCTGGTATGTGCTGAAACAAACAAAAAAAGTTACTTGTGGGGCCTAACATCAGGGATAGCCAACGTGGTGCCCTCCAGATGTTGTAGGACTACAATTTCCATCATCCCTGATAATTGGTTATGTTGAATTGAATTTATTTTAATTCGGTCCAAGACCAGTAATTTAAGACGAACATAAATACAAACATATAAAATACAATTTACCCAGGCCTAATACCAAGTAGTAAAACGATTAAAACAAAAGTTAAACTGATTGGACCAAGCTCTTCCTACGAGTCAGACCCACACTTCACCATTTCTGCTACCCTTAACACGCATACCTGTGGCATCTTGTATGTATTTAAGATGTTGGCCATCTGTATAATGTTTTGAGACGTGAGCCCACCAATGACAGCCACATGCTGCTGCTTCCTGTCACAGTTGTAATTGGGACGATTCCCCTGTCCCCGGAAGAGAAGATCCAGAGTTTTCTGGGAAGTTATCAATGCATTAAAAGCATTGTCATAGATTTTGAATTCCAGGGTAGTGTTGGGTAAGATATTGACATTCCTGTTGATCTCATGAATGGCAAAAACAAAGGCAAGGGCGTGCTGGTAGTTTTTAGGTATCACCCTGCAATGAAAATCTCATACAATCTCACAAAGTGTTATCAAAGGGAAAAAAGCAAAATTTAGTTCCCTGAAATTTCAGGTGCAAAGTCAAACTCAAACTCTTCTTTTTGCTTTATTTTTCTGACAGGTAGAAATTCTTCCATTGTAGGAATTGCGAGCTATTGAATTTTGCCTGTTTGGCAGCTGTGAAAGGCATTAGATTTATCTTTCCAAACAGTGCTATGCTTACTAGACAAATCTTATGCAGTTCCCATTTTGATGATAGAGGCCACAGCAGGGGAGGATATGTCCGCATAAATGAGAAAGGTTTTTGTTGTTGATGATGATGATTCACTCCCCAGGAGTTATACAGGCACCTCTGTGGATGTGCTCTGTGCACACCCAGGATTAAGCAGTGTGACTAGTTACATTTGCACAGTAACCAATGTACTGCCTTCCAGATGCTGCTGGACAACTCCCATTAGCCCCAGCCAACATGGCCAATGGTCAGGAATTATGGTAATTATAGTCCAGCAACATCCAGAGAATGCCACATTGGCTCTCACTGCCTTAACATGAGCACCAGCCACATAGCATTGACTATTAAAATGATTGTGCTCCAGAAGTGGCAGAGATAGGAGCATTTTCTGAGAAACTCAATATCCCACATGCTATGACAAGCATTTCCCTCAGAGGGAGACTGCCCTCTTTCCACTTCAATAAATTGTAAACTATTTTATTTTCTCGGTGGTGATTTTAAAGTACCTAGTTGTGCTTTTAGATCTTATATGTCCCATTCACACCTATAAATCATCAGCTGTTGCTACAGTCACCAAGTGAGGGGCATTCATGTCTGAACAAGTGACTTACCATTTCTTTTCAGAGGGCTTTGGTTTCGTTGTAAAGCTGGGAAAGAGCACTTCATGTTGTGTTACAGACATAAATCCCCCAATGATAACATCACCTCTGGATCTAGGTAAGTCATGTTGCACAATTGCTTGCTCAGAGCACATAGAATTCCAGCTCTTGCAGTAAGTATGAGGGAACAGCATGTGGAATAAGGGTAACAAACTCATTCTGAATACCAGCAAATTTGGGGCCAAATCCCAGCTATTTACCACCACTACCACATATGTGACCCCCAGTGTGATTATGAGCAGCATCTAGACAGGAGCTACTGAAATCCACCCACAAATGACCAAGCAGCTTTTACCAAGACTTAGGCTTTTGGCCTAAAACACAAAAATATCAAACACTCCATTAGACTGGCTCAGATTTACTTGCTATATCTCCATGGCACATCTTGATTTTGAACAGAGTCTTTAAAGACTAAGTGTAGCATAACTTAATCTATTTAAACTGAATTTGGCTGTGTTATTGATTTGCAAGTGGCCTCTGGCTACATGAGGATTTTCCACTAGCAGAGTTCAATCATAATGATGGTGATAATTATGGGTCAGGTAATCATATTCCCAAAGCCAATACATCCCTGCACAACTAGAGAAAACATTTAATGTGATCTAACATTGCCTGTGTTTACTCTTCTTCAGGGCAGTGACAAGATTCTCTTGGAATATTTGGAACTTAAACTTCTGTGTGTGCGTTGTGGTGGTGGGAAACTGGATTTTTGTAGTTAAAGGCATTCATAGATAACCAGTCCAGATTAATCATAATCAGGGCAATTAATTTATATTTGTTTATTTAGTAAAATGTATATACCACTTAGTAAAGAAAAGGAGACATAAAATATTTATCAAAATAGCAATAAAAAACAACTTTGAAACAGTAGACGTAATGAAATTATCTACATATGCTGTAGATAAAACAGTTTCTAAAACAAAAGTACAGAATGAAATTACATGTCTGGGCAGGCTTGGGGAAAAAAAGGTTTTAGCCACCATCAAAAACAGTACAAGAAAGGTGCCCACATAATATTAATAGGCAGAGAAGTCCAGAGAATAGGTGTTAGCACTGTAATAGCTTTCAACATCAAACCAGATATTTCTTCTCACGCCTCAAAGAGATACCTGAAACCTCAGGTACTCTTCTCCCAAAGCAGCTAAACTGGGTCCTCTTCTCACTACCGCTATGATATTGCATCCTCTACACTTGTGTTTGGTAAACATTGGTCTGGAACCCACAAGTGGGCCTTGGGCCACTTTCACGTGGAACTCAGTGCCATAGCCTGACTCACCTCCAAGCCTTTCCTTTGGACCAATGACATCACCAGGAACTCTTTGCATGCTCAATAAAGGTGGCACGGACGTTCAGAGCTGGGGGAAGGGAAAGGTCCAGAGGAGGTGTTGAAGGGAGTTAGAAAGTGAGATAAAAGTTTAATACTTATTTTTATTATATGATAATAAACAAGTGGCAAAGAATTCAGCAATTGCGGCCATACCCATCTCTTGTCTATTTCATCCTGAGAACTCAATACCATCTCCTCAACAACTGTTTGCATTGAATTGTTTGCATTGAATTGTTTGAAAGGCACTTTGAGGGTAGAGTTGCTGGCCTCCATAGTAGTCTTGATGCCCCATCCACATCTACTGTAGTCCCCAATGAAGTGTCCAGTGCAATGTCTACTGCAACTTCTTGAGAACAATTTCAGTTGATGCAGCCTGATGACGTAGACAAGGTGCTTGTGATGATGCAGCCAGCAATGTGCCCTCTCAACCCTTGCCCTCTTGGCTTATTAAAGCTGCCAAGGGGTTTGACCAAGTGGATATGGGGTGTGGTCAACACATCGTTGTGGGAGGGAGTGGTTCCAGCTGCCTTGAAAGAGACGGTGATCCAACCGCTCCTGAAAAAGCCTACCATAGACCCATTGGTTTGTGACAACTACCAACCAGTGGGTACCCCCTTTTTAGGGAAGGTGATTGAGAGGGTTGTGGTGCAACAATTGCAAGTACTCTTGGATGAAAAAGATTATCTTGACCCACCCTGGCCGGGGTTCAGGCCTCGTTATGGGACCGAATTGGCCTTGGTCACCATTTATCAGGAGAAGGACAGGGGGAGTGTGATCCTGTTACTCTTACTTGATCTCTCAGCAGCTTTTCATACCATTGACCATGGTATCCTTCTGGGTCAACTTGGTGAGATAGGTATTGGAGGCACTGTTTTACAGTGGTTCCAATCCTATCTGCAAGGTCATTTTCAGGTAATAGCATTGGGTGATTGTCTGTCAGCCCCCTGGCAGTTGTACTGTGGGGTGCCAGAGGGTACCATCTTGTCCCCCATGCTGTTTAACATCTATATGAAGCACGTGGGAGCGGTCATCAGGAGATTTGGGGCAAGGTGTCCTGTTCAGAGCTGAGGAACGCAGGCGCACACTGTTCAGTAAGGTTTTCTCTTTTTATTAACATTGCATAAATCTTAAAAGCCTTACAACTCATTCAACTAACTACACTTTCTAGGACAGCCTTTCCCAACTTGTGGGCCACCAGATGTTGCTGGACTACAATTCCCATCATTCCTTGACATTAGCCATGCTGGCTGGGGCTGATGGGAACTGTAGTCCAGCAACATCTGGTGGCCCACAGGTTGGGAAAGGCTGTTCTAGGAACTATTTCCCTGATGCTGTCTAAACTTCTGGTCACAGAAGTTGACTCAGCACCCTCTCCTTGTCACCACTCACTTAAGCAGGTTTCTCTTTTGCATGCAAACATTTGCTCCTTCGAATCACTGGCTGTTGCTCTTCACACCTCTGGATTCTATGAGAGTGGGGGAAGAGGGAATTTGGAGGTTAATGGAAATGGAGATGGGAAAGATCTCCAAAGCAATCATGGCTTTCCTCTTGATGCTCAGGTATTTTCAGACAAAGGGCAATCAAACATTGCAAAACACCAATATGCTGTAGGTCAGGGTATGAAAACCTCAGGCTTAATCCACACTATAGGAATGGGAGGGGATCGGGTTAGGGGGCATTGTGATGAATAGGTTGCTTTGGCTAATCCTGCTAATTTGACATATTGAAAGGTTAATGCCCTAGTGGCAGCTCGTTCTAGCACTGGTGTGGGAAGGTGCGGGAAGGGAAATAGGTAAGGACAGCTAAGTGGCCCCCTTAGGCACCTTTGGAGGTGATTGGCGGTTCCGGAGGCCTGTCTGTCAGGGCTGTTACAGCTTGAGGCCAACTTATCACATCTACCCAAGGGTTATCCGGCCCCAGGTGGGGATGATGTAGGAAGCCCCCCTACTCACCTACAAGGTGTGGCCGGGGTAAGGGGTAAGCACATGGGCTTGCCCTTGCCCCAGGAGGGGCTGGTCGCCCGAGAGCTGTATGGCAAGCTACTTGCTTATAGACAGTTCCCGCACCTAGGTTTCCCTCTGCAGGTCACTTTAAATTGGGTTTATGTTTGTTGTAATTTAATAAAGTGGCCCTTGTTTAACCCAAGCTGATGTCTCTGTGTTTTATTTCGCCCCTCAACTGCAACTGATGGAATTTGTGAGGGAGATATTCAGCAAAACTCTGCATTCACCATGTAGAGTAATCATCCTGCATGCATTTTAAGTTTCTTGTGAATAAGCACAGTCTGAATTGTGGTGGTCCTGACTCTACATTTTTCATTAATACAAACCTGAGCCAACCAATCGAACCACTGCACTGGTCAAATTTTAATATGTAAATCTTATAATACATATATATATACATTCCAATTTCACATTCTTCCTGATCATTTATATATATATAAATTCCAATTTCACATTCTTCCTGCTGTTTTGAGGGCAGTTGTCTTGCCATCCAAATCCAAGATGCCCTGGGTTTGAGAAATCTACCACTGAGCATCAGTATCCTCCGAGACATGCACACTTTTCTCTGACAGTGAGTACTAATTAAAATAAATCAATAAATGTGATCACAAACTGTCTAAACTAAATACACTTTTTTATTTCCTTATGAGTTGTTCTCTTCTATTCAGATCAGGCCTCAGTATAATAATATAGCATTTGGGGAGGAAGATGCAACTCAGCAATCCAGCACCAGAGGTCAAGATGGAGAAGATCTCCACAGCCACCATATATTTCCCTTTAGAGCTCAGGTAGCTTGGGACAAAGGATAGCCAAACACTGCAAAACACCAACATGCTGAAAGTGATCAGCTTAGCTTCATTGAAAGTATCAGGTAACTTCCTGGCAAAGAAGGCTACAGTGAAGCTGATGATGGCCAGAAGCCCCATGTAGCCCAGGACAATGTAGAACATGATGTCTGAGCCTTCATTGCAGCGCACTAAAATCTGATTTATCTGAGAATGTGTGTCTAAATCTGGGAAAGGGGGAGATGTGGCCAGCCACATAATGCAGATGCCAGTTTGAACAACAGTACAGAGAACAATAACCAATACTGTCAGCCTCTTCCCAACCCATTTCCTCATCTTGTTTCCTGGCTTCGTGGCCATGAAAGCTAGAACCACAGTGATAGTTTTGGCCAACACACAAGCAACAGCAATGGAGAAGACGATGCCAAAAACTGTCTGACGCAGAGGGCATGTTGCCTTCTCAGGCCTGCCAATGAATAAGAAGGAAGACAGAAAGCCAAGCAGTAGGAAGGATAAGAGGGTAAATGTGATGCTCTGGTTGTTGGCTTTGACTAAGGGAGTATTCCAGTGCCAAATAAAAGTTCCCATAACCACAACTGTTACCATGGAAAACAAAATAGCAAAGAAAGCCAAAACTACCCCCAAATTTTCTTTATAGGATAAATAGATGAGACGTCTGGGTATGCATTGATCATGTTTCTTATTTGGATACAGATCTTCTGGGCAGTTCTCACAATGATCTGCATCTGAAAGACATAAGGAAGGTATCAGTGCATCCACAATACACGAATATTAACCATATTTATTTGTGATGTACCAGTCCTTGTGTGTGCAAATTCTGGTGGGTCATGAGTTTATGAAGTACAGAATTCTCCAAATTTAGAGTTTGGTGAGTTTGTACAAAATCATATTTGGTGTAATCCCACCTCTATTGTTCTTCTTACCAATCTCAACTGAAATCCTGCCTTCAGGGCACTGAATGCACTCATAGCAACAAATTTGCTTTCCCTGCTGGACAATCCTGCTATATCCAGTGCGGCAGCTCTTTACACATCTGGCATGGGGCGGCATCTAAGAACCATAAGAAGGATGCATATCATTGTAAAAATTGCTGCGATTGCTTCATCACTTTGGAACTGAACAGCAGAAATGTCCAGTCAGACACAGAAGGATAGTTCTTTTAAAAATAAAATAAAATATGGCATTACTGTTTAGAAATATGGGCCATGGAAAGCTGTGAGGTGGATGGACTTCCGGGAAGGGTGACTTAGCCTGTGCCTGCTTTTGAGACGGGCTCCTGCCTCAAAAGAAGCTTATTCAGATATATCAGTCAGTTTTTTCTTTTTTTTTGACTGATTAAACTTCTCCCGGGTAGGGAGAAACGAAGAGATTAACCTCAAAGCCTATTTTTGTTGGGACGACCAGATCTCATTAATTTATGGGACGAGGTCCAGCCGACGAAGGTGGGACGGATTTTCAACAGCAAGCTCTATCTGATAAAGCGAACGTTCACCTTATCTTCTAAGAGAGAACGCACTAACAGGCAAGCACCCTTCTTTCTATATTTTTCTTTTACTTGACTTAAATTGTTGCTGTTTAAAAGAGATTTGCCAGATTGATCGGTTTTTGACATCTCACTGGGGAGCCATAACTTCTCTCTGCTACGCACTAATTAATAGCTTATCTCTGTTTTTGTTGCAAAAAGCTGTCCTGGATTTGCATTCTAAAGATATACACAGAAGAGGGATTTCTATTCCAGATTTTTATTTTGAAGAATATTATATTGTCTGAGACTACTCTCTTTTTGGTCTATTTTATTTTATTTTATTTTGACGAATCTGTTTTCTGACGACTGCCATTAATTGTTTCGATCCTGGGAACTGCATTTTGTTTACTTAACTATGGAGAGATAAGGCTGTCTGCTCTGTTTATACTGTGATGTCACCAAGTTTGGAGTATTAACCCAATTGTTGCTGAAATAAGAAGTGGTTTTCCTATATTTTTCTTTTAAAATGGCAATTAAGAAAGTGGCTGAGAATCTGGAAATAACTATGTTTCAGAAAATAATGGATGAGATTGAGATAACGAAACAAAACCTGCGACAGGGTTGTAAGGAGCTGAAAATTGAATTGAGTAAAATGACGCAGGAGATTAAAGATATAGGGGTCCCTGTGAGAGAGGTGACCCTGGAAGGGGTCCCTGTGAGAGAGGAGACCCCGGAGATTGGAACAAACGTGGAACAGGAAAAAGATTTGGAGTCTATGGACTTTAGAAATAAAATCTATTGTTTGGAGACACAGGAGATTAAAGACATAGGGGTCCTTGTGAGAGAGGAGACCCTGGAGACTGGAACAGGGGTCCCTGTGAGAGAGGAGACCCTGGAGACTGGAATAGGGGTCCCTGTGAGTGAGGAGACCCCGGAGATTGGAACAAACGTGGAACAGGAAAAAGATTTGGAGTCTATGGACTTTAGAAATAAAATCTATTGTTTGGAACTCAATGTTATCTCTGAAGAAATTAATGAAGATTCTAGAGATAAAGTTATCAATGGCATGGATAATCTTCTGGACTGGAATGATGTGATGGAGCCCAATATAGAGGAAATCTATGGAATTAACTGCAGCCATGTGACAATGGAAAAACTTTCAAGAGATGACCCAGTGTATTTTGAAAAAAAGAACAGAGATATGATTTTACAGCAGTATTTCAGCAACCTATTCAGAATGGATGGCAAGAAAATATTTGGGATAGAGGTAATTCCCATCAGACTCTTACTATATGACTATGGCTTTGACAGCAAGATTATTATGGAATACTGATAATGGAAGATTGGATACTGAAATTACTGGACTTAACAAGACTACTGAAGATGGAAGATGGAAAATGGAACTAATAGGGATAATAGAACAATGGCTACTGAAATTACTGAACCTAACAGATTCTGATGTGATGGATTAATTGAAATGTTTATTTTGACTATGGTTATGACAATAAGATTATCATAATTAGTAATGAGATGGGTTAATCGATATGCTTATCTGGAAAAAAAAATTGATAGATATATTTCTTAAAGAATTGAAACCTCTCTTTGACTTTTTGTGGAAAGAATAAAGTAATGTTTATGAGATTTGATGATTAAGTAAGATAACTATTGGAGGAAAGTGATTTTATAATATGACTTAAGAGACAGGATTGTTATATATTATAGACTTATAACTGATCTGATCTTTGACAAATGGGAAGTCAATATTTTACTTTTTATTTTTTATTTTTATTTTTATTTTTTTATTTTTTTTTTTAACTATTTTTGATTTTGTTTTTTGTCTTTGAATGTTTTATGATTTTGTCTTGTATGTTTTATGAAAATTTGAATAAAAATTATTGAAAAAAAAAAAAGGAAAGCTGTGAGGTGGATTTAGATCAATACTGAACAAGTCTGACTGCCATTCTGCTCTCAACAGGGAGTCACGTAGACAATAGAGAATAGTGCTGTTGCAGTGAAAATGTGCCAAGGACACTGATATTGCAGGAATGGAGGGAGGATGGATGGTACAGGGGGGTATAGCATTATTGTAGCAATGTAACTGTTGCCATGCTTGTGACGGAAGAGGTATATAACTGTCTGTAACTAACCACCATTTTGAGGAAGAGAGTAGAGGCCTGTGCTCTACTCTGGCTAAGCGCTTAGCTAAATAAACAACCTTAAAACAGGCTTTGGCTTCATTATTAAATCTCCTCAAAAAGAACTCACTCGTAAATTCCACGACAGCTGTATGACATTAAAACGTACAACTGGTTCATTAAGGTAAGTGCTGTCTATGCCAGTCTTCTTCAGCCTTGGATCCCAGATGTTAGAATGCAAAATAAAGTTTCAGTTTCTAAAGTTTCAACTCCCATCATCCCTGACTAATCTGGCTGGAGATGATGGGAGTTGTAATCCAACAACATTTGGGGACCCAACATTGGGGATGCAATGGGTCTAGACTGAGTCTTAGGAGCTTTCCAAGTTTTCAGACAGCATTCTTACATTCTGCATGCAAAGTACCTGCCTTACCACTGAGCTATGGCCTCTTCCATTAGAAGTATTTCTGCCTGAACAAGGATTTGGGCCCTCAGAATAGTAGTCTGGTGCTCAACCAAGTCTGCTACCCATTTCTCACACTTTTCTCACCTGTTCTTTCTGTTCACCCTTTCCTCACAATTCATCAACATTTCTGTGTCCCTTACATCATTCCCTCTGAATGGTGAAAGTCTGGAATCTATATTTTTCACACTTCAGGCTAGGAAATGTGTCTGTTCTGCATATAGATCATCCTACAAGATTATTCCCCTCCCCCCCAGAGAGATTTATTGGGCAACATAGTCATGTGAGGAAAAAAGCTTTAATAAAACTGGATTAATTATTGTTCCAGGATGTCATATGTGGGAAAAGTAGACTACAGATACAGGGATGATGACAGAGAGAGAGAGGCACTGCACATCATACATTACTTTGCTGCTTTTGAGAACTGTAGTTCATTCATGGGGTAACATTTGAAAAGGACATTCATATATAAAATCTAACATTTTAAAGCCAAAATAATTTAAGAAATTCCTTGAAGTTTCTTTTCTTTTTGTGGGGGTGGAGAATTTGGCACTAAATAAGGTTAATTTAGACACATATACATTATTCAAATGTTACACCTACATGTGCATATCAAGATGTCTCAAAGGACAAACATAGCTGATTAGCAGGGATCCACTATCACATATCAAGAGAAGATAGTTCCTCTTGCTTTCAAAAGAACTCACTATTCACATTCCAGAACTCTGTTAGTATGACTGTATTCCAGAATACTTTAGTGGTATCTCTAGCAACAGAGACAAGGGTTCAAGGATCAAGACCCATGACAGGCATCTCACAATTCTGAACTCTCACAGAAAACAAAATTTCCCTTTTGATCTCAGATACTAATAGCAAAGTGTTCTGATTACAGAATGATTCACACCTGCTGAAACTTGTGATTCCACACAACAGCACTCCCATTAATGGTGAACTCTTTCCCAGGAGGAGCCTGGGGGTCCATCGTCCCAACGCGCACTCTCTTAAAAGATTGATTAGGGAATGTGACCATATTGACAATATCATATCCAGATGCCAAGTCCCAATTATCATCAAACAATATCTCATCTGCTGCAGTATTGTTAAAGCGAACATTCCTCAGGAAAGCATGAAGCTACAAGGAAAAGAAAAATATCAACTGGGTTAATATTATATCTTTGGAATCTCCTGACATGATTTATGGCCCTGCAGAATTAATTAATAGTAAAAGGAGGGTGTAGAATCAGTGGGAGAAGTGGAGAAATCCCATTCATTAATTTCTTTTTCTACTTTCTCCAAATAAGCAATGTAGCCCATGTGAAACACCCATTCCAGATCTCTCATCTTAGTTCTACCTAAAATTGGGGATGCAGCTTTGCTCTTCCTCTCCTTTGTAATCTCTATCTGCAGCAATGGTCTATTTTCCAGGTCATAGACATAAATCATAATGTTGCCCAACTGCAAGACTTGTAATTTCTTCTTTTTCTAAGTTCCCCCCAATCTCCTTGTTTTTGGAGGCTTCTGTATTAACTCCTTACTTAATCTGGATACGGCACTGTTATGTTTAAACCTTGTTAACAGTTTTTGCCAGAGGGCCAGAATTTTATTAGGAAAATTTATGGGCAGGGATTAAACGAAGAAATTTAGTTTAGGTAATAAAATCATCTTTACTGCCTTAGTATGTTTTAATATAGACAACTGCACTGTTCTCTACCTCCTTATCTCTGTCTTACAATTTTGAATAGCCAGGTGCAAGTTCAGTTGCTGTAATTTATTCAAGTTCTTTGAAATTACTACTCCCCAAATACTCAAACTGCTTATGAAAAAGTAGGATACTGCCTCTGGCATATCGCCAAGGCAGAAAAACTGACTTACAAATTGTGGTTAGCAAAGAGACAATCATCACCATTGGACTTTTCTGTGGCATTGGACATATTTGTAGTTAATATTGGATAGCACAGATCCACAACAGGAGAGACAGGGGCATTCTGCAGGTTCTGGGACAAGGACTAGAATGGGGGATGAAATTTCAACATTGGAAAATCCTACTTCTTACATTGGGTTGTACAAATTATTACTGCTATATATTTTCTTTGAACTTAGCTGTATTGACATGTGTAGTGCCATCCTATTGCTTTTTTAAAAAAAATAAAAGGAAAACAAATCAATATATGCTTTAAAAAAGGGAATACCAGTAATGAAGCAGACATTTTTTCTAGACTTTGATTATATATTTCATTGTTTTCATTTCAGTATTACTCTATGTTACAAATGTAGAAGACATTCTTTTTAAAATAGCTTTGAGAATATCAAAGTATGGTATTTAGGAAGGCTAAAACATATAGCTGAAACAAACTACACTTTCAGAGATCCATTACTAACTGCACCATTTAAACCAGTAGCTTCTCCATAGTAAACAGTGGCTTCTACTGTTAAGAGAAATCATGTCTTACCTTCCATGGCTGAATTTTTGGTAGATTCCATCTCTCTACATTTTGAATTGATTTCTGTTTGGCTCTTGACTGCATGGCGTGGAGAGCATGTGCTACAGCATAAACAGCATTGTAAATGCTGTAACTCTGGCCAGACATCTCCATTTCAAATACAAGTTGAGGGAGGCTCTCCAGCTTCTCCTCCCCAGTGCAGGTGCATTCATTTGTTGAATATAGGTTATATTTTGGGAATGAACAGGTAAAAACAGTATACCAGAAATTCTGGATGAAATATATTGAAGAATGATGTGGATTTAAGGAATCAAGAAAGTCCTGAAATCCTGGCACCTTATTGCTGTGAAGTGTGAAAGACAGGGTTCCATTCAAGCTTTTTGGTGTGAATTTTCCTGAACTAAAAGTAACTGTGACATCCCACTGGGCAGTTATGATCCATACTTTCTCCATTGGTAGGTCCAAATGTATTTCATAAATTCCTAGAATGATTCGCAAACCCTCCATAGACTGAACATCCCCATAGACAAGAACTACATTGATGTTGTTTAAGAAGAAGGATGCAGTTATTTCTCCCAACTTCTTATCAGCAGATTTAATATTTAATGTTGGAATTGTTTGTGTAAAAGCAATGCAAATGTCATTCTTGAACAGCCTTAGTCTCAGGGCTTGAAGAAACATTTCTCCGTTATCATCATCTGATATGATGACACCAATCCAATTCCATCTAAAATAGTCCAGAAGGTGAACGATCCCATCAAACTGAGGGGTTTCATTTGGAACCATCCGAAAGAGAGGGAACTGAATTTTATCACCCAACACTGGGTCATAAGAGCCATAAGTCATCTAAAAGGAAAATGCATTTATAAAAAGTTAGAAGTGTTTCTTTGTTATTATTGCAAAAAATCAACATCTCTCATTACATTTCATCTTATGCTGCAAATACCCTTTATAAACATAATGTATTGAAGGATATGTTGATTAATTTATTTAAATAGTCTAGTCCTCCTAATTCTCTTCATCAAATCAATGCCTAGTTGAAGTACTTATTAAATCAATCACTAGTGCAGTATTAATTTATTCCAATCCATATTCTCTAAAATGTTACCCAGACTTCAAAATCGTAATTCTATAATTAGCCCACCCATAACACCCAAGTAATAATTCCATAGTTAGTACTTCAGTTTAGCAAGGTTGGGATATAAATTTAATCAATAAACAATATTAATATTTTAGGTCAAAAGTTACATGTTTAAAAGGGACTAATGTGAATGCAGACTGAATAAAGAGATGAAAAAGTCCAGTTATCTATTTTGAATTCTATGGCTGGGGTAAAGCACAGCTTGGCAGAATATGGGCTAGCTGAGAATAGGACTCTACTTAGTGGAATGAATAGAGTCGCTTAATATTAAAAGTTCTGACAGGGCACAAATAATGTGTTGGAAGGAGACTGTCTCTGAATAGTTACCTAATGGCTTCCTCTATGAATCAATACAGAGAATCACACCTGTGGAAACTTGTAAGTATTTAAGATGTTGGCCATCTGGATGGAGTTTTCAGAGGTCAGCCCACCAATGACTGCCATGAGCTTCTCCACCCTGTCACAATTGTAATTAGGGGGATTCCCCTGTCCTGCAAAGAGTAGATCAAAGGTGGTCCAAGAGACTCTTGGTGGATTAAAAGCATTGTCATATATTTTTGAGCCCAGGGTAGTGTTGGGTAATAGGTTGTCATTCCTGTTGATTTCATGAATGGCAAAAACAAAGGCAAGGACATGCTGGTAGTGTTTAGGGATTAACCTGCAATGAGATGTTAATGTAGTCATATATCCCTACAACTTTATGTAAAAAATAAATAAATGTGCATTTCATTTCCATAAAAATCTAGTTGCCAAAGAGGTAGGGGAAGAAATTCTATCAGTCCGCCTTTAATACCAAATTTATCAAAACTTTACTTTCTGAAACAATCTGAAAAGTGAAACACGGAAATCCTTTGAAATTTGCACATGCCCAGATTTTGTGACGCAGTTTCCAAACAAGCAATGTTTTCTTTAAATGTATTAGGGGAAAGTGTATAAAAATTAATATGTGAAAATACCATACACAAATTAGTCAGAACTACATACACAAGTATATTTATTCAGAAAAAAATCACACCAAATGGTAAATAATTTTAATGAGTATTTAATTTTTTTAAAAAAAACCTACAGATGGCTGCAGAAATGTGGAGAACTAAATTTAAGACTGGAAAAATTAGGAGATCCTTCCAGACCATATAGGTGGGAAAACATATTTGAAAGATATGACAATATTGTCAATTTCTGCAGAGGGAGTTGCAGCTGACTTCTTGTTGTCCTGGTATAACACTCTGTCTTGTACAGCTGCATACAATACGTGCTAGGGATAAAAGGATCTATCATGTTTAGTTCTCTCAGTTTCTCATTTCTCCAATTTAAATTCAGTTCTCCACATTTCTGCAGCAATTCCCTATTTTTTAATTTAAAAACTTCATGAAAATTCTTCAGCATTTTAGTATGAATTTCTCCTAACACATTTTTGTATGCAGTTTTGACTAATGTACACATTTTTGCAAGCAATCCATTTTTGTTTTATTTTCATAAATGCATTCATTTTATTTTATGCACACTTCTACACAATATATGCATTTTATAAACATTGCTGGGTTGAAGAACTGCACTGTAAAATATAGAGATGTGTGAATTTAGAAAGATGTGTATTTTAAGGTTCTCATTGTGTTTCAGAATATGTGGATCTAAAATATTCAGCTTTAGGTGTGTCCTGATTCAAATTTCTCCCCCATCCTTAACGTCTACTCTTAAAAGAAGCAGGAGTGGAGTTCTGTGTAGATGCCCTGGGAAAAGGAATGCACTGGAAAAAAACTCAAGTAAATAGGCTGGCCATATCAAGCCTTTCCCTCTAGCTGTACTTACAGCTTGGTGGAAGCCTGGATGGGGAGGGGAATATTACAGAAGTCAATGAGAGCTATAGAGTCATAGGGAGCTGCCTTTTACAAAGCTGATAATTGGTCCAACTAGTTCAGTGCTGCTTACTCTGGTTGGTCACAGCCTTGCCAAGTTTACTCGGGGATTTCAAGGAATACCAGGCCTACCTGAATGTGCTATGGAGTTGCATGTGCTCTGCAGAGCTTGGAAGAGTTACTTTTTTAAACTACAACTCCCATCAGCCCCAGCCAGCATGGCCACTGGATTGGGCTGATGGGATTTGTAGTTCAAAAAAGTAACTTTTCCAAGCTCTGTCTGTTAGTAAACTACAGCCCTCTCCCTATTGTGCACAGGGTGCAGGTTTGTAGCCCATGAGATTAGCAGAAGCATTGCCTACAAAGCACTTCCATGTACAAGAGATGGTGAGAAGTCACATTTTCTGAACAACTCCGAATTCTGGTGAGCTGTGAAAATTCAGATTCCCCAGAGGGTTACTGTCTTCCTTCCAACTAAAATTCAAAAAGAATTGTTCTCCTTAAAAAGAAAAACTTTGAAAATGCCTATTTTGACATTTGCCTTATAATCATCAAACCTAAAGATCTAATATTAAATGGCTAAAAGTATTAACATATTCTGTTGAAAAGCATTGTCTTTGATGTGGTATCGAAATTTTGATTGTGGTGTTGGACCTTAAATGGCCCATCCACACAAGTAAATCATTACTGAATGCTGAAGTCACCAAGCGATGAACTTTCAGCAGCTGTCAGTCTAAATCATCACTAGAACGGCTGAAATGAGCATGATCTAGTGTATATTGGAAGTATCTAATGCCCCAATGAAGCCCCTTTAATGTTTCAAAGAGTTACATACCACACTTTTGTCCTAGGAGTTGAGTATACTGAGCGTTCTGTAAAATTGTATAATGAAGTCTCCTTAGGAATCACAGTGGATACAAATTCACCAATGATAATATCATCTCTAGAGCAGTGAAAATGATCTTGAACATTTGGTTGCCAACTGCACATGGAATTTAGAGTCTTGCTGAAAGTTGGAGATGGGAGGAGTAGAAAGAGTACAAGCAGCCAAAGCACTTTGAGTGCCAACAACCTTTGAGCCCAATCACAGCTGAGGACCTGCATTGTCACCTACACACCTTCTGTGTAATTATAAGTAAAGTCCAGTTGTAGAAAATCAGCGAGAAGGGAAAAAACGTACTACTTCCAAATCAAAACAATCTAGATTGTGCTTTGGAGTTAAAGAATATCACTCAGAAAGGACAAAACCGTCTTTACAGACATATAGATTTCAATCTGAGCTTTATGGTGGATGAAGCATTAGAAATTCATTTGGCAGAGCTCTTCTAGCTTGAAATGAAACTCCTTTGTCTCTGTGCCATACCCATTTAAAAAGAGTCTTTATAGACTGGCTGTGACTCAGAAGAAACTATTGTTCTGAATTTAGCTGTTATTCTTAACAATTCTCTCTGATGCCTCTAGCAAGTAATAGCATGTCCAGATGAAGATAAGTTCAATTATAGTAATTCCGATAATTATAATTCAGATAATCACATTTCCAGAATTTCTCAGGTCCCTGCACAACTAGAGGAAATTTGCTTGTGTGCTCCCAACATTGTCAATGTCATTACAGCAATGATAGGACTTAATTAGCCCTATCATAGTGCATACAGGGTATCAGCCTTGGCTTCTGAACTGATGATTACTGGACTAACAACTGTTGCATGAAACAGTTGGGAGTACTAGAGATCAACAAGCTGAATAGAAAAAATAGGTGTTTTAATTTATTTATTCCTTATTATTACATTTATGCCTACAGCCATACTACACTGAACATACCTGATCTCGTCTGATCTCACCAGCTAAGAAGGGTCAGGCCTGGTTAGTACTTGGATGGGAGACCAACTGGGAATACCGGGTGTCGTAGCCTTAGAGGAAGGCAATGGTAAACCACCTCTGAATACCTCTTACCATGAAAATCCTATGAATATATCCAAAAAAATTCATTGGGCTGCCATAAGTCATAATCGACTTGAAGGCATGTAACAACATCAATTACAGATATATCTTGCTTTTCCTCCAAGGAGCTGAAGGTGGTGTACATGGTTCCTCTCCTCTCCATTTTATCCTCATAGGTTAGGCTTAGAAGCACTGAGTGGCCCAAGGTCATACAGTGAGCTTGAAAAAACACTAGAGATCCACTTCTTTCTTCTACACCACCTATTCAAGATTGGGTAGCGAGGGAATGAGTCCACTTTTCAGGACCCATTCATCTGTCTCCCATTTACCAGGCTGTGGGAAGGGAATGAAGATGAGGAAGACACTCATTCACCCCTCTTGCACTCACTAGTCATGAAGAAGGAAGGAGTGTGGGCAGGATTAGGGTGGTGGTAACAAGAGCATGATCAAATCAGTGGTGATGGTGACACTGGAGGGCATCTTGTCCAGGGCCCTATCAAGCTTGGAAATGCTGCCATCTGCCTATCAATTTAGTTCCCCATGCTATTCAATCTCTACATGAAACTGATGAATGCGGTCACCTGGGGATTTTGATGATACTCAAATCCTTTTTTCCCTTTTATTTTCAGACAAAATAAAATGAACATACATAATAAAATAACCCACACGATTAGTCTAATAAGCTTACGGGGAGTGGGATAAATAAATAGAAGTATTGTCAACTAAGTTTTACTTAGAGTTGACCCATTGAAATTAATAGCCCTAAGTTAGTAATGGTTATTAATTTCAGTGAGCCTACTCTGAGTAAAGGTAGTTCAATACAACCCATAGAAGAGGCATACATTCTGTTCATACATTGATAAAGCTGTGAGTGCTCTTTAAAGTGTTTCCAACAATATATGGCATGCCAATCTCTTCTTGTTGTTGATGATTCACGTAGGGATGTTAATGCGCTGAATCATTGTCTGGGATCAGAAATGAAGTGTATTGGAAGAACAATAAACTGAAGCTCAATTCAGAAAAGTTGATGCAACAAATGGTGATCTGGACTGGGAAGTGGTGTTCAACCCAACGTGGAAGTGGCTCTTTGGAGCCTGTAACTACTCTTAGAGTCACCTTTTCCCTTAAGAGGCTGGGGGACATCCTCTGTGGTTTGTGGCACCTTTTCCCATTTGAGTCTGGTGTGCCAATTGTGACCTCCTGTGGAAAGAGATGGTCTGGACACAGTTATCCATGCCCATGTAACATCTTGCTTGGGGTACTGTAATGCATTTTATGTTGGGCTGCCTTGGAAGATTCGGAAATTTCAGTTAGTCTAAAATACAACAGCACAATTAACAAGAACTGGACTATGGGACACGTTACCCCAAATCTGAAATAACCATATTTACGGACACAATTCAAAGTAGGAACTCATAACAAAATATTGCAGTATATTCTAAGTCCCTAACAGCATTGCTCCTACTCAGGGCTTCAGGGCATGCTGGAACACTGAAGTAATATCTAGGGCTCATAGAACATAGAACAAACATTCTCCCCCCCCCCAAAGGGTGAATGTAATGTAAAGGAAAGTTTTTTTTAACCTCATGGCATTCATTCTTCCCCCAACACCAATGACAGATGCAGTAGTTTTGGGCTAGGTGCCTTTAAAAGTTCATTATTATCTTATGATTTCATGGGCAGTGATTTTATCATGAAAATGGTGCACGTTGTAGCAGTACTCTTTTGGAAATTAGCCTGCAGAAATCCAGAAGGATTGGTGCAGGGGCTCAGGAGTCCAGAGGGATTGGTGCAGGGGCTCCTGCTGGGTGGAAGGGAGGGATATAAATCAAATAATAAATAAATAAAATAAACAGCTTTAAGCTTGTATTCTTCCCAACTGGCACCGGAAGTCACAAAAACGAAGTGAAAAGGTGATTTAAGAGGAGCAGATGTGTGCAACATGCGGAACAGAGAGGCAGAAGGACTTGAACATTTAGAATTTCCCAGTGATACACCATTACCAGAACCAACAAAGTACACAGAATGGACATGAAAATGATACATTATTCCAACAACCCTCTCCCAAATCACTGTGAATGGAGAGCCCGGGGAGGGGGCAAATCATTCCTTCTGCTAGACATAGCAGTTGCAGCAAAGTTCTCCATCCCTTTTCTCCCACCCTACTGTTTTCCTTACATGACATGAAATACTTCTTGAACACTTGGTGTCTGCAGTTCTTTCCAAGTCTCTGTTGTGCCCTTAATCTCTTCAGATGTTCTTGCTTCAGTTTGGGTCATTTTGGAGAAGTCCTGAAACTGTTCTAATGGCATGTTCCAAATATGTGATTTCTCCACTGCACACTTTTAATATAAGTTAATGTATTTTGACTGGCTCTGTAAATTTTCAAACTGATAGGCACTCAACTACCAGAATTGACTATTGAAGGGTCCAAGAGGTATCTGTAACAAAATGGTGCAGTGTATCCCCAACACATAGGCCATGTCTTTAGCCAGCCTGGAAGAAGGAGCCCAGCAGTGTTGTCCAGGTCATGGGGTGATTGAGAAATGGGGAGGAAAAAGGGGTACCACCTCCCTCTGAGGCATTCCTCTGCTGCAATATATAGTCCAAGAAGGATGCGTGTGTCAGGGAGCCTGGGCCTGGCAACCAAGAGGTCTTCTGTATCTTTAAAAGTTGTGCAGAGGGAAGGGAGAATTCCACCTTGTGGTTTTTCCCATTACAGGGTTGCAAGAACACCTGCACTTTGCTGACTTTCTCTTCTCCTAAAGGTACAGGATCAGTCTCAGGGATTGAACCTGGCAACCCTATAACTAGCCCTCCTCCTCCCCCCTGCATACCTCCATCCACTTTCATAACTCCCCTTACCTACTATCACTGGGATTGCAGCCACATGCATACATTCTCCTAATATATGGATCTTATACACATTTTGACAGTTGTCCAAGGGCCAAAAAGATTAGCCACCTCTTTTTCACAGATGCACACCCTCTTTGTCATACTCATTGTAGTATTTATTACCTGTCTCTTTAAGATCAGGCCTGGACTATAACAGCAGTTCTCTTTCCTTATATTTATTTATGGGTGTCTGCTTCTCTATTTACACAGGCGTGGATGAGTGTCTTCGCTATGTGAGACAAGCTTACATCTTGCCTGCCCTAAGACAAATAAGCAGCAAGAATCCAGGTAACTGTAAGAACCTTCTTTATTCAGGAACTAGAGAGAGAGAGAGAGAGAGAAACAGATCCACGCACCTAAACCAGTACTAAGTAAATGAAGGAGAAAATTACCCTTGCCCAAGGATGAATCCATGCAGATCATACATAATGCAGGCCTGTTCAAGCATACCCTGGAAACACAGAGTGACAGGGTGTCTGGAAGTTCTTCAAATCATTTTTACTTGTAAAAAAAATTGCACATACCTATGCTGTGGAACATGCAGCCAAATCCAAGTGGGTGCTAGAAGCCCTGCTTCCCACTGAAATGAAGTAGAGCTCAAAAGGAAACACTGTGGTAGTTGCATGCATGTATGTATCTGTGCTATATGCATATATTATTAAATTTATACCCTGAAATTTGAATATATACTTTTTTGTCTTAATATATATATATATTCTAAAATACTTGTTTCAAAAAAATCAGAAGGATTATTATAAACATATAGGGTTGAATTCAACTAACATTTACTCAGAGTAGACCCACTGAAATTAATATCCGTGATGAACTTGGGTCCATTAATTTTAATGGGTTTAGCAAACTATCTATATATAACCTATAGGATTTGGCATTAATTTGATTGTCTTATCCATACAGTTATTGTTTGTCATTATAACTTTGCCATTCATTGTTTATCTGATTAATGTGCTGGAATATCACAGAAAATCCCAACTATCTGCCCCAGTTCTAGTGCCAGTTGTTCCTGATTATACTTTTCCAAGTACTAAAACTAAATGTTAGTTACTGCTAAGTGATCTAAACTCATGTCTGCTTTTCTTTTAAAAAAAATAGCCTTGCATGTGTTTCCTGTCTGTTACACTGTATTTGCATTCATTTTTGAATAACAAACTATTCTCCACCTTTCTGATTTATCATCAGGGCCATTTTCAGTAAAATATGTAATATAACATAATACAAATTTATTCAAATAAGCTAAAACTGCATCTCTATAAAAGCAACATTAAAATAAAACTGATCAGCACAAGTAAAAAGCCTGGGAGTGAATCCAACAAAGTTATACTCAGAGTATACTGTGATGCGTCCTTCCCTGGCTCTCCCTGTCAGGTTCCTACCTACTCGTGGTTACTGCCTGTCTCTACGCACCACCAGGGACTCCACCAGTCTGGACCGCTCTCTCTTATGATTTCTCTCCCCGCTCTAGCACAGATCTCAACAGATCCCCCTGCTAGGCAACCACCAGTAACGTCCCAATACTAGTATTCCCAGAGACTCTGAATACTGGTATTGTTATTCTCTTCACCGCTGCCACCATTTGTTACAGTTCCCCTTCAGCCTTGGTCATTACCTTACCCTCCCTTCTGGTCTGTGAAACCCCAGCCAAGGATCAGGCCTTTGGTAAACCAAATTAAGTATTTATTACAGATAACAAAGCTAACAAGATTAACAAGATTTCTTCTTAAGGCACATAAGCATATGGTTTTACTCAATACTAATCCGAACTCCACCTCCCTCCTGGTAAACAACTCTCTAAACCCCACCAAGCAATCCACTCTTTCTCTTCTCCCCCCAGATTCCACAATTCACCACCTCACATTCCCCCAGATTTACCTGTCATCCTTTCATTTATACTGTCAGCCATTTTAAACATTCAGCCAATCATCAAGCATTCTATTGCCCATTCACTCCCCCTCCTCTTTCACTACTTACCATGTATACTCTAAACAACCAGCACTTACCATATATACACTAATATATAGGAACATCACATTTCCCCCCCCCTTAAACAACGGCAGAGTATTATTCCTATTCCAGGATTTATACGTCGCGTTAACAAATAAAAGTCTCTATGGGGAAAATGTCTTTCTTTGTTCCTCTGTCTGGTCACGTCACTGCAGTCCCAGCCACTTGCCTGGAAAGTCCATCGGCCAGTACATTGTCCTTGCCTTTGATGAACTGGAAGTCCACTTGATAGTCCTGTAGGGCCCAGGACCACCTCTGCAGCATAGTGTTATGGTTTTTCATAGTCTGCAACCATAACAAGGCCCGATGATCCGTAGTCACTGTGAATCTTCGTCCCCACACATATGGGCGCAACTTGTTCAGTCCCCACACAACCGCTAGGCACTCCTTCTGGACCGACGAATAGTTTTTCTCCCTCGGCGTCAGCTTGCGACTCAGATACGCACTGGATGTCTGGTGCCTTCTCTCTCCTGCAGCAAGACGACTCCCAGCGCGAGGTCTGACGCATCTGTAGCCACAATGAATGGTTGCTCATAGTCTGGTGCTATTAATATGGGTCCTTGGCACAAGGCTTGCTTCAGCAGATCAAAAGCCTTCTGACATTCATCCATCCATACCACACGCTCAGAACACTTCTTCTTGGTCAATTCATGCAAGGGGGTTGCTATTTCCCCAAAATTTCTCACAAACTTCCTATAAAAACCAGCCACACCCAGAAATGCCCTTACTTGTTTTTTGGTTAAGGGGATCAGCCACACTTGTATTGCCTCCACCTTGCTCCATAAGGGGGTGATTTTCCCACTCCCCACCTTATGTCCTAAATAGATTACTTCCTTTAGTCCAAACTGGCATTTCTTAGCTTTTATTGTGAGGCCTGCTTTTCTTAAGGCCTCCAATACTGTTGTCAGGTGTTGGACATGCTCAGGCACCGACTTGCTAAAAATGGCCACGTCATCGATATAGGCCACTGCAAAATCTGACATGCCTCGCAACACAGTATTGATTAGCCTCTGAAATGAACTTGGTGAGTTCCTTAGTCCCGTGGGTAAGGTCACAAACTCATATAACCCATCTGGTGTACTGAAGGCAGTTTTGGCTCTGGATTGCTCATCTAGTTCCATTTGCCAAAATCCTTTACAGAGATCTAGTGTAGAGATAATGGTTGCTGCCCCCAATAACTCTAACATAGCGTCTACCCTAGGCATAGGATACGCATCTGGGACAGTAATTTTATTGATTAGCCGATAATCAATGCAAAACCTTGTCGTTCCATCTTTTTTCGGAACCAGGACAATACTTGAGGCCCAGGGACTGATGGATTCCCTGATCACTCCTAATTCCAGCATATCTTCCACCTCCTTTTTGATCTCATTCAAAACTTTCCCATTCACACGGTACGGAACAGATCTGATTGGGGCATGATCTCCAGTATCAATGGAATGTATAACTATACTGGTTCGGCCAGGTTTGTTGCTAAAGAGATTCCTATAGGTTTTCAAAATTCTCAGAATCTGTTCTTTTACTTCCTCCTCTACCTCCTCTGACCATTCCACTTGATCTACCCCTCCTTTGTCTTTGCTTTCCTGTACCAAATCTGGAAGTTCAGGCCCACTTCCCTCAGGGAATAAGGTAACTTGCAACACCTGTGCATCCCTGGTATGGTAAGGCTTCAACATATTTACATGAACCACTTTGCTTTTGTTTAATTGGTCTGTGGTGATTACATATGTCACTGTGTCAAGCCTTTCTCTGATGGTATATGGTCCTTCCCAGTTAGCCTGTAATTTGTCATGTTTCCTGGGTATGAACGCCATAACCATATCTCCCACATCATACACACGTTCTCTGGCTGTTCTGTCATACCAGTAACTTTGCTTCTCCTGTGCGTGACTCAAATTCTCTTTCACTACTTCCATCATTGATGTTAATTTATTGCGGAAAATCTACTACAGAAGTTTTGTACTCTCCCAGAGTTCCTTCCCATGAATTTTTTAGCAGTTCCAAAGGTCCCCTCACTTTTCTAGTGAACATGAGTTCAAAGGGTGAGAAGCCTGTTGACTCCTGAGGGACTTCTCTGTATGCAAATAAGAAGCATCCCAAACGTTCATCCCAGTCTTGTGGGTGATCTTGAACATAGCTTCTTATCATGCCCTTCAAAACTCCATTGAATCTCTCAGTTAGCCCATTAGTGGCGGGATGGTAAGTAGTGGTCTTTAGATGTTTTAGACCACAACATTTCCACATACATTGCATCACTTCTCCCATGAATACACTGCCTTGATCTGTCAGCACTTCATGAGGGAAACCCAGCCTCATAAAGATTTTTAATAAAGCCTCTGCCACTACAGGGGCTTCTACAGATCTCAGTGCTTCTGCGTCTGGGTACCTGGTGGCAAAATCCACCACCACCACTAGATATTTCTTGCCATGCCTTGTGGGTTTGGAAAAAGGGCCCACCAAATCTATTCCCACTCTATAAAAGGGTTGTCCAATTATAGGAAGGGGCTTTAAGGGTGCCTTGGTCTTTACTCCACTCTTTCCCACCTTTTGGCATATTCCACAAGATAGACAATGTTGTTTTACATCCTTGGAGATATTTGGCCAATAATAATGTGCAGCCAATCTCCTCTTGGTCTTTTTTATTCCCAGATGTCCTGCACATGGGACATCGTGGGCTACCTCTAGCAGTCTGGTTCTGTATTTGCTAGGTACTATCAATTGCTTCACTGGTTCACATTCATCCTTTCTTTCAGCAGGCATCCACAGTCTATATAAAATCCCATTCTCACACACAACTTGATTCCTCAGTTTGTCAGTGAAAGGAATCTGTTGGGTCAGGGCTTGTTCCTTTACCTGCTTCAAACTGATATCTTTATGCAGCTCTTCCCTGAATTGCTCTGCTTCTTCCCCAGAGACCACTTGATACAGTTTGTCTTCTTCAGCAGGCCTGCTAGTGGTTGCTATGGTGACCTGAGGCTGGTTAACAGATTCCACCCTGTTTGTTTCAGCCCCCCTTAATATGGCTTCTTTTTCTCTGCCAATTTGCTATCTGGTCACTACATAGATCTTTCCTTGGGCGCCCATTACATCCCTTCCTAGTATTACTGGTTCTTGTTGCTGGGCATTAATGCCTACTTTATATCGGCCTTCTCGGCCTCTCCAAGTCATTTCCACCAGGGCCACAGGCAAACTTTCTGGTTGACCCCTCACTCCTTGGATAGTCACAGTTTCCTGAGGTAATATTACCTCAGATTTTATTAAATCTGGCCTCAGTAATGTCTGAGCGGCACCAGTATCAAGCAATGCCCAATAATTTGCCCCTTGTACTCTCACTTCCTCTCTCAGACTTGAATCAAGGTCTGTTACTTCTGTCCAGTTTATCTGGCAAAACTGAACCTTTTTCGCTGTTTCTAAAGCCTTGGGCTCTGTTTTCACTGCCCTTGTCTGAGCAGGATTACTAATGGGGTTGGCAACCTCACATTGAAAACGTAGGTGCCGTGGTCTACCACATTTGTAGCATAATTTCTCCTCACTTTTAGGGTACACAGATCCACTCTGGGGTGTCCTGTGCCCTTCAGATTTTAATGGAGGACTCACTCGCTGTGGTACCACATCCCTTCTGCCAGCACTATATGGTCTGGGTTTAAACTCTCTTGATGTTTTCTCCACCCAGCCAGTTCTATTGGAGGTGAAGTGATCCGCCATCTCTGCAGCCTCCTGCACAGATGTAGGGGAACGGTCTTTGACCAGGAGCCTTATTTCTGGTGGTAACTGATGGTATAATTGATCCAGTATCATGAGGCTTTTCACCTCTTCCACTGACTGAGCTTTGGCACTACTCATCCACTTTCCAAATATATCCATCAACTTTGCTCCCAGTTCCACAAAAGACCTCCCTGTCTGTATCTGGCAATTTCTGAAAAGCTTTCTAAACTAATCAGGCCCCAGTCTGAATCTTTTAAACACTGCTTCTTTGAATTCAGCATAGGTGACGGGCTTGTCTGAGGGGAAATATTGGTATACCTCAGCCAATTCCCCTTTAATCAGGTTTGATAAATACTGCATACTTCAGGTAGCCCCCACAACTGAGCTGCTTTTTCAAAGGTGCTGAGGTAAATTTGAGGATCTTGACCAGGCTCATAGACAGCAAAGTCCTTTGGAGTAATTTTTATTTTTGCTCCATGTCTGTCTTTCCTTGTCTCCTCAGAGTGAAATTTCTCTCTATCAAATTTTAACTTTTCTACTTGTAATTCAGCATCCAATGCTCGTTGCTTCTCCCTCTCCTCAAACCCCAATCTCATTCTCTCAATTTCCAACTCCCTCTGTTTTTCCTTCTCTGCACCTTCCATCCTCAATCTCTCAGCTTCCAACTCCCACTGTTTATCTTTTTCCTCAGCCTCCATCCTCAATCTCTCAGCTTCCAACTCTCTCTGCTTGTCTTTTTCCTCAGCCTCCATCCTCAGTCTCTCAGCTTCCAACTCTCTCTGTTTTTCCTTCTCTGCACCTTCCATCCTCAACTTCTCTCTCAAGTACTCTATATAAGCGGGATTGCTTAAATATCCTTCTGGGGTCTCTTCTCTGACAGGTTGTTTTTGCTGGGCAGTTGCAAATCCTATAAGTGCTACCCTCAATTCATCTACCCCTTTACCCTCATGAGGTAAATTGAATGTTATGCACTTCTCCACCAGCTCCTCTCTTTTCATTTTTATGTATTCAGCCATGGTGTTTGAGTTCACTCACTCTTTGCCACACACTCTTTGCCAGTCACTCTCACAAGAAATCTTGTTTTGTTATTTCTGTTTGCCACACAACTATTAGGGATTGTCTAGTATTCGTATCTCACTGCTACAGCCAACACCTGTGACGTAGTCTCCTTTGTCACCACATGTCTTTGGGACTCTCTTTGGTTCGTATCTGGATTCTCTGTTGTTTGTATCCCACCGCTACTGACACCACATGTGATGCGTCCTTCCCTGGCTCTCCCTGTCAGGTTCCTACCTGCTCGTGGTTACTGCCTGTCTCTAGGCACCACCAGGGACTCCACCAGTCCAGACCGCTCTCTCTTATGATTTCTCTCCCCGCTCTAGCACAGATCTCAACAGATCCCCCTGCTAGGCAACCACCAGTAACGTCCCAATACTAGTATTCCCAGAGACTCTGAATACTGGTATTGTTATTCTCTTCACTGCTGCCACCATTTGTTACAGTTCCCCTTCAGCCTTGGTCATTACCTTACCCTCCCTTCTGGTCTGTGAAACCCCAGCCAAGGATCAGGCCTTTGGTAAACCAAATTAAGTATTTATTACAGATAACAAAGCTAACAAGATTAACAAGATTTCTTCTTAAGGCACATAAGCATATGGTTTTACTCATTACTAATCCGAACTCCACCTCCCTCCTGGTAAACAACTCTCTAAACCCCACCAAGCAATCCACTCTTTCTCTTCTCCCCCCAGATTCCACAATTCACCACCTCACATTCACCCAGATTTACCTGTCATCCTTTCATTTATACTGTCAGCCATTTTAAACATTCAGCCAATCATCAAGCATTCTATTGCCCATTCACTCCCCCTTCTCTTTCACTACTTACCATGTATACTCTAAACAACCAGCACTTACCATATATACACTAATATATAGGAACATCACATATACCCACTAAAATAAAGAATATTTGTCACGTCCACTGACTACTAATTGTGTATAATAGGTTAAACTATGGAATTTGCTCCCACAAGATGCAGTAATGGCCACCAGCTTGGACGGCTTTAATAGAAGATTAGACCAATTCATGGAGGACAGGGCTATCAATGGCTACTAGCCATGATGGCTGTGCTGTGCCACCCTAGTCAGAGGCAGCATGCTTCTGAAAACCAGTTGCTGGAAGCCTCAGGAGGGGAGAGTGTTCTTGCACTCGGGTCCTGCTTGCAGGCTTCCCCCAGGCACCTGGTTGGCCACTGTGAGAACAGGATGCTGGACTAGATGGGCCACTGGCCTGATCCAGCAGGCTGTTCTTATGTTCTTATGTTCTTATGTCCTACTGACTAACATTTGACAAAATGCTGGAAAAGTACAAAAAATAAAAAGTTTTATATAGTACTAAAAAGACATCAGAGTGTGTACAAGGTAAGCATGTCTGAGGAAAGCATTCTAAACTCAAGGCACCACCACAAAAAAGGATCTCTTCCGGGAAGCCTGAATTGTACATCTTAAATACAGTTTACAGGATCTGCAGGCATGTGACACCGAGATTATTTGGTAATGGATGAGTCTTGCAGGTGTAGAAGGGAAGTAGAAAGATAGCAGTAGAGAAGGATAGGCTATAGTGAACAAAGAAAATAAGACAGAGCTCAAAAACGAGGGGGATCATGACTAGTATTCCAGGAGAAGGGCATCATGAGCAGAATCAGCGTAGACTTATTTGCTTTTTTAAAATCTTGCTATTGTACTTTGGTCTATATTGTGGAGACCAAATGAAATCCATGGATTGTGCACTCTCCAAACGACCTGATAATTGCTTTCATAATGAATTTAGAAATACAATAGGGGGAAACCCTGTCATTATTTCAATAAACAGAAACATTGAATGAGAACATGCTTTTAACATAACACATACTTTGGTCCTAAGTGTCACTTCTTTTTCCTTACTAGCAGATTTCTTGTATTCAGATCAGGTCTGAGTATAATAATGAAGCATTTAGGAACAAAGATGCAGCCTAGTAATCCAGCACTTGAAGACAAGATGGAGAAAATCTCCACAGCTACCATGTATTTTCCTTTAGAGCTCAGGTAAGTGGGGACAAATGACACCCAAACACTGCAAAACACCAACATGCTGAAGGTGATCAACTTGGTTTCATTAAAAGTATCAGGCAACCTCCTGGCAAAGAAAGCCACAGTGAAGCTGATGATGGCCAGAAGTCCCATGTAGCCCAAAACGATGTAAAACATGATGTCTGAACCTTCATTGCATTGCACAATGATCTGCCCAATCTGGGAGTGCATGTCAAACTCTGGGAAGGGAGGAGATGTGGCCAGCCAGATAACACAGATGCCAACTTGAATAAGAGAGCAGAAAAAAAGACTGACATCGCCATCCTCTTCCCTATAAATTTCCTCATTTTGTTTCCTGGCTTTGTAGCTATGAATGCCAGCATTACAGTGATAGTTTTGACCAACACACAAGAAATTGCAAAGGAGAAGATGATACCAAACACGGTTTGCCGGAGCAAGCAAGACATCTTCCCAGGCCAACCAAGGAAAAGGAAGGAGCATAGAAAACAAATCAGGAGAGAAGAGAGCAGGGTACAGGTGATGCTCCAGTTGTTGGCTTTGACTATGGGAGTGTCTTGGTACCGAATGAAAGTCCGCATCACTGCAATTGTGGTTACAGAAAAGAAAAGGGCACATGAAGCCAAACCTGCTCCCAGGTATTCTCTATAGGATAAATAGGTGATGATTTTGGAAATGCATCGATCCCGTTTCTCATTTGGATACTGATATTCTGGGCACTTCTCACATAGTTTTGTATCTGAAATGGATAATAAAAGTATTGATACTTCCAGAAGATTATTGATATTTCCAAAAGATGCAAGTTAATTATTATTGCACACATATACTTCTCATATGACTGAACTCTCTTAAGGTAGAAATATGTCCAAAAGATGCTAATATTCTCCAAATGTATGTGGGATTTATGCACTATTCTTATTTATACTGCCCATTATCTGAGAAGCTTACACACCTTAAAAGTGCATAATTGAATACAACATTTAAAGTAAGAAGACACAGAATCCTATTTTAATAAAACAAACACAGCTATAATGAACACATCATTTAGAACATGCATAAAAATAGGGGAATAAATTAGAGCAAAGATTTAAAAGCACTAAAATAGATCTATGGCTTATAATTAAAGATACACAAATCAGTCTGGTTTGGTCCATGACATGTTCAGCACAATCAGTTTTTATTATTTTATTTGCATGTTGCTTTTCCATGAAAAAAGTAGTGCGTCTTCACGCATAAGTCCATATATGTCCCTCTTTGCTGCTCAGAGTAACGGGGTGTTTTGACGGGTAACAGAAAGGGTAGAGCATGCAAAACATCAGTTCTTCACACAGATAATAGTGAAAATGTGCACATGAGATTGAGCCCCTCATGGAGTGAACCCACCAAAGAAGGGATTCAAGGAGTTGGTGTGTTTGGGATACAGATCCTCCTTCTCACAGATCCCACAGTATTAATAAATTAGGAGGGCACGAGGTTCAGCAGAAAGTGTGCAAACTTGCAAGCCTTGGGGGATATGAGCATGGAGTGTACACTGATAAGGTATTTTAAAAGAATTCCTTAAATATCCTTATATTCCTTATGTCCTTAATCTTACCCATTTGATTTGAAATCCTCCCTTCAGGACAAGGAGCACAGTCATAGCAACACACTTGATTCCCCAGCACAGCAATCATGTTATATCCAGGGTGGCAGTTCTCTACACATGTGGAACGGGGCAGCACCTGTATTTCCATTATCATCAAAAAATATTTCTTCTCCAGCACTATTGTTGAAGCGGGTGTTTCTCAGAAATGGGAGAAGCTACATCAGAAGAGGTATAGTTGATGAATCAGGTCAAACATTTTGAAATGGGATTAACATTTTCTTTTTGTAATTTGCTGCGTTGTGGCCCATTTGCTCTTTGACTAATATAACCAATTGTGAAGATGAAACATTTTCATATTTTCTAAAAAATTCCAACTTTAAAAATGGCTATTTCAGCCTTTCCCAACTAGTGGGCCACCAGATGTTGTTGGACCACAACTCCCATCAGCCTCAGCCAGCATTGCCAATGGTCAGGAAAGATGGGAATTGTGGTTCAACAACATCTGGAGGCACACTGGTTGGGAAAGGCTGGACTCTATTTTGAGTATCAACATTAGTGATATGTGGAAGAAAATTCCCAGGGGGAGAGGTGAAACACACTGTTTTCAGCTTAAAGAAAAGGCAAGTAAGTAGTGGTGGTGATGGGGAGTCTGATTGAGGTGTATAAGATGGTGCATGGTGTGGAGAAAGAGGACAGAGACATGTTTTTCTCCCTCTCTCATAGTAGTAGAACTTGGAAACATCTAATGAACTTGACTGTTGGGTGATTCAGGACTAATACAAGCAAGTACTTCTTCACATATTATATAATTAAACTATGGAATGTGCTCCCACATGATAATGGCCACCAACTTGGACAGCTTAAAAGGGTATTAGAAAAATATCACGTAGAACAAAGTTGTCAACAACTACTAGTGTTGGCTGTATACTTCTTCGAGTTCCTGGGGTGGTAGGTTTCTGAACACCAATAGTTGGGGATGATGGAAATGATTATTGCACTCATGTCCTGGTTGTGGGCTTCCCATAGTTATCTGATTTGCCACTTTGAGATCAAACCATTGCCCTAGAGAGGCCTTTCTTTGATCCAGCAAAATTCTTTTTATATTCTTACACACATCTACTTGGAAGTAGGTCCTACTGAATTCAGTGGGGCTTACTCCCACATAAGTGGTTATAAGAGTGTAGTCAAGGAAGTTCACAGAAAGTGCCCCATCCTTCTACCTTCAGTCAAGAGGGATCAGGAAAACGGTAATTCTCCATGTGAAAACATGTTGGCAACAATGCCCTGCTACATGGAAAGAACTTAATAGCTAGCAGTTTAGAAAGATAATTTCAATATCTCAGTATGAGAAAATTACTGTTTAAAATGAATATTAAATTAAGAATATTCTAGCTCCTGTCTCCAAATAAGATAACAGATGAAACAAAAATAGTGATTAGTAGTAGAAACAAAATCATAAAAACAAGCACACCCTTCAGTTGATAGCAGTCTGTGATGTTTGCAATACACTTCGAGGACAAAATTAGTCACATTGGCTCCAGTCTCTGTTCTACAGTTCAATGGTGCAACCTGTGGAAGTGTTCAGACTAATGTCTGAAATTATTTTTTGGATGACATACAGCCTGAGAAGGTGCTTGCCCAAATCTGGCCGATCAGTATTAAGTATGATCTTTAACCCTCTTGGTTTCTGCCTTCAAGCAGAGGAGTTGGGTCCAGGAAATGGTAAATGCCTCATTAAGAGAGGAAGCTATTATACACCCATTCCCAAACAAACACAAGCTGAACCCAGAAGATGCAAACAAATACAGACTGCTAGCCAATATTTCATTCTTTAGCAAGGTGTTCAAGACAGTGGTTGGCACATACTCCCACATGCCCTTGGATGAAACTGTTTTTCTAGATCCATTTCAATCAGGTGTCAGGCCTAGCTTTACAATGAAACCTTTCCTGGTCATCTCTGCTAGATAACCTTTCTCAGAAGAGAGATGGGGGAGTGTGATCCTTATTATTTTCTTGGACATCATAGTGTCTGCAAATTATGCAGCCAAGTTATCCACATTTGGGGAAATCGCAGAGGTCAGTACAGTGGGTGTGCAGAGGTCAGAGGGTGCTATAAACGAGCCTCACCCTGGGAAAACTGCCTTCTTGATCATGGTATCTCTTCTGCCTTCTGAAGAGGTTAATCATTGTACCCTTCTGGAGAGGTTAGCTGAGGTGAATGTAGGAGCTAATGCTTTTCAGTGATTCTGCCCCTAGCTGGCTGACTGATTTCACAAGGTGATGCAGGGAGATTATGGTGCAACCACATCACTTTTGACCTTTGGAGATTCATAGGGGTCTACTGTATTTTCTGTGCTCTCTAACATCTACATGAAACTGATAGGTGGGTATATCTGGCGATTGTGATTACAGTGTCACAAATATCCCATTATTTCCCAACTCTTTCTCATTTAACCCAATGGGTGTACTAAATCATTGCCTGACCGCAGCAATGGACGAGGTGAGGGGTAATACATTGAAGCTCCATCCAGACAAGATAGGGTGCTGCTAATAGGTGGTTCATCTGTCAAAGTGGTTGGTGTACACAAGGTCTGGAAGGGATTGCAATTTCCCTAAAGCAGGAGTCAGCACCTGTAGCTCAAGGATGCTATGCAGCCCGGAGCCTAATTTCATGTATATTGTAAAGAGGAATCAAATATTGGGGATTTTTAATCTTTGATTCACCTCAGTGAACCAGAGTTTGGAAAACCTGCAAGAGCAAAGATTCCTGGGATACTCCTCTCTGTGATCCCTGAGTACATATCTTGAAAGTCTAGGGGTATAGACTTCCTGACACCTGTGCAAATTTGGGGAATGTCACCCAGTAAGAATCAGGTGCTCCTTTCAAACAAAGAAACACTTTTCATAAGGTTTATGATAATCTTAACCTTTAGGAGAAGACAGAATAATGATTATCATGATGATGTAATGATTTACAGCAGGGAGATTGCAGCTATTATCTGGGAATTAATTAGGGAATGTTTCTGGGGGGAAATTCCTTGACCAGTACTCCTAAACTCTTTCATTGTTCTGATCTGTCAAGTCCACATCTTCCTGGTCAGGTTCGCGTTGGGGCCAGTTCAGTTAGAAAAGGTATAAAACATGAGGGGTTTGAAGGGGTCAGCAGTTCCTCTTCTGGAGGGCTCCTACGGCTGCCTTATTTATCAACACTCCCCAGCATCTTCAGGACAATTGCAGAACGTCAGAGCTAAGGATTTGGGTGAGATCTTTCAAATCTAGCACTGGTTACATAAGGACGGAGCCTTGTCTCATTGGGCTAGATACAAAGTCTCTGTCTCAGCCTTAGACTTGCAGCAACTCTCCAGGAAAAGTTTACACAACTTCTTGGTTTCTTTCTTTTCTTTCTGTGTTGGTGAGCTTGATGTGAAAGTGTGCATAAATTTAGTCTCTTTGTTTTAGTCTGTCTAGCCCTACAAAACGCATGAATGAATAATAGTTAGAAAGCTGCTCATTGTTAATTGTAATTGTAAACTGCAGTATTTTTCCTTGTTTCTTCTCTTAATAAAACCACTTGATTACGTTGATCCATATGTATTGTTTTTATTCTTGTTGTTCGTCGCCTAGAGTGTCCCTAACCCGGACAGATAGGCGGCTGAAAAATAAAATTTATTATTATTACTCTTTATTTTACTTTCTGTGTGTGTGTCATTGGGTTAAGGGTATATTTATACACACTTTAGGGATGATGTGCAGGTAACTCCAGCAAAAGGTCCTGCTGCACTCACAATAGGGGAACTTGCATTGCTAGTGAACTATGCTCATGAGGAAGTCCAAGATCCATTCATAAAAATATGCAGGTGGAGAGAGAGGGGGAAGAACTGGGGGAAAGTTGCAACTGGTGGAGCAAAGGAAGGTGAATGGCTGGGTGGTGGTGATCCACTGCAAACAATCCGTTCAGTCCCCTGCCAGCACTTTACTGAGTGTGGAGGGCAGAGAGAGAGAGAAAGAGAGATGAAGGTGAGCTGAAAGAGACAATAGGAGGAATAGAAGGATGTATTGAAGGGCCTTCCACTGCTTCCTCAATGCTTTCATTTCTGGTGAAGGACTATATATATCCCTCAGATTTGCATAAAATCAGAAAACTGCACGAGCACATTTACATTACCTGACTTTGTGCTTTTGCCCATTTCCTGGGCAAGGATTTAAAAAAAAAAAAAAAAAAGGTGCCTGCCCAGTTGTCTGTGTACATGTCATGTCAGTATGTAATCAGCATAATTAAATAAAGAAATTAGAAGGCAAGGACAAACACAAAAGGGAATGCCTACTGGTATGATCCACAAGGGCCAAATTGTTCCTCATATATAAATTTAAATACTTGTGGGTGTGGACTACTCCTGTCTAATCTGAATGGGCAAAATCTGGATTAACAGCTAAAAATGCTAAAATGTGAACAAGCCCTTACTCATTGGAAGTTTGCATTTAGCTTGAGTTTAAATCTGGTCTGTAAATGCTATATTTGTTCAAATACGATGAGCAATTTATGGCAGTTGACTTACCGCTTTGAGGAATAGAAACTTACTTGCCATGGCTGAACTTTCAGAAGATTCCACTTGATTCCATTCCCCACTGCTTTTAGTTTGGATCTTGATGAAAGCATGGCATGGAGAGCATGTGCTACAGCAAAGACTGCATTGTAGATAGCATAGCTCTGACCAGACATCCCCATTTCAAACACAGAACTGGGAAGGCTCTCCAGCTTCTCCTCCCCAGTGCAGTTTTCCTTGTTTGGCATATATAGGTTGTATCGTGGGAGTGAACAGAGAAACACACTGTGCCAGAACTCATTGATGGGAAAAAATGTCATTTTTAAAGGATTTATAGTCTCAAGAAAGTCTTGAAACCCTGGCACCACATTTGTGCGGAGGGTAAAGGACAAAGTGCCATTAAGGGATTTTGAAGTGAATTTTTCCCCAGGCAAAACAGTTGCAACATCCCATTGAGCTGTAATAATCCAAACCCTCTCAATTGGAACCATCTGAGATTCACAACATTCTAGAATTATTCGTAAACCTTCCATAGATTGACTGTCACCGTAAACAAGGATCACATTGAGTTTCGTTGACCAGAGAGTAAAAGCTATGCTATTTAGATGTTTAGTAACGGACTTATTTATAAAATAACTTTTTACTATTGGAACGGATTGTTTAAAAGAAATGCAAATATTCCTCTCAACAAGCCTCGGTCTCAGAGTTCGAAGAAATGTTTCTCCACTGTCATCATCTGGGATGAGAAGGCCAATCCAACTCCATCCAAAATATGCCAGCAGCTGAATAATACCATTATACTGAGGGGTTTCACTTGGAACCATCCGGAAGAAAGAGGGGAACTGAGTTTTGTCACTTAACACGGGGTCAAAAAAGCCATAACTGAGCTAACAAGAGTGTGGGGACAGAAACATAGTTTAAAAATTGCAAATGACGTTTTTATTCCAAAACAAAATTCAAAACAGAAGTGTGCAGCCCAATAACTGATAGTTGAAACTACTGTGATACTGAATTCAGACACAAAGCAGAATTCAAGAGAAAACAGGCTACAGAGAATAGTGGCTGAGTGATTACAATTAAAGCACAGGAAATATCACAACAGGATTGTCAGCTGAGTATTCTCTTTGTTCAAACACAAGTATTTTCACTATATACATTTTCCCCTGTAAGATTTTTACTTATTAATTTGTTTAATTATAAGAATTTTAATTCATAAATTTATTTATAATATACACTCAAGAAGATATCATAAGTACAAAAATGTTTTTACCAACAGTAATCTAATATGTTCGCCACAAGCTTGGTGAATTAAATGCATTTGATAGCTTCACAGTCTTGTGAAAAAATTAATCATTACACAAATTTATTTTGCATTAAATTCATATTCCTCAATTACATAAATTTCCCCATCAAAATATCTGGATTTGCTGAGTCTTGTACTTTATTATTCCAATATTGAATAAATATGCTCCACTTCTCTATAAAAAACCTTTTCATATTGTCTACCCTCTCTAACTTTAATCAAATTCATGAGCTTTCTGATACATGCCATATCCCAGACTTTGGTTAGCCAAGAATCTAAAGAGGGATGGCTAGTATTTTTCCAGTTCTGGCATACTATTTCATCCTGCTGTCAATGGAATGCATTTTTATAGTAATGCATATAGGGCATTGAAAAGGGACACACACTTCTGTTTCACAAAGCTTACACTAATCCAAAAATATATGAGCACACACCTGAGGAATCTTGAATGTATTTAAGATATTGGCCATCTGGATGGAGTTTTGGGAGGTGAGCCCACCAACGATGGCCATGAGCTTCTTCTCTCTGACACAGCTGTAACTGGAGGGATCCCCGTGTCCTGCAAAGAGTAGATCCAGAGTGTTGTCATAGGTTCTCATTGGATTAAAAACGTTGCCATAAATCTTGAATCCCAGGGTGGTGTTGGATAACAATGTGACATTCTTGTTGATTTCTTCAATGGAAAACACAAAGGCAAGGACAAGCTGGTAGTATTTAGGTATTAATCTGAAAAATAATGCAGTCAGTATGAAATATACTTGCACAAACTTAAAGGGTTTCAGAAAAGGCCAGAGTCCATCTGGCATGGTATAGTGGATAGAATTTCAAACTTGGACATGGGGATGCACACTGAAATACCTAGCCACGAGACACTCACATAGTGGCTTTTGAGAGGTTATACACTCTCTCACTTTGCCCTATCTTACAGAGTTGTCCTTCTGAAGATGAAAATGAAGGTTAGAAAACTGAATACACCACCGAGTGCCTTGGGGAAAAGGTGGAATATAATAAGATCAGAAAACAGACAAGCTAAGAATTATGAATGAAAGCTTCATTGCTCCCCCTCTACACCCTGCATCCTCCATGTCTACCTCTCTGAACTCTGCTTTCTGTATCAACCCCATTGCATAGACCCCATTGAACTGATTGTGTATGGCATGATATGAACATTTTAATCACAGTACTACATCTGCATTGGCCCATTGACACGTTCTAGTCATCACTGAATGCTGCATTGACCAAGTGATAAGGTTTCATATGAAAAGCAGCCTTCAGTCTGATTCTACACTGAAACAGTTTTAACATAGACTAAATTACTTCAGAATTATGCAGCCCATTTTCTATCTAATCAGAATTATTTAATGGAACCCATTTTTTTATTTCAAAGGGTTACTTACGCTCCTGTAGAAATTCCATGTGGCTTTACCATAAAGTTGGATAAAAGGATCTCTGGAATTATCATAGATACAAATTCCCCAATGATAATATCCTCTCTGGAGCTAGAATAATTATATTGACCTGTTGGCTGCCAAATGCACATGGAGTTCAAACTCTCACTGAAAGTCTGAGGGGGGAGTAGGAGAAAGAGTGGCAGTAACAAAATAATCTTGAATGCCAGAACATTTGGGGCCTCATTCAATTTTGGTGCTGACATTGCTACCTACACTTAACCTATGTGATTATTTGCTAGCCTGGAACTACAGAAAATAGCCCATAGGTTCTCTGGGTTTCATAGGAGCCTTTCCATTAAAAAGTCTCCAAACTGGGACTTTGATTCAAAGGGTGAAGCATCCAGGCACCATTAGACAAAGCTCCCTGCCAGCCGCAAGAAACATCTCAGATCTCTGTAGTTTGAAAAGAGTTTTTATAGGACTTCCCAGGAGGATCCCTACGCCTGTGCAGCCTCTGAGACGAGCTCCATCTTGGATGAAACTTATTCAGTCTAAATTCAGTCAGAAGGCTCTTTTCTGACTGGGAATAATTTCTTCCGGTTAAAGAAGAAACGTGAGATTTCCCACATAGCTTTGTTTTGATTGTTGGAGTCTAGAATTCGTCAGAATTGTCTGTCTTCCAGCAGCTCAGACAGAGCGAGGATTTTTATGCTAGCTCAGCTGGATAAGTGACCCGTTTTTTTTTATACGGATTAACAGGCAAACATCCTCCTGTCTACATTCATCATTTTCTTATCTATATAGCTAAAGAGATTTGTCAAAGTAACAGCAATTGAGATAACCTAGGTGAGGTAAGACTTTCCTTTTTTTATTCACGGAACTAAGGGGGAAGAAAATATAAATAGCTTATCTTTTTTTTATTGCAAAAAGCTGACATGGAAAATAGCATTTTAAAGATTACAACGGACGAGAGATTTCTGATTGGGAGAGATAAGAAATCTTTTTGATGTATGGCTGGGATTATTTTTCCTGATCTACTTTTTTTTTGATGAATCTGCTCATTCTGTCTGCTACTAGCTATTTCGACGCTGTGAACTAAAGCCGTTCTTACACTTCTGGGCAGATAAGAGATAAGGGCTGTCTAGCGTGTGACGTTAGTTTGTTGGAAAGATTAACTCCTTTGTAACTGGTTAAAGAAATAAGCTGCTCTTTGTTTGGGACATTGAAAATTGAAGGAGTTTTGTTCCTTTGGCTTTAAGAATGACAATTAAGAAGATCATGGATGTACAAGAAGGGACTTTATCTCTAGACATGTTTCAGAAAATAATGAATGGGATTAACTCAATAAAACAAGAACTGAGAAATAATAGACAAGCGTGGAGAATTGAATTTCACGAAATGAGACAGGAGCTGAAAGAAACTCAGGATTCTATGAGAAAGGAGAATAAAGATAGATCTGGAAAACAAAAAAAGGATGAAAGAGAAATTAAAGGCAAGGTTCAAACTATGGAGATTGGCTTAATTATGGACATGAAAAAAGATTTGGATTTCCTGGCTCTGACGGATCCTGGAGACAAATATTATAGTTTGGAATTCAGCGCTGTCCCTGAAGGAATTGAAGAGATTGGAGATAAAGATATTATCGGTTCAAAAAAATTCCTGGACTGGAAGGATTTGATGGAATTTGAAATGGAGAAAGTTAACAGAATTAATCCCTGTTTTGTGTCAATGGAAAAATCTTCAAGAGATGTACTAGTGTATCATGTGGAAAAGAGGAACAGAGATGCGGCTTTGCAGCAATACTTCCGTGATATGTTCGGAATTCATGGCAAGAAAATATCTGTGATGGAGGAAATTCCTATCAGACTTTTATTATATGACTATGACAGCAAGATTTTTGGATGCGTGGAGATGGAAGATGGAAGATGGACCTAATACGGATAAAGACAGAAGAGCGATTTGAAATTACTGGACTTAGTAGACTTGATGAGTTGGATTAATTGACATGTTTATTTAGGGGGGAAAATTGATTGATACATATCTCAAGGATTGGAAACTTCTCTTTGACTTTTTGTGGAAGATTAAAATGATATGATGTTAATGAGATTTGAAACCAATTAAGATAACCGCTGGAGGAAGGTGATTTTATAATCTATTAAGAGATAGGTTTGTTATATATTATAGATTTATAGCTGAACTATGACAAATCAGAAGTCAATATTTTTATATTTTTTTTCTCTTCTTTTCTTTTTTTTTATTGTATTAGTTATTGATTTGTGGGTTTTTTTGTATTGTTTTGGTTTTGAAAATTTGAATAAAAATTAATTGAAAAAAAAAAGAAAAAAAAAGAAAAGAGTTTTTATAGCCTGAGTGTAACATATTGATTTTAACTTGGTGGTTTTTGCAATTAATGCTGTATGTAGCTTCTGGTCAGCTGTTGTACAGGAAACCAAGTTCAATCATAGTGGTTTTATAATTACAGGACAGGTAATCACTTTTCCCAAAGTCCCTAGACAAGGTCCCTATACTTTTCAAGTCACTACACAACTGGAGAAAACATGTGTCACCCCACCAAAGCCAATATCTACCCTTCATCAGACAAGGCCAGTAGCAGAGTTCAATTCATTCCCTGGGTGTGTATGTTGGGTTTCAGGCCTAAATTTCTGAACAGGAAGAAAAGGAAATGTGTAGAAAGGGCCATAGTCCTGATGTGTAACAAGTATGATTTGTCCATTTAACTATCAGATCAGATAACCTTCTGCCACCTCCAAGTGCTTATCAGAGCATGTATCTCTGCTCTCTCTCCCCAAAAGCAGGCAGGCCATTGTTGATCGTTACCAGCCCCTTTGTCATGACAACTTTTCATTGGATTGATTTCCAGTGCAGGGCTAAACTGTATTTGTGCAACATCAAATGGTGGGTGGGTGGGAGGCATGAGATGAAAGACCATGAATGACATGAGGGAGCGCTTAATGATGATGATGTCATCTCCCCCTTTTTTCTTTGAAAAGTTTCCTGTGAGGGAGGTTCACTGTTGTTGTTTTTTGTCCCTACAACATCTGTTAAAAGTAAAACCTATGTGGCTGGAATTCCTGCCCTACAAACGAGTTAATGTTGTTTCAGCTAGTTTCATGGAAGAGCTGGTCCTGTCTCTTCCATCCCTCTAAGAAAACTCTCTCTGTGCCAAAAAGCATTCCATGCTGTCATCAAGGTGGGCTCCAGTGATGTTTGAAGTAGCCCTCTCATACACAAAAAAAGCTTCCAATCCCCATGAATGGCCAGTGAAAAGCATCCATCTCTGGACTGCAGTCACACACTCTTTAACTGCCCACTAAACCACCCAATATGGCTTCCAGCACTCTCCCCGTAACTTAATGATTAATTTGATCTGTTGGCCTATTTATAACATCTGTTTCCAATTGCAATTGATTTGTTTTTTAAGGATGTACATTCACAGTGGATATAAATTAAGTTCTGTAGGAGCTGTGTTTATCTTCATCTTTTCATGGGAATTGATCAACAGGAAAATGGGCAGTTTTTTATATAGAAAAAAATCCAATGTGCACTCGTGGTAAGAATGTTTAGTCTGTATGTTGTTTAGATTATCAGTGCATGGGATAGCAGTAACTATGAGTTATATTTAAAGAGAATGGCTTCGTAACAGAAGGAGCTTTGGTATTCACTGACAAATTGGAGAAACAATCTGGCAGTGTTCCCCTCTGAAGTTCAACTTGATAAGTACTTTCCCAAGGAATTGGAATAGGCTGTACAAAGACTATATGAAGTTGAAAGGGAATTTTAACAACTTTTTTGGTCATTACATGTTCCGTTTTACATGTTTGTATTTTTCAGGGGGGATTTCAGATAATTTCAACTATAACGTTCTAGGTCTTCCTGGCTGCTTTTCTTGAATGTTTGCTAAAGCCCTTCCCCAGATTCAGATAAGGGCACTTGACCCATCCTTCCTGGCTACAGACTGCCTTGCCCTTGCCCCTTCCTTGCAGCCATATGAGCTACCCATTGGATTGCTCTCCAGAGCAATAGGATGGGCCGTAGCTCAGTGATAGCACATCTGCTTTGCATTCAGAAGGTCCCAGGTTAAGTCCCAGCATCTCCAGGTAGGGCTCCGAGAGGCCCCCTTCTGAAATCCTGGGGAGTTGTGGCTTGTATAAACAATACTGAGCTAGATGGACCAGTGGCTTGACTCGGCATAAGACAGTTCCCTATGTCCCTATGATAAACAACTCAGACTTAGTCTTGGAAGGGCTGCTTGCAAGACCTTATAACATAAAAACAAAAGGATGTAAGAATAGCCTGCAGGATCAGGCCACTGGCCCATTTAGCCCAGCATCCTGTTCTCACAGTGACCAACCAGATGTCCATGGGAAGCTCACAAGCAGAACCTAAGTGCAAGAGCACTCTCCCTCCTGCAGTTTCCAGCAACTGGTATTCAGAAGCATACCACCTCCAACAATGGAGGCAGAGCACAGCCATCGTGGCTTGTAGCCACTGATAGCCTTATCCTCCATGAATATGACTGTTCAAACTTAAAAGCACCTTAATGTGAATTTTAACAATATGACACATTTTCATCTAAAATAAATGTAAATATACACAGTGGGTTCATTTGAGTCACATGGTAAAGAACTCACAGCTCATTTTCCTCTCCCCTTCTTTTACTCTCTGATCCTGTAAAGGGCAGGTTCCAGTTTCCCTTATTGTACTTTTTATATTTTATTGTCAATCCCCTCTGCGTGTGCCACTCCAGCAGGCTTATCACTGGAACAATGCCACATTTGTTTTTACTTTATTATTTTATTTTAAAAAGGATGTCCTACACTTTGAGAAACTCCCTCCTCAAAGCAGCTTACAATCTCAAATAAAAAGCAACTCCACTTGACAATAAAATGGCAATTGTCCAGAGGTTCTGTCACACCTTCAGTGTTTCTGGATAGTTATAAGTATATTATTTTTTTTACTAATAAATGCATAAATATATAATTAGCCAGTACTTATTGATATCTTGGAAGAAACTGGGGTAAAATAATCTTTTTGAAATGCATGTTTCCTATCTTGATAATTTTGTGACAGGATCCCTTTATACAAAAAGGAAATAGAAAGCTATTTGGTAGGAAATAATTTTATATTGAAGAGCTATGGAGAACTGTTCTAGAAAGTAAATAAAATAAAGTTGGCTTTCCAGTGCAGTGAGTAGATTGTTTTTCTTATTAAACATTGCTCAATAGTACTTCTCAATAGGGATACACTTCATTTTATTTATTATTATTATTTATTATTGAATTTATATCCGGCCCTTCCTCCCAGCAGGAGCCCAATGGAGAATGGATCCCATCGTAGGACATATGGAGATACTTATAAACTAGAAAAATAGAATCTTTGAGATTGCATGGGGGAAAAGAAGCATCATACATTTTAAAATATTTCAAAAAATGCAGCCTTTTGTGTGTGTCTGTCTGTGCATGTATGTATGCTTAATTTAATAAAATAGATACATTAATTATATAATGTATATGCACCTTGGATTACCCCAGATGATGACCTATGAGTTTAAAACATATTAGGACATTTTCAAAAATAGTTTTGTTTTATTCAGTGCCTTTCTTTATTTCCATTGTGGCTTTGTATTTCCTTCAAGAAATAAAATCATCTGAAGAGTCAAGTTTCACATTTATTTTTTCCTTACTAACTGCTCTTTTGTGTTCAGATCAGGTCTCATTAAAATAACATAGCACTTAGGGAGGAAGATACAGCCTAATACACCAGAACTGGAGACTAAGATGGAGAAGATCTCCACAGCTACCATGTGTTTCCCTTTGGTACTTAGGTAGGATGGAACAAAAGACACCCAAACACTGCAAAAGACCAACATGCTGAAGGTGATCAGCTTAGCTTCATTAAAAGTATCGGGTAATTTTCTGGCAAAGTAGGCTACAGTGAAGCTGGTGATGGCCAGAAGACCCATGTAGCCCAGGACTATGTAGAACATCATGTCTGAGCCTTCATTACATTGCACTATGATCTGACCAGTCTGGGAATGCATGTCAAACTCTGGGAAAGGAGGGAAGGTTGCCAGCCACACAACACAGATGCCAGTTTGAATAAGAGAACAGAGAATGATGACTGATACTGCCAGTCTCTTCCCAATCCATTTCCTTATCTTGTTTCCTGGCTTGGTGGCCATGAATGCTAGAACTACAGTGATGGTCTTGCCCAACACACAAGAAACTGCAATAGAAAAGATTATTCCAAAAACTGTTTGTCGGAGAAAACAGGTCACTTTCTGAGGTTGGCCAATGAATAGGAAGCAACACAGAAAAGAGAGAAGCAGAGAGGAGAGCAGGATACATGTGATGCCCCAATTGTTGGCTTTGACAATGGGAGTGTTGTGATGTTGCATGAAGCTCCCCATCACCAAAACTGTGATAATGGAAAAGAAGAGGGCAAAGGAAGCCAAAACCGCCCCCAAAGGTTCTCCATAGGATAAGTAAGTGACAGTTTTGGAGATGCATTGATCCTTTTTCTCATTTGCATACTGATCTTCTGGGCACTTCTCACATTGGCCTGCATCTGAAATTAATAAGGAATTCAGCTAAATTTTATTGACCTTGTTGAGGATTCTCAAAATCCCTCAGCCTCTCTTCATCGCAGAAGAGGCTTTCTTAACTGTTTGCTGCCACCATTTCATACAGAATATTATCACCCTCCTAGTAGCGTGTATGGAAGGCTTTAGGTGTGAGATGGTCATTACCACTGAGAAACATTGTAATTCTTAAACTATGTTCTATGTTTATTAGAGGGATGCTATTTACAAAGGGGATACTATTACTTATTTTGGGTCTTTAAAGGTGCTTGCTAATGGTTTCTAAAGATTCCAGAGACACCGTTGCTGACACCAGTCTCTAAGTGGCTTTCAGGCCAATTTCCACGCAGCCACATACTCCCACAACCCAATTCAGTTACTGGGGCCAATCTGCCTCTGTACCCCAAATCTCCTCTGGTTACACTCCCAGCTGTTTGGACAGTTTAGCCAGCATTGTAACTCCACTTGTTCCCTCTGGCAAGACCTTTCTTCACACCAGCCTTTCAGACCACCTCACCAGCTCCATCCTGATCTTCACCAGACAACAATTATCACCACCCTGGTTATTAATATATAGCCTCAGTTCTTCCCTCAGCTATTCTTACCAACCAACTCCTCATTCCAGCTATCTTCAACTCCAACTGCTCTCCCTAACAGACAAACTCCCTACTGCCTGGAACCTTCAGCCAATCAGAAATAATCTACCTTTTCCAGGCCCCCTCAAATAGAATCTTAAAGCGGTCATTTCTGTCACCTCTCAGAACCTGTCACCAAGCAATCACTGCCAAACAGGCTTGCAACAATGAAATAACCCAAGGCCTCGTGGCAGTCATATAGCATTTCTTTAAACACAAACACATATATAGCATCTCTCCACAGACCTTAACATGGTTCAATATGTTTTTCTGCATGTATGCTGTGGTCACAATCACAGTGCATCATGGGTATGATAGCATTTATAGTGAAATACTGTAGGTGTTGCTCATGTATGCTTTGGGTACAGATTGACTCCTCAGCATGCATGTCAGATTTTAGGGGGGGCCTGAGTACCCTCAGTGGGGGACCTCATTATTGAAGTGGGTCCTGTCCCTTATTAATGTGCATTGGGGACAAGTAGCCGCTCTCCTGCATGGCTACAGTGAGCAATATTAATTCTGGCACTGAGAAGCTTGCTGATTGGCTGCAATGTGTGAGAAAGCTGCCATTTTAATCACTCCCAGTGTCCCCAACATAGCGTCACTTCAGAGAATGCTGCACTGGGGCAATGGGAAGGGATTAAAAAGACAGTCTGTCATTTATTTATTTATTATATTTATTATATTTATATCCCGCCCTTTCTCCCAGTAGGAGCCCAGTGCAGCAAACAAAAACACTAAAAACATGTTTAACACATCATAAAAACACGCTTTAAAATATATTAAAACAAAACATCTTTAAAAACGTTTAAACATTTATTATTGATTTATAAAAATATTTGTATACCGCTATTTTGTTAAAAACATCAAAGCAGTTTACATCATGTTTAAAACAACCATAGATTTTTTATATATAAATAAACATTAAAATACAGTTAATGTATTTAATTGTAGCCTATGGCTTTGAGCAATAAGAATCATTTCTGCAATTAAAACAAAGATCAATTGTTGTGAAAAGACTGCCTGGCAAACTGTCTGCATAAGCCTGGCAAAACAGAAAGGTTTTCAGTGGGTGCTTAAAAGTTAAAACAGAAGGAGCCTGCTGAGTCTCTGTTGGCAGAGCATGATAGAGAACTAGGCCGATGACACTGAAGGCTCAGTTTTGTGCCATTGCATTCATTCAGCATGTCTCTTAGTCTTAGCTCCAGCTGGCAAAGGAAAAATATTCTGAAAGGGACCTAGACGGGTCAATTCACAGGCAGGCATCACTAGTAGTGGGCTCTACTGGGACCTTGGTGCATTTTCATTTGCGCAAGTCCCCTGCATGCTGGCGCCACGTGTGGTCATATATAGTGCTCTATAAAGTCATTACAAATTTTGATGTGATTATAAAAGTTGGCTTTACTGTATATAAAGAGGTTTGAAGGATTTAGAGAATGGAGATATTGCAGGAATACAAAATTGTTTCTCTTCCTTGAACTGGTCCTAAAATGTATAGACCATTACTTAGAGAAGCATGGATTGGGTGCACTGTATTAGTGGAAATGGAGGGAGAAGAGCTTCTAGTGCATGTATATGACCTTTCATTGCCTACCCGTTTGCCCTAGATGGGGTGGCCCTCCAGATGGACTAGATGGACCAAAACCCATCAGCCCCAACCAGCATTACCAGTGGTCAAGAATGATGGGAATTAGAGTACAGCAACATCTAGTGGGCCACAGATTCCACTGCCCTGACTTAGAGACAACATGTTGTAATTAGAGTAGGACTAAATTTAAAGAATTTAGATTTTTTTTCTCTTGTAGCTCAGTATTTTCATCCTTACCAATCTGACTTGAAATCCTTCCTTCAGGACATTGAGCGCAATCATAGCAACACACTTGTTTCCCCTGCTGAACGATCCTGCTGTATCCAGGCTGGCAGCTCTCAACGCATGTGGCACGAGGCGGGATCTGATGGTAATCACAAGTTACAATGATTATGGTGGAAATAATATGGTTTCTTCCCACTGGTATAATTCTCAACTCCATTCTTTTTGCACAGAAAAGAGTGCCTGAAGGAGAGTGGGAGGCTACCCCAATTCATCAAATCGTCCCACACTAATCTACTTTGGTTTTTCTTATGGCATTTATGTAGAATACATATGTACATAAATCATTAAGACAAGACATTGCTTGCTGTTTATTGTTTGATTTGCTACATTATTTTCATTTGCATCAGTCCTTTTTTGTAAGTCTCTCCAGAGTCCCTGAAGAAAAGAGCCTTAATGGGAAATATACAAAGCAGACTAAAGTTTTGTAAAGATTTACGTAGGCACTCAAATGGTGCCTATTGGTGCCAGTGTGCTTTTCAGTACCTCCTATGGCACCTGCAAAGGGTATCATAAGTATCCTCTCAAAAATGCACAATGCCAGAGAGACCATTTGCTATTACTGCTCAGTTCCTGTTTGCACTGACTCAGCCTCTCCTATATTGAACACATCTCATTAAACATGCCCACGTTTCATAGGATCCCACTGTCTTTTCTGTTCTGGACAGAGGTGAAGTGCAATAAGTTTCTCTCTGTGACTGAACTTGGTGGTGGCTGATGTTCATACTTTTTCCCATCAATGAGAAAGGACATGCCTGTATAATTTAAAGTCCTTGTCTCTTTTTCTGCTCTTTTTGATATGGCATCAATTTTGTCTTATGCTACATTTCCATGGCAACAATATTCTGTTATGCCATACCCACATGACAGTTTTCTTTAAAAAAAAATGTTATCCATGGCATTTTCTCAAGTTTTTAAATGTGCTCAATGGCCTCAAAAAGGTGGTGACCCTGAGCTAAGGTTTGAGAAAAAGAGATTCAATTAACAGAGAGACAGAGGATGGATCTGAGGAAAGGAGCAACCAAACAGACAATGGGCTGGGAAAACAACTTCAAACAGAGGTTTACTTCACTGTTGGCAGGAAGGGTGTGGGCACCTTTGGAGAAAACACAATCTTTCTTATTCTTGAAAGCCCCTCTTATGGGGGAAAAATCTTGATTACTTTGCCAGCTTTATCTCGGATCTGCCACACGTGGAAATAAAATGTAGATGAATACTGTGTGCACCCGATTCTCATATGGCTGGGATGAAAACCTTCAGGTGTTCTAGATGTTGCTGGGCTACAACTCTCATCAGCCTTAGCTAACATGGCCAATGGTCACAGATGATGGGAATGTTAGTACAACCTCATCTGGAAAGCTTAGCATTTTTTTTTTGCAGATTTCATTAGTGAGTGAGGCTGTGCACATCTACAGTAGCTAACAATCAGGATACAAAGCCCTATGCTGGTTGCTTCCAATAGTTCTCAGCTGCTACAATGAATGGCATGACTGAGTAGGGGTGCCATCAATATGCAGATGACACCCAGCTATACCTCTCTATCCCACATGCATCAGGAGAGGCAGTTGAGGTGCTGGACCAGTGCTTGGAGGGAGTGATGGACTAGATGTGAGCCAATAAATTGAGGCTGAATCCTGAAAAGACAGAGGTGTTATGTGCCTAGAGTTCTCATGTCCAGGAGGTGGGAGGACAGCCTGTTCTGGATGGGGTTGCTCTTTTCTTGAAGAAGCAGGTCCACAGCCTGGAGATCCAACACTGTCACTGGAGGTTCAGGTGGCCTCAGTGGCTAGGAGTTGTTTTTCCACCTCCATCTGGTTCAGTCCCTTTTGGACAAAGAAGACTTGGCCACAGTGCTCCATGCTGTGGTACCTTCCAGACAGGATTAGTGCAATATGGTCTACATGGGGCTGCCCTTGAAGATGACTTGGAAACATTAACTGGTCCAAAATGCAGCACTCAGATTACTGACGGGGTTTCCTTTTAGAATTTATATAATCCCTGCTTTAAAACAGCTGTATTGCTTGCCAGTTCATTTCCAAGCCCAGTTTAAGGTACTCATGTTAAATGACTTATGTCCTAAATATCTGAAAGACGCCTCCTTCCCTACAGACCCTCTCAGGTGTTGAGATCAGCAGAGGGAGCCCTCTTGGTAGTTCCACCTCAGAAGCTAGAGGGATGGTGGCCTAGGAGAGGGCATTCTCTGTGGCAGCCCCTAAATGTTGAAGAAGGACCTCTTTACCATGGTCTTCGGCACTTGAGATGTATATTTTTAGGACCCACCCTATTTTCTGTGATGTTGTGTAGGTTGTTTTTAACTCTTTTTAACTGTGTTTTTAAAATGTTGTAACCTGCCCTGGGACCTCCGGGTGAAGGGCAGGTATTATTGTTGTTGTTGTTGTTGTTGTTGTTATTCATAATTGACTCTTCCCCAAATGTCTCCCCATGCCTGACAGGAGAGTGAAGGTGGGTGTTTTCACTTTGCACACTATTCCCTGGTTTCTTTTATGAGTTTTAGAATGTACATAAGGCCATCAGAAGAGCCCTGCTAGATCATGCTGAAGTCCTATATGGTTCAGCATCCTTTTATCACAGTGGCCAAACTGATGTTACATGGGGATGACATTTGAAAAGGGTGTATGGAAGGCATCTAAAATCCAACATGCATAAACTCAAATTGTAGTCAATTTCCATATTTTTGGCAGGATACCAGTGACAGAATTTGATGGATAATTTTAGACCTATGCCCCCTAGTCAAATGGCATTTGCATTCACAGATGACTGCAATTCTAAGAGGTAGTACAAGGGACACACAATGGGAAGGCCAGGAAGGTGCAGTCTCACTCCCACTACACAGTATGGATGGGATCTGTTGGCCAGTGCAGGTTCGAAAGCAATCCATCAACCTGAAGCTGGCATTGAGTTGAGTTCATTCTTTGACCACTAGTGGCAACTTTTACCAATCCATCCCCCCCCCTGAAAAAATATTGATATTAATGTTGATATTTTAAAGGAAATATCAATGTTTTGAAAGGAAATGTTCATGAATTAATTGGGTGGAAATTCTAGCACATCCCTATTACACAGGTAGAGAGAAAGCAGGAGAAAGCATTATCATCGAAGCCAAGGTAATGTTCATGTTTGGTAGCTGAGTTCTTGTGTTATTCAATAGTATCAAAGGCACATGAGAGAGGGAAGAACTGGGTGCACCATCAGCAGCATCACTCTTTATATTTGATCCATGTCATTTATAGATCTATTCATCCTTCCAACCGTAAAAACGATGCATACCTGACTAAACTTGTGATTCCACACAATGTTCCTTCCATTAACGGTGAACCTTTTTCCTGAAGGATCCTGGGGTTCCATCTTTCCAACTTGGAGCCTATGGAAAGATTTGTTAGGGAACATGACCCAGTTGATGATATCATACCCAGCTGCAAAATCTCCATTCTCATCAAAAAAGATTTCTTCACCTGCACTGTTGTTAAAATGGACATTCCTCAGAAATGGGCGAAGCTAGAGGAGAGGGGGGGAGTTTAGAAAACAGGTCATAAAATGGGGAAAGGAGATGGAGCATTACTCAGTGACAAATCACATGGTTTGCATGCAGAAGGCACAGGTTCAATTCCTTCAAGCTCCAAGTAGAGCTGGGAAAAGACTCCCACCTGAAACTCTGAAGAGCCATTGCCAGAGTAAACAGCTAGCTACATGGACCAACGGTCCGGCAGGATAAGGCAGTTTCCTTTATTCCTGGAATTTGCTACATTGTGACCTTTGAGAATAAAAAATCTACTTGCCACTCTATTAATTTCATCAAATGTGCATTTGCAATATTTTGTCATTTGGAAAATGCCAGGCATTTTACACTCTGTATTGAGGAACAGATCAACATTATCAAAGGTATGAATGAGTGCAGCCTATCGCTGGAATCCCCCAGGTGCTTAGGTGTCTTCCTGCTCAGGATCTTATTCCTCTGAGAAGAACGTTGTGCTGGAGTTGCTGGTTTATGATCTTTCACATGGGAGCATTCAGATAAACTCCCTAGAAGCCTCCCCCATGTGGGTACACATCCAAGATGGCTCTGTCCCTATATAAGGACCTTCTCGGGTGCAACTTGAACATGCCATCAGACTACAATTTGTATGGGGAGGTGAACTAATAAATTACTCAAAAGGGCCTAATGAAGTATGTTAAAGCATGTTGTAAAGCAGAAATAATGCCATGTAGAAGATTCAAGGAACAAAAACAGAAGGAAGCAATACATATGGAGAGCATAATTTTTTTTGTCCAGCATCCTGTTCTCACAGCACTCTCCCCACTCATGATTCCCAACAACTGGTATTCAGAGTCATACAACCTTTGATCCTGGAAGTAATATAACCATCATAAAAACTAGCCATTGATAGCCTTATCCTCCACGAATTTGTCTAAACTTCTTTTAAAGCTGTCCAGTTTGGTGGCCATCACGGCATATGGGGTAGACAAATGTACACATTAACAAAGAGAGTAGAACGGAGGAAACATTTCAAATTAAGCAGATTTATTACAGAAAAGATAATATGAGAGTGGATCCAAACTGGTCCATCCTCATCAACCAGAAACAAGAAATCAGAAATGAGAAAGCACGTTTTTACAGAGTTTCAACAGTTTGACTGAGTTAATTGGAGGTGTTCCTGGAGCATCCAATATTCCTCTCCATCAGCGGGGATGGGGAACCTCAAACCCATGGGCCAAATTAAGCACAGAAGTCTACTCCATTTGGCTAAGGAGGCTGTTACAGTCAAGACACATCCACACCAGTTATGAAACAAGATGTGGAGTAGGTAAAAATGTGGCTACCTACCAAAAATAGGGTTTCTGACACCACCAATCAGTTGATTAATGGTATCTGCAAAGCCTTGTGTCTTTTCAAGTATGAACATGATCATAAGTACTTGCAAAGGCACAGTGCTTTGCAATAGCCAACGATCAGTTGGTTGGCATCACACGCAAAGCTGTGATTTCAATCCATGTCAGCAAAGGAAAATGGGTCACTTGATGTCGTTGTGATGTCAGGTTACTGACAGGTGGATGCCCACCTGACAAAGTTGGCCCACAAGATGAGGGACAGATCCAGTTCCTCCTCCTCCACTGCTTTATGTGTTTAAGACCCTAGAGCTTTTTCTTTACAAACAAATCATCAGTTTGTCAATTTGATATATTGGTGTCATGTCAGTATAACTCAAGCAAGCATTTCATGTGTGAGAAAACTGAAGAACATAGCATAACACGCTGTCAGAATGGACAGGTGTTTGTCCCTTCAGCAGCGTGCCCAATAATTTTACAAAATCTCCAAACTGTTGAGCATCCTCTTTCATGCAATTTCCTAGAGAATATTCCTCAGTATAACAGTGAACTTCAATTTTTACCTAAGGCTGTACATTTAAAACCTCATTTAAAACTTCAGACATTCTGTATATTAATCTTGAATTCGAAGAACAGAGTATTGTAACATGCCTTCAGCCTAAAAAGCCAATATGTTACAGCATGATTGTTATTTTTTTTAATTGTGTGGTTTTGCCTGCAATCCTACACACACTTATCCAAGAGTAATCCTCTTTGAATATAAACAGACTTACTTCTGAGTAAATATAGCATTGTTAATTTATAGTATTCTTAAATTATAATATTTTGAAGTTATATTATTAAAGGAGAATGAAAAAAGTTACAAAATAAGTGTGTAAGTATCCAGTTATAAAATCAAGACACAAGTGACCAGAAAGCCATTATACTAGCCTTATTGTGATGAATATGTTGTGTAAAATGTGTTTTGAAAAATGCCATTTTACTTTATCAGACAATGAAATTGCAAGTTCAGTTTTGCTCTATCAATGTGTTTATTTGTTCATTTGTTACATTCATTTTTGTTCAGTTCCCTGTATCAATATGTAGAAGATTATTTTTTAAATGGTTTAAAGATATGCTTTTCAGATGTGAAGGATGTTGCATAAATGAAGCCTAAAGGAGATATATATACCTTGTGGATTATATTAGTGATACTTCCATAGTACCCATCATCATCTAGGGAGGGTGGAGGCTCATATCCAGCTATTGGGTGGTATCTTGAATCCAAAAGCTCTGAGCAGTTCATTACACTCGACTGGAAGCCAACAGGAGCCATATCTTACCTGCCATGGCTGAACATTCACAACATCCCCTATAGCTTTGTGCTTAGATTTTAATAAATATATGGCATGGAGAGCATGTGCTATCACATGGACCGCATTGTAGATACTGTAGCTCTGTCCAGACATTTCCATTTCAAACACAGCTCCAGGGAGGCTCCCCAACTTCTCCTCCCCGGTGCAATGTTGCTGGTATGTCATATTTGCGCCATCCATTGGGAGTGAACAAGAAAATGTACTACACCAGAATGGTTCGATGAAATAAAATGAAGACTGGTATGGATTTATGCTCTCAAGAAAATCTTGAAATCCGGGAACCACATTTTTGTGGAGTGCAAAGGACAAAGTACCATTGAGGGATTTTGCTGGAAATTTATTCCAAGTGAAAATAGCTGTGAAATCCCATTGAGATGTTATGAGCCAAACCTTCTCCTTTGGACTCAGATCCACAAATTCACTGTAATCTAAAACTATTTGGAAACCGGCCATAGAGTGAGCATCCCCATAAACAATTATGACATTGATTTTATTCAACTGGAGTGTTAAAAATATCTTTCCATAGTATTTTTCACGGCTTTCAAGCGTGTGACTCGTCACTACTGGAATCGATTGTATTAGAGCAATACAAATACTGTTCTGGGAGAACTTTGGTCTCAAAGTTCGAATAAATGTTTCTCCACTGTCATTATCTGAGATGAGAAGGCCAATCCAGTTCCAACTAAAATACTTCAGGAGCTGAACAATCCCATCATACTGAGGGTTTTCATTTGGTGCCATCCGGAAGAAAGAAGGGAACTGAGCTTTATCACTCAACACAGGGTCAAAAGAACCATAAGTGAGCTAATAAAATATACAGATATATTTTACACTGTGAAATTATCTTTTTTGCATTTGAGCAAAAACATTACTGCTTGAATTCACTGACTTGATCTTCCAATGCAAATATTACATTATAATTGTATAATTGGAGTAGCAACAACTGCTGCTATCCAGGTTCATTCTTCAGTTAGATTCTTAGCAGGAAGTGTAGATGTCCTATTATTTATGCTTCATACTGTTGTGATAATGAATTGATTGATGATATATGCTGTGATAATGATAATGGAGTGTATCGCAGCCTAAACAAAAATGGGCTAGGGAGAACTGAAGCCTTCTCATTTCAAGAAACACACAAGAACTATGAATTGACTATTGAACCATCCTGAAAAGGACTGAAGGGAGTCTCTGACCCTTAAAAGTCTAAGGGGGGCATAAGAGGGGTGTTGGAAGGGAGCCTATGCTACTCAGTTGCATCTATTTTGAGATATCTGTATCTAAACTGAAGGCACATACCTGTGGAATTTTGTAGGTATTTAAGATGTTGGCCATCTGTATTGAGCTTTGAGAGGTGAGTCCACCAATAGTAGCCATTAACTTCTTCTCCCTGCCACAGTTATAATTGAAGGGAGCCCGATGCTCTAGGAAGAGAAGATCCAGGGTGGCCCAATAGGTTAGCATTGAGTGAAATGCGTTGTCATGGATATCTGATCTCAACGTGGTGTTTGGTAAGAGAGAATTATTCTGGTTGATCTCTTGAATGGCAAAAAGAAAGGCAAGGACATGCTGGTAGTTTTTTGGCATTAACCTGGAATGAGATTTTTCACAGATTGTGTAATCTCACAACCTTTCATGAGATAAGTGCATTTTATTTCCATTAAATCTTAGATGCAGGCCTTGCATTCACAGTTCAGATATTGTCATCAAACTTTTCTATGCCTGTCTCTCCCCCCCCCAGCACACAAAAAGTCAATTAGTGTCATTTCTCCGCTAATTGCTAAGGCAGGACCTCTGGTTTAAAGTTCCAGGGCCTGCAGACCAGAGGGGACGGTGTCTAAATAACCAGCCAGAGAGTAGCAGATGATGAAGACAGTAGCAAACAGTCCCGACATCAACACTTGGGCCATCATCATCATCATCATCATCATCATGGACATGTCAGGCTCATCTTTAAAAAAAACAGTGGTGCATGCATTAGGTTACAGGAACAGCAACAAAACAGTCTGCCAAACACAAGCCCAGCCACCTCATCCATGTCCCTGGGAGGGCGCGCACCAGAGGTCCGCACACACACCCCGCACTCCGGCTAGTGACGCTGCTGCTGACTTCTGCCCAGCTTTCATCTACCTGTTTGAGCTGACTCCATTTTGTTTGGATGCTAGAACAGTTAATAATTGAAAATTCTTTAGAATTAGTGTATGGTCACCCATGCAGGGACAACATCAGATCTCTCAACACCCTTGATTGCTTTACATTTTATTACTGAGACTGAATGTGGAAACAGATGTTGTAAAAATGCAGTGTGTTCAATGGGATGTGAAGGTTTTCACTATTATATTTGATGTGTCCATTCAGACATAATAAATCATAACTTTTTGCTGCAGTCATCAAGATATGGTTATCTGAAGCAACCATCACTCTGAACCTACATTTGAAAGGTTCATATCAGACCTTACAAACTTAGACCAGATCAGAATTAGATAAATGGGATCAGGTTTATCTTAATAAGCGAAGCAGTCCTTACTTACTTACCATGCCATTGGCTTGGATTCTGGCCGATTTTTATAGCTGGGTAACAACATTTCAGCAAGTACGACAGAAACAAATTCCCCAATGACAATATCATCTCTGGAGCTGGGAAACCTATTTTGAACTTTTGCTTGCCCACTGTAAGTAGAGTTTAAACTCTGACTGCAAGTTGGAGGCAACAGGAGGAGGAGGAGCAGCAGCAAAACCAGCCTGAATGCCAGCAAATGTCTCCCCCACTCCCAGCTGTGCACCTGCATTGCCACCTACACATCTGTTGTTATGATTGCCACTGCAATCAACAACTGTCTTGGTGGGAACTGCAGAAAACCACCCATATGGGACTAAGTACCCTTTACAGATGCGCAGGTAACACTGATCTATGCTGGGGACTCCCTCGAGTTGAAGAGAGGATTATAAGTCCTCAGACCCTTTAAGAAATAAATTCCAACCTGAGCTTTTTGTCTAAAGAATGAAGTCAGAAAGATCCATTGAACAGGCCCTGCCTGCCTCAACTTAGCCTCTCTCGTCTCTGTAACATGCATTGATCTGGCAGAAATCTTTATAGACTGTGTATGTATAGCATATCTTAAGGTACCATGTTGAATTCAGATGTTTTTCTTGGTAATTTTGGCTGGCAATGAAGTGTTCGTGAGCAGCAGAGTTCAGTCATAGTGATTTTGATAATTATAGGGCAATTTCCCAAGAGTGTTAAATCCCAGCACAACTAGAGAAAACAAGTTTGTGGGATCTGAGCAAATGACTCAGTGCCAACTTTTCAGTGGAGCAATTGCAAGTCTCAGTTAAATCTATTACAACCATGGTGCATGCTGGGTATTTTGCCTAACTTTCTGAACAGATGAGTGGCCTATGCATTGTGGGAAGAAAGACCCTCCCCCTCAAAAAGGGATCACTGAGGATGAGTCCAGATCCTTACAGAGCAACCCTGGCCCTTCTGGCCAAAAGTAGCTTAGCTATCCTCCCACTCATAGTAATTGTAGGCTGTATGAATTTTTTCGTTATGAGTAGGCCTTGCCGATAACATCAGTTCCCTTTCCTTATATTTATTTTACAGTTCTCCACTGTATTCCATGTATTGGTAACCTTGAGGCTGGATTACTGCAATGTGCTCTATGTGGGGATGCCTTTGTGTCTGATCTAGAAGCTCCAGATAGCACAGAATGCAGCAGCTAGACTGCTGGTGTGAACAGATAGCCAACAAGATGTGACACCATTGTTAAAACATCTGCACTGGCTGCCTGTCTGCTACTGAGCTAGATTCAAGGTGGTTGTATTAATCTATAAATTCCTGAACAGTTTATGAAGTTGTGAACCCTTGTACCTGAGGTTTGTCACTGAGATCACCTACAGTAGCATGTTCGGCTGTTCACCAAGTTGGTGGGGCTCATCTCATTTCAAAACAAAACTGAGCCTTTACTGTTATCAGCCCAGTCTTGTGGAATTGTCTTGCAATTGTGATGTGGCAGGCATCGTCAGCAGTATTTTTAAATTGTTCCTGAAAACTTTTCTATGGTGTGAGGCTTAGGCAGATAATTAAAGAAAAAAAATTCTTCAGGTTAGTTCTTGACCTGTGATTTGGTTTGCATGCATTTTTACTGTGTGTTAAGGGGAATGTAAGTTGAGTGGTTAGTGTGTATAATACTTCACTATTGTGCACATTGATGAAACCTTATGTAGAACGTGTACAGTAACCTTCCATGAAGAGGGAATTGTGCTCATTTCACTGTAAATATACATAATCCCTTGAGAAATGTGCATATATCTACTGAATTTTGTACATTCTCCAGCTGCTATGCATAATCTCTAGTAGGCCTTGTGAAATGTACACATCTCAACTGCATTTTGTGTATTGCCCAGGCAATATTCACATTCTCCAGCATGCATGGTATCCAAGAAACATGCCGCTTACCCCTCAATCATATTCAAAAGTGTGCAGTCTGCACCCCCGGGGCTACTTCTGGTCCACTACCGAATCTTGCATGACCCACAATATACCCTCCCACAGATCAGCTGAACAACAGGAAGAACGTGTGCAGCTGCAGAAAAAGATAAACTTTCTTTCTGCTTTCCACTCCCCTTCTCATCACGCTCCCATGTTTCTCAGTCAGCTGAGCAGCACAAAGGGGGTTGCAGGGAGAGGAAACTTTTGAATCACCTCCCCCTCCCATGATTCTGATGGCAGCAGGGTGGCAATTTCCATCAGAATCATATCTCTCAAAAAGGAACATCCAAATAGCAGACATTGACAAGAGGAAAAAAAAGCTTTCATCCTGAGGTTTTTATGCTGAGAGTGGACCCATTGTGGTTAATGGATTGCTAATGCCAATTTGTAAGTAATGTCCATTAATTTCAGTAGGTGTATTCTGAGTAGGACTAACATTGTTACAATTCCAGGAAAATTCAAAGGCTTTACATGGCAGATGGAAAATATCAGAGTGGATACCAAGCAAGCATCTCTGGGGAGAGCATTCCAAACTCAAGGTGTCACCATAGGAAAGTCACTATCTCTAGTAGCCTGAATTGTACATATTAAATTGAGATGTTTAGGACCTTGCAACACTAAGGCTATTTGGTAATGTCTTGTAGGTATAGAAGGCAAGTAAGTGGGCAGAAGTAGAATAGGATACACTATGCATGGAAGCTCAAAAATGAGGGAGGGATCATGACCAATGTCCTGGGGGGTGGGAATCATGAGCAGTATCAACCTAGACATATTTCGTGATATTGAAGTCCACATGGTATATACCAGATGAAATCCATGAGTTGTAAACTTTCCAAACTTCCTGATAATTTCCTTACCAATGAATTTAGAACTACAATAAAGAGGCAAACCTCACAGTTATTTGAATAACAGAAATATTTAATGAAAACATGCATTTAACATAACATATAGTTTAGTCTTGTTATTTCTTTTTCCTTACTAGGCTCTTTCTTGTATTCAGATCAGGTCTTAATATAGCTCTTTGGGAGAAAGATAAAAGCCAACAATCCAGCACTTGAAGACAAGATAGTGAAGATTTCCACAGCTACCATGTATTTCCCTTTAGAGCTCTGGTATGTGGGGACAAAGGATACCCAAACACTGCAAAACACCAACATGCTGAAGGTGATGAGCTTGGCTTCATTGAAAGTATCAGGCAACGTCCTTGCAAAGAAAGCCACAGTGAAGCTGATGATGGCCAGAAGCCCCAAGTAGCCCAGGACAATGCAGAACATGACATCAGAACCTTCATTGCATTGCACTATGATCAGCCCAGTCTGGGAGTGCATGTCAAACTCTGGGAAGGGAGGAGAGGTTGCCAGCCACATACCACAGATGCCAACTTGAATAAGAGAACAAAAAATAATGACAGATATTGCCAGTCCTTTTCCTATAAACTTCTTCATCCTGTTTCCTGGCTTTGTGGCTATGAAGGCCAAAACCACAGTAACAGTTCTGGCAAACACAAGAAACTGCAATGGAGAAGACAATGCCAATTACTGTTTGCCGGAACAGGCAGGTCACCTTCCCAGGCCAACCAAGGAAGAGGAAGGAGCACAGAAAACAAAGCAAAAGAGTAAAGGTCAGGGTACAGGTGATACCCCAATTGTTGGCTTTGACTATGGGAGTGTCTTGGTACCGAATGAATGTTCCAAAAACTGCTGTTGTGATTACTGGGAAAAAAAGGGAACAAGAAGCCAAAATTGCTCCCAAGAATTCCCTGAAGGATAAGTAGGTGATGATTTTGGAAATGCACATATCTGTTTTTCATTTGGATACTGATCTTCTGTTTTCATTTGGATACTGGTCTTCATGCACTGTTTTTCATTTGGAGTCTGATCTTCTTGGCACAGCTCACATTGCTTTGTATCTGAAATGCATACTGAAGGTATCAATATTTCCAAAAGATGCGAAGATGCAAATATACTCCATATGTATTTAGGGTTTATCCATTGAACTTATTTATTTGTTTGTTTGTTTATGATGCAAACTGAGCAATGTACATTAAAAGTACCTAATATAATACACTATTTAATGTTAAAAGACACTAAATTTAAAAATAGCTATAATAAACACAAAGAGAACCTCTTAAAAGAATTTGAAATCAGCATAAAATCAGCAAGGACAATAATTTATTTGTTACATTTATATACCGCCCCATAGCCAAAGCTCTCTCGGCGGTTTACAAAATTTAAAAACACTGAACATTAAAAACAAATATATAATTTTTAAAAAAACCATACAAAGTTTAAACAATGAAGCACAGATAAACAAGGTAAAAGACCTGGGGTCAGAGCTCAGCACATGCTGTTAGAATACCTGGTAGAAATGCCTTTACAATCATGAAAGTAGACAGCACACTGTATGTGGAGCTTGATTCTAAAAAAAGAGAAGTCAACTTTGGAAGCAGGTAGGAAAGATGCTACAAGTCACTCAGCTCAATTCTTTTTCCTTACTAGTTGATCTCTGGTGTACAGATCAGGCCTCAGTACAATAATGTAGAATTTGGGGAGAAAGATGCAACCCAGTAATCCAGCACTAGAGGCCAAGATGGAGAAGATCTCCACGGCCACCATGTATTTCCCCTTCACACTCAGGTAAGTTGGGATAAAGGACAACCAAACACTGCAAAACACCAACATGCTAAAGGTGATGAGCTTCGCTTCATTAAAAGTATCAGGCAACTTCCTGGCAATGAAAGCCACAATGAAACTGATGATGGCCAGAAGTCCCATGTAGCCCAGGACAGTATAAAACATTGAGACTGAGCTTTCATTGCTTTGCACAATAATCTGATCGATCTGGGAATGCATGTCAAACTCTAGGAAGGGAGGAGAGGTTGCCAGCCACACTGCACAGATGCCAGTTTGAATAAGGGTACAGAGGATGATGACTGAGACTGCCAGCCTCTTCCCTACCAATTTCCTCATCCTGTTTCCTGGCTTGGTGGCCATGAAGGCCAGAACCACAGTGATGGTTTTAGCCAATACACAAGAAACAGCAAGGGAGAAGATGATGCCAAACACTGCTTGACGGAGAAGGCAGGTCACCTTCCCAGGCTGTCCAATGAAAAAGAAGGAACATAAAAACCAAAGCAAAAGGGAAATGAGGAGGGTGCATGTGATGTTCCAGTTGTTGGCTTTGACAATGGGAGTATTCTGACATTGAATGAAGATCTGCATTACTGCAAGGGTGATCAGAGAAAGGAAAAGAGCAAATGAAGCTGGAAGTATTCCCAAAGGCTCTCCATAAGACAGATAGCTTATGTGCTTGAGGATGCACTGATCCTGTTTCTTGTTTGGATGATGATCCTCAGGACACTTGTTGCAATGCTTTGCATCTGAAAGTTAGAAGTCTCAATAGTTAAAATGTATGTCTGGACACTTAACATAGATCACATCAACCATTCAATATTGTGTCTTGAAATAAGACTTTAAACGTATACCACTTAGAAGAATTGGTATGATAATCATCATGTTCAACTTTGTGGGAAAGCAATGGGATGATAATGGCACTGGATGAATCAGTTAATCTGTGGTTATTATTTGGAGGCATTGTGTATTTATCTCAAATACTGATTTAATACAGAGCAGCATTCATTCAGAACTGAAAGTTGAATAGAGGACACAACATATAAATAGATTCCTTTAAAGTTTAGGAATTTTATTCCCAGTGTTAGGAACCAGCAATGCTTCTTTTCAATGTATTTTCATGAAAGCACTTTTAAATTAAACTTTCTGGAGTGGTCAATTTCATAATCATTAGCTCTCTATTTGTAGAAAATAGATGAGCATCAACTGGCCATAGGAAGGATCTTGCATTCCATGGTTTATTTTCAATCCAATAAGCTGCAAACTGCAGCACTAAAGGAACTCAGCTTTGCTATCTCTTTAAAGATTAAGTGATGCAATCATGCTGCCACATAACATAGACTTTTCTGAATGACTTCAAGGAAGAAATAAAGAACAACTGAACTACAAAATAAAACCCAATGCCATGAAAAAGGAAAGAATGCTTACATAAATACATGAAATCAGTACTCAGTATGCACCTAACTTAAAAACAGATTTTAAAAAAAGGAAGATCCATATTTCCTAATTATTCACAAGGCTAGGGTGAATGAAAATGTCTTCATCTCTTACCTGGCAAAGATGACAAGTAATTCTCCTCTGGAAACCTATTTCATAAGAAGGGTGCCACTACTGAAAAAGACCTCACCCTAGTGGTTGCCCTCCCCTCCCTTTACTCAACAGAGAAGTATCTCTGAACACAAATTTCTTTCTCTCTTGTAGAAATCAGGGATGTACAATGTGCTGAATCTAATATGTTTTTGGCACCTTTTGCCAAGGAGTCTCCCAATTGCAGATTTTTATGCAAGTCTGTATCATCCAGAAGCACCAAAATAGATTCTGCATTATAATTAGAGATCTACAAATCAGTCTATTTGGGTAATTTTCAAAAACTAGTTTGTTCCTAATTAGCACTAAATTCCAACAGGGAATAGAGGTAGCCGGCTCTGTTAGCTGTGGTAACTGATTCTTTAGAAGAACGTCCTGCCATGGATCCTGATCTATAATATGGCAGATTAAGTTTGTTCTAGAAGGAGGTTCTATCAATTTCCCTTTTTTCTGTGTTGAAATAGTTTTCTGTTGTTCATCTAGAGAATCTCTGAGCGTATTCTTTCCGGAGAAGTTATCCTGAGGCGTTTTTAAGTTCTGAGGCCCCTTTTTAGTAAGTTCATCCAGGATCTTTAAGAGTCTTTTAAAGTTCATCTTGTTGTTTCGGTATGGCTTTTGAGCCTTCATATTTTTGCTCTTTTTTGGCTGGGTTGTCGGGTGCCTCTTTACCTTTTTTGTTCGCATAGGATTCCGACGCCTAGGTTTATTTATAGCTAACCGGTTTGTTGGAGGGACCTGGCCAGTAGATGGCAATAAGACCTGGGAATTATGATGTATTGATACTAAGGTGGTTAGAAGTGAGTTACATTCCTTCATACAGATTTTTAAATGTTCCAGCTCCGTTGCCAGCATAAAAAGCCATCCTTTTACAGGTAGTCCATTTAAATCGTCTAGTATACCACTCTGGTTCACTTTTGGAGCTTGTGTACCCGTTTGATCTACTAGATTGATAAAAGAGGAGTCTCTGCCCTGCAAAAATCGGGCATCTGTTTCTAGGGAGTCAGCAAGGGACTTTATATCCACTGTTGGAGTTTTGGCCAACGCCGAGTGTTGTGGGGCCAAGTCAGCCTGCACTTTATTATCTATAGCGTCTCTCAGTTGTTTAGCATCATGTTTATCATGCCTGTCAGCTAGCCTGATTTCATCTGCCAAGTTCATTGCCAGAGACTCCCTCTCCGGGCTACCTGGAAGTCCCTTATTTGATATAGACCAGTCCAAACAGGTTATAGTGTCTATCCATTCTCGTCCAGCTTTATTTTGAGAAGGAGAAGTAAAATAGCTTGTAATTTTTTGCTGGCCCTTTAACTCTAAGAAGGTGCTTTCGGCGTGGTGTAATGGAGATGAAAAAGCGGGCTGGAACTTTCCGCATTTTTCCCCCTTTTGTTTATTTTCTTTGGATAAGCTCTCTGAAGGGGGAGGAAGTCCTAAAACTTTCCTCTCCTTTCTTGTTAATACCATGAAGAACCTTCCGACTTCAAAAGTGAGAGTGCAGAAAAATAGAGAGGCTTTTTATTAGCTGATAGTGAAGAGTGGGAGGAATTCAGGCTTGCTCGTTTGTTTGCAAGCAGCCAATTTTCTTTTTAGACTCTTTTAACTCCCACTAGTTCTTCAGGTATGTTTGTAAAAATAATAAACCTTCAGAGAGATGGATTCATGAGCTAATTACCCATATATTACTGAGCCAACTAAGCCGCCGAGGAAAAGCTCACCCTTCGTCAGTGACCGGAACCGGAACATTCCAAATCAGTCTATTTCTGGCCCATGACACTTTCACCACTATCACTTTTTTTCTGTTTCTCTGCTGATTTTCCATGGTACCTGATAGCTCATAATTCATCTCCATCCGTAAGTCCATCCATGTCCACCTTTGTGCTTCTTTGAGTAATTGGGGTCTTGGGTGAAGGGGAAAGAGGAGAGCATGGAAATGATCAATCCTTCACACACATAGCATTTGGGATGCACGCAATAGATTGAGCCCCTCATGGAGTTAACTCAGAGGAAAGGAGGGATCCAAAGAGCTGGATACAGACCCTCCTTTACACTGAACCCACAGTCAAGGAGAGTACTGGCGGGACAGGAGCAAGCATACAAAATCACAAGCCTTGGTGGATGGGAACTAGAAGAGCACTAAAAGTCAAGCTCCTTTGGGCCACAGTAAAATACTCCTCTCCCTCCCCCCGCTATGGAGATTAAACCTGTAGAACATTTTCTGGAGGTGCATGTGAAAGGCATATTGGAAAAGCAAAGATGTTAATTGTAAAACTTTGTCAGGACAGTTACAATAATTTCTTAAAGATAACTGCAGGACAAGGAGACATCTGTTTGTAAATCCATCCATTCTAAATGTTTGTGATAGAGAAAACTCATAGGAATTAGAATAAATATATGCGTCACCATACCCATTTGGTTTGAAATCCTCCCTTCAGGACAAGGAGCACAGTCATAGCAACACACTTGATTCCCCAGCACAGCAATCATGTTATATCCCGGGTGGCAGCTCTCAACACATGTGGAACGAGGCAGCTCCTATATGTATCCACAAGGATGTATATATGATGAGAATAAACTTGCTAATCCTCATTGCAATGAATCTCCCTTCATCAATTTCAAACAAGAATACAGTAAGGTCTCCTCAGCTATGCTTGAACAAGGACTATTGGGCAGCTCAGGAAAACTTCCCAGCTAGAGAAGAATTGCCAGCTTCCTCTATGCAATGTGATGGAGTTAATTTATTTTTTCATTCATTTGTTTAGGGAGGCTTTAGCAGAGCTTGGAAAAGTTACTTTTTTGAACTACAACTCCCATCAGCCCCAGCCACCATGGCCACTGGATTGGGCTGATGGGAGTTGTAGTTCAAAAAAGTAACTTTTCCAAGCTCTGGGCTTTAGACCACTTTTTTAGGCAAAGTTGCCTCTCAAAGTAGTTTACAACCATGTACAAATATAAATCCATACATTCCAACAATAAAAACAGATAAAACAATTCAAATACCCAGTTTTAGATCCTACAAACCAGCATAACAACTAAATAACCCATCTAGATCAAAATAAAAGAATCTGAGAACCTATATTAGCCCTCAAAGGTCATGACAAAAATGTGTCTAAGGCCTATTTAGCAAAGGATGGGACTTACTCCCAGCAGTGTTTTATAGGATTTCTGCACCTCAGTACAATCCTATACATTGAGTTCAATGAGGTTTCTCACCTGTTTAAATTTGTGATTCCACACAATGGCACTTCCATTAACAACAAATTCTTTCCCTGCAGTAGCCTGGGGATCAATCCTTCCAACTCGGACTTTCTGGAAGGATTGATTGGGGAATGTTACCATATTGATGATATCATATCCACCTCTCAGGTCTCCTTTATCATCAAAAAATATTTCTTCTCCGGCACTGTTGTTGAAGTGGATGTTTCTCAGAAATGAGTGAAGCTATATTAGAGGAGATATAGTTGATAAACTGGGTGAAATAGTCAGAAATGGGAATAACATTTTCTTTCTGTAATTTGCTGAGTTGTAACCTGTTTACTCTTTGATTAATATCACTGATTTTGAAGTTGTGACAATTTCCTGTCTTCCAAAAATGCCAAACTTTAAAAATCTCTGTCTTGAAAAGAAATATATATATACACACACACACACACACGATATGTGAAAACTTTTATGGCACTTCCTCAATGAGAAGGGGGATAAATGCACCCTTTTTAGTTTAAAGAAAAGGTGAGTATGTGCAGGGAGGGGAATCTGATCAAGGTGTATAACATTATGCATGGTGTGGAGAAAGTGGACATTAGGGATACATTTTTTCTTCTCTCTAATAAGACTAGAACTTGGGAATATCCAGTGAAGGTGAAGGTTGGAAGCTTCACTGCAGACAAAAGCCAGTACTACTTCACACATAGTACGGCTATAGGTTTAGCTGCCAAACTGGATGGCTTTAAAAGGGGATTAGAAATGTTTGTGGAGGATAAGGATATCAATAGCTACTAGTCATGGCTGTACGGTACTTCTGGTATCAGAGTTGGTATAGTTCTGAACACCAATAGTTGGGGATCATGAGTAGAAAATGGCTATTGTGCTGTGAAATAAGGAGACAGCCCTGATCTTATTTGCCAAAGGAGCATTCTATTATAGAGCCAGCTCCCTTGAATGGCCTTCTTGTCTCAGGGAAACTGGAAGCTAGTGACATTGCTAGCCTCCCACAGTCTAGGGAAGAAAGGGTAGGAGATCTTGATCTTTGAGATGGAAGAGGCAAAAGTGAGTAGAGCAACACATATGAAGTTCACATTTGTACAATGGGGTAGTATGGTGTATTGGCCAGTATGGTGTAGTGGTTAGAGTGTCGGACTGGGACCTGAGAGACCAGGGTTCAAATCCCCACTCGGCCACAAAGCTTGCTGGGTGACCTTGGGCCAGTCACTGCCTCTCAGCCTAACCTACCCCACAGGGTTCTTGTTAGGATACCATCGGGGGGACGAGAACCATGTTTGTATGCCACCTTGAGCTCCTTGGAGGAAAGGTTTGATATAAATGCAATAATAAAATCAATAAATAGTTTCTTTATGGGCTCAATGCCCTCTGTATCCTCGATCCAGACAAGCAAGAAGAATTATTAGAATTCATGGACACATTCCAGTCAGGCAAAAAAATGCTCAAAGAGGCCCTAAAGCAAGGCAGGTGAGGGGTGTGGTTCTGGAGGGTGTGTGGCCTGAAGAGCATCCTGAGGACCAGATACAGAGGCCTGAAAGACCATGTTTCATCCACAGTTCTGAGGTTCCCCCTCCCTGCCTGGTACAGTAAGCAATTCATTTTACTTCACTTGCCACTGTGAGGAATAGAAACTTACTTGCCATGGCTGAACTTTGAAAAAATTCCAGTTGACTCCATTCCCCATTGCTTTTGGTTTAGATTCTAATAAATGCAGGGCATGCAGGGCATGGAGGGCATGTGCTACAGCATAGACCGCATTGTAGATGCCGTAGCTCTGGCCAGTCATTCCTGTTTCAAACACAGTTCCAGGTAGGCTCTCCAGCTTCTCCTGCCCAGTGCAGTTTTCCTTGTTTAGCGCATATAGGTTGTATTGTGGGAGTGAACAGAGAAACACACTGTGCCAGAACTCATGGATGGAAAAAAATGTCATTTTGAAATGATTTATGGTCTCAAGATATTCCTGAAATCCTGGCACCACATTTGTGTGGAGGGCAAAGGACAAAGTGCCATTAAGGGATTTTGAAGTGAATCTTTCCCAAGGTAATGTCATTGTGACATCCCCCTGAGCTGTTATAATCCAAACTCTCTCAATTGGAACCATCTGAAATTCATAACTTTCTAGAATTATTTGTAGACCATTCATAGACTGTCGGTCCCCATACACAAGGATCACATTAAGGTTCTTCAACCAGAGAATAGAAGCTATGCTATGTAAAATTAATTTAAGAGACTTGTTTATAATGTAACTTTTCACTATTGGAATGGATTGTGTAAAAGAAATGCAAATATTCCTCTCAATGAGCCTCGGTCTCAGTGTTCGAAGAAATGTTTCTCCACTGTCATCATCTGGGATGAGGAGGCCAATCCAACGCCATCCAAAATATTCCAATAGCTGAACAATCCCATCAAACTGAGGGGTTTCATTTGGAACCATCCGGAAGAAAGAAGGGAACTGAATTTTGTCACTCAACATGGGGTCAAAAGAGACATAACTGAGCTAACATGGAGGAAGAGAGAGACACATACTTTAAAAGTGCCAAATGTTATAGGTTATTCCTGAACAGAATACTCTTTTCTAAATTCACTGAACTTCACCCTTGTAGCAGGCCAAATCTTCCTTTTTGCATAGGGACTACTGTTACTCTCAAGGTAAATACTCATATACTCAGAATGGATTCTAGGCAGCTCAATCAACTAATAGTTGAAACTGCTGTGATACTGATTTCTGGGACAGAGAAAAAGCAGAGCTCATGAGAAAACAGGCTACAGAGAATTCTGGCCCTCTAATTACACCTAACCTACAGGAATCATCACAACAGGACAGTCAACTGAGTACTCTGTATAATATAATCAAGTATTTTCACTGTACTATTTTTTCCAGCTTTCTAGCTAAGACACTGGTAGGGGACCCACTCTTCTTCATATCCCAAAGTGTGCATCAATTCACATATGTATGAAGACACACCTGTGGAATCTTGTAGACATTTAAGATGTTTGCCATCTGGATGGAGTTTGGGGAAGTGAGTCCACCAATTATGGCCACGAGCTTCTTCTCCCTGACACATTTGTAACTGGGGGGATTATCTTGTCCTGAGAAGAGTAGATCCAGAGTGTTGCTATAGGCTATTATGGGATTAAAAGCATTTTCATAGATCTTGGATCCTAGGGTGGTGTTGGGTAACAACATTAAATTCTTGTTGATCTCATGAATGGAAAACACAAAGGCAAGGACAAGCTGGTAGTATTTAGGCATTAATCTGAAAAAAATATAATCATAATTTGATATGCTTGCACAAATGTACAGGGTTTCAAGAAAGGCCAGAGTCTATCTGTTCTGCCAATGGGAGCTGATATTCTTTTAAACAGATCCAGGTAGGCAATGAAATTTAATACCAGATGAGGTAATTAACAAGGTTTGTTCATGAGATGAGAACTAACATATTAAACGGCACTAACAGAGCAGATACAACCCAACCTCAGCTGCTGGGAGACCCCTTAGTAGTTGTTGTCAGAAATGGTTGAACTTCTGTGGAACAGGAACAAGATTTGGAGTCTATGGACTTTAGAAATAAAATCTATTGTTTGGAACTCAATGTTATCTCTGAAGAAATGAATGAAGATTCTAGAGATAAAGTTATCAATGGCATGGATAATCTTCTGGACTGGAATGATGTGATGGAGCCCAATATAGAGAAAATCTATGGAATTAACTGCAGCCATGTGACAATGGAAAAACTTTTAAGAGATGACCCAGTGTATTTTGAAAAAAAGAACAGAGATATGATTTTACAGCAGTATTTCAGCAACCTATTCAGAATGGATGGCAAGAAAATATTTGGGATAGAGGTAATCCCCATCAGACTCTTACTATATGACTATGGCTTTGACAGCAAGATTATTATGGAATACTGATAATGGAAGATTGGATATTGAAATTACTGGACTTAACAAGACTACTGAAGATGGAAGATGGAAAATGGAACTAATAGAGATAATAGAACAATGGCTACTGAAATTATTGAACCTAACAGATTCTGATGTGATGGATTAATTGAAATGTTTATTTTGACTATGGTTATGACAATAAGATTATCATAATTAGTAATGAGATGGATTAATCGATATGCTTATCTGGAAAAAAAAATTGATAGATATATTTCTTAAAGAATTGAAACCTCTCTTTGACTTTTTGTGGAAAGAATAAAGTAATGTTTATGAGATTTGATGATTAAGTAAGATAACTACTGGAGGAAAGTGATTTTATAATATGACTTAAGAGACAGGATTGTTATATATTATAGACTTATAACTGATTTGATCTTTGACAAATGGGAAGTCAATATTTTACTCTTTATTTTTTATTTTTGTTTTTTTTTTCTTTTTTTTTTTTTGTTTAACTATTTTTGATTTTGTTTTTTGTCTTTGAATGTTTTATGATTTTGTCTTGTATGTTTTATGAAAATCTGAATAAAAATTATTGAAAAAAAAAAAAAGAAATGGTTGAACTTCTCTGACACATCAGTCACACACTTTCCCTCCTGCTGTTATTACATTAATAGCATGTGTTGGAGTCCCATATAAGCAGTCAATTGCTATCACTTATATACTAGTGGGCTGTTCCACCCCTTTGGCCTCATAGGTTGCATTAAGCATACCCACTCATGTTATTGGCCTACCAAAGCCAGTGTCGTGTCAGTCAAAATGAAGAATTTCCAAGCAGGAAGCCAAAAGAGATAAGCACATTCCATTCCCATATTTGCACTTCCTGGGCACATTCCTTTCCCATGGTTCTTCATTTGGGCTTCCTGTGGGCACTCCTTATATGATTCTTCTTGTCGTGCACTGCCCAGCCAGCCCCCACTCTTCTTGACAGTCTCTGTGGCCTGGAGCCTCCAGCCCCTTCCCAATCTATCTTTGGGCCTCTTGTACACAGGCCTTATATGTCTTTTCTTCCTGGATGTTTGACTCTGCCCAGTAGCCCGCACTGCTCCTGCTGTATGTGACACCATCCATTCTTACACTCAGAATTAACTCTTTACAGGATACCACGTTAGGGCTTCTACCTAATGGCATATGCTTGCGTCATATAAATATATATATTATTAAGCAGTTTCAGACCCTTATTTGGGCTCCTAGTGTGGTATAGTTGTTAGAGTTTCAAACTGGGACTCTCAAGATGGAGGTTAAAATCTCTAATCATCCATGAGACTCCCACATGTTGGCTTTAGACAGGTCACTCGCTCTCTCACCTTTACCTAACTCACAGGGATGTTCTTTTGGGGATGAAAATTGGGGTTAGAATGCTGCATACACCGCCTTGAGCTCCTTGGAGAAAATGTGGGATATAGATAAGGTAGTTGAATAGATAAATGAAACCTCAAAAAATTTCATCATATGGAAGAGAGAGCACCCTGTAGAGGAAGCACAAGAGTCTCCGCTTGGTTTAAATTGACTGGCAATATTAAACAGTAATACCTGAACAGCAGCAACATTTTCTAGCATAATGGCAGTTTACTGAGGGAGTTGAGAGTTACAGGCCACATTCACACCAGACATTTATTCCACTATTATTCCACTTTAAACAGTCATGGCTTCCCCCAAAGAGTCCTGGGAAGTATAGTTTGTGAAGGGTGCTGAAAGCTGTTAGAAGACTCCTGTTCCCCTCACAGAGAGCTACAATTCACAGAGCTTTCTGGGAAGAGGAAATGAATGTTAAACCACTCTGGCAAACTGTAGCTCTGTGAGGAGAAGAGGGGACTCCTAACAACTCTCACCACCCTTCACAAACTACACTTCCCATGACTCTTGGAGGGAAGTCATAACTGTTTAAAGTGGAATAAAGGTCGGGTGTGGCCACAGATGAGAACTCCACCATGGCCCTGTCTCTGGACCCTGCATTCTCCATTGTCTGAACCCTGTTTTCTAGACCACCAGAACAATTGTAATTTATAACATGCATGCAAGCAGGATCCACAACATTGTCAGGCACCCACTAATTATGCTGAAAAACTGACAGAAAATGCCACTGTCCACGATATGCAGCTTTGTGGTATGTTACTTACTTGTGGTTTATGCTGATGGAGACTTCCCTGCTTCCAGATTAGCTTTAAATATTGTTTTTTTTTTCCTAAACAGAAATTTGAATATAGCTATTTTGGATCTATACAGATTGTTGAGGTTAATAAACTTGAGTCCCATAGACTAGCAGCACAATGTCATATAGATTAACAGTGCAGTGTCATTTATGATTACAGTATAAGTGTGCATAGCATTGCAGGTTTTGTGTTAGTTCATAAAAAGTGAATGCATGACTTATCTTGGGTACATTTCATGGCTCTATACTGGATGGTTGGTGGCTGAATGTTGAAATAGACCCTATTGAACTGATTGTGCATGGTATGATATGAACATTTTAATCATAGTGCCACATCTACACTGGCCCATTGTCACATTCTAGTCATCACTGAATGCAGCATTCACCAAGTGATGGATCTGTCTATGGAAAGCAGCCTTCAGTCTAATTCCACACTTGAACAGTTTCATCATGTACTAAATTACTTCAGAATTATGTAATGCAGCCCATGTCTCATCTAATCTGAATTATTTAATGAATCTTAATTTTTGTTACGATCCTGTAGAAATTCCGCGTGGCTGTACTGTAAAGTTGGATAAAGGGACCTCTGCAATTACCATAGATAGAAATTCCCCAATTATAATATCCTCTCTGAAGCTAGGGATCTTATATTGATCTGTTAGTTGCCAAAGGCACATGGAGTTCAAATTCTCACTGAAAATCTGAGGTGGGAGTAAGACAAAGCATGGCAGTGACAAAATCATGTTATATGCCCAGATACTTGGCGCCCTGTTCAGTTTCTGCTCTGACATCATCTCCTATATAGATCATGTATGATTATTAGCTCACCTAAACCTACAGAAAATAACCCACACTTTCTTGTTGTTAAAGGTTTTCCTGTTGAAAAGACTCCAAACTGAGCCTTTGGTCTAAGGGATAACACATCAAGACACCATTAGACAAAGCTCCCAGTCTCAGGACAACAGCCTAGTTATCTAGGATTTGAAAGAAATCTTTATAGGCTGGGTGTAACATACTGACTTAAAGTAGGCTGGTTTTGCAATTAATATTTCATGTTGCTTCTGGTTACCTGTTTTACAGGAAACCAAATTCAATCATAGTGATTTTGATAATTACAGGATAATCACTTTTTTCCCCATAGTCCCTGAACAAAGTCCCCATACTGTTCAAGTTACTACACAAGTGGAGAGAACATGTGTGATCTCAACGTAGCCAATATCTATCCTTCATCAGGCCAGGCCAGCAGCAAAATTCAATTAATTCCTTGGGGATCACAGGGCATGTTGGGTATTGGGCCTGAATTTCTGCATAGATAGACAGGGAAATGTGTAGAAAGGGGCCACAGCTGACCAGCTATGCTGTGTAACAAGTGTGACTTGTCAATTTATCAGATCAGATGACATTTCTCTTTTGCCACATCCAAGGTCTTAGCTGAGCAGCCTTCTCCACACTCTCTTCCTAAAGCAGGCAGACAATTGTTTACTGTTACTGCAGCTGTGTACCCACCCAGATCTGATCCAGCCCACAATCCAGAAGCTAAATCATTGATTAGGAGTGGGTGGGGAAATGAGAGGTTGCATCTCTTCCCTCCCTCTCAACTGAATGTTTAATGAGGGGCTTAACACTACATTCAATCCTGTTGCTGCTGCTATGCCAGCACATTCCCTCAGGGGAAGCAGACCCCTGCGTATATTAGGATTGAACCCTCAATTCAGACCATATAGCAGGATTGAACCCTTGAGTGAAGAGTTCAGTCCTGCTGGGTACTGCTTTGTCAGTGTGTTCCCAGCAGGGAATGCCCTGGTGAAGCACACCCTGTAGAAGCTGTCTCTGTCTCACTCTCCCCCCACACCTGGCCACCCCATCTTTTGACTGCCCCAGATCCCTCTGGGTGGGACAACCTGACCCGAGGAGATCCAAGTCTGTCTCAACCTGATCTGGCAGAAGTCCACATTGGCCTGAATCAGGATGATTCAGTTCAGGATCCAGCTGTCAGACAAATTGATTTTACAGCCCTAAATATTACCACCCCTTCAGTCATGACATATTTTCATTGTATTGATGTTCAGGGTAGGGCTTGTTATATCTGTGTAACATCCAGTTGTGTGGGTAGGTGGCGGCGGAGACCACTGATGAAAAGGCATGAATTTGGTCTGGTGGTGTTAATGATGGTGGCTTCATTTCTCCCTTTTTTTGTTGAAAAGCTATCTGGGAGGGAAGAGTCTGGCTATCTTCATCCCCCCACCAATTGTTAAAAGTAAACTCATCTGCCTGGTCCAAGAGGTCCCTGTTCCACAAAACAGTTTCCATCATTTCAGCTTCTGTAATGAAAGAGCCATTCCTGTCCCTGTAGGAGAAATCCTCTTTATGTTCCAAAGCTCTTCACACCTCCATCATCAAGGTGGGCTCTTGTCATTTTCAAGGAACCCTTCTCAAACACATGAAAGTAGCTTTCCTCCCTTCTGACAGGCATCCAAATGGATACCTTTCCCAATTTCACCCCTTTATGTTTTTTAAGTTTGTTTTTAATATGTTTTGTTTTAATATGTTTTGAAAGATGTTTTGTTTTAATCGTTTTAAAGTCTTTTGTTTTTAAGATGCTTTAAAGTGCTTTTGGTGTTTTTGTTTGCTGCTCTGGGCTTCTTCTGGGAGGAAAAGATGGCTATCAATCTCTATGTGTGTGTATTATGTGCCTTCAAGTTGATTGCAAATTATGGCAACCCTATGAATCAGCGACCTCCGGTAGCATCTGTTATGAACCGCCCTGTTCAGATCTTGTAAGTTCCGGTCTGTGGCTTCCTTTATGGAATCAATCCATCTCTTGTTTGGTCTTCCTCTTTTTCTACTCCATTCTGTTTTGGTTCTGGTTTAATTTGTTCTAACACCCAGTTATTGGTCTTTTTCGCAGTCCATGGTATCCTCAATGCTCTCCTCCAATACCACATTTCAAATGAGTTGATTTTTCTCTTATCCACTTTTCTCACTGTCCAACTTTCACATCCATATATAAAGATCAGGAATACCATGGTCTGAATGATCCTGACTTTGGTGTTCAGTGATACATCTTTGCATTTGAGGACCTTTTCTAGTTCCCTCACAGCTACCCTCCCCAGTATACAGTATATCCATGGATGGCCAATGATAAGCATCCATCTCCCTCCAAAATAAGCCCTTTCAATCTTTACAGTCCTTAATGCTTGTATTTTTTTTCTTAATACTGCTTTTACTATCTGTATTATGTTTATATTCTGTTTCTGTACTCCACTTTTCATATCGGTTTATTGCTTAGTTTATTGAGCCTTCTAAAAATTAGCCTATTTTACTTCTGGACTCCTTCATGCTTGCGTTTTTTGTCTCAGTACCACCTTTACTTTCTGTATTATTTATTATTTATTTATTTATTATTTCAATTTATATACTGCCCTTAGCAGAATAGCTCTCAGGGCGGTGAACAAACAAGGTAAAATACAATATATCATGGTAAAAAATCACAAAAACATGTACAAACAAACAACAGAAAGCACAACAAAAACAAATACAACACAAATTAAGAAGGATACATATTAAAAATAGAAAGATTAAGAAAATTAAAAGATTAAAATGCCTGGGAGCATAAAAAGGTCTTTACCTGGCGCCGGAAAGATAGAAGTGTAGGCGCCAGGCGTACCTCTTCGGGGAGGCTGTTCCACAACTCAGGGGCCACCACAGAAAAGGCCCTAGATCTAGTAACCACCCTCCAGGCTTCCCGATGAGTTGGTACCCGGAGGAGGGCCTTAGATTCTGAACGAAGTGAACGGGTAGGTTCATAGCGAGAGAGGTGTTCCACAAGGTATTGAGGTCCCACGCCATGTAAGGCTTTATAGGTCAAAACCAGCACCTTGAATCTCGCCCGGAAGCAAATAGGGAGCCAGTGCAGACGCGCCAGAATAGGTGTTATATGCGAAGACCGACTGGTCCTCGTCAATAGTCTGGCAGCCGCGTTCTGCACCAGCTGAAGCTTCCGAACTGTCTTCAAGGGCAGCCCTACGTAGAGCGCATTACAGTAATCCAATCTTGAAGTTACCAGAGCATGAACAACGGAGGCGAGGTCGTCCCTGTCCAGATAGGGGCGTAGTTGGGCTACCAGACGAAGATGGTAAAATGCATTCTGTGCCACCGAGGCCACTTGGGCCTCGAGAGACAAGGAAGAATCGAAAAGAACCCCCAAACTACGTACCTGTTCTTTCAGGGGGAGTGTAACCCCATCCAGAACAGGGTGAACATCCACCATCTGAGCAGTGAAGGCGTTCACCAGCAGTGTCTCGGTCTTGTCTGGATTGAGTCTCAGTTTATTAGCTCTCATCCAGTCCATTATCGCGGTCAGACAACGGTTCAGCACATCAACAGACTCACCTGAGGAAGATGAAAAGGAGAAATAGAGCTGCGTGTCATCAGCATATTGATGGCAATGCACTCCAAAACTCCTGATGACCGCACCCAGTGGCTGCATGTAGATGTTGAAAAGCATGGGGGACAAGACCGACCCCTGAGGGACTCCACAATGGAAAGTCCATGGTGTCGAGTGATGTTCCCCAAGCACTACCTTCTGGTGACGGTCCGCGAAGTAGGAGCGGAACCACTGCCAAGCAGTGCCCCCGACACCCAACTCCGCGAGTCTCCCCAGAAGGATACCATGGTCAATGGTATCAAACGCAGCTGAGAGATCAAGGAGAATCAACAGAGTCACACTCCCCCTGTCCCTCTCCCGACAAAGGTCATCATACAGGGCGACCAAGGCTGTTTCGGTGCCAAAACCGGGCCTAAAACCGGATTGAAACGGATCTAGATAATCGGTTTCATCCAAGAGCGCCTGGAGCTGGCTGGCATGTTTTAAATTCTATTTCTGTACTTCACTATTCACACTTTTATTGCTTGGTTGTACAGTATTTTTGATATTTTAGTATCATGCAGCATTGATTTTTATTTGGGATCATAAGCTGTTTGGCAGAGGAAGTTCCAGGCTATACATGTTTAAATAAAAGAATAACATGTGGTGTTCCAGTGATAAGCCTGCTTGGGTGGCACAAGTGGGGGGGATTGGATAACATTTTGCCAGAGGTCCCCTCACACCTGGTTCTGGCCTTTATTTTGTTGCTAGAATGTTAAAGCATATCATTCCATTTATTAAAATAAAAATAAAAATTGCCTTTCATGTGTCAGAAGAAATTGGGATAAAAAATGTCTGTTTCTTATCTTGAAACTTTTGTGTCAGGGCCTCCTGTAACAAAAAGGAGATGGACAGCTATATAGTACGAAATGTTGAAGAGTTATATTTTTATGATGAAGAAATACTGAGTCTTATTCCTATGGAGCCAGAAAGTAAATACATTTGGCTTTGCTATGTAAGTTAGTAGGGGTTTTTAAAAATATTAAAAATCAACAGCATAATAGTATTTCTCAAAAGAGGATTTATATTCTGATACACTTCATTTTGAGAATGGATCCCTTTTTAGAACATATGGAGATACTTATAAACTAGAAAGACACTGTCTTCAAGACTGCATAGGGGAGAGAAGCATCATATACACGATGAAGTGGATGTTAGTCCTTCTATGATCTAAATGTTTTAAAATGTTTAAAGAGGGTTAATAAACAATTAGCCAATTCATTTTAAAGATATTGTTTTTATAATAAAATCTAATAAAGTTTACTTTAATAAAATAAATATATTCATCTTATATACAGTACATTGGATGTTTTATATTATTCACACTTAATAGGTGTCATGAACTGTAGCTACCCCAGAAGATGACCTATGAATTTAAAACACATTAGGAAAGTTTCAAAAATAGATATGCTTTATTCAGAATCTCTATTTTCCTCATGGTTTTCATGGCTTTCTAGAAATAAAAACATCTGAAGAGTTAAGTGTTACTCTCTTTTTTTCCTTACTAACTGCTCTCTGGTGTTCAGATCGGGTCTCATTAAAATAATATAGCATTTGGGGAGGAATATACAACCTAATAAACCAGAACTAGAGACTAAGATAGAGAAGATCTCCACAGCCACCATGTATTTCCCTTTGGTGCTCAGGTAGGATGGAACAAAGGATGCCCAAACACTGCAGAAAACCAACATGCTGAATGTGATCAGTTTGGCTTCATTAAAAGTATCAGGCAACTTCCTGGCAAAGTAGGCTACAGTGAAGCTGGTGATGGCCAGAAGACCCATGTAGCCCAGGACAATGTAGAACATCATGTCTGAGCCTTCATTACATTGCACTATGATCTGACCAGTCTGGGAATGCATGTCAAACTCTGGGAAAGGAGGAGAGGTTGTCAGCCACACAACACAGATGCCAGTTTGAATAAGAGAACAGAGAATGATGACTGATACTGCCAGTCTCTTCCCAATCCATTTCCTTATCTTGTTTCCTGGCTTGGTGGCCATGAATGCTAGAACTACAGTGATGGTCTTGCCCAACACACAAGAAACTGCAATAGAAAAGATGATTCCAAAAACTGTTTGTCGGAGAAGACAGGTCATTTTCTGAGGTTGGCCAATGAATAGGAAGGAACACAGAAAAGAGAGAAGCAGAGAAGAGAGCAGCACACATGTGATGCCCCAATTGTTGGCTTTGACAATGGGAGTGTTGTGATGTTGAATGAAGCTCCCCATCACCAAAACTGTGATAATGGAAAAGAAAAAGGCAAAGAAAGCCAAAACTGTACCCAAAGGTTTGTTGTAGGATAAATAGGTGACAGTTTTGGGGATACACTGATCCTTTTTTTCATTTGGAAACTGATCTTCTGGGCACTTATCACATTGGTTGACATCTGAAATTAACAAAGAAGCTTTTAACATTATCAAAATTTTAAAAAATCACCTTTGGCTATTACTTCTCATCACTGAAGAATTGTGTGTTATTACTGAAAACAAAATAGTGGAATCGAGCTCCTTCAACGCTCCCATTAGGAATAAGTGAAACCCATATCAGGAGTGTGAGTTCTAAATAATATTATCCAAACAACAGATTTATCCATACAACAGATTTCTATTGGCCTAGACATGGCCTATATGCCTTTCTGCATATGTGCTGTGCTTACAATCACTCAGCATCATGAGTATGTGATATTTATAGTGAAATACTCTAGGGGATGCTTGCATATGTTTTTGTTTACATATGCTCCTCATTATGGGTGTCAGGTTTCAGGGTGCCCCTGAGCAGAATACCCTGAGTGGGGGACCTCAGTGTCAGAGTGTATCCTGCATGGCTATAGTGAGCAATACTAGTTCTGGAACAAGTTGTGTCCTGAATGGTTGCAGTCAGGGAGAAAGCTTCCATTTTAATCATCCCCCATGTCCCTATCATTGCTACATAGAATGCAAGAGAGAGGCAATGAGGAGTAGCTAAACAGTAGTAGTAGTAGTAGTGGTAGTAGTAGTAGTAGTCACTTGATACCTGAAGGTCCCCAAGCGACTTACTCAATATTTCTCTTAGCCAAGGTGGCAAGAGTAAATGATTTTAAAGGGACCTAGTGACCCTAGTTCACAGTCAGGCATCACCAGATGTGGGGTCTCCCAGGGCCGTGGTACATTCTCTTGTACCCAAAGATAGTTCATGCTGGCACCAGGCACAGTCTTATATAGTCCTAATGCTCAATAAAGTCTTTACAGATTTTGATGTGATTACAGAAGTTGGCTTTATGTAAAGAGATGTGAAGCACCAATATATTACAGGAATAAAAAAATCCTTCTTTTCCTTGTTCTGGTGCTAACAGTTCTAGATTGTTGCTCAGAGAAAAGTGTGCTAGCAGAAAAGGAGAGAAAAAGACATTCTAGTGAAAGCACTTGTGAGGATGTATGTGGCCTATAGTCCTTCCATTGTTGAAGACAAATATATTTTCTTGTCCTAGAGCAAGGTTGGGGAACATGTGGCCCTCCAGATGGACTACATGGACTAAATCTCCCATCAGCCCCAGCCAGCATTGTCAATAGTCAAGGATAATGGATGTTGTAGTCCAGCAGCACTTAGAGGGCCACAGGATCCCCCCCCCGTCCTAGGGATGAAATGTGGGAATTAGAATAGGGCAAAATTTAAAGCATTTGGATTCCCCCACCCCCCACAATGTGGCTTAACATTGTCATCCTTACCAATATGGTCTGAAATCCTTCCTTCAGGACACTGAGCACAATCATAGCAACAAACTTGTTCCCCCTGCAGAACGATTCTGCTGTATCCAGGCTGGCAGCTCTCAACACACTTGACACGAGGAGGTATCTAATGGCAACCAGAAATTAAAATGTTTACGGTGGAAATAAACTGGTTTCTCCTCAGCACTATAATTCTCAACTCTATACTTTTTGCAGAGAAAACAGTGCCCAAAGGAAAGTGGCTATCCCCAATTCATCAAATCATTCCACACTAATTTTTTTATTATGGTATTGATGTGGAACATATGTATGATTAAGGCAGGATACTGCTTGATGTATTTTGTTTGCAGTGTTACATTTTTCTTGTCTCTGCATTAGTCCTTTGTTGTGAGTCCCTCCAGAACACCTACATAAAGAACTTTGATGGAAACTTTGCTTGAGGTGGAAAGGAGCCACCCAGGGAGGCTTTGAAAGCCATTTGCAATCCTCTCTGCTCTTCTCTGATGTCTGTTTGTGATCCTCTCTGCAATCGTCCCTGGTCTACTCTGACGTCGAAGGTGCAAAAGAGAAGTGCAGGAAGGATTTTAAAACCTTTTACTGTGCTCTCCCTTTTAACCTCCGATGTCACAGGTTGAAAGGACCAGTGTAGGGCAGGCTTTGTGAACCTTCCTGCACTCTCTGTTTCAACCTCTAATGTCAGAATTTTGGCAGGTGCATGAGACAACCCACATGTCAATCATGTGACATCATAATGACATCATTTGGTTAAGAAGTGGTTTGCCCCACCCACCTGTCAATGTTGGCTCTCAGGGTGGGGCCAGATAAAGATCTGGCCCCTACAGCCAAAAAGTTCCCCACCTTTGTTTTAGATCCATGTGCAGTAGTGAAATTTTCTTTCCGTGCACAGATGACTGCAGGTCTCAGAGCTAGTATAAGCAACACACAATGGAGAGGGGAAGAATGTGCAATCTCATTCCCATTTCACAGATAGAGAGAAAGAAAGGACAGCCATCATCATCAAGGCCGAGTCTTGTTTGATAGCTATGGTTGATCCTGGGGTCTTGTATTATTTTCCATGGCACAGCAGAGGGCTGATTGCCTCACCAGTGTTAGATACCCAGGGACATTCAAAGCAGCGTTCTGTTTTTTATTTGATCAATATCATTTATAGATCTATTTATCTTCTAGCCATAAGAAAGACACATACCTGATTAAACTTGTTATTCCACACAATTTTTCTTTCATTAATGGTGAACTTTTTGCCTGCAGGATCCTGGGTGTCCATTCTTCCAACATGGACTCTGTAGAAGGATCTATTAGGGAACATGACCCAGTTGATGATATCATATCCAGCTGCTACATCCCCATTCTCATCAAAAAATATTTCTTCTCCAGCACTGTTGTTAAAATGGACATTTCTCAGAAATGGGCGAAGCTAGAGGAGAGGTGAAAAAAGGTTTAGAAAACAGGTTAGAAAGTGAGAAATGGAGATGGGGCATTGCTCAGTGACCAATCACATGGTTTCCATTCAGAAGACCCGGGGATGGGCTGATCTGTCAATTCTGGTTCTCTCAGTTTCTCTTTTTTGCCATCTTAAGTTTAGCTCTCCACTTTTCCTTATCAGTCCTCATGAAAATTCACCAGCATTTTAGGGCAAATTCATCCTAATAAACACATTTTTGTATACAAGCTTGACAAATGTTCACATTTTTAAAAAAGAAAGTTTCTGTAATATAACACATTTATATGTTATTTTAACCAATATATGTACTTTTAGTATATACACACCACTTAGGTAGAAAACTGCATTGAAAAATGCAGAGAAGTATGAATTTTGAAGGATGGCTATGTTGGTTTGTGTATTTTTTTAATGTGCTGTTTAGGTGGGTTCACCTTTAAATGTGAATTAAATTGAATATCTCTCCCATCTCTAAGGAGGTCCTAGCTTCAGTCCCTGCATCTCCAAGTAGAGCTAGGTAAAGATTCCTGTCTGAAACCCTGAAGTTTCTAGAAGCTGGAATAGACAGTACTCAGCAATAGATGGACCAATGGTCTGACTCAGTATAAGGCAGCTTTCTTTATTCCTGGAATTTGCTACATGGTGACCTTTGAGATAACAAAATCTACTTGCCAGTCTATTAATGCAATCAGATGTGAACTTGCAATATTTTGTAGTTTGACAAATACCAGACTTTTAGCCTGAATGTATTCCGCCAGGCCTTGAAGACCTGGCTTTTCAGACAGGCCTTCGGGACTTCTGGGGAGGGTTAATCTTTTTGACTAATTACCTGCTACTCTGAACTGTCACTGTTTTACTGTTTTATTGTTGTACTGTATTTATTATGATGTATTTTAATTGAGTTGTACGTCGCCTAGAGTGGCCATCGGCCAGATAGGCGACTTATAAATTATTATTATTATTATTATTATTATTATTATTATTATATTTAGTAGCCTATATTGAGGGACAGATGAACACTATAAAAAGTATGACTGAGTGCAGCCTATCATTAGAATTCCCCAGGAAGCTCTCCTTGGGTGGCTTTCAGATGTGTCTTATCAAAATCTGGCTACCTTGAGAAGGAAACTGCACTGGAATTACTGGTTTATGAACTTTCTCATGAGAAGTTCCTCTATATGGGTGCATGTCCAAGATGGCCCAATCCATACATGAGGATTTTCTCAGATGCAGCTTTAATACTCCACTGGACTGCAGTTTGTATGAGGAGGTGAACTAATTGATGTTTCTAAAAGGACCTAATGAAGTATGTCAAAGCAGAGCTTGGAAAGGTTATTTTTTTAAACTACAACTCCCATCAGCCCCAGCCAGCATGGCCATTGGATTAGACTGATGGGAGTTGTAGTTCAAAAAAGTAACTTTTCCAAGCTCTGTGTCAAAGCATGTTGTCAAACAGGATCAGACCAAAGACCCATCTAGCCCAACATCCTGTTCTGACAGTGGCTAGCCGGATGCCTATGGGAAGCTTGCAAACAGGACATGAACGCAACAGCACTTTCCCCGCTTGTGATCCTCAGCGACTGGTATTGAGAAGCATACTGCCCCTGATCCTGGAGGTAATATAAAAGCATCATGACAAATTGTCACCGATACCCTTATTCTCTATTAATTTGTGAAATCCCCTTTTAAAGCTGTCCAATTTGGTTGTCATTGCAACATTGTGCCAAAACAAATTCCATTGTTTAGCTATGCACTATTGGAAGAAGTACTTTCTTTTGTCTGTCCTGAATCTTCCAGAAACAGGTATCTATAAGCAGCAGAATCAAGCACAAATAGAATTGGCCTCAGAACAAACAGGAGGAAAATAGAGCAGATGCAGGAATAAGAGGATGAGGGATCATTTTAAATTACTAACAATAGATAAAAGTCCAAAGCAGAGAGACATGAGGATGTGGGGAAATTAACACTGAGGGGTGGAAAGGAATATTTATAAAGGAAACAGAAGAAACAACAGGAAAATGTCATACAGATAGTAAAGATGGATAACCATAGAGAAATTTAGTGAAATCAGTACTGAGGAAGTCAGGGTCGCTTACATCTAAAAGAGGGCTGAGGAAGCTGTGACCCTTCAGATATTGTTGGACTACAACTCCCATGATCTCTGACCTTTAGCCATGCTGACTGGGGCTCATAAGAGTTTGGAGTCCAAAAGCATCAGGAAGGCTACAAATTCCCTATCCCTGATCTAGAAAGCAGGCAAGAAAAATGTCAAAAGGGAAGAAGAAAAGGCCATGTCAAAGCTGTGCAAATATACAAACATTAACAAAGAGAGTAGAATGGAAGAAACATTGTAAAAGATAGTAGCTTTATTATGGGAAAGATAATAATGTGACAGGGGAGCCAAAGTGGTCCATGTTCATCAAGTAGCAATAAGAAATCAGAATTCAGAAACTAGAGTGGTATACAATGCTAGCCCTACTCAAAGCAGACCCATTAAAGTTCTGGAATTTCAATGGGTCTTCACTGAGTAGGACTTAGATTACTACAACCCCATGTTTTTACAGAGTTTCTACAGAATGATCGAGTTAATTAGAAGTGGTCCTAGAGCACACAGTATTCCTTTACATCCGCAGTGCAGAACCTCAGGCCCATGGACCTAATTAGGCCCATCAGTCCTGCCCAGAAGTCCTCCCCATTTGGCTAATGAGACTATGGATTAACCTGTGCCCACTTGCCCTATGCCTGATTCCATATATGAGGTCAGATGTGTGGCAGGTAAAGATGTAGCTTCCTGCCAAAATCAGGGCTTGCAGGCATTGCCGATCAGTGGCAGATCCAGTTCCACCTCTCCTGCTTTACATGTTTAAAAACCCCAAGCCTTTGATTGCCAAAACACATCATTAGCTTGTCCATTGCATATACTGGTGCCATGTCAATATTGTTCAGCCAAATATTACATGTGTGAGAAAAGTGAAGATTGTGGTATAACATGCTGTCGGAATAAAAAAGCTGTCGCCCCTTTAGCAGAGTGTCCAAGTATTTTACAAAATCTCTGAACTCTTGAGCATCCTCTTTCATACAATTTCCTAGAGAATACTCACCAGTACAACGGTGAACTTCATTCTGTATGTAAGAAAGTCAGTTTAAAGCTCCACTCAGACATGGCATATATTATTCTTTAAATTCAAGGTACAGAGTATCATAACATGCCTACACCCTGAAGGACTGTACCAACATAATTGCTATTTCCATGCCCCCAACTGTGGGTTGTTGTTGTTTTGCTGCAATCCAACACACACTTATCTGAGAGTAAACCCCTTTATTTCCTTTTGTAATACAGCATTGTTAATTCATAGCATTGTTAACCTACTTTATATCATTGTTAATGTATAGTATAGGTGTTGGGGGAGAGCTTGCACATACCAACTGCAAAAAAGACCAATAATTGGGTGTTAGAACAAATTAAACCAGAACTATCACTAGACGCTAAAATGATGAAGCTGAGGTTATCATACTTTGGACACATAATGAGAAGACATGGTTCACTAGAAAAGACAATAAAATTGGGAAAAACAGAAGGGAGTAGAAAAAGAGGGAGGCCAAACAAGAGATGGATTGATTCCATAAAGGAAGCAACAGACCTGAACTTACAAGATCTGAACAGGGTGATTTATAACAGATGCTATTGGAGGTCCTGATTCATAGGGTCACCATAAGCCATAATCATCTTGAAGGCATATAACAATAGATACAATCAAAATGTGAATGAAAGTTGCTGTAAAATAATATAGACCTCCAGTTATGGCATTTAGAAAGTACTGGATCTTGTCTCATTTCATATTATATCATTGTGTTATGAAAATTGCTGTTTTACTTCTTTCAGACAAGGCAATCACAAACTCAGTTTTGCTCCATCAACGTATTTATTCATGCATTTGCTATATTCATTTTTGCTCAATTCCTTTTATCAGTATGTAGAAGGTGGAGGATGGAGGCCAGAGCTTGGAAAAGTTACTTTTTTGACTACAACTCCCATTAGCCCAATCCAGTGGCCATGCTGGCTGGGCCTGATGGGAGTCGTAGTTTAAAAAAGTAACTTTTCCAAGCTCTGATGGAGGCTTATATCCAGCTACTAGGTGGCATCTTGAATCCAAAAGCTCTGAGCAGTTCATTACACTTGCCACTTCCCTGGCAACCAACAGAAGCCATATCTTACCTGCCATGGCTGAACATTCAGAACATCCCCTATGGCTTTATGCCTAGACTTTGATGAATACATGGCATGGAGAGCATGTGCTATCACATGGACCGCATTGTAGATACTGTAGCTCTGTCCAGACATTTCCATTTCAAACAATGTTCGAGGGAGACCCCCCAACTGCTCCTGCCCAGTGCAATATGGCATGTTTACTTCATACTTTGGGAGTGAACAAACAAATATAGTGCACCAGAATAGCTCAATAAAAGAAATTGAAGACTGATACGGATTTATGCTCTCAAGAAAATCCTGAAATCCTGGAACCACATTTTTGTGGAGTGCAAAGGACAAAGTACCATTGAGGGATTTTGCTGGAAATTTACTCCAAATGAAAATAGCTGTGAAATCCCACTGAGAGGTTATGAGCCAAACCTTCTCCATTGGATGCCGATCAACAAATTCACTGAAGTTTAAAACTATTTGTAAACCAGCCAAAGAGTGAGCATCCCCATAAACAATTATCACATTGATTTTATCCAACTGGAGTGTAAACATTATCCTTACATAGTATTTAGCACGGTTTTCAGGTATGTGACTGGTCACTACTGGAATTGATTTTGTTACAGCAACACAAATGCCACTCTGGGAGAGTTTTAGTCTCAAAGTTTGATGAAATGTTTCTCCACTGTCATCATCTGAGATGAGAAGGCCAATCCAATTCCATCCAAAATGCTGCAATAGCTGAACAATCCCATCATATTGAGGGTTTTCATTTGGACCCATCCGGAAGAAAGAAGGGAACCGAGTTTTATCACTCAACACAGGGTCAAAAGAACCGTAAGTGAGCTAATAACAATATAGATATTAATAATTTTAAAACTGTGAATACCTCTTTGTGTTTGAACAAAAACATTACTGCTTGAATTCACTGAATTTGATGTCCTAGTAAAAATCCAATTATAATTGTATAATTGAAGTAGCAACACTTGCTGCTTTCTAGGTTCATTCTTCAAGTGGATTCTGAGCAGGAAGGTGGAGAAGGCCAATCACTCATGCTTTTAATTTGTGATACTAAATACTTGGATTTTATCAGAGCCTAGGAGAAAGTGGGCTAAGGGAGAGCTGAGGCCCTCTCATTCAAAGAAACTCACATAAAATACAGATTGAGATGACTTCAGGACTGAGTAGTCTTTGACCCTTTTACTTCTGAGACAAATGCAAGGGGAGGTTGGAAAGGGACCTACATTAGTCAATTGCATCTATACAACATCTCTGCATCTATACTGAAGACAAATACCTGTGGAATTTTGTAGGTATTTAAGATGTTGGCCATCATTATTGAGCTTTGGGAGGTAAGTCCACCAATAATAGCCATGAACTTCTTCTCCCTACCACATTTATAATTGAAGGGAGCCCGATGTCCTGTGAAGAGAAGATTCAGAGTGGCCCAATAGGTTAGCATTGAATGGAATGCATTGTCGTAGATATCTGAGCCCAGTGTGGTGTTTGGTAAGAGACAATTATTCTTGTTGATCTCTTGAATGGCAAAAACAAAGGCGAGGACATGCTGGTAATTTTTTGGCATTAACCTGGAATGAGATTTTCACCGGTCATGTAGTCCCACAACCTTTCATGAGATAAGTGCATTTTATTTCCATTAAACCCTAGCTGTAGGCCTTCCAGCAACAATTCTCATCAACCCATTTTTCATATCAGAGAAACATTCAGTGCTGTTCTCTCCACATTTAGAGGTGCAGCTACGGCTGGACCTTAGGGATGAAGCAGAGATGTTAAAGCCTGGGGGGGGGGAGGGTCCAAAGGCCTGATCCTGGAATCTGGGGGCGGGGGCTCTAAATAACCAGCCACAGAGCAGGTGATGATGACAATGAAAAACAGGTCTGACATCAGCACCTGAGCCAGCATATACATGTCAAGGCAGATGCAGGTCACTACAGCATCCTTTCTTCTTCTCCTCTTTTTTAAAAAAATTGGTGCATGTACATGGTTACAGAAACAAAACAAAACCAGTTTGCTATCCCTAGTCATTTTTTAAAAAAAATAAAGACTCTAAACACATGCAGTTTCACATTTTCATAGCCCCATAATGACTACAGAAATAAGATGGGGGTTTGCTTCTGGCTGCCCTGATAATAGACACATAGAATAGCTGGACCACTCTCCTCCAGAGCTATTCAGTCATTCATATAAAGCCATCCCTATTGCCAACTGAGTAAATAAATTATACATAAAGAGCACAGTAAGGAACACTGAATGCTGTCTGTGCTGACTGGTAAGGAGGAGAGAGATGGAAGAGGCCAGCAGATCCATCTGCACATCACTCCCTAGCAGCCTTAATGACCGTGAGGCCCATGAATTTTGTTAGGACTGAGAAGGGGAGAGGAACAACAGCTGTGGCATATTGCCACTCTCTTTTTGTGGCTGTGGGTGTGTTTTGCTCAGTTGCTGTTATGAACAAGGGCTGGGAGTTTCTTACTGTCACTGCTTGTGAGCAACAATTCACATCTGTCAAGGTGAGGTCCTGGATAAGTTGGAGAGTGAGGGTGAAAGGGGTTAGGTTGCGCAAAGGCCACAGAGCGAGAGTCTGGTGGCACAGATTGGGGTCCTCTTTGTGAGTGAGTATAGCACAGTGGGGAGGACAGCCTGGCTGGGAGTCCAGAGTCTGTGAGTTCAAATCCCTGCTCGTGTCTCCTGGGTGTCAAGGGCCAGCTAAAGATCACTCCCACAGTGAGTGGCTTGGGGTTACGTGCCCTGCCACCTCTGCAGCCGTGGGCAAGCTGCATAGTCCCAAGGAGCCCAGTTGCCCCCCAGCTGGCAGTTGTGGACAAGGCAGGGGCTGGCTTGTGCAGCTGTGGCAAGCTGAGCAGGCCCTAGCCAGCTGGGGAGGACTAGCCTCAGAGGGAGGCAATGGTAAACCCCCTCTGAATACCGCTTACCATGAAAACCCTATTCATAGGGTCGCCATAAGTCGGGATCGACTTGAAGGCCGTCCATTTCCATTTTTGTGTGTGAGAGACAGAAGGGAAATGAGTGCGCTTCCATAGGTGAAAAATGGGGTGGGATCTGTTACTAAGGCCATTGATTGTTTAATCTGTTTCAATGTCCTCTGTTCTTTACCTAAGTATGTTACCTAAGTATCTTTACCTAAGCTAAATTGGAAACTTCATTTTTTCCCTCGTAGTTTTCCTTATGACAGAGGGTGGTATTCAATGTTAGTCCTACTCAGAGCAGACCCAATGATGTTAGTAGACATGGCTAACTTTGGTTCATTCATCTCAATGGGTCTACTCTGAGTAGGACTAACATTGGATACAACCCACAATTTTTAAAAAGTTTACCGTATTCATAACAAACCAGCTTCTGTAGTCACCTCAAAATTTCAGAGTTTGTGGCTGATTAAGGTTACAAGAACCATGACAAGGTGGGGCCTTTATCCAGACAACTCCAACTCTTCTTCATCACTACTGTTCCCTAGGTTTGCATAGTTGAATACAACCAAGAACTGTTAATTTGTTGCGGTTTGGACCTGTTTACATGATTTTGCAATCTTTGTATATATATTTTATCTATCAGTTTTTATTACTTTGTTCCCCACCCTGGGATAGAAAATGTTCAATGAAGAGTGGGCTATAAATACTGTAAATAAATATAAAACATGATCTTGGGCCAGTCTCTGCCTCTCAGTCTCATGAAAACCCTATTCATAGGGTCGCCATAAGTCAGAATCGACTTGAAGGCAGTACATTTACATTTAATCAGCTTATTACACCAGGCAAATGCCTGTATAGTTGCATATTATCCTGATGTTTGTTATGCCACAATGTAACAAAAAGTGACCATGTTTCTATGAATTTGTTTAATTAACCAGCAGCGGTTCTTTTATCATATGTTAATTTGATCATTACTACTATTGAGCAGAACACTGGTATGTTAATCTTTTCCAACTCCTTGGCAATGCAAATTCTTGCAGCTGTCAATACATTTGCTACTGATTCTAAATCTACATCAAGTACTCTAGATTTAGGATAGCCGAGAAGTAGTACTTTTGGTTCTAGATGTAGTATATAGCCTGTCATTTCAGCAATGGTGTCTTTGTTACCAAATAGTTTGAATTGATGAGCATTCCCAAAATATGTGTATATAATCAGCCCTTGAAAGCCCACATCTCCAGCGAATATCTTGAGTTGTTGGGTATATTTGCATTAGCCTGTACAAATATTAAATATTGGTATTGTGCTTTCAAATAATTTTCTTTTATATTTGTGGAAGTAGCTTTGGCAACATTTTGTCCCAAATGCATTTCCAGTCATTCACACCCATTTTAAACCTTAAATTTCTTTCCCATTTCTGCATAAAATTGTCTGGTTTGTTTTGTCGTTCTGTGATTAAGGTGTATAGGTCAATTACTAGCCCTTGCTATCAATTCTGAGGTTACCACGATTGCTGCTTATGACTACATGATTTGGGATTACACAAGTATTGTGATGCTGCCAACATGTCCTACAGAGAGGATTAGGGTGGGCTCTAGTTTTTGCATGTGTTATGTGTTTACACCCACAAGCTCTTCTCAGTAAAAGCATACAGCCATTAATTTGGGCCTTGGGAAGACCAAAGGGCCAGATGCTTTTAGGCGAGACACAATAAATATCTCTTTGGTGTGAATTGCTTGGACACAGCAAGACAGACACAGGCTTCACAGCTGCAGCATCAACTCCAGTATGGACACCCAACAAGAACTAAAGGACACATTCGAGTTAGAGTCCAACAACATTGGGAGGGCAACAGGATCCTCATCCCTTATTTATAAGGTTCCCAAGGTCCATCAACTGGAGCAAAGTGCAAATTAGTAGCTGGGGTAGGGGAACAACAAACTCTAGGGGTTAAGAAGCAGGGTGCTTCTGAATACATGGTCAGCCCAGAAATTTGATTTCAGTAGTAGAACTGAACAGTGTTCTCTGTCACACAAAAAACCACTTCCTTATCACAGCAGCTAAATTTAGAAGGAGAGGGGATCCATTTTGTTGTTAAACAAATGGTAGACAGAAATCTTTGCTGATCTAATTTAAATAACTCAGTAGATCTAAATTTATCTTTTGCAGAAATCCTTGCTGATCTAATTTAAATAACAGTAGATCTCAATTTATCTTTTGCCCACTCTTCCTCTACTGATGAGCTTACTCTTAGTTTACACTTAGCAGTTTTCACTAAACTAGATCAGATCAGAATGAGATAAATGCGATCAGATTTATCTTAAGAAGCAAACCATCCTCTTTAAAAAAAAATAGAGCCACTTACCATGCCATTGGGTTGGATTCTGGCAGATTTTTATAGCTGGGTAAAAACACTTCAGCAAGTACAACAGAAACAAATTCCCCAATGACAATGTCATATCTGGAGCTGGGAAGCCTGTTTTGAACTTTTGCTTGCCCACTGTAAGTGGAGTTCAAGCTCTGGCTGCACGTTGGAGGCAACAGGAGGAGGAGGAGCAGTAACAAAACCAGCCTGAATGCCAGCAAATGTCTCCTCCACTCCCAGCGCTGCACCTGCATTGTCACCTACACATCTATTGGTATTTTTGCCACTGCAATCAACAACTGCCTGGATAGGAACTGCAGAAAACCACCCATATAGAACTAAGCACCCTTTACCGATACAAAGATAACACTGATCTATGCTGGGAACTCCCTAGATTTGAAGAGAGGATTTTTAAATCATCAAACCCATGAAAAAATAAAATCCAACCTGGGCTTTTGGTCTAAGGGATGAAGTCAGAAAGATCCATTTGACAAAGATCTGTCTGCCTCAACTTAGTCTCTCTCCTTTCTGCAATGTGCATTGATCTGGCAGGAGTCTTTATAAACTATGTATGTATAGTATAACATAAGATACCGCATTGAATTCAATTGCTTTTCTTGTTAATTCTGACTAGCAATGAGGTGTTCATGAGAACAAGAGTTCATTGGTAGTGATTTTGATAATTACAGGGGAGCTAATCACCTTTCCCAAGAGTGTTAAATCACTGCAAAAATAGAAAAAAACCTGTTTGTGGAATCTGAATATACTAGTCAGAGCTTGTTCCGCTGAGGAAGTGACAGGTTTCAGTTAACTTTGTTGTAACCATGGTGCATGCTGGGTACTAGGCCCAACCTTCTGAAGAGATGACAAGTGGCCTATACATTGCAGGAGGAAAGACCAAAAGGAAAAGAAGAAGAAAGAAGAGACCACAGAGAACTAGTCCATATCGTTACAGAGAAATAGTATCCCCCAGCTGGACATCAGTGGAGTGTGACAGAGCAGCATTGACACTTTCACATCCATATCTCTGCCACTTACATTAGTCAGGGCTGAAAGCCAGTGGGCAGCCAAAACCCTGCTCTGCACCATGCCAGCCTGGAGCTGGTGTAGCAATCAGGCCAGGATTAAATGCAATTCCATCCACTGACAGCAGAGGGACAGCAGTTTGGGATCCAGTGGTTGATGTATTCTCTGGAATGCCCTGTTTGGGGGCTTTCTACAGTCATACCTCTACCTTCCTGTACTTTTAGCAGATGGAACTGGGAGCACCATTGCAGAGGAGTGATGTCAGTGTCAGTTTATGGGCTGAGATTGGTGGAGCTATTTTGGGCTGGCTGGAAATACACCTCCAGCCCATCCAGTGTCCCCCCCCCAGAGCAGCAGATTGGGGATCTGGATGACAGCCTTACCCAGGGTCTGTTTCACATCCAATCATATAGCATTCCCCTTTTACCCCTCTATGGAATACTTTAGCACACATCAGAACACTCTCCCCAAAGCAAGATATATTCATTCTCATTGTCCCTTCTGACATTTGCATCCTTTATATTGGAGTGGGTCACCTTTTTCGGCTCAAGAGCTGTATTGAGGGTTTGCCACCCCTTTGAGTGCCGCATGCCAACCTGTGCATGTCACATGCATGTACACTCACTCAAGGTCATGGTCACAGTCACCTACTCACACAACAAAATATTTATTGTATAAATATATATATATGTCCACAGATGGGAGGAGACATTTCCCAAAATTCATTTTTTCACCTTCACATGACATCAGTTTATGCATCTTCTTCCACCTCAATATTCAGTCCAGGAACTTCCCAGGTCTGTTCCACCTCTGGGACCAGAGAGAAGTACAAGAAAATGTACAATGCCAATTATGGTGAGGAGGGGGATCATTGGATGACCGGGAAAGTACAAAACAACCTTAAAAACTTTAAAACATCTTAAAAGCAATTCTAGCACAAATGCAGATTGGGATAAGGTCTCTACTTGAAAGGCTTGTTGAAAGAGGAAAGTCTTCAGTAGGCACCAAAAAAATAACAGATAATGCTTGTCTAATATTTAAGGGGAGGAAATTCTGAAGTGTTGGTGCCACAACACTGAAGGTCTTGGTGCCACAACACTTTCTATGTTGCATGGAACAGACCTCTTGATAAGATGGTATCTGCAAGAGCCCCTCACCTGCAGAGTGCAGTGATAGACTTTCAGGTATCCTGGTCCCAAGCTGTATAGGGCTTTGTACACCAAACAAGAACCTTGAACTTGGCCCGGTAGCTAATGGGCAGCCAGTGCAATTCTTTCAGCAGTGGTGTAATATATTGGTAATATCCTGCCCCAGTGAGCAGTCACATCATCGCATTTTGCACTAACTGCAGCTTTCACACCAACCTCAAAGGCAGCCCCATATAGAGCACATTACAGTAATCCAGCATGGAGGTTACCAGTGCATGGATGACAGTGGTCAGGCTATCCTGGTCCAGAAACAGCAGCAGCTGTCTTACCATATGGATGGCTTATAATAATGCACATATTTAAATAAGAATTTATGGATAATTTTTATCTATTCTGATGGATGGATGGATTATTCTTGTTGTTAATATGAGCTGATTTCACCCCTCTTTACCCCTTTGGTTAAATTCATAATAAAAGGGAAAATTTTTAAAAGACGTTTATCTGTCCCTGCATCTGCCTTGTGCTGCTCATCTGACTGGGGTACATGTGACAATGGTGAAAGGGGGGTAGGAGTGGAAATAAAGTTAATCTTTATATGCCCATCTTCTTGCCGCTCTGCTGGTCAATGGAAGGGTATGTTGTGGGAGACCATCTAGGGAGACAATTGGACCCTTGGATGATAAGGGAGTCAAAGGTGTACTAAAGAACGATAAGGAGATTGCAGAGAAGCTAAATGAATTCTTTGCATCTGTCTTCACAGTGGAAGATATAGGGCAGATCCCTGAACCTGAACTAACATTTGCAGGAAGGGATTCTGAGGAACTGAGACAAATAGTGGTAACGAGAGAGGAAGTTCTAAGCTTAATGGACAATATAAAAACTGACAAATCACCGGGCCCGGATGGCATCCACCCGAGAGTTCTCAAAGAACTCAAATGTGAAATTGCTGATCTGCTAACTAAAATATGTAACTTGTCCCTTGGGTCCTCCTCCGTGCCTGAGGACTGGAAAGTGGCAAATGTAACGCCAATCTTCAAAAAGGGATCCAGAGGGGATCCCGGAAATTACAGGCCAGTTAGCTTAACTTCTGTCCCTGGAAAACTGGTAGAAAGTATGATTAAAGCTAGATTAACTAAGCACATAGAAGAACAAGCCTTGCTGAAGCAGAGCCAGCATGGCTTCTGCAAGGGAAAGTCCTGTCTCAGTAACCTATTAGAATTCTTTGAGAGTGTCAACAAGCATATAGATAGAGGTGATCCAGTGGACATAGTGTACTTAGACTTTCAAAAAGCGTTTGACAAGGTACCTCACCAAAGGCTTCTGAGGAAGCTTAGCAGTCATGGAATAAAAGGAGAGGTCCTCTTGTGGATAAGAAATTGGTTAAGAAGCAGAAAGCAGAGAGTAGGAATAAACGGACAGTTCTCCCAATGGAGGGCTGTAGAAAGTGGAGTCCCTCAAGGATCGGTATTGGGACCTGTACTTTTCAACTTGTTCATTAATGACCTAGAATTAGGAGTGAGCAGTGAAGTGGCCAAGTTTGCTGATGACACTAAATTGTTCAGGGTTGTTAAAACAAAAAGGGATTGTGAAGAGCTCCAAAAAGACCTCTCCAAACTGAGTGAATGGGCAGAAAAATGGCAAATGCAATTCAATATAACCAAGTGTAAAATTATGCATATTGGAGCAAAAAATCTTAATTTCACATATACGCTCATGGGGTCTGAACTGGCGGTGACCGACCAGGAGAGAGACCTTGGGGTTGTAGTGGACAGCACGATGAAAATGTCGACCCAGTGTGCGGCAGCTGTGAAAAAGGCAAATTCCATGCTAGCGATAATTAGGAAAGGTATTGAAAATAAAACAGTCGATATCATAATGCCATTGTATAAATCTATGGTGCGGCCGCATTTGGAATACTGTGTACAGTTCTGGTCGCCTCATCTCAAAAAGGATATTCTAGAGTTGGAAAAGGTTCAGAAGAGGGCAACCAGAATGATCAAGGGGATGGAGCGACTCCCTTACGAGGAAAGGTTGCAGCATTTGGGGCTTTTTAGTTTAGAGAAAAGGCGGGTCAGAGGAGACATGATAGAAGTGTATAAAATTATGCATGGCATTGAGAAAGTGGATAGAGAAAAGTTCTTCTCCCTCTCTCATAATACTAGAACTCGTGGACATTCAAAGAAGCTGAATGTTGGAAGATTCAGGACAGACAAAAGGAAGTACTTCTTTACTCAGCGCATAGTTAAACTATGGAATTTGCTCCCACAAGATGCAGTAATGGCCACCAGCTTGGACGGCTTTAAAAGAAGATTAGACAAATTCATGGAGGACAGGGCTATCAATGGCTACTAGCCATGATGGCTGTGCTCTGCCACCCTAGTCAGAGGCAGCATGCTTCTGAAAACCAGTTGCCGGAAGCCTCAGGAGGGGAGAGTGTTCTTGCACTCGGGTCCTGCTTGCGGGCTTCCCCCAGGCACCTGGTTGGCCACTGTGAGAACAGGATGCTGGACTAGATGGGCCACTGGCCTGATCCAGCAGGCTCTTCTTATGTTCTTATGTTCTTAAAGAGGGGGAGTGAATGGGCAGTAGAATGCGAGATGATTGGCTGAGTGTTTAAAATGGCTGAATGTATAAAAGGAAGAGTGAGAGTGGAATCTGGGGGGGAGAAGAGAAAGAGTGGATTGCTTGGTGGGGTTTGAGAGAGTTGTTTGCCAGGAGAGAGTGAAGAAGGAGGGGGGTGGAGTTCGGATTAGTATTGAGTAAAACCATATGCTTATGTGCCTTAAGAAGAAATCTTGTTAATCTTGTTAGCTTTGTTATCTGTAATAAATACTTAATTTGGTTTACCAAAGGCCTGATCCTTGGCTGGGGTTTCACAGACCAGAAGGGAGGGTAAGGTAATGACCAAGGCTGAAGGGGAACAGTAACGAATGGTGGCAGCAGTGAAGAGAATAACAATACCAGTATTCAGAGTCTCTGGGAATACTAGTATTGGGACGTTACTGGTGGTTGCCTAGCAGGGGGATCTGTTGAGATCTGTGCTAGAGCGGATAGGTAAACCATAAGAGAGTGCGGTCCGGACTGGTGGAGTCCCAGGTGGTGCCTAGAGACAGGCAGTAACCACGAGCAGGTAGGAACCTGACAGGGAGAGCCAGGGAAGGACGCATCACAGACCTCCCTCTGGCCAAGCCTCTTTTCTCGGAGGCGCGCACAAGGTGACAGAGGGCACGCACACGTCTGCTCATCAGACAGTCTAGAATCTTCAGGTGCTGGCTCCATTGAAGGGGGCAGAGACATTTCTGGCAGGGAAGTGTGTGAAGGGCCAGACAAGAAATCCTGGGGAGGTGGAGTTGGCACACGCGCGAGGTCTTGCTCCAACGGCTCTCCTGAGGCACTTGGCAAGGGAGAGGTCTCCACATGAGCGGGCGAATTTCCCATGGGAATCAGAGAATGGTGGCCGTGTCTCCTCCCCCCAGATGTTCAGGAGCATCCTCCACATCTGATGTCTCTCTCATTTGCAGAGCTGGGGGTGCACCCTTGAATAGCTCCCCCCCCCAGAGTCACTCTGCACTGGGAAGGGGCCCTGGGGCTCCCCCACCTCCTGATCCAGGCCCCCCGGGTCACCTGGGGCTTGACAATGAGGGATTTTGAACTGGGAAAGACAGCGACTGATGAAGAATTAAGATTCCCTCCCTTTTCCGCTCATGACTGCCCATCTCAGTAGTGGATTTTTCTATTTGAAATGAGCTTCAAGGTTTAGTGATGGAGGAGAAATTTGTTTTCACTTCCCAAACCAATTAGTGAACCAAAATCATCTTTGTCATTGGTTTATTTGTATGACCCTTTTTGGCCAAGGCCCCAAAGCAGTAAAGAGATAATACAGAAAAAAATATAATAAAATTACAGTAAGAACAAATTTAAAAGTGCAATACAATAAATCAATACAAATATAAAATACAGCAGGGCCCCGCTCATACGGTAGGTTCCGTTCCAGACCGCTGCCGCAAAGCAAAATCCGCCACAAAGCAGAATGCATTGACTAACATTGACAAAAATGGTGCCCGGCGCCCAAAAAATGCTGTAAAACCAGAAAAAGCACCATAGGAGCGGGGCCTTTCTGCAACTGACAACCGCTGTATCGGTGTAACGCTGCAAAGCGGAGCGCCACAAAGTGGGGCCCTACTGTGACAAAAACCCAGGCACGCCATAAATCACAGATGTAGGTATCACTTAAAACTCAAATTTCTTTGAATTTTGTGATGCAGTTCTCCAATGGGAGGAAAAATCTTTATTATTAGGAAAAAATGTACCCAAAGCTGTATGTATAAATGAAAATAATGTTCAAAAATGTATTATATTACAGAAAATCACTTGCAAAAATGTACATGTTAGGCAAAATTGTATACAAAATGTGCATATTAGATGAAATGCACACACAGTTTCTACCATCTGAAGGTTAACAGGTTGAGGAAGGCTGGATTTAAAGTCACAGAGTTACGGCTGATTTCAGGGATGCTCATGCAAGGTATGTACTTTGCCTCTCTCCATTTGCCAGTGGACTTTGTAAGATGAGCACCAGGAAACCTTCTTTGCATCTTAATAATAAATACATCTCTAAATAGAGGAGAACTTAAGAGGTGGTGAGTGGAAGGCAGAACCACAATAAGTTTTATCTGGAAAATAAGCACTGAATTAGGAGAGCAAAAGTTCAAACAAATTCATACAGCACTGAAGTAGCATTATGGATAATCACAATGGATTTTTTTTTCTGACATAGGATCATAGGAAGCTGCCTTATACTGAGTAAGACCCATTGGTCCATCCAGTTAAGTATTTATACACTGACTGGCAGCAGCTCTGCAGGGTTTCATGCAACTTTGTTCCCAGCTCTGCCTGGAGATGCCAGGGATTGAGCCTGGGACCTTCTGCATGCAAGCCAGAGACTCTATCATTGAGATATGGCCCTTCTGGGATATGTTCCTGGATTTCTAACATCCCAAACCACTATCTACTGCACAACACCGGATCTCTGCACATACTATTTTGTTGTTGTTATGTGCCTTCAAGTCAATTACGCATTCAAGTCAATTACGATTAATCATACACTATTTACATACTTCCAATCAAAATAGCTTAAGAGACAGCCATGGTATCATTAGTTTGAGAAATATTTTCCAAGTTGCATAGATGGGTGAATCATAATGCTAGCTGTGACACAGTTGTTTCTCTGAGGTCAAGATTTGAGACTCTGTGTCTGTCACATTACAGAATGTTCCCTAAAAACTACCTGCATGTCCTTGCTTTCATTTTTGCCATCCAAGAGATCAACAGATATGGCCCTTTCCCACCCAAATGATGCCCCAAACCAGGATATTTGCAAAAAAAAACCTGAGGAAAGCACTACAACATCATCTGAAAGCAGCACTGCAAGAAAAATCCTCATTGCATCTGAGGATTTTTCAAAAAAAATGCTTGGAAAAAATATTGAGGCTCCCCTGATTTGGGGAGAAGAGCTGAGATCACTTCTGAGTTAAAATGGAGAGAGGTTTTGGGTGTTCTCCCATCTCTAGTGGCAATTATGTTTCCTTGAAACTGCTGATATTATCACTGACAGTCATTTACCCAGAGAACAGGAAATCAGGGGATGGTTAAGAAGGAGAAGCAGTACCTGCTGCTTGACGTTCATTCACCTCTGCTGTCCCTCTGGCAGGTACTGGGCACTGTGTCAAAAAGAAGTGGATGGGTCAATGAAGAAGGGGAAGATAGACAGCTGCTTCAACCATCTGCCTGTCTGGACAAGTGGTTAAGTGGCATCCAGAAGCATTGTTATGAGAGGTCCTTGGTTGGTGGAAAATCCTTTGCAGCTGCCTCTGGCTACTCTCCTCTCACACTAGTCCTGTGTCCATTCTGGTGCAAAAGAGGCATAGCTGACCATTAGATTTATGAAGAAAAACTAGCTTATTTCAGTTCTGAATCCCTTCCTTATGGTTGCCATCAGATGCTGCCCAGATCCACCTGTGTCGAGAGCTGCCACCCTGGAGAGAGTATGTTTGCCCAGCAGGGGAAGCAGGTGTGTTGCTATGACTGTGTTCAGTGCCCTCAAGGGAGTATTTCAACCCAGAAGGGTAAGTGAGGGTCTCATGCAGATGCCATCTCATCAGGAGGTCCATTCACCACAACATAGGAAGCAGACCTTTAGTGTTGTGGCACCTACCCTTTGGAATTCCCCCCTTAAATATTAGACAGGCATCATCTTTTTGGTGCCTATTGAAGACATTCCTCTCTGGGCTCCTGCTGGGAGGAAGGCTGGGATATAAATCAAATAATAAATAAATAATAAATAAACAAACAAGCCTGTTAAGTAGAGGCTTTATCCCACTTTGCATCTATGTTGAAATGGCTAAGATGCTTTTAAAGCTTTTTAAAATATCTTTTTGAAGATGTTTTGTTTTAATATATTTTAAAGTCTGTTTTTCAAAATGTTTTAGGATGATTTTAGTGTTTTGTTTGTTGCCCTGGGCTTCTTCTGGGAGGAAGGGTGGGATATAAATTAAATAAGTAAGTAAGTGAGAGAACTCAGGTCTACTGTACTCCAATCCCTTTTCAAAACATTTTATTTATTTCATAATTTTATATTTTGCCTTTCTTCTGTCATGGAACCAAAGGCAGTTCACATGTAGTACATGTGGTTTATACACTTGTGAATAATAAATTTGATATATTTCCCTTTGTCAGCTTTGAACCTGCAGCCAACCAATTTTGCTGGATGATTCCAGCTTCTGTTCTTACCAGAGAGTGGATAATTTCTCTCTAACACAAGAGAGATGCTGAGAGAGCAGCTATCAATCACTGATTTAAACAATTTGTTTTATAAACTCAATAATATGATTTGTGTACAGCAGGATAATTAGTATATGGCACCTAAAAAAAGTAAACATTGGGGGGTTTTTTTCAATAAACGTTGAGAGCATATTTCTCTCTTTCAGATACAGACCAATGTGAGAAGTGCCAAGAAGATCAGTATCCAAACCGGAACCAAGACCAATGTATTCCCAAAGCAATGAGTTTCCTATCCTATGAGGAGCCCTTGGGAGCAATTCTGGCTTGCTTGCCTCTTTGCTTTTCTGTGACCACAGTGGTGGTAATGGGCACCTTCATTCAACACCACAGTACTCCCATTGTCAAAGCCAACAATTGGAGCATTACATGTATGCTGCTCTCCTCTCTGCTGCTATGTTTTCTGTGCTGTTTCTTATTCATTGGCCAGCCTGGAAAGGTGACCTGCCTTCTGAGGCAAACAGTCTTTGGCATCATCTTTTCCATTGCTGTTGCCTGTGTATTAGCAAAAACAATCACTGTGGTTTTGGCACAGTCATGGCAACAAAGCCAGGAAACAGGATGAGGAAATGGGTTGGAAAGAGGCTGGCAATATTAGTTATCATTTTCTGTTCTCTTATTCAGAAAAGTATCTGTGCTGTGTGGTTTGCATCTTTCCCCCCATTCCCAGAGTTTGACATGCACTCTCAGATTGGGCAAATCATAGTGCAGTGCAACGAGGGCTCTGATATCATGTTCTACATTATCTTGGGCTACATGGGTTTTTTGGCTATCATGAGCTTTTCTGTGGCTTTCTTTGCCAGGAAGTTGCCTGATAACGAAGCCAAGTTGATCTCCTTCAGCATGTTGGTCTTCTGCAGTGTTTGGGTGTCCTTTGTCCCAACGTACCTGAGTACCAAAGGGAAATACATGGTGGCTGTGGAGATCTTCTCCATCTTGGCCTCTAGTGCTGGCTTACTGGGTTGTATCTTCCTCCCCAAGATCTATATTATTATACTAAGGCCTGAGCTGAACAGCAGAGAGCAGTTAGTAAGGAAAAAGGATTCTCACAAGTGAGGGTGGAAGTGATGTCATCAGCCTGAGACCCTGTGTTGTGGCTGTGGAGATGCTCTAACAGCTTTTGGTAACCCAGGGATGTAATTTTATTATAAATATACTTATTCTTAAATTCTATTGATTTCATCTATAATTTTCATTTCATTTTTAATTTGTATATCGCCTTTCTACACCTGTGCACCCAAGGCAGTTTACAACCACAGAAATGTAAAAAATATACAGAAATAATCATACCATCATCCTATAATACTACAAAATACAAAATAATACCAAAAAACCCAACTTAAACAACAAATGTTACAATAATACATAATATTACATATACAAGTGTTGCACCAATACAAATTAATAATAAATAAAACTCATATCAGTCCCTTCTACCTCTAACATACACACCCTCTCTATAATTGTGATAGTTACTGTGTATACTTATGTTGCTGATTCTATTTGTATTCTTGGAAGAGATGTTCCACTGTTTTATATCAACCTCTTAGAGAAGTTTTTCTTTGTTAATGAAGGAGTCATTTACACATTTTGTTTTTTAAAAAAATGTTCTCCGTTAGTGCTTGGGGACTGGTTGTGTTTGCTGCACAGATGCGCTGATTTCATAGTGAAGGAGAGAGAGAGAGAGAGAGAGAGAGAGAGAGCTACTAGCAAGAACTGGAGTGGCCTCACTTCATTTCTTAGTGGAACCATAGTGGAAGGACTCCCTTTATTTCATTTTTGTATTAGTTATGAGTATATATATTTCAGTGGCACAAAAACCCTGCCCCACACTAAAACACATACACATATCACCCCACACTGAAACCCCCCACCCCACAAAGAACCCCCTTTCAAACACTCCACCCACACTAAATCCTGGAGGTTCACCAGCAGGATAGGTGTGATTATCTTCCAGTATTTATCCTCACAACAACCCTATGAGGTAGGTCACTTCAAGAGGTAACAACTCTGAATTCCTGAAACATGCATGCTGTGAAATTAATCCTTGTGCATCGACAGAAAGAGCTGGGATGCGTTTGGATTGGTCTGAGAGAACAGAAGAGCATACAGAGCAATCTGAGCAATGTAAAGTCATTGTGTTTTCAGTGAGAGAAATAGGTAGGCCAGGGTGCCTGGAAATGAAAAGGCAGGGTGGGTAGGTAATGTGCACATTTGACCTTGACGAGAAATGCTGTGTATATGTCTTTCCATCAACCTTTTTGTGCTTTGGAAAGATTTCTGTGACCTCTGCTGATGTTAGAGTGTAACTGTCAAAGTTCAAGATACTGAGCTGTTGCTTTGTTGCAGACCTGTTTAGCAATAGCTGCTTGGTGGCAGATTCTGAGAGAGGAGAGAGAGATGATTACTTTTAGTATTTACAGATGGGGCCAATTCATTTTGATTGGTCTGGGAAGCATCTGATTGGGAGGAGCTCAACACCAGCGCACATCATAACATCTCACAAGGTGGGAACTCAGTTATAATCACATCCAGAGAAGAGGAAATCAGGCAGGCTAAACCTATGCTAGCTCTACCTCTCCACTTGGAAGTAACAGCTGGCGTGGAAAAAGCAGTGTGCCCATTCAAGAATATAGGATTGCATACCCATGTTCCTTGAAAACACAATATATCAAAACCATTAATGTAGTTTATAAACTCCTGTGACCTACTTTTAGCATTCCACCCGGCAACATTCCAAGACAACAGCCTTAAACATCCATCTGTCCCAGAAATTTTGTCCATTATCCTATCTTTCTCTTCAAAGACACTACCATTAAACATTTGAGGAACTGGCCTAGCTTCCATAGAATCTGGCATTATATCCTTAGGTGGAGGTTGAATCCAAAGTCATATGGTTCCAAGTATTGATAAGTTGACCGGGATACTATTTTAAGATCCTTATCTTTAGGGTCCACCAAATTTAATTCCTTGGGAGCTACATTGTTGGCTACATGGACTAAACATTCCTTTTGTATATGATCTTTTGCATCAAGTAAATACGCTGGAGGGGCAAGCAAATTTGAAAGATTGGGAAGACTTATTATTTTAATTTCAGGAATTGATACAGGTGGAGGATTTCCTGAGACTTTCTTAAGAGTGCAAAGCTTATATTTTAAGGCTGACAACCTGTTCACAATGCTATCTTGTCCCTGTTTGGGCAGAGCAGAGCTGAATAAGAAGCCAAAAGCTGGCTCTCAGCAGGCTCAAACTGCTTTATCATTGATTTATCATTATCCTTGGTTGTGCCTACAATTTGAATATTTATACCCTGTCTTGACCTGGCACTAAATACAGCTATATATACTGTAACTGACCATGGCATAATAATGCCTTGTCTTGATGAATATTGTTGCACACCACCCCACTCTCTGAGCTGAGAGAGATTTCCAGGGGTCCCTGCGCTTGCCCAGGGTTTCGTTTCCTTGGAAAGAAGGTCAGCGGAGTCTGTGGTGTCTTTATGAAATATGGGTTATTTATTTACACACATTCCAACCTGAGCATAGGATGGAGGGGTTCAAGGCATCAGCAGTCCAATAGATCTTGCATTTTTCCTTATAGGAGATGCCCTAGAGTTATGGTGCAGAGAGCCAACCTCTCTGCCTGCCTTCAGTCCCCAGCCTCTTTCTCTCTCTTTACCCCAAACTCAAACCTCTCCTTGGCCTCAGGAAGGGGAGGGCACTCTCCTGAAGAGTTAACAATAGGATCTCCCTGGCCCAGTTAATGGGCACTTGATAGGCCCATTAACTCACCTTATTAGACTAACAAAGGGAACTCATCTGACCAGCAGAGTGAGTTTCTCATCCCCAGGTGCAGGGTTCCAAATCAGAGGCTGGAATAGGACCCATAGAAATCATTCATCTCAACCCCAAACCCATAACAATATATAGAGCAACTTTATCAAGACTTTGGCCCTGGGCTTTGTTGATTGACATTAAAAATACTAGTCTCGCAGGAAACTGAGCTCTGTATAGTATTAACGGAAGTTCTGTATCATCTTTAGTTGAGATATTTATAAGTGGTATGGAAACAATATCTCTCTTGTGATCACCTGTCAAAATTTCACAGAGTAGAATGCATTTTTCTATGTTACACACCATCATTCACTACATTCAAGATCAAAGGCCCTCCTCCGGGGGCCTACTCCAAGGAAAGCTCGGAGGATGGCAACAAGGGAGAGGGCCTTCTCAGTGGTGGCCCCCAAATTATGGAATGACTCCTCTGACGAGGTGTGCCTGGCGCCAACACTGTTATCTTTTCAGTGCCATGTCAAGACTTTTCTCTTCTCCCAGGCATTTTAGCATGTGTTTTACACTGTTTAAATTTTTAAATTGTGTTTTAAATTGTTTTTATAAGATCTGTTTTAAATTGTACTTGTTTAAATGTTTTTAGTTACTGTAAACCGCCCAGAGAGCTTCAGCTATGGGGTGGTATACAAGTATAATAAAATAAATAAATAAATAAATAAATAAATAAATAAATAAATCATGAGAGGTTCAATCCTCAGCATTTCCTGGTAGGGCTGGAATCCTGAAACCCCTGCTGGTCAGTGTAGACAATACTAAGCTAGATGGACCAATGGTCTGATGTCATAGGCAGCTCCCCATGTTCCTATGTTTGGACTGGTATGAGAGAACAGAAGAAGAGAAGGCAGAGCAATCTGAGCAATTCAAAGACAGCCATTGTGTGCCCAATTTGACAAAAAGTGAGGCCAGGTGGCTAGAAATGGAAACGGCTTGCTGTGCACATCAGATCAATTAATAGGCCCAAATGAAGAAAAATTAATAGGCCCAAATGTATAGAGGAAAGATACCCTTTCAAAGATTGCAGAATGACATTATGTTCAATAAAAATATTTTTGACCAGTTTAGCCTGAGTACCTGAGAGCCTCTGGATCTCTTGCTTTATTGGAGGACCTGATTATCTCTAAACAGCATTCCCAACTTGTAATATACAAGGCCCTTCAGAAGAGGACCAAAGTTAACTTTATATGGGTTGAGGGGGAATGGAAGCTAGAACTTCTGCTGCATGAAACACGGTGGAATGCTTCCATGTACCTGATGTGAGATCTGAAATATTTTTACAGTATACTGAATTCCTTATCACGTTTTTCAAAAACATGTTTCAGATTTAGACGAATGGTGACACTGCCATATCTCACACATCATTCTCACATATGGTCCTGCCTTGTCCCAGGAGGGGCCTCATTCTAGTCAGAGGTCATCAGACACATCAGCTTTGTCCTAGTTGGATCCGTGAGGTTTATGGATGCAAATATTTTGTACAACTGCACACTGAAATTATGTAAATTGAAAGAAGGGCAGTCAAACTGGATTCAGTGTATACTGCTCATTGCGAAGACTACTCTTCTAATATCAGAAGGGACACTCCTCACCTCTGATGTACAATATACCTCCAATACCATCTGTTATAAACCACCCTGTTCAGATCTTGTAAATTCAAGTTTGTGGCTTCCTTTATGGAATCAATCCATCTTTTGTTTGACCTTCCTCTTTTTCTACTCCCTTCTGTTTTCCCCAAAATTATTGTCTTTTCTTGTTAATCATGGCTTCTTTTGTGTCCCAAGTATGATAACCTCAATTTCATCATTTTAACTTATAGTAGTAGTTCTGGTTTAATTTGTTCTAACACCCAATTATTTGGCTTTTTCACAGTCCATGGAATGCACAAAGCTCTCCTCCAAAACCACATTTCAAAGGAGCTGTTGTTTCTCTTATCTAGTTTTTTCACTATCCAACTTTCACATCCATATATAGAGATCGGGAATACCATGGTCTGAATGATCCTGACTTTAGTGTTCAGTGATATATCTTTGCATTTGAGGACCTTTTCTAGTTCTCTCATAGCTACCCTCCCCAGTCCTAACCTTCTTCTGATTTCTTGACTATTGTCTCCATTTTGGTTAATGACTGCCAAGGTATTGATAATCCTTGACAAGTTGAACATCCTCAATGTTCATGACAGATGCTATTGGAGTTCGCTGATTCATAGGGTCACCATAAGCCGCAATCAACTTGAAGGCACATAACAACGAAGTCTGAATACACTAATACACAGCTCTACTTTTGTGCACTTTCAGACCCCCAAATTGGTCTACAAATGGGGCATTAAAGGAATATATTGATGCATTCCACTTATTAACAATGCAATGTCTTTTACAATACACCAGTTGCAGCTTTTTCCAATAGGGCAGGCCTAATCAGCTCTTCCAACCAATCCATTTCCAGCATTTTCCAATCTTTGCCTTTTGTCCATTCAGAGAGCAGAGCAGCCATTTTAGAGTGGGAGTGGCCTTGGTAGAAAAATATTTATTTATTTTATTTGTTATTTGATTTATATCCCACCCTTCCTCCCAGCAGTAGTCCAGGGCAGCATATGTGTGAAATAGGGGACTTGGAGAAGCTGGAGTAAAGCCAAGCATTAGGAAAAATCTCAGTGAGTCTTATATATGACCAGAAGACAGATCAGAGGGGAGAAGAGAGCTTTAAGTATGGTATGTTTACCAGTGTGATTCCCAAGCAATTTTACCTCTCCCCCCCCACATCCCTTTCTTGGCTGGGTACAGCAAAAGAAAGGAAGCTCAAACTGCCCCTTTAATCTGCTTTCTGTTGTGCTAGTGGGAAAAGTTGGGAGAAAGTGGGGGGAGCTTTCCTCCCTCCCACTTTGGGATTTAGCTGCCTCCTTCTCCTATAAGAAAAACATCTCTAAGTTATATGGAGAGGCCACCACTATCCTTGCAGAAATAGAGTTAAAAGGTCTTTTTGACCACAAACTGTTCCATTTATCTGAATCAATTTGAGATTGAAAATCCTGTTCCCAGATTAGTTTAGACCATCATATGAGTCATATCTATTAGAATTCTATATAGTGCTGATAATAGACCTTTGCTGTTATGACTTGCAGCTGAAATTAAGGTTTCCAGATTCATCACTGGTTTAGTTGCGTGGCTAGCCACTCCTGGTATTGTTATCAGGTGAAGTATTTGTGCAATTTGAAACCAGTTGTTTTGATGTCTGCTAACTGTCCTTTAATTTGGTCACCACTTTTTGGCCTGTCTCCTATATAAAAATCCTTTAAATGGTATAGTGCTTTCTTTAAATGGTATAGTCCTTTCTTGATATTATCTACTCAAAAGTAATCCCATTGCCTTAGAAAGCACTTACTCCCACAAAAGTCAGTTTAGATATGCAGCAATGTTTCTATATTTATTTATTTATTTATTTATTAGTTCAACTTTTATACCGCCCATAGCAAAGCTCTCTGGGCGGTGTACATGAAAATAAAAACACTGCACATACAATTTAAAACCAAGTGGTCATCAGATTACAAAAGATATATCATATAACTGTCTGTTAAAAACATTGAATGCATAAAACTAAAATATTAAATATTAAAATATTAAAATGCCTGGGCAAAGAGGAAGGTTTTCACCTGGCGCCGGAAAGATAGTAATGTAGGCGCCAGGCGAACCTCGTCAGGAAGGGTGTTCCATAGTTCGGGGGCCACCACCGAGAAGGCCCTCTTTCTTGTAGTCGTCTTCCGGGCGTCTCTCTGAGAAGGATTATCTCCTTTCTCTCCATGCAAAGGGAGGGTAATGACATCCATATCTGCAGATTCCAGGCACTTCATTCTGTTCCTGTCTCAGTGTGTGCACATGCATCCGTGCATGTAGAACACCAACCAGAGAGGCCAATATCTGTAGTTCTCAGGTCTCCCTTCCAGGCCCTGAGCAGAGCTAGATCCTGCTTGTCTTCAGCAAGTGGCTGTCTCATGTCTCTTCCAATCATATGCTCTTCTTGAGGAAGTGACCACATATTTTTTAGTTTCCTTAGCAATGGCATCCTGTCAGGCCCAGGATGTGACTCAGGAACCAGACCAACGGCTGTAGTTAATTCGTGTTTTATTAGGGTAATATCCAAACAAAGACTGCGTTTTCTCATGAAGCAATACAGGGATACAGGTCCTGCGGCATTGGGAGAAAGTTGACAGAGCAAGGGACTTCTTCCCACCTGTTCTTTAAGAAGGGGCCAAATGGGCGCGCAATCTTTCGCTCCTCCTTAACTGCCCCTCAGGTACTGCCCGCCTTCCCCTCCTTCTCTCCTGTCTTTTCAGCTGTCTGCGTGTGCGCGGTGAGGGGGGAAGCATCACCCCCTCCTCTTCTGAAGTTTCCGATTCCAGGATGGGGGATAGGGGAGGGGCTGATGGTAAACTGCCTCCCCGCTTTTCGGCTGTGAGCAGCCCTCCCTCTTCCCCCTCTTGCTCTGAGCCTGAAAGAGGGGGAGGCGTGAGAATGTCCAGGGAGGGCTCAGGCTCCCCGTCGCTAAGCGACCTTATCACTGGCAGTTCCTCTGTTTCATCTTCGCTCCAAAGGGGGGAAGTTCCTCCCCCTTCCCTCTGCCATCCATCCGAATACTCTTCTCCCAACTCTCCGGGATCCAGCTCCCCGGGATTGGGACCCCAGCTCTGCCTTCCGACACATCCCATGCTGTGGGTCCTTCCAGACTGGTGTTCTGCTGCAGGTGTATTCTGCAACACGTTCTTCACATAATAACACGACATTAATATGCAATAATGATATAGAGAATACAATGGTCCATCCAGCTCAGTACCATTTATTCTGTTGGAGGTTCACAGGGAGAAGCTACCTAAGATCCTTCCATTTGAAATATCACGACACTGAACCTTATATTTACAAAATATGTACTCTACAATTGGGCAATTGCTCGTGATAGTGAATTAGAACCACTGTGGACTGGAGAACACTATGACTTTGAATGCAGAAGTTGAACCCTTTTAAAAGATTAAAGGGGGACATTGCTGAAATATGAGATAACTTAAGTGGATGGGGTGGAGAAGTTAAGCATGCAGGTAACCCAAAGAAAAGACTGAAATATTGGGATGAATACAGTATTGACAGTTGTGTATCTACTTTTTATTTCATACAGTTAAATACAAGGCAACACCCTGATATCTATCCATGGGGTTTACATAATGCCAAGTTAATATATCAGCTGTCTAGACATACCTTCTAAATTCTTTTCAATGATAAACTGTAGCTAAACTGTGGATCACAAGATGCCACACATTGTCTATTCAATATTTCCCCTCACCTCTAACATGGGAAAGAAATAAAGGCAGTACTTTCACAGCAATTGGAAATGCCTCAGGGGTCAGGGGGAAGAATCAAATATCAGACAAGAAAATTCCCTTCCCTTGCTACCTGTTCTCTGTAGCTTTGACTATAATATTACAGCACTTGAAAAGAAGATGCAATGCAGTGATCTAAAAGCCAAGGATAGAGCATCTCTGTAGCAGGATCTTAGTCTGCCATTCTTTAGTATGAGGGCACTTCTCCCCTCAACTGTGTCCAGACCTTTTTCTTACTAATTGCTCTCTGCTGTTCAGTTCAGGCTTCAGTATAAGTATGTAGCATTTGGGGAGGAAGATAAAACACAATAAGCCGGCACTAGAGGCCAAAATGGAGAAGATCTCCACAGCCACCATGTATTTCCCTTTTGTGCTCAGGTAAGTTGGGACAAAGGATAACCAAACACTACAGAAAACCAACATGCTGAAGGTGATGAGCTTGGCTTCATTAAAAGTATCAGGCAACCTTCTAGCAAAGAAGGCTACTGTGAAGCTGATGGTGGCAAGAAGCCCCATGTAGCCAAGGACAATATAGAACATGATGTCTGACCCTTCATTGCATTGAACTATGGCCTGTCCCATCTGGGAGTGCATGTCAAACTCTGGGAAGGGAGGAGAGGTTGCCAGCCACACAGCACAGATGATAGTTTGAATAAGAGAACAGAAAATGATGACTGATACTGCCAACCTCTTCCCAACCCATTTCCTCATCCTGTTTCCAGGTTTCGTTGCCATGAAGGCCAGAACCACAGTCATGGTTTTTGCTAAAATGCAAGCAACAGCAATGGAGAAGATGAAGCCAAACACTGCTTGCCTCAAAAGGCAGGTCAATGGTCCAGGTCTGCCAATGAATAAGAAAGGGCAAAGAAAACAGAGCAGAAGCGAGGAGAGCAAGATGCATGTAATGTTCCAGTTGTTGGCTTTGACAATGGGTGAATTACAGTATCGAATGAAGGTTGCTATTGCCACAACTGTGATCAAGGAAAGGCAGAGAGCCAAGGAAGCCAGCACTGCTCCCAAGGGCTCCTTGTAAGACAGGTAGATTATTTCTTTGGTAACACAATGGTCCTGTTCCTTGCTTGGATATTGATCCTCTGGGCACGTCTCACATTGAGCTGCATCTGGAAGTTATGAGCAAGGTTAGAAGTTAACAAACGTTTCCTGTAGTTATCAGACGGTGATTAATTACCATGTTCATAACAAAACATGTCATTTAGCATATATAATATACAGTATCCCCTTTCTTGAACATCATTATTGATATGTAAGTACTTCCTTTCTCCTCCACTTCCCAAAAATAGGATTGCTATCCATATGGTAATCTTGGTAAACATATATATAAATTTGCACACTGAGAAATGTGAAATACAGATAACACAAATTTAAAACATCCTTTTTCAAAGCAATTCTAGATTTCTTCACTTACCATTCTGGGATGAAATGCTTCCTTTAGGACACAGAACGCAATCATAGCAACACACTTGCATCCCCTGCTGGACAAACATGCTCTCTCCAGGATGGCAGCTCTCAACACAGGTGGAACTGGGCACCATCTAATAGTAACCACAAGACAGGGCATTGGCCATGGAATCAGCTAATTGTTCCACATTGCTACTATTCTCAGCACCATCCCTTTTGTATCAGAACATAACCATATATCAAGAATGGCAGCTTGTCAGCATCTCGGGGCATATGCCATGACCTTAGAAGGGCCCACCATTGATAACAGTCCTCAGATATCCATGCATCTTTCATCCACTGGTTATCACCACTTGTCCACCTGCTTAGATCAGATGATAGCAAAAAAAATGCCATTCATTTCACCTTCTATGGGCATCTAGTTGGGCACTGTGAGAAGAGGATGCTGAATGAGATAGGCCACTGGCCTGATCCAGGCTCTTCTTATGTTCTTATGTTCAAGGTGGTAGTAGGGATTGGACCCAGTTCCAAGTACCACCTAGAGTGGGGATAACCAATCTGGCATCCATGGGTCTCAGCTTGCTCACCAATATCTCCTATAGTTCCCACAAAAAGCCTCAATAAGTGCTCTCTCAAAAATGCACACTGCACAAGAGACTGGTTCCACTTCCTGCACAATCCCAGTTTGCACTGGCTTGTCCTCTCCTACATTGAACATTCACCATGCCCACATTTCATTGACACCACAACTGGACACTCACTCTTCATCTCATTCTGAAGAGATGAGAGGAGGAGAAAGGTTTTCCCTATGAAAAAGGGTGGTGGTAGCTGATATAGGTGCCTTTTCCCCATTGATGGGCCTGTCTTATTATCTGCTCTTTTAGATATGACATCCCATGCCAGCCATTCTGTGTTATGCCAGAGCCACTTTTTATGACTGGTGCCCACATCATTTCCTCAACATTCCAGTTGGGCCATAGGCTCAAAAGGTTTGGTGACTCCCAACCAGGAGGAAGAGAAGCAACAGTAACAGATATATCAATTTTCAGAAGGGGATAACAATAACCAAACAAAAGAAAATAAAAGCAGGAGAGTCAGGGAACTGCATGGAGACCCTTAAAGATATATATCCACCATGTCCAGTGTGCTCATACACGATGATGATCATCCTACCTGGTTGAACTTGTGATTCCACATAATGGCACTTCCATTCGCGGTGAACCTTTTTCCTGGAGGAGCCTGGGGGTCAATCTTTCCAACTCGAACTCGCTGGAAAGATTCATTGGGGAACGTGACCATGTTGATGACATCATATCCACCTGCCATTTCCCCATTCTCAGCAAAGAATATTTCTTCACCGGCACTGTTGTTAAAAATGATGCTTTTCAGGATCAAGTGAAGCTAAAATGGTTGAGAAAAAAATGTTAAAAAAATTATTCTAACAGTGAGAAGCTGGCTAACATCACCATTCTGGAATCTGCAAAGGTGAGACATTTATAATTTCGGTACCCATTTCCAGCTGTATCATTATCACAAACATAAATGTACAGGATTTTGTTTCCTTTCTTTTCATACATGCCACATATCTGAAAATGCCTAATACAAGGTGAGGGGGAAGAAGGCTAGTAACATCAAGAGCCCTAAGGATGTGTGTTTCCATTTCCACACCAGAAAAAAAAATGAAGATTCCTTATATTGAATCAGTATTGGTCTATCTAGCCCAGTACTGTCTGCTCTGACAGAAAACAACTCTCCAGGGTGTTGAACAGAGTTTGTTGCCCAGTCATGCTGGCTGAGATCTTACCTTTAACAAGAGGAACAGGGACTCAGACATTCAGCATACCAAGTATACAGCCTATGACTATTAGTTCCTGCCAGTGGTGAACTCTCCAAGAAGAAACCCTAATTTCTGTTTTCCATGCCAGCTGTGAAACCCATCAAGCAATAGAAAAGACATGTGTATTAATAACAAAAGAATATAAGATCCTTTCGTTTCTAATTATTCTTTATTATTTTATAATGTTTTCTGGTTTGTTATGTCTTGGCTGGGAAATCTTTTTCAGCCTGAAGGCTACATTCCCTTCTAGACTATGTTCTGGGGGCCACATAGAAATGATGGGTGGGCCCAGAATAAAAAGCGCATGGATCCACAAATTTAAATGTCACCTTTGTACAGTAGGTTAGTTTCTAAGTTTCTACACACACTCACACACCTCTCTCTGTCCCCCATCCAGACAAGCATCATGTTCAGGCATGTGTTATATTCAAGACTATTTTTTTTGGGGGGGGGTGAAAAACCAGTAGTCTGGCAGTGCCTAATATTAAACCAATAAATCAGTAGTATTAAAGCAGATAAAAATAAAATAAAACAGGAATTCAGGGAATCCCAGTACATAAAACAGGGACCAGAAGTACTTGTCAGGAAAAGCCTGGGCAAAAAGATAAGCCTTTACAAGATGTTTTAAGCAACTGATGATTGCTCTTTTACAGATGGCAAAGAGGACATTCCATAGTACAGGGCCAACAGCAGAAAAATATTAGTGCTTCCGAACTTAAGCAGAGAGTTTTCCCATCACCAAGATGCCATTACAGTGAATCCACTCTCATTAGGGAGATAGGGTTCAGTGATGGGAAATGAAGCTTGAGCCCCAACATCTCCCTCATATCACTATATCTAATGGTGGCATATTTATCATATATTCTTTTTATTTTGGTAGCTTTGGTCTTAATCGTTCTGGTATTTTATGAAGGGCTGTGGTTTCACTACGGTAGCTGCAGTTACCTTCCATGGCTGAATGTCCCGAAGGTTCCGTCTGTCTCCGTATCTCATTGCTTTCTCTTTGGCTCTCAGGGAATACATGGCATTAAGAGCATGTGCTACAGCATAGACCGCATTGTAGATACTGTAGCTCTGGCCAGACATCCCCATTTCAAACAGAGACCCACGGAGACTCCCCAGCTTCTCCTCCCCAGTGCAGTTTTTTGTACCCGGGTTATACCCGTTATACAGAGGGAGTGAACAGTTGAATGCAGTGCACCAGAAGTCATGAAGAAAATAAAATGTAGACTGGGAAGGATTTATTCTCTCAATAAAATTCTGAAATCCTGGCACAACATTTGTATGGAGAGTGAAGGACAAAGTGCCATTGAAGGATTTTGTGGGGAAGTTGTCACCAGCCACTACAGCAGTGAAATCCCATTGAGCTGTGGTTATCCAAACCCTTTCCAGTGGGTGCATTTGAAGAAATTCTTTGAAATATAGAACTGTTTTTAAACCTTCCAGAGACTGACTATCCCCATAGACAAGTATAATGTTGATTTCACTCAACGAGAGGGTAGAAATAATTGGCCCCAATTTTTTTTTAATGGCTTCGCGTGATAAAACTGTTGTCACTAGTGGAATCACCAGTGTCCAAGCAATACAAATATTGCTTTGCAGAAACCTTGGTCTCAGGATTTGAAGGAAGGTTTCTCCACTGTCATCATCTGAAACAAGGAGCCCAATCCAGTTCCATCCAAAATGCTTGAGTAGCCCAATGATGCCAACATACTGGGGATCTTCATTTGGGAGCATTCGGTAGAAAGAAGGGAAGCGGGTTTTGTCACTCAGCACTGGATCAAAGGAGCCGTAGCTGAGCTAATGGGAAAAATATGATATTTTCAGGCCTTAGAAAAAGACTCCATCCCAATATCTGCCTTGATTATAGTGTTGAGTTCACTGAATAGAATAACAAGCATTGTGGTGGCTTACAGTCCAATTCTATACCACCTATTAAACTCTGTTGGCACTAGCAATCCTGAGACTGGGTATATACAGTATTCTAAACAGGAGTGTGGTGTAGTAGTTAAGGAGTTGGACTATGACCTGGGAGACCAGGGTTCGAATCCCCACACAGCCACGAAGCTTACTTGGTGACTTTGGGCCAGTCACTGCTTCTCAGCCTCAGAGGAAGGCAATAGTAACCCCCTTCTGAATACCACTTACCATGAAAGCCCTATTCATAGGGTCGCCATAAGTCAGAATAGACTTGAAGGCAGTACAACCAACCAAACAGGAAAAGGAAGAAACTAGAAATCTCATTGATCTCTCCTGCAGCATCCACAGCTTGGATTCTTTATGTTGTGTGAATTTGAATTCTTTGTGTTGTGTAATTTTGTTTCCGGGAATCTCAAGAGATATCAGAATGACCATGCATCCAATAAAGAACTCAATGGGCTGGGCAGAAACCTTTTCTTTACAAAGGATTAAAGAACTCCCCTTATGGTTCTATCTATCTAATTCTAAATACATACCTGTGGTATTTTGTATGTATTTAAGATGTTGGCCATCTGGATGGAGTTTGGGGACGTGAGTCCTCCAACAGCAGCCATTATTTTATTTTCATTGACACAATTATAATTGAGGGGATTCCCTTGCCCTAAAAAGAGAAGATCCAGAGTCATCCAACAGGCTTGCAGTGAATTGAAAAAATTATCATAGATCTTAGATCCCAGTGTAGCGTTGGGTAACAATTCAGTGTTCTTGTTAATCTCATGAAGGGCAAAAAGAAAGGCAAGGATGTGCTGGTAGTTTTTAGTGATGATGCTGCAATGAGATTATCATATACAGTAGATTTTTATGCTGCCATCAGAGAGTTAGATATGTTACAGTTTGCATTATGATTTGCCCATTAAAGAAAAATGAAATGTCACCACCCATTCTATCGAATCATCTTGGTCTTGCTTAAATGGATGATAAAAGAGCAGTCTCCTGTACCATGGCTGGGATGAAACAACAGAGCCAACAACAACTACCAAAGTAGGATGTGGAAGATTAAAATCCCTCTTCACCTCTGAAGCTCCCTAAATTAGTATTTTGTGTAAGACAATTTATTTTACTTATCCATATCCATAGAATGCATTTGGTACAAATCGCCAAATGGCTACATATTGTGCATTGATTTACCTATTTTGATAGATAGGTTCCAAAGCAGCACTTCCCCAATCCGTCCCTTTCCAAATTTCTACACAGGCAGTGAAATATGAGACAAGGTCTATCTTACATTTCTCTCCTACCCTCATCCACACTAATTCTATGTCTATCTTCTGCCAGTGTATTCTTCTCACCTCTCAGCCTCCCTTGACTTTCCAGTCCCTGCCCTCTGGATTTTTGTATTCTGTCTTCAATGCCACAAGAATAACATTTAATGTTGACCAGAAATTCCTGTCAAGGTTGTTATGTTTCTTTCTAAACAGAAGCTCTGTGTCTTAAACTACATCCTTCAAAGGAAAAAAATTCAAGAAATGCAGGCTTCCAAATCTTTATTTCTATTACAGGGAAAACTGACACCATGCAGAATATCCGCCTGTTAAAAGCACAGAGCCTCTATCAGGAGAGAAATTGGGATGACTAGTATGGGTTGCAACTCTCATTATATACAGAAAATATTTTTAAAGTAAACCTGATGCTTGAAAGTACCTCAACCTGACACTTGAAAATAGTAAGTTGTTTTATGAAGGCCAAAATGGACATCAAGATTATTGCAGATTTTTTTAAAGAATTACTTACAACATAGATATTGGGTAGGAACGTGGATTTTGCTTAAAGCCTGGTGAAATCATGTTCGCAGTGGTAAGGGATACAAATTCACCAAGGATCATCTTATCAGGAGCGCTATATGAACTGGTCTGAGATGCTGACCACTCATTAAATATGGAAGGACTCAAACTTGCATTAGAACAATAATACAACAGTAGCAACAGCAGAGGAATCAGGCTGTTTGTTAACAGATCTTGAACCAAGCCCCAGCCAGATGTTTGCATGATCATCACGCACCATTCACCTGCATCTGCCACCACCAGAAGCAATAGACGTTACTGAAAACTTTAATACATTAGGATTAAGTATGACCTCCACTAAGACATAGATTCCAATCTGGGCCTTTTGGTCTCAGGGTCCCAGTATCAAAGCATGGGACTGAAAAGAACTGTGCCTGTTTCACATTAACCATCCAGTTTTGAATGAAGCAATATATTTGGAAATGGGTCTTTAAAGACTGGGTGTATTAGTTTGGGGATGATCTTGGGTTTTGCTATTGATTTACACATGAAGCCCTTGCATTTCCTATGGGACTTCCGAAAGCAGCACTGATCTCAGTAATTTTGATAATTACAAGGCAGAAAGTCTGTTTTGCTGAAGTCCTCAAGTCTCAATACAACCAAAGAAACTATGTCTTAATGTTACCCCTAGTGGCCATAGCCTTGAGGCAGTAAAACAATATAGAAAACTACATTTTTATATACGTAGAAAATTACTATGCTCAGTAAAGAATGAACATAGAATATTAGCTTTGGAGTTGATTTTGCACATTGGGGCTTCCAGAAGCAACAGGGCCATTACTGTAATTTTGATAATTACAAAGCAGATCATGTGCTTTGCTAAAGGCCTCAAGTCTCAACACAACCAAAGAAACTACATCTTGGTGAGACCCCTAGAGAACATGACTGTCTCTACCTTGAAACAGTAAAACTATATATAAACTTCAGGTAGTGTTTAACTAAGGCACACTCAGAGTAGACCCACTGAAATGAATGAACTCAAGTTAGTCGTATATATTAACTGCAATGAGTCCTCTGAGCAGTAGTAGCACTGAACACCACTCTACCTTCAGATGAAGCAACCTCTTGATAGTTGGCCTAATTTTCTGAGCAGATAAGGCTTAGCATAGAGCCAATCTGTATATAAACATACATCAGATAGATAGATTCAAATGTGTTAGGTACTGGCATGGCGCTACACAGCAAGGCCGGACATTGGCTCTCTTTTCTGTTCAGATTGAAACTTTGTCTGGACAATGACAGTATTTACTATCATTACCAAGGGACTTTACAGTGAAGGGTGGGCTAACAAATACAAATGTAGTAGTAGTAGCAGCAGCAGCAGCAGCAGGAACTTCTGGAGGAATTTCATGCTCATATAATATCCAATAACATTTTTCATGTAATGTCAAAGCTGAGCTATCAGGCTGTGCATCAGGACTAGATGATGAAGTTCCAGCCTGATCTGCCTGACGTCTACCCAGCTCTGCCACCCAAGTCTTAGTAATACATGTCAAGTCAGTCCTTTCATCTATTATTAAATCATGAATTAGCATAGGCTTATTACAAACTGACCCAATTTAGCTGTGCCTCTCCAGGTTTTCAGTACAGCATCAAGCCAGAATGGAGGGTCAAGAGGTGATGGTGTTGCAATTGTCCATAGAAGTACTGTCTCTTTTACCAGAAAACCCCTTGAACTTTGGATGAGCTTAGAGGGTTTACACCTGCCGTTGGGACAAAGAGACAGATTGGAGATGCTTCTGGTGTATTGACCACCCTGCAGCCCAGCAGTCTTCCTGATCACGCTGGCTGAGGTGATCTCTAATGTGGTGTTGGAGGACCCAGAAACAATAGCCCTGGATAACTTCAGTATCCACACAGAAGCAGTTAATGAGCCAGCTTGGGACTTCATGTCCTCCATGACAACCATTTGGTCATCACTCTAGTATATTGAGCAGAGCCAACCCTTGATGTTCTCTTTTCTCCAAGTAACGTGAGGGACAAATCAAAAGTAAGGGGGTTTAGTGTACTCCCTTGACATGGTCAGAGCATTATCTGGTAAAGTTTTGATTGGTGGCAGCTATTAACCCCTGCAAGGGCAGTGGGCTACTTCTGGAACCTGACGGAACTTATTATTTATTAAATTTATATCTAACCCTTCCTCCCAGAAGGAGCCTAGGCTGGCAAACTAAAACACTAAAAACACTCTAAAACATCTTAAAAACAAAAGACTTTAAAACGTATTAAAAATAAAACATATTTTAAAACATACTAAAACATATTAAACTTGACAGATCCTTGAATGTTCTGGGACATTTTCTAGCACAGAAAACTGACAACCCTGTTGAAGCCCTGGTCTCCCTATGGAATGGTAAGATGAGAGAGCCAGTTGGCCCAATTGCTCATGAGCATCCTCTCCAGCACTGCAAAGCCCAAGTAGCCCCTTGATATTCTGGGGAGCTACAGGCTATGAAGCAAGCCAGATGAAGACTAAAGCATAAGTGCTCTGAATTTGACTGAACACTGGTTAGTGCACATAATTGTGCCTACTATGTGGCAGTCCAGGTAGCAAAGAAGGCTCATTTTGTTGTTTGCCTTGCATTTTGTAGTAGCCAGCTTGCAGAGCTATGCTGGGTGTTCAGGAGGTTGCTGACTCCCATTTGTGGGTGAGGCACTCCTGAAGAATTCGAGGATCTGCTGAACATTTTGAGAATAAAATCGCTTGACTTTGGAGTGCCCTTGACTCCTTGGTTTTTGTGGTTCCATTCAAAATATCCAATGCCATAGTCTTTAATGTGTTGTGGGATTAGTTTCAGATTAAGCATGATGTGAAAGAGGTGCTTCAATATTTGTACAAAGACAACAGGGCTAAAGTCTTCATCAATGGCCAAAATGGAAATGGACTGCCTTCAAGTCGATCCCAACTTATGATGACCCTATGAATTGGGTTTTCATGGTAAGCGGTATTCAGAGGTGGTTTACCATTGCCTTCCTCTGAGGCTGAGAGGCAGTGACTGGCCCAAGGGCACCCAGTGAGCTTCGTGGCTGTGTGGGGATTCAAAACCTGGTCTCCCAGGTTGTAGTCCAACACTGTAACCACTACACCACACTGGCTCTCTATCCATACCCTAAATATATTTGTGGATGATATTGCCTTGATAGTCTCTGTGATGCCTTCTGTCAACCACCACCACGTTGTCTGTAGTAGATAATAAGTACTTTAATTATTTTCCCCAAATATACTTTTATATAGCAATGCTGCTTTATTTTCTCAGCCCTTGCTATATCCACCAGGGTTACAGGCAAGCTTCACCCCCGTAAGACTCTGCATCCTTTCTTAAAATTACAGCTATAGGTTTGCATCCCAAGCCTATTACTGTGAGATAATTTCACTGCCGCCATTTGATACTGTTTCACAACCCTTTTTCATATTTTTTTATCAGTTCTTATATGTATTATAGTAGCTGGCCAATAACCAGGTGTGTTTTGAACCACAGTGATTTTTTAAATAACAGATTTGGATATGAACAAGAATACTTTTTGTTCAGGTTCTTAAATGTTCAGTTACAAAACTGTTGCTCTCCTTTGTACATCAGGGTAACTGACAATCAGTTATAATAATTTACAAGGACGTCTTGGCCTGTCCCATCTCAAATGGTACTATGAAGCAGCCCATATTAGAAATTTTCTCATGGTAAAACAGGGGCCAAACGATTGCTCATGGTTAAGAATGGAGGATGATCAGGAGACTTATGATAAAATTAGAGCCATTACTTTCTTGTCCCATAACAGAAAAGTTTGGGGAAGTATTACTAGCTAGGGATAGAAGGATCTGACTATTTTAGTAGAACATCATTGGACATATAGCTATCCCCCCCAGCCTTTCTGCAAATGTACGCTTCTGTTCCCCCATGATCCATCCATGAAAACAGCAGAATGGTATGCTGGTATAGTGCCCCAAATTTAAATATCTTCTATCTTTCATAAATAGATCTGAATTTGGTTTTGCAGTGGAAGATATTTCCTTATATAAATTAAATAGTTTAACATCTAAACTGCTGCTTCTGCTGTTGTTCCTCCTCCTCTTTCTGTCTATCTCTCTGAAAATTTCTGATGATCATATGTCTTCCTCTTTCAACAGGGACCATTCTTTTTCTTACTAACTGCTCTCTGGTGTTTAGCTCAGGCCTGAGGATGATAATGTAGACTGGGGAGAAAGATGCAACTAGAGGCCAAGATGGAGAAGATCTCCACAGCCACTATGTATTTCCCCTTCGTGCTCAGATAGGTCGGCACAAAAGACACCCAAACACTGCAAAAGACCAACATGCTGAAGGTAATCAGCTTGGCTTCATTAAAAGAATCAGGCAACTTCCTGGCAAAGAAAGCCACTAAGAAACTGATAATGGCCAGAAACCACATGTAACCCAAGGTAATATAGAACATCTTATCTGAGCCTTCATTGCACTGCACTATAATCTCACTGATCTGGAAGTACATGTCAAACTCTAGGAAAGGGGGAGAAGTTGCCAGCCACACAGCACAGATGCCCATCTGAATAAGAGAACAGAGAATGATGACTGATATTGCCAACCTCTTCCCAACCCATTTCTTCATTCTGTTTCCAGGCTTTGTGGCCATGAAGGCCAGCACCACAGTGATGGTTTTTGCTAACACACAAGCAACAGCAATAGAGAAAATGATGCCAAACACAGTTTGCCTCAGAAGGCAGGTTACCTTCACAGGCTGTCCAATGAATAAGAAGGGGCAGAGAAAACAAAATAGCAAAGAAGAGAGCAAGGTGCATGTGATGCTCCAATTATTGGCTTTCACAATGGGAGTGTCCCGGTGCAGACTGAATGTCCTTATTATGATCATTGTGATCGCAGAAAGGAAAAGAGCCAAGGAAACCAGAACTGCTCCCAAGAGTTCTTCATAGGATAGAAAGCTTATTCCTTTGGGAATACATTGGTTCTGGCCGTTGTTTAGATACTGATCTTCAGGGCACTTCTCACATTCTTCTGCATCTGAAGGAAGAAGCCAATTCTCATCATTTTCTGAATGCTCAAATATTCTCTATATTTATCTACCAACTATTCTTGTTGCAACCAAAATATGTTACTGCAATTATACATAGGGATGGGGGAGATTCAGTTTGGCTTGCAGTTTGTTACCGGTATACCTAATTCACACCTCCTGATACAACACACAAACTGAAAGACAGCTATTCTTCAGAATTGTCACTTCTCCAAAATTTTCAGTTCCATTATTGATCCAAAATGTTTACAAAGACACATAGCAGAAAGCATGCATAAAAGACATGTATTTATTTTATTTGTTTAACAACAATTATATACTATCTGATTGGGGGGAAATGCAAAGCGGTTTACAAAATTAATGTAAATAAGAGACAAAAACATTATATTCAGTAAAATTGCTTACACAAATATATAAATGAAGAGAAATACATGCTGAAATGCTGATAGATTTTTGTGAGGACTTTAAAAAAAAGCAAGTGATGTGAAGTGAACTTAAGCCTGGAAAAATGAGGAACTGAAATTGACAGATATGTCCATCCCTTATAATACAATATATATTCCTTTTTCAAAGTCAACAATGATTGCTATGTCAGCACCCACTATGTGTTAGCAACAATATTCATATTTTCATCTGTAGAAAAAAAATACTCAGGCAAAGGTGGCTTTCTTTCTTACCCACGTGGGATGAAATCCTCCCTCGTGGGCACTGAAGACAGTCATAGCAACACATGGGCTTCCCTTGCTGGATGAACATGCTCTGTCCTGGGTGACAGTTCTCAACACAAGAGAACCTGGGCAGCATCTGATAGTATCCATAAGGAAGGGCATATGAGATAGAAAGGAGCTAGCTTTTCCACATTGCTATCACTATCAAATACTTTTTGCATCCAATGATCATAAGAACGCAACAGGCACCTGGAAGCCAAATCTAGGATGGCTGATGAATAGGGTTGCCAGGTTCATGGCCTGAGACTGATCCTGTATCTTTAAGAGAAGAGAAAGTCAGCCAAGTGCAGGTGTTCTTGCAACACTGTCATGGGAAAAACCACAAGGTGGAATTCTTCCTTCCCCCTGCACAACTTTTAAAGATACAGAAGACCTCTTGGTTGCCAGGCCCGGCCTCCAGGAGGTATTCTGTATCTTTAAAAGTTGTGTAGGGGGAAGGGAGAATTCCACCTTGTGGTTTTTCTCATTACAGTGTTGCAAGAACACCTGCACTCACTTGGCTGACTTTCTCTTCTCCTAAAGATACAGGATCAATCTCAGGTCATGAACCTGGCAACCCTACTGTTGAATGACTGCAAAAGGGGGATTTCATGCTTGTATCATAACCAAAGTGATGCATCTTTGTAACGGGACATGTTTTGTTCTCCTCCCCCCCCCCAAAAAAAAATAATAATAATACACCTCCAGGCTATAAGTAATCTGACATGATTATTTTGAGTTTAGGTGCATAAATCCCAATCTATTCAAGTGAGCTTACTCCCAGGTTGGTGTGCTGAAGCACTTTTTCACCATGACTGTTTCTCTGCCCCTTCTTCAGTTTCTGCTACAATTCTGTAGCCACATACTTGGGAGTAAGCCCCATTAAACACAAATATTTTTTTTCTGAGTACATGTGTATAACATGGGATTCTTTAAGCATCCACCCACACTTACTGTGTAGTAGAATCTTCAGAAAATAACTTCAGATTACAAGGAGAAAGACACCACAACCCAAATAGAAGAGTCCAGGAGACAGGGAAACTGCAGCTCTTTAAGACCCCAGGGATTCCTGATGTCTCAACAACTCACTCATCAATCACACCTCTGACTTCACTCATTGGCTAAAAACATTGAAAGGTGGGAGAAGCTAGGCTGGCTTATCTAATAGAATTCTGGGGGTTGGGAGCTCACATACTGCTTCATAAAAGTTTCTTTCTAGGAGGGCTAGAGACATACTTTTTTAAAAATAAAAGCTGACAGTCTGGGTCCCCTGCTGGGTAAGGGGCCTGGTTAATCTGTACCCCCAGTACCAGTCTCATAAAAGTAGATACTCATCACCAACATTATTTGATTAATTGTTACTTGATTAAACTTGGGATTCCACACAATGGCATCTTCATTAATCATGAACCTCTTCCCTGGAGGAGCCTGGGGGTCCATCCTTCCAACTCGTATTCTCTGGAAGGATTCATTGGGGAATGTGACCAAGTTGATGAGATTGTATCCACCTGTTAGGTCCCTGTTATCATCAAAAAATATTTCTTCACCTGCGCTATTGTTGAAATGGATGTTTCTTAGAATCAAGTGAAGCTACAATGAAGGAGAAAGGTTTTATTAATTCAACACTGAGACAGCAACTCATTTCATATCCCTGAAATTTCCAAAGCTGTGACTTTCAGTACCTATTTGCCAATGTATCATTACCAAACACAAAAAAATGGATCAACACAATTTTACGCTTTCCAAGCATGCCAAATATTTAAAACTCTTCAATTTTTATTTATTTTTTTATGTTCAAATTTCAAATAAGCACAGATTAGCAAAACTTTATCACTTTCTACTAAAATATGGTACAGGATCATAACAAATCAAGGAATCTATGGTGAAATGGGCACAAAATAGTGGGGAAGATATTCCTTTGGACATCTGGAAAAATCTGTAGAAATCAGTTCACCAGTTCTCCTTAACTATAGGTATAAGAGAAAATTGCTTCAAAGTTTTGAGCAGATAGTATTTTACACCAACAAAGATAAATAAGATGAATAAAAATTATGTGGTTTTGCGTTGGAAATGTCAAAGTGATTTTTTTTCCACATGTGGTGGAAATTTAAGGTGTCAGATAAATATTGGAAGATAATCCAAAAAATAAAGTCACAAAGATTTTAGGATATGAGCTACCATTTCACATGGTACCCTTTCTACTTTACTATGTCAAATAATCAGTTTATTTATTTATTTACGCTTTTAAACCGCCGTATAGCAACAAGCTCTCAGGGCGGTGTACAGCAAAATAAAACCACATTTAAAAACGAACAAGTGTGGATTAAAACATACAATATAAAACATATTTAAAAACAAAATTAAAATACGAATAAAATAAAAATACAGTTACAGTTAAGTTTAAAATAAAATTAAATTTAAGTTTAAAATGCCTGGGCGAAGAGGTAGGTTTTTACCTGGCGCCGAAAAGATAACAAAGAAGGCACCAGGCGTATCTCATCTGGGAGGGCATTCCATAATTCGGGGGCCACCACTGAAAAGGTCCTAGATCTAATTGTTGTTCTCCGGGCCTCCAGAAGATTAGGCCAGAAGATAAAGAACTGGTATCTTATATGGTTGCTGTGGCCAGAATTATTTATGCAAATTACTAGAAATTAAAAACAATACCTAAAATAATGGATTGATACCATTTGGGACCTTTTTCTAAGATACCAATAAGGAAGACGGAAATAAGAAATTTTAGTAAAATGGCAGAAATTTATTGATTATAGTAAAAGATATGATTTAGAGTTTACAATGTACTAATACTTATGAAGAAATATTATGGTACATAGACATAGATTTGCTTCTTTTATCTTGAGAAATACTACCGCAATTAGTGAAATGTTGCTCTTTATGTGTTGATAAATTGGGATTAACATAGGTAGGAATGATCAGATATATCATGTTAGCCTCTTAATATAATTTCTGCTCATGGGTTCAGTGATTATAGTTTGGTATTTTTCTTTGATATAGAATCATGTGTATTGTGACAATAATAATGAATGAAAGGACAAAACTGAAAATAAAAACCTCTTTAATTCAAGGTAAGAAGGTGACTACTAGCAGCAATGTCCCAATGCATGAGTGTTTTCATTTCAATCCCATAAACACTTGAAGTTGTTTCATGCTGAATCAGACTATTGGTCTATCAAGCCCAAGACTGCTTAATCTCACTGTCAGTGGCTCTTCTGGGTTTTGGGCAGAGGTTCTGACCCACATTCTGCTATTCTGCATGGGACCTTCCTCATGAAAAGCATATGCACTTAATGGAGCAGTAATTACTACCAGTGGCTCATTCTGCATGAGAGTTAAACCCCAGTACCTGTTGTCCATACCATAGATTTGTTATGAAACATATAAATTCATAATTGTAAAACTTTAGTGCTTCCTAACAAGTGCAGAAAAATTATGTTTCACCAAGGAGTTATTACGATTAAGCCACTTTCATCAGGGATTGTGGAAGAAGGCTGCATTGCTGTGAATGTGTTGTGAGCCCAAACATCTCTCTCCTTTGACATTAAGACCGCCCTATCATCTGCCAAGAAGTGAAGGCAATCAAATTCAGATCCTCAAAAATCTCTATCACGGCTTCATGAAGCTTACAATATTTCATCTGTCAATAAAATCTCAGGCCAGCTGGTCTCCATCATTCTTATTTAACTGCCTGTGTCTAATGAGGGCAACTTTACCTGCCATGGCTGAAGTTCCTGAAGCTTCAATTTACCTCCAACCCACACTGCTATCTCTTTGACTTTCAGGGAATACATGGCATGGAGAGCATGTGCTACGGAATGCACAGCATTGTATATACTGTAGCTCTGTCCAGACATTTCCATTTCAAACATGGACCCAGGAAGGCTTCCCAGATTCTCCTCTCCACTGCAGTTTCTCTTGTTTGGCACATCGATGTTATATTTTGGTAGTGAACAGAGGAATGCAGTGCACCAGAACTCACGGATGAAGTAAAATGTAGACTGGAAAGGATTTATCATCTCAACAAAATCTTGAAAGCCTGGCACTGCACGTGAATGGAGGGTGAATGACAAGGTGCCATTGAAGGATTTTGAGGTGATTTCTCGTCCACCCACTACTGCAGTGAAATCCCATTCAGCAGTTGTGATCCACACCCTTTCTAAAGGCTGTAGGGAAAAAAATTCTTCGGAATATAAAACCAAACGTAAACCCTCTAGGGACTGACTGTCTCCATAAACCAAGATCACATTGATTTCACTCAATGAGAGAGAAGATTGAATGGGACCCAACTTTTCTTGCAGTATTTCATTTAGTAAAAATGTTGTCACTAGCGGGATCACCAGCATCCATGCAATGCAAAGATTACTCTGTAAAAGCCTTGGTTTCAGGTTTCGAAGGAAAGCTTCACCACTGTTATCTTCTGAAACAATGAGGCCAATCCAGTTCCATCCAAAATGCTTGAGTAGCCCAACGATCCCAACATACTGCAGATTTTCATTAGGAATCATCCGATAGAAAGAAGGGAAGTGGGTTTTGTCGCTCAACACTAAATCAAAGGAGCCATAGCTGAGCTAAAAGGAATATGTTATATTTCAGAACCAAGAAAACCATTTTGTGGTCCATGAAGAGAACGTAACTCCATCCCAATATCTTGGTTATCATTTTTAAGATTATAAGGCTTTGTTATTGTTTTAAACATTACATTGGCTATCAATCCAATCTTACAGCCACGAGAAAGAGGAGGTCAGGTCTCCTGCTCCCCTAGTGCATTCACTATAGCTGCCCAATTTCCCTGCTTTTTAAAGTTTGATAGAAATATCTGTGGGCTATAGGTATGTTCTTAAACCGCAAGGTTTTTGCCTATTAGTGAATACTAGCTTTATTTCTTTACTAACTATGAGCCAGGGGAAGCTGAACCAGTGCCTGGATGCAATTCTGTAGTAGACGACGTCCAATTAGTTCAAGCTTAATGCTGCTATAACAGATTGGTTCCAAGGTCTGAGCATTAAAGATTTTGTCAATTCTAGAATGCACTCTGCTTCCTCTGTAGAAAAAGCAATCATTTTAGTGGTGCTCTTGGAACCATCTTTCTTTATGGAGACCCCGGGGGCCTTGATGTCCAAGAGTACCCTTTCCTACACAGGGATGATTTTATAGATTCTCAGCTGCACCTTTTCTAGGACAATGATAGCTTGACCACTGTAACTCATATACTTTTAACTTCAAGTTTATTATACAGCTGCAAGAGTAGTTGTATACTATAGCCAGCGTGGATTTTTCACATTCTGCAATATTAAATTGAAAATACCCCTCATGCCATTGTGCAGTTTCCCGTAAGCTGATTTCAAAACAAAACCTTATAAAACTTATAGTCCTGAACTCTAAATTTTCATAATGATACACAACATAGTCAGAGAGAGAGTTCAAAGTGTAAAACAAGAGGGAGGGAAACAGACCCCTGTTGGACTTTTTTCTGTCAGGGTTCTCATAATTTCTTGAAATTAATGAAACATCAACCATGTTCACAGAGTAACTGTAATCCTATAACTGACCTTGACCCATACTCTGACCTTCATCTTCTGCACTTTAAAAGTTAAAAAAAATGCCTGGCTGATTTTTAATTAATGTAAGAAATTAAGCATTGCACTCTATGATAGTGCAGGCATGCTCAGTAAGTCAGTGTTCTAAAAGCCAGACTCACAGCTGCTTGACTTGGCAAATCAGGGGGACACACCCACACCAGACATTTCACTTTAAACAGTCATGGCTTGCCCCAAAGAATCCTGGGAAGTGTAGTTTGTGAAGGGTGCTGAAAGCTCTTAGGAGACTCCTATTCCCCTGCCAGTCAGCCCCTTTTCTAGGGATTGTAGTTCTGTGAGGGGAATAGGGCCTCTCCTGTCTGCACCCTTCACAATGACACTTCCCAGGATTCTTTGGGGGAAGCCAGGACTGTCTAAAGTGAAATAAAGGTCTGGTGTGGATGTGGCCAGGGACATCTTTGGTTTAAATTTGGGTGAGAGACTACATATGCCTGCTGTAGAATAAAAGGGTGGGAGAAATCCTGAAAAAGAATGTTTCCCTTTTGGAAAGAAAATGGGCTTCCCCTCTGCCCAGTGCCCACCCACCCAATCTCCTCTCCTCCCGCCCCCTCCTCTTCCTCCTCCCCCTCTCTCCCCTCTACCTTCCTCATTACTTCTATCAATATTCTCCCTCCCCTTCTCTCCCCCTTTCCTCTCCTCCCCTCTCCCTGTCCCTCCCCCAGGCCAGTTTCACCTATCCTAAGCATGATTGCAGGGAAGTAGATCCCATTGAACTCAATAAGCATGAAGAATATCAATCTATTCTCAGCAAACTTGCACAGGATCCCATTTCTTACCTCCCGGATTAAAAAGCAGAGAAATGCACTAATAGGAGAAAAAATCTCTTGCAGTTTAAGAACGTACCTATAGAAAACAGATATTTCTATCAAACTTTTAAAAGCAAGGAAATTAGATGGCTGTGCACCAAGGGAGGGCTGATTGCAGGTGTTGCTACCACTCACCAGATGCTCAGAGGCACATGTTACCAAATTCTTCCAAACTACACAGGAAGTGGATTGGACTGTGAAAGACCAACCCAAATTGTGTTTGCATTTTTACAAATTTGTAGGGCAGTATAATATTTCAGGAGAGCCAGTGTGGTGTAGTGGTTAGGGTGTTGGACTACATCCTGGGAGACCAGGGTTCAAATCCCCACATAACCATGAAGCTCACTGGGTGACCTTGAGCCAGTCACTGCCTCTCAGCCTCTGAGGGAGGCAATGGTAACCCCCCTCTGAATACCACTTACCATGAAAAGCCTGTTCATAGGGTCACCATAAGTCGGGATCGACTTGAAGGCAGTCCATTTCCATTTTTTTCATAATATTTCGGAGAGGCAGTCAGGTCTCCTGCTCCTCTGGTGCATTCACTTTAGTTGGCCAATTTCACTGCTTTTTCAAGTTTGATAGAAATATCTGTTGGCTCTAAGTACATTCTTAAACAGCAAGGCTTTTTTGCCTATTAGTGAATACTACTCTAATCTATGTGAGGTTCCAATATGGCTGGTCAAGACTTTATTGAGCAAATATCACACTCGTACTAAGGATATACACAAAATGGAGTTCATTCTATAGGTCATATTAATGGATCACTCTCTCACTAACCCAGTTTCAGGGATGACCAGAATTGGTTTCCTGATCTCAGGACTGCATATTTTTTCAAGCTAATAAATACCAAGGAAGGATACTAACTACAGGTTTGTCCAAGAAGTAATCCAATTATCGAAATAATGGTACCATTTGGCAGGAATTATGATACCCTCTAACTTCACAGAGAAGTGGATTTCTCAAAAGCAGGAATATACACTAAACCTCATACAGGAGACAGTAGGCTTATCTGCAGAGTTCATCTTGCAGAATCAGACCCTAACTTTACATTTCAAAGAAGTTCTTTGTTCTCTGGTTGGTCACATAAGCACTCTCCCCCCTTCCAGTTTACATACAATTGCATGAGCCCAAAAACATATTTAAATTAGAGAGTTTGCCTGGATAAAAGCAGCAGCACACATTGGCTTCAATTGACTTCTGACATCATTCCTCCCTAGGATCATCTCAGCATGCAGCTTGAGACACCAGGCAGGAAAAGGGCAAGAACAGGGCCGGTTCCAAGGGGCAGCCAGGTGGGGCAGCCAGGTGGGGCACTGGCCCAAGGGCCCCTGAGGCTACAAGAGCCCCTGAGGGGCCCCTCTGCTCCCCTTCCACAATTTGTGCTGTGCACTCGCATCCCTGCCATGAACCAAGATGGCGACAGAGGCTTCAGCTCCTTAGGGAAACCTCAGCCGCCATCTTTCTTAAGGGCACTGCTGCATGCACAACCACAGAACAAGGTAAGTTAAGGAAGGGAATGGCGGAGCCCCGAAGCTGTCACTGTGCATGAGTCATGGAAGGGGAACGCTGGGGCCTGGGGCAGGCTTTTGCCCAAGGGCTCCAGCATGCCTGGGGCTGGCCCTGGGCGCACGTATGCATGTATGTGTGCATGCGCACATGCACACCAGGGCCCAGGGCAAGCTGGTGCCCAAGGGCTCCGGCATGTCTGGGGCCAGCCCTGGGGAAGTATTATATACTTGGTCATGGGGCAATATTTAGGAGAAGAGAGAGAGAGAGACTGGCTTTTCCCAAGCATATCGTTCTTATTCTAACCTTCAGGAAAGGTCTACCTCTGTTGCTTTCTTTTTTTCTTATTGTAAATGAAATACTGTATTTTTCCTTTTTCTTCTTTCAATAAACCAACCTTTATTTTAACTTTTGCATGAGTTTTCTTGGGGTTGTGTGGGTGGAATTAGAGTAACATACAGGATTTAATTGCAGCAAAGGTTTCCACTTCACTCTCAAGAGGTGTTTGGGTCTCTAGTGGGAATACATGCATTATAGCATTTAGCTGTACATGTGTAATGCCACTAATATTTTATTACTAATGTAAAGCCATGAATAACTCTAGTAACTCAATTCTGAGTAGATTGTAAGCAGAACATGGAAGAAACTAGAAATCTCATTGTTAACACACCTCTCCTGCAGAATTCAGGGCTTGTGTTCTTTGTGTTATAAGGCTTTCTTCCTAGAAATCATCATAAGATACCAAAATGGCAATGCAGCCAATACAAAACTAAGTGGACAGGGCAGAATCTTCCTTACAGAGGTGTGAATATCTCCTGTTGCAGTTGTTTCTATCAAAATTTGAAACACATACCTGTGGTATCTTGTAGGTATTTAAGATGTTGGCCATCTGGATGGAGTTGGAGGAAGTGAGCCCTCCAATGACAGCCATCATTTTATTTTTCTTAACACAGTTGTAATTGACGGGATTCCCTTGTCCTGTAAATAGAAGATCCACAGTGGTCCAATAGGCTTGCAGTGGACTAAACAAATTATTATAGATCTTAGATCCCAGTGTAGTGTTGGATAACAATTCAGGGTTCTCGTTGATCTCATGAAGGGCAAAAAGAAAGGCAAGGATGTGTTGGTAGTTTTTAGTGACGATGCTGCAATGAGAATTATAGATTTATATGCTGACATCAAGGAATCAGGTGAGTTACAGCTTGGATTCTAATTTGCCATTAAAGAAAAATGAGAGAAGCTGAGTCTGATGATACAAGTGTGATCTCCTATGACAGCATGACTAGGGTTTGTGTAAACATCAAAGCTAAAGACTTCCACTAGAGTGAACTGGATATAGGAAATTAAGATCCCTGTTCACCTCTGAAGCTCACTAAATTAGTCTTTTGTGTAAGACAGTGTCTCTATCAGAGCTTGGAAAAGTTACTTTTTTTGAACTACAACTCCCATCAGCCCCAGCCAGTGTGGCCACTGGATTGGGCTGATGAGAGTTGTAGTTCAAAAAAGTAAATTTTCCAAGCTCTGGTCTCTATTTCCAATTCATCATCCAATCAGTCATAGGGTACAAATCATTCAATGGCTACAGAAATTGGTTTAACAATTTTGACAGACTGGTTCCAGTTCAACACTTCCCCACTCCCTTTCTCTCCTGATTTCTGCTCAGGCAGTGAAATATGGACAATGTCTCTTTCCCATTTCTCCTTCAACCCCCACCCACTCCTCTCCAATGTCTACCTTCAGCATATATATGCTTCCTGCCTGTTCCCCTCCCTCCCCATCTCTCCTCCTTTTTTTTTAGCGGCCAATCTTTATTGCCATGAGCACAACACTAAATGCTGACCAGCAAATCCTATATAAGCTGTCCCTTTGCTTTTTAAACAGAAGCCCTGTTTCCTGAGCAATCTGTTTGAAATGCAGAAAGATGACAGATTTAAGCTTCCAGATCTGTACCTCTATAACAGGAAAACCAGTGCTAAATTTCATTTTGTTGAAATTCATTAAAAATCAGTCCTGTTCACAGAGTACGTGTAACCCTGTTACTGACCTTGCCCCATACTCTTACCTTCATCTTCTGCAGTTTAAAAGTTAAAAAATGCCCAGATGATTTTTGATTAATTTAAGAACTTTAACATTGAAGTCAACTACTGCTTTCTGAGATATCTGAAATATTGGACTGCCCTACAAATTTGTAAAAATGCAAACACAATTTGGGTTGGTCTTTCACATTCCAATTCACTTCCTGTGTAGCTTGGAAGAATTTGGTAACATGGGCAGTACAATACCTCAGAGAGAAGGTCAGGTCTCCTGCTTTCTGGTGCATTTACTATAGCTGCCCAATTTCCCTGCTTTTTAAAGTTTGATAGAAATATCTGTTGGCTATAGGTACATTCTTAAACCACAAGGTTTTTTTTTCCTATTAGTGAATATTACTATGGTAAATTTTTAATTAAAGGTGTAGCTAACTAGCTATGACTTACAACAGAAACAAAACAATACTCCAGTAGCACTTTAAACGCAAGTAAATGTCATGGATTACCAAGAATGATGCATCTGATGAACTGTAGTCCAAGAAATCTTATAACATAATTTGTTAGTCTTTAAGGTGCTGGTACTTGTTCTGAATGCTGTTTTGCTCAAATTGTACTGTGGTCTATTTTACAGGGTTCTTGTGAGGATCATTTATTATGGTCATAGACCAGAAGATTAAAATCACTTTAAAAAGCCACGAAAATTAAAATACATATAAAACATAACTACTGGTAATTACTGCAAACCAAATAAATACAGATTAAGTAGTTTGTTGGTCAGAAGACTGGCAGCATTTTTTCCTAATTTGCATTGTGATAAAAAATAACTTTGCAACACTTTTGATAACAGAGGGTGAAACATCCCTTAAACAAAACAATACCAAATTTGCAGAAATACCCCTAGGCAAAACTGTTTATAAAGGGGAAATTTTCTTCTTTCTGCAATCACTTTAAACCCAATCTGTTCCTCACCAATTATACTATTTCTTCCATCCAAGATAAGAGCCTGCTTTTCAGATACCTAGCGTAAAGTTTCCCAATTGATGAAAGAAGGCTGATGGGGCAATCATTAGCTGAGTTGGTCCTGTCGCCTTCTTTGAAAATAGGAACTATAATAGATTTATTCCAAATCTCTGGGATTTTACCAGTTCTATTGATAAAAGTAAAGAATGTTGAAAGTAGTGAGGCCCACCAGTCAGGGTTAGATTTTAAAACATTCAGGGGCACAGAATCTGGCTGTGGGCTTTCCCAGATTTAAGCTCAAGGATCAGGTCAAGAAGTTCACCAGGAGTTACAAGTTGCTATTCTGGACCATCAGGAGATAGTTGGACACTACAGATAAGAGGGTTATTAGAATCATTTAGAATTGCAGAAAAGTATCTTTCCCACTCAAAAGATGAGATAACAATAGGCAGAAAATCCATGGGGGTGTGTCATAGCCCCCGTAACAATCCTCCAAAATAATTTACTATCCTTCTTTTGAGTGGCGGATATTAGTAAGTTCCATTTTCTCCTCTCTTCAGCTTTTTTCTTTTGATTAATGAGTGCTTTATATTCATGTTTCAATTTATAATAAACTTCAGGTGAACATTTGGCTCCTTCACTAAGATAGATGGAATACACCTGCCTGATTTTATTTTTAAGTAACGCACAGTCACGATCAAACCAACTCTTGCTTCTAAGATGTTTAACAGCTAAATTTATTTATTTATTGCATTTATATACCGCCCCATAGCCTAAGCTGACTTCCACTCGGTTCCTTTGAATGTCAGATATAAGGGCTTCATAATGGTACAGATTCTTTTTATCAGCTGAAACTAAGATGTTTTGGTAAAGCTGCAAACATGCTGGGGATACTATAAAAGAAGCAGATTTGCCCTCAGATCTGTTGGACCATTTAATCCTTTTCTTGCAAACAAGCGAGGAGGAATCCAGCAGTGGAGGTCCAGTGAGAAGGCGAATATTGGTAAGGGGTTTTACTAATTAAATAAAGGATAATGATCACTATCAGTTCAATCGTCAACATAAAAGGCTTGAATCATTCCCCTTAGGGACTGAGAAACAAGGACACAGTCTACCACACTACTTCCTAATAGAGAACTATAAGTGAACTCACCCAGCAAATCACCAGGGGTGCTTCCATTCAAAATGATTTTGTTATGTCGACAAGCTAAAAGAGCTAAACACACGCCAGCAAAAAAATTTGTAGCATCTTTAGAATGTTTGATATAGGGAGATTGTCCTATCAAATGATCAATTCCTTGAAGATATTGAGATTCTGCCAATGCAGCAGCATCAGGTCCTAGACGGGCATTGAAGTCACCAGCCATAAGGACCTGTACAGATGGGAACTTTGCCTCGATATGGGTAATATATTGTTCCAACTCATCCCACTGGGCATTCTTCTCTAAGTGACTTTTAATTGGGGGGAAATAAATATTAAACAATATAAGTTGAAAGCAGTGATTCTTAATTAAGGTTGTCATAGCTATCGTTCCACAACTAGGGAATGCAATAACTTCCACATTAAGAGATGTTGAAACTAGACAGAGTAATGCTGCTTTGGACTTATGCTCAGACGCACTGATGAAGGCGTTGGGCAAAGTCAGATACTGCAAGCTACGAGACAAGATGAACCTTGTGGGCTGAACCAAACACCTATTGAGAAGGGGTGTTGGAAGTGTGGCAAGAGCAACTCCTGTTTGGGTTCTTTTGTTTGTATTCCAGAAGGAAGATAGAGTTGGGATCCTCCAGCTGGCTAGGCTTGCCTACTTTCCTGTGCTCTTCTCTACCTAACTTCCTTCCATTGTAAACTGATATGCTCAGGAAAGCTGACCTGTCCTCCTTCCTTTATCTTTTTTCTTTGACTGTCCAAGAGAGAGGAGAGGTTCCTGTCTTTGCTCTCTCTCCTGAGTCATGAGAGTTCTCACAAACGCTTGCTCTCGCACTCTCTCGTCAGTTGTTCGAAGAAATCCCAAAACTGCAGCCAAGTCTTCCACTCCCTTTCTTGCTGCTTTTCATTTTATTTCAGTTTGACAGGTTGCACAGCAAATCTCATGAAGACCTGCTGAGTGGGGGTTCAGCCTCTAGCAGCCTTACCAAGAAACATAGAGGATGTGACTATTGTCTCTTGTGTTCTGTGTCCTGCCCTAGACCTTGTTAATTTGTTAAAATGTTAAAACCATAAAACCGTAAAACCGTAAAACCATAAAACAATAACAAGGAGCAAGCCGCGGAGCTCACAACAAAGCAGCTGCCATCTTGGAGCCGACTCAGTAAGACAAGCAAAAAACTCAAAATACTGTAAAACATTTTGAAAAATTTAAAATGCTACTATGAAAGTAGGACGGCTCAGATGAGAACTCCATGTGTAGAGCTTTTACATAGTACACAGGCATAGATTGCACTCTGCCTGCACACCTCAACCAAGCAATCCTGTCACAGCCATACATTGAACTTGAGAACCTGCATATAAAGTCAAATGTTAGGTAGACGTCAATATCCTTGTGTGTCCCAGATTTTTTAATTATTATTATTATTAGTTTGAGTTGTTGTTTTTCATGACTTCAAACCTGTCCACATATACCTCCCCAATTCAAAATCAGAGACAGGCAGGCTGGAGATAGACTTTTTATTATCATTCTTTATTTATCAGTATTCTACAGGCATACTACCCTGAACAAGCTGGATCTCGTTTGATCTCGGAAGCTAAGCAGGGTCAGGCCTGGTTAGTACTTGGATGGGAAACCGCCTGGGAATACCAGGTGCCGTAGGCTTAGGGGAAGGCAATGGAAAACCACATCTGAATACCTCTTACCATGAAAACCCTATGAATATCTCAAAAATAAAAAAGATTCATGGGGTCGCCATAAGTTGTAATCGACTTGAAGGCATATAACAACAATTTATCAGTATTACTTTTATATGCATTCTGCATTTCCTTAGAGGACGTGGCATTCATGGGTCTGGTTTTCCTCACATTATCCTCACAATAACCCTGTGAGGTAGGTTAGGCTGAGAGTCAGTTACTGTCCAAAGCTCACACAGTGAACTTCATGGTTGACTGACAATTTAACCCTGATCTCTAGGTTCTGTGCTCCTTAATATCCCTCCATCTTATTCCACATTCTGGAAAAAAGATGTAGACTTGAATAAGCTGGGGGAAGAGAATAATATTTCCCCACGAGTCTGGAAATGTATTCGGAGGGGGGCTTGCTAACAGTCCTGTGTGGTGATTTTAAGCCTAACCAATTCAGACGGCAGTCCTGTACATGCCTATGAGGGAGCAATCCCTATGGAATTCAGTGGGGCTTATTCTGAGTAATGTACAGTTACTTTGGCATGAACAGCACTAGAAATTGTGACAGCAATTCTGACCCATGGAAAGACAGGTGATAAGTATTTATAAAACTGCAATGTTTAAGAGTCCATTGTTTCTTTGCAAAGGAGAAGGGTAAAGAGAATATCAGAAAATCAGAACATGTGGAAACCACACAAAATTTCTCACAGCGGAGAAGCAACTGTGACACCAGGGATCCTTTCTGAACCAAAGTAAGACATTTTGTGTTTAGTTGGATCCTAAGCATTAATGCAACTGCAGTGCTTAAGTGTCCACAGTATCTTTGCAAGGAAGAAAGATGGCAAGAAAACTAGAACTGGCCACGGCCCTTTGACCTAATTGGCCAGGCTCCCAGCAGCACTGTCAGGTACAGTGGGTAACAGTCATCACTGCATTGTTCCAAACCAACTTCCAAAACCTTTTTGAAAACAGAGACCTCCTGAGATTTTGCTACAAAGACTGGTCTTATTTAGTCTTTGTATGTCTCTACCAGCTAGCATGGCAGGAAAATATTTTGAATAGACACCAGCATATCTTTGGTAAGAGTGAGAAGCAAGAGAGATACATCAACCTGTGGCTTAAAATTAGTCACTTGTTTCATAAAACTGAGATTAAACCTTGAGCCCGAAGAAGAAGAAGAAGAAGAAGAAGAAGAAGAAGAAGAAGAAGAAGAAGAAGAAGAACAGCAACAACAACAACAACAACAACTTACAATCCACTTGCTGTGTAGTAATCCGGGTGTTCCATAAACCTTGGTGAAATCTTGTTAGCAATACCAAGGGAGACAAATTCACCAATGATCATTTCATTGGCAACAGTATATGAAGTGGTGTGTGATGCTGTCACCCAATGACATACAGAGGATTTCAAACTCTCACTGAAATAATAATGTTGTAATAGCAGCATCAAAATCAGAGTTTTTGCTAATAAAACTCGGGTCAAATTCCTGTTCTGCATTTTCATGATTACACACCCACACCAGCCACCAAAAGCAGTATCAACAGGAGTTACTGAAAACCTTAATCCAGTAGGATTCAGTATGGTCCTTGCTAATACACAGATTCCAGTCTGGGGGTTTCAGTCTCAAAGTCTATAGCATCGAAGCATTGGACTGATAAGGGCTGTGCCTGTCTCAAATGAACCATCCAGACCTGGGTGACACAACATCTTCCAACAAGCATCTTAAAAGACTGACCACAGCATATAAGCTTTGGGATGGGCTGTTTGGTACTGAATTTGCCATCTGACTACCTATGGGACTTCCAGAAGAAACGGGACTGAACACAGTGATTTAGATAATTACAGGCCTGAATGTCTGCTTTGCTAAAGTCCTCAAGTCTTAGCACAACCAAAAAACCTACATCTTAGTGAGTTCCCAAGACACCAGGGCCTTTTCTACCTTGCAGCAGTAAAACTGCAAGGAAAGCTACATGTGGAGGCAGCAACCTATTGATAGTTGCCCTAACTTTTTGAACACATAAGGAATGGCATATGATCAGCCTGTATATCTGTACATCAGATATATTAAAATGCTTATTTGAAGCTTTTGTACCTAGCTCTTCAGGAGGAAAAGGGGCTCCAAGAGCATCTTATAACATCAACAAACAGACAGAACATAAGAGAGCTCCTAGATCAGACCACAGATCCATCAAGTTCAACTTTCTCTTTTCTCAGTGGCAAACCAGGTGCCTATAGGAAGCCAAAATGTTGGACATGTGTGCAAATGTCCTCTCCCACTCATGGTCCCCAGCAACTGGTGTTGGTATTGGGGAGGGGGTGTCTCTATAAGCATTTTCCATGCATTATTTTATACAACCCTATCATGCCCCCCCCTTTATTCAATAAGAAGTTCCAAACATTATATCCTTTTTTAATTGGGGCAGTTGCTTCAGACCCTTCATCATTTTGTTTGCCTTTTCGTGCATCTTTTCCAGCTCTACAATCTCCTTTTTGAGGAGTGACATCAAGAACTGTACTCGGTATTTCAAGTGTAATCACACCATAGATTTCTTTAACGCCATTGTGACATGGGCAGTTATATTTTCAGTCCCTTCACAGGGTCAACATTTTCATTGAGCCATCCATTGGAACTCTGAGCTCTTTCCTGGTCACTCATTCCCATCAATGCACTGTTGGGCTACATGATTCTCCACTTTATGCCAGCCATGGCACTGTGCAATGCCTTCTTCACCTTGCTTCAGATGCTGCCAACCCCAGCTGGCACTACTCCACCCACATCATTTCAGCTAGCCCAACCACCAGGAAAGCCTGCCACAGCTGGTCAAGGCCTGTCATAGCTGACTGGGCAAAGTTAAAGCCCTCCCATTCATTCAAATTGCTGAAGGATGGTCAGATGATCAGGACCTTGGTTGTCTGTGTATTGTCACTTGCTCCAGGAATCAAGGTGTTAAGCCATCCTGTCTCCTTCCCAAACTCCAAACCAAGATCTATGCTTGATGCTGGGCCAGTAAATCCATATGGCTCTCCTACCTAGAACATCACAGGCAGAGGTGATTGCCCAGCTGGAGACTATGCACTGGGCAGATGTGATTTGTGTGACTTTGGTGGGTCCCAATCAGTGGTCACCTTTTTCACATTAATCTGACAGGAGTGAGCTCCCATACAAATCAGTCCTGTGTCTCATAGAAGCCTCCTGCAAACTGGTGTCTCATGAAAGGGGAACCACACTGGTACACCAATGGACCTTGTATGCCTGCAGGCCCTTTATCTGACAGGGACCTACACTAGGGAGGCCTACCACTGGAGCAATATGCTCTTCCTTGTAGGGTTGGTCTTAGAACAGCAGATGCACAGGGAATAGTCCTTTGTTTGCAACACCATCTCACTTCAAGCCAGATTGGCACAAGCACCCCACTCTGCACTGTATCCTAGGAGGCAGTACAATGCTTACCATTGCCCAGCCTCCTGAACGCAAGCTATCACATGTGAGCAACCCATGAGTTTTAAGAGTCAACACTACTGCCACCCAGTGGATGGTCATGACCATGCAAACCCCATTTCCTTCAGGGATATCAGTTATTGCAGTGCCCTGGTGTCCATTATGGCCAAAGCCCCATGGGCTGTGATCAGTCATAACAGGGCCTCCACTGTGGTCAGATAAAAGAGGGGGGGCAACAGCATTCAGTACTCCCTGCATTAAGGTACAGTCCCACTCATCTGAAGTGCCAACAGGGGTGGCTATGGATTGTAAGCCACCTCTTGCGCCACTGTGCAGAGTAGTGTCTTGCCTTATTGGCAAGACAATGCATCAGCACTGTTGGTATCAATGCCTGTGGTGTAACAACTTGAAAAGACATTAGCTCCCAAGCATCCTGGCACCCAGAACTATGCATGCAGCTCAGGGTACTCCCACAATCCCTCCATCTATCCAAGGGTGCTCTTTCAGCTTTGTAAGGCATAAGCAGTGATTGCAACAACTGGGCGCAGAAAGGTCAGAGGGCCCTGCCCTACATGCAAAATTAAGTTGACCAAGCAGCACCAGGTCTCCTCAAGGTGCACTTCTTCCTGCTAATGGTGAATGAATCATGTGAACACAGCTGATCCTGTCTTGAATTGCCCACTCCAAAATTGTACTGAAGGCCTCAAGGGCAGCCCCATGGCCTAACCTAGTCCATACTAGGCATTTTTGGATTTAAACCCAAATGGGTTAAAGTTTTTTTTTTTTTTTTTTTTTTTACAATAATTTTTATTCAGATTTTCATAAAACATACAAAACAAAACCATAAAACATTCAAAGACAAAAAACAAAATCAAAAATAGTTAGACAAAAAAAAATAAAAAGTAAAATATTGACTTCCCATTTGTCACAGATCAAATCAGTTATAGGTCTACAATGTATAACAATCCTGTCTCTTAAATCATATTATAAAATCACTTTCCTCCAGTAGTTATCTTACTTAATCATCAAATCTCATAAACATTACTTTATTCTTTCCACAAAAAGTCAAAGAGAGGTTTCAATTCTTTAAGAAATATATCTATCAATTTTTCTCCAGAAAAGCATGTCGATTAATCCATCTCATTAATAATTATAATAATCTTATTGTCATAACCATAGTCAAAATAAACATTTCGATTAATCCATCTCATCAGAATCTGTTAGGTTCAATAATTTCAATAGCCATTATTCTATTATCCCTATTAGTTCCATCTTCCATCTTCCATCTTCAATAGTCTTGTTAAGTCCAGTAATTTCAGTGTCCAATCTTCCATTATCAGTATTCCGTAATAATCTTGCTGTCATAACCATAGAAATATTAACTTCCCATTTGTCACAGATCAAATCAGTTATAGGTCTACAATGTATAACAATCCTGTCTCTTAAATCATATTATAAAATCACTTTCCTCCAGTAGTTATCTTACTTAATCATCAAATCTCATAAACATTACTTTATTCTTTCCACAAAAAGTCAAAGAGAGGTTTCAATTCTTTAAGAAATAGTCTTCAATAGTCTTGTTAACTCCAGTAGTTTCAGTGTCCAATCTTCCATTATCAGTATTCCGTAATAATCTTGCTGTCATAACCATAGTCATATAGTAAGAGTCTAATGGGAATTTCCTCTATCCCAAATATTTTCTTGCCATCCATTCTGAATAGGTTGCTGGAATACTGCAGTAAAAACATATCTCTGTTCTTTTTTACAAAATGTACTGGCTCATCTCTTGAAAGTTTTTCCCTTGTCACATGGCTGCAGTTAATTCCATAGGTCTTCTCCATATTAGGCTCCATCACATCATTCCAGTCCAGAAGATTATCCATGCCATTGACAACCTTATCTCCAATATCTTCATTAATTTCTTCAGAGATAACATTGAATTCCAAACAGTAGATTTTATTTCTAAAATCCATAAATTCCAAATCTTTTTCCTGTTCCACGTTTGTTCCAGGCTCCAGGGTCTCCTCTCTCACAGGGACCCCTATTTCTTTAAACTCCTGGATCATTTTGCACAATTCAATTTTCAGCTCCTTACAACCCTGTCGCAGGGTTCGTTTCGTTATCTCAATCTCATCCATTATTTTCTGAAACCTAGTTACTTCCAGATTCTCAGCCACTTTCTTGATTGCCATTTTAAAAGAAAAATATAAGAGAACCACTTCTTATTTCAGCAACAATTGGGTTAATACTCCAAACTTGATGACATCACAGTATAAACAGAACAGCCAGCCTTATCTCACTATGCTTAGGAAAACAAAATGTAGTTCCCAGGATCGAAACAATTAATGGCGTCGTCAGGAAACAGATTCGTCAAAATAAAATAAACCAAAAAGAGAGTAATCTCAGACAATATAATATTCTTCAGAATAGAAATCAGGAATAGAAATCTCTCTTCTGTGTATATCTTTAGAATGCAAATCCAGGACAGCTTTTTGCAACAAAAACAGAGATAAGCTGTTAATTAGTGCATAGCAGAGAAGAGTTATAGCTCACCGAAAAGATGTCCAAAGCCGATCCATCTGGCAAATCTCCTTTTACTGCAACAGTTTAAGTCAAGTAAAAAAATATAGAAAGAAGGGTGCTTGCCTGTTAGTCCGTTCTCTCTCTAAAGAAAAGATGAACGTGTCGCTTTATCAGATAGAGCTTGTTGAAAATCCGTCCTTCCTTGTTGGCTGGACCTCGTCTCATAAATCAATGAAATCTAGTCCTCCCAACAAAAATAGGCTTTGAGGTTAATCTCTTCGTTTCTCCCTGCCCGGGAGAAGTTTCATCAGTCAAAAAAAAAAATGTTTTGACTGATTTATATCTGAATAAGCTTCTTTTGCGGCGGGAGCCCGTCCCAAAAGCAGGCACAGGCTAAGTCACCCTTCCCGGAAGTCCCAAATGGGTTAAAGTTTTGAGGGTGTAAGAGTTTGTTTGTTCTAGTGTCAACCTCTTAACATGGCAGAACATGAGGAATATACTGTTGAGCACCACCCAATCTCTGAGGTGCGAGAGATCTCCGGGGACCCTGCACTTACCTAGGGGTTTGGTTTCCTTGGAAAGAAGGTCAGCAGAAACTGTGGTGTCCTTATGAAACATGGTTTGTTTATTTACACACTTTCCAACCTGAGCTTAAGATGGAGGGTTCAAAGCATCATCAGTCCAATAGATCTTGCATTCTCCATCAGGCTTACAGGAGGCTCTACTGAAGAGTTTCAATAACAATAGGATCTCCCTGGCCCATTCACCAGTTAATGGACACTTGATAGATCCATTAACCCACCTGGCCCCCCTATTAGATTAGCAAAAGCGACTTATCTGACCAGGAGCAGGCTTCTCCGCTACAAAGCCCACCTCCAGGTGCAGGGTTCCAAATAAGAGGCTGAAAGGGGACTCATAGAAATCATCCGTCTCAACCCCAAACCCATAACACTACCTTTTGCCGCCCAGAAGACATAGTGTTTTGCCAAGGCTTTCCTTCAGGCATAAGATTGTACCCTGTTATTACTGAATTTCTGTTTTTATCTGGTTTTATAACACTGTTTTACTGGGTTTAATATGGTATCTCTGTGTTTATGATAATATGTTATTGTTTTGTTGTATTTTTGTATACTGCTAAGATGTTTGTAAATATTAAATAGTTTAGAAATGTTTTTAATTAAATAAATACTTGCATACATTATCAGTCAAACATCAAAACAATCTTTAGGTAAAAAGAATATAACTTGTAGGCCCATGCATAGACCCTCCCCATGATCCAGCCCATGTATCTCTTCCTACCCTGCCCTGTGGCAACCCAAGGACTAACTGCCCCACATCCAGGATCAATTCAGGGAAAGGGCTAGTGTTTAATTAGGGTTTTTAAAACTCTAACTAAACATACAATCGAAGGAAGAATATGCTACACCTTCTCCCCCCCAACTGAGAGTAGGAGAGTTTGATCCTACATAATTCCTTCATGAGGGGCTTCCCAGCTGGTAAGCAGAAGACTCCTTCCTGCATAATGCTGGCTCAGAGAGTGGGGCATCAGACAAGAGGAAGTCCAGGCAGGAAGGAGAGGTTGGTCAGGAAAGCTTGACCCAAAGGTATCCACCCTCCACAACCCTAACTTCTCCTAAGAAGTTGCAGCTGCCAGCAGCTCAGGTGGAGACCTCTCTTTTCATAGTTCTCCTTTTTCTTCCCTGACACCTGACTCTCTGATGCCTGACCTTACCAGTGGCAATCCTGGGCTATCTCAATTGGAACCAGGTACCACCCGGATTCTCCCACATCAGCCCAATTTGGTTTGAGACTCGTCAGAATCCAGTGCACAGCCCTAATATCTACATTACAAAATATGAATTTGTGTGCATATTTTTTACCTATTTATTTTAAGGATGTTTATCCCACTGGAAGCTTTAAAAAGGCTTTCATAGTGATTTAAAACAAGCAGTAATAAGAAAGCACCTGTGGAATCTGTGGAAGGTGTTATATAAAGAGGTTCTTTTTTAAATTAGAACTATTTCTAGACCACCCAGGATACAAAAAGACATTAAATCTTACAGAATAAATGAACACAACAGGTTTTATTGTTTTATTTATTTAAACTATTTCTGGGCCATCTTTCATGTAACTAACAAAGTGGGATTCAAAAAGATATTAAAACTTACAGAATAATTAAACAGCACACAACAATATACCCAAACAGACATATTAAGTAATTACAGTCAACTGGCATCGATGCCGAGAAAAGGCCTGAAAAAAGAAATGTTTTCAGCACACACCAAAATGCCTTCAGTGTCGGTTCCTGTCTTAATTCACAGGGAAGATTCCAAGACGAAAACCAAGCAACAAGGGAAGAGCTGGGTTCATATGAGGCTCCAGTTATTAGCTTTCATAATGGAAGTGTTCCAGTACAGACTGAAGGTCCTCATCACAACAATAATCAGTAGATTCATTTTTTATTCTTCTTTTCCCCTTCAATAGAGATCTGCTCAATTTCTTCCATGAATACAAATCTCGCTGAATTTGTCTTTGCAGTGAACGTGCTTATATAAGTTGAATAGTTTAAAATGTAAACGTCCTTCTCCTTCTCTCTCTTTCTCCCCCTCAGTGGTATTTCTGATTATCAATTCCTCTCTCAACTGTGACCATTATTTTTCCTTACTAACTGCTCCCTGGTGTTCAGCTCAGACCTGAATACAATAAGGTAGAATTTGGGGAGGAAGATACAACCCAGTAAGCCAGCACTAGAGGCCAAGATGGAGAAGATCTCCACAGCCACCATGTATTTCCCTTTGGTACTCAGGTAAGTTGGGACAAAGGACACCCAAACACTGCAGAAGACCAACATGCTAAAAGTGATCAGTTTGGCTTCATTAAAAGAATGAGGCAATTTTCTGGCAAAGAAAGCCACGGCAAAGCTGATGGTGGACAAAAAACCCATGTAGCCCAAGATAATGTAGAACATGATGTCTGAGCCTTCATTACATTGAACTATGATCCACCCAATTTGGGAGTGCATGTCAAAATCTAGGAAAGGGGGACAAGTTGCCAGCCATACAACACAGATGCCTATTTGAGTAAAAGTACAGAGAATGATGACTGATATTGCCAACCTCTTCCCAACCCATTTGCTCATCCTGTTTCCAGGTTTTGTGGCCATGAAGGCCAGTACCACAGTGATGGTTTTTGCTAACACACAAGCAACAGCAACGGAGAAGATGATGCCAAAGATGGTTTGCCTCAAAAGACAGGTCACCTTCATAGGGCAGCCAATGAATAAAAAGGAGCACAGAAAACAAAGTAGTAAAGAGGACAGCAAGATGCATGTGATGCTCCAGTTGTTAGCTTTGACAATGGGGGTGTCCCAGTGCAGAGTGAATGTCCCCATTACGACCGCTGTGGTCACAGAAAGGAAAAGAGCCAAGGAAGCCAGAACTGCTCCCAAGGGCTCCTCATAGGATAGGTAGCTCATTTCTTTGGGAATACACTGGTCCTGGTTCTTGTTCGGATACTGATCTTCAGGGCACTTCTCACATTGCTCTGTATCTGGAATAAGAAACAAATTCTCAGTATTTCCTGAATGCTCCAATGCTCTCCTATTTATCCATATTATTAATTCTCTTGGTGAAACCAAAATATGCAATTACAATTATGAAAATGGAAATGGACTGCCTTCAAGTCGATCCCGACTTATAGTGACCCTATGAATAGGGTTCTCATGGTAAGGGGTATTCAGAGGGGGTTTACCATTGCCTCCCTCTGAGGCTGTGAGGCAGTGACTGGACCAAGGTCACCCAGTGAGCTTCATGGCTGTGTGGAGATTCAAACCCTGGTCTCCCAGGTCGTAGTCCAACACCTTAGCCACTACACCACACTGGCTCTCAATTACAATTATACATAGGGACAAAATCAGTTTGGTTTGTGTGTTGTTGCCAATATACCTAATTCACACTTGCTGAAACAATATGCAAGCATAAAGTCAGCTATACTTCAAAATTCACACTTTTATTTTTCAGCGCCTTTATTGATCTAAAATGTTTACAAATATACATAGGAGAAAGTGTGCATAAAATGCATATATTAATGAAAAAACAGACAAAATTACATTACATTGGGTAAAGTTGCTTAAAGAAATTTATAAATTAGGAGAGAGACACACTGAAATGCAGATAGATTTTTCTGAGGGCTGATGCAGACATATGAAGAACTGAACTTAAGACTGGAAAAATGAACAGCTGAAATCAACACATTTGTCCATCTCTAATTATACAATATATATTCTTTTTTCAGTCAGCAATGGTTGCTATGTCAGCACCTACTATGTGTCAGCAAGTACATGCATATTTTCATCTGTAGAAAAAAAATACTTGGAATTCAGTAGACCTGAATTTAAAACTTTTCCCCTCAAAGGAGATCTGGTTCCTTTTCTTACTCATGTGGGATGAAATCCTCCCTTGAGGGCACTGAACACAGTCGTAGCAACACATTTGCCTTCCCTGTTGGATGAACATGCTCTGTCCTGGGTGGCAACTCTTGACACAAGTAGAGCTGGGCAGCATCTGATGATAAACACAACGAAGGGCATTTAGGATGGAAATCAGCTAGTTGTTCTGCATTCCTCTAATTCTCAGTTGCAACCTTTTGCGTCAGATCATCATAATACCACAATACTGACATCAGGTCAGCATCTTCAGGGCATTTGCCACCTGGGAAGGGCCTAATACTTCCTGACCTCTCAACTAGTGATGCTTCTTGAGGACATTGCCATTTGCCTCTTTCCCACTGCTCTAATGGGTGAATGGCAAAGAGAAGCACTTTCTGGCCACTTGCCCACCCTCTCCTTCTGGGTGGTGGTGAGGTTTGGACCAACCCAGTTTACTCACAACTGTCCCCTAGACTAGCGGTGTCGGACATATGTGCCTCCTAATTATATACAATCCTCAGACAAATTATTTTTTAATTTGTTTATAAAAGCATTTCTATATACCACCATCTCATAAAATATCAAGGTGATGTACAGCTGTATATGTAAACAATGAAACATAAACTGGAACAAATAATAATTAAAATGACCAGTATAATCAAATGTTTTAAACAGCTGTTTAGGCTAGTCATCATAAAAAGGTCTTCAGGAGACATCTGAAAGTCAAAAGCAAGAATGTCTGTCAAATGTCTTCTCCAGAGCATAGGACCAGCAACATCCAATGCCTGAGTTCTTGTTGTGGTCACTCGGGCCTCTGTAACATGGGGAGCAAACAACAGCACTCCTCTGGACGATCTCAAGGATCAAACTGGGATATATGAACTGAGGTGGTCCTTAAGGTATCCTAAACCCAAGTTGTTCAGCTCTTTTGTGATTCTACGCAAAATCAGTTCAGATGTTTGGCAAGAGCAATCTGCCCCTCCCACACCAGAAAGAGAGAAATGGGAATGTTCCCACCCTCTTCTTTGTTCTTCTCTTTCCACCACTGGCTTCGGCCCCACCCACATTCAGGAGGCAACCTTTGCCACATTCATCCCAAATGACTGTGACACACCCCTGCCCTTAAAAAAAAGTAACAGTAAAAGAAGCATCAATTTTAAAATAAGATAGCCATGGTAGTCTGTTGCAGCGGGGAAAATACTTGCATGGCATAAGCTATGATAGACTACAGGTGCAATTCAACTTGATTTGTGCCAGGCTAGGGGGGGTTGAATGAGGCAGATCCCTAGCTGAGCTGGCAGGCTCCAGGAGCCAAGCTCCACCAGGAGAAGCCCCATGTCCCAGCTGAGCTGTGGCGCTGCTAGGACCCTGCCAGCACCCCTGGGCATCTGCCAGGCATGGCCAGCCCAGCAGACAGAGCACTGGTGGAAGCCAGCAGTAGTCCTGAAAATGGGGCATTTCGGGGATATAACAGGGAGGAGGCGTGGGGGGGACTTACACAAGATCCAAGTCCCCCTCAGAGTGCTCCCCCAGGCAGGGCCGGATTATCCATCAGGCTTAGTAGGCTGAAGCCTAGGGGCCCGGAGCTCTTGGGGGCCCATGGGGCACTAGCCTGACGGCCCCTGGAGCTACATGGGGCCCTCCGGTCTCCTTCCGCGATCTGTGGAAGCATCAGTGGACCGCCATCCCCCCGCTTTACCTACCTTTCCGTTGTTATTTGCGGCGCGCAGATTTGCCATCAATAAAGATGGCGGCCGAGGTTTCCTTAAGGGGTGAAGCCTCTGCCACCATCTTGGCTGATGGCACACATGCGCGCTTTGCTGCCAACAACAAAGATGGTGGCAAAATCTTCAGCTCCTTAGGGAAACCTCGGCCGCCATCTTGATTGATGGCAAACCTGCACGCGCCACAAAAAACAACGGAAAGGTAGGTGAAGCGTGAGGATGGGGGGGCCCAAACACCAATCTGACTAGGGGCTCTCCTCAGCTTAATCCGGCCCTGTCCCCAGGTCCCGCTCCACATCAGAATTTCACCAGCATAAAGGCTGGTGGAGTAAAATAATGACAATGGTGGTCTACGGGGAGCACTTACTTATTCATGCGAGCCAGCTCTTCCTGTCTGACTCTCACACATGGCTCCTGACAGAGCCTGTGTTCGGCCAGGGTGGCGGCTCCCAAGCAGCAAGTGGATGCCGCGGAGCTTCCCACTGGCTCCTCCTTGACTGCCCCCCCCTGCTGCCGGCTACCCATAAGTTGGGTTGCGCTGTAGATAGGTAGATACATACAAAAAAAACCCACAAGATGCAGAAAAAGTTATCACACATGCTTCAAATACTTCAAATGCCCAGGATGTGCTGCTAAAACTAATATGAACTATAACAAATATTCCCATTTTTGCACCAATTTTGACTGGTTCCAGAGACATTAGACCATGCGCCATAGCTCATCCTTTTATTAATGATTGTCTTTACTAGGAATACAAAGTATCTTTCTATTTTTGTGATGCCCTTGAGAGATAGATCGGACTTGCGAATCAGACTGGGACATCACTACTTCCCATTTCCCTATCTTCAACCATACACCTGCGGCTCCTGTCACACAAAGAAAACCTTGGGTTGGCTAGACTCAGTCAACCCACATTTATAGATTAGCTAAACATGTTGCATTCACAGTGATACATTTACTACGCACAGATGCATACCAGGCAGGCACATTATCATATTAAAATATTCTAGGTTTTTATTAAAAAAAAAAGCAGTTATTTGTATTTGATGTAGGTCTATTGGATGCAGCAAAAAATACTTCACTCTGATGATAGCAAACTGTGTTTAATCACAACTGTTGCAGAACTTGCAATGTATATTACCTGGGCATATGATTTATCAGAGCCTTTCATGCAGTTCAGTATTTTGGAGAATCTAGCAGTGTATTTCTTTGATAATTGAGAAAATTAACAATTAAATTTAGGAATGCCTCGTGAATTCATCTTCTTCAAAGGAAAGATTTAGTATAGATATACTAAATAGAAAAAAGATTTAGTATAGATATACTCCTTTGAGAGTCTGACTCACTTCTTTTTGAGAGGCACCAATCACCTTGCTTGCATCCTGGACAGACTTGTTGATTCAGGTGATTATGGTTTAATACAGTTTCTCAACTGCATCAATAGTTTCAAGATGTGATAATAGCAATTGTATTTTATAATGCTCCTGTGTTACTGTCTAATTTCATTTCTTTATTTTTCTGTCTTTTTTTATTGTTATGTTAAGTAAAGAAAATGTATTTACCAAACTTGATATGCCTAAGACTCATCCCTGAACCTTAAATTCTCTGTGTGCTAATATGGAGGGGTGCTAACTCCCTAATGTGGTATCTGTTGTAGAGGGAGCTAGAGTGTAGCTTAGCTGCCAGACCCAGTGTCTGCTAAATAAAAATCACACTGAGAGTTGCACTAGACACAGAGCAAATTTGCCAAAAAAACAAGTCCTAATACCAATATCCACATCATACTGATAAAAGGACACACTCATAGTTATCATCAACATTCTTCCTACTTGATTAAACTTGGGATTCCACACAATGGCATCACCGTTAACAATGAACCTTTTCCCTGGAGGAGCCTGGGGATCCAGCCTTCCAACATGTCTTCTCTGGAATGATTCATTCGGGAACATGACCAAGTTGATGAGATCGTATCCACCTGCTAGGTCCCCATTATCATCAAAAAATATTTCTTCACCAGCACTATTGTTAAAATAGATGTTTCTCAGAAACAAGTGAAGCTACAATGAAGGAGAAAGATTTTATGAACTCAAACGCTGAGAAAGCAACTAAATTTATATTCCTCTGAGAAAGCAACAGCACCTATTTGCCACTGTATCATTACCACACACATAAAAATGGATCAACATTATTTTGTACTTCCCAAACATGCCAAATATTGAAAACTCTTTTATTCTTTTTCACATCCAATTTTCAAATAAGCACAGATTATTTATTTATTTATTTATAATCTTTCTATCCCACCCTTCTACCCTATAATAGGGCACTCAGGAAGGCTTACAATAAAATCGCACACATACATAATAAAAGTGTACACAACAAAGTATAAATACTCCAAACAGGTGCACTTTCAACAGTCGCTGAAGCATTTTCTTCTCCAGGGTAACCAGAAGGTCCTGCTGGCTGGGAACAATACACCAATATTTTCCTCTTGAATATCTTCCTTAGTAAACCCAGTTTCCTGGAATGAAAATCTGCTCCTCAATATTTAATGTTAATAAGCTGGGCTGTTTTAGCATATGTAGGTCACAGCTGCATCCATGCTTTCCAAAGAACTTGAAATCTTTGTTTGCGCGTGCACACATTTCACTGAGCTCCTAAATCCATTAACATTCAATAAGACCCACTTAATATTGCTTCCCATTGCGATGATTCAAAGGATTGAACAAAGGGAGGAGATAATAAATGCTGAAGAAAATAAGCATTAAGCAAATCACATTTAATCTAAAAGCCAAGAGGAAATGGTGCAGAGTTATCATGGATGGAAAAGAGGACAGCAAATCACCTGCCCAATATAAGCTGAGCTGAGGGATAAACAGATCTGCCTGGGTTTTATGCCTTCACAGCTTGGTTCTGCCTCCCATTGTCTCTAGCAAACCTTTTATCAGTTTCTTCTAAAATATCATGCAGAATCAGAACAAATCAAAGAATCTATGGTGAAATGGGCGCAAACTAGTGGGGGAAATGTTCCTTTGGACATCTGGGAAAATCTGTAGAAATAAGGACACCAGTTCTCCTTAACTATAGGTATAACAGAAAATTGATTCAAAGTTATGAGCAGATGGTACATTACACCAACAAAGATAAAAAAATTAATAAAAATTATCTATTTGGGGGTTGGAAATGTCAAGGTGATTTTTTCCACACAAGGTGGAAATTTAAGCTGTCAGATGAAGACTGGAAGATAATAAAAAAATAAAGTCACAAACATTTTAGGATTTGAGGTCCCATTCTTTCTACTTTACTACATGAAATAATTTGTTGGGCCAGAAGATAAACAAGTGGTTTCTTATATGGTTGCTGTGGCCAGAATTCTTTATGCAAAATATTGGAGATTTAAAACAATACCTAAAATCAAATAATGGATTGATAACATTTGGAACAATTTTTCTAAGATATCAAGAAGGAAGACAGCAACAAGACAACTTTTGGTAAAGTGGAAACAAATTGTTGATTATCGTAAAAAATAGGGTTTAGTACCAAATAAGAGTTAAATGTTTATAATATACTGCTACTTATGAAGAAATGTTACGATAAATAGACATAGATATGCTTCTTTTATCTTGAGAAATATTACTGAAATTCGTGAAATGATGCTCTTGATGTCTTCATAGTTTTGGATTAAAATAGGTAGGAATGATCAAATAGAGCCTGTTATCATTTCTGCTCAGAGATTAAATGATTATATTTCTGTATTTTTCTTTGATATAGAATCATATAATTGATGGGAGCTATAAATTTTAGTCTTGTAATATTAAATAAAAGTTTAAAAGTGAAAATTTAAAGATGTAAAACACTTTAATACAAGTTCAGAGGGAAGCTGACTATTAGCATTAATATCCCAAAGAACGACTTTCCATTTCAACCCCATAAACACTTGAAGCTGTCTTATTGGTCTATCTAACCACAGACATCTTATTCTGACTCTCAGCATCTCTTCTGGGTCTCAGGCAAAGGTTCTGACTCTCATTCTGCAATTGAGCTTGGCACCTTCCTCATGAAAAACATGTTTTGTAATGGAGCTATAGCCACAACCAGTGACATTGCTCATGAGGGTTAAGCACTGGTACCTGTTCTCCAGCCCATAGTTAAGCACCTGCACCTGTTTTCTATGCCGCAGGTTAGCTATGACACAAATGAATCAATAAAGTAAAAGCCTTAGTGCTTCCCAACGCTTGCAGAAAATTTACCCTTCACCAAATATTGATTCTAGCTGTCTAGCTTTCATCAGCTGTCATGGAAGGGGGGCTCATTGTCAAGGAGGCCAGTGTGAGCCCCAGCATCTATTTTCTTTGAAATTAAGGCCTGTATGTCAGCTGCCAAGAAGTGAAGGCCATCATATCCAGATCCCTGAAAAACTTCATTATGGCTTCATTAAGGTTACAGTATTTCATGTCAGTAAAATCTCAGGCCAGCTGGTGTCCATCATACTTCACATTTATACTTCTTATTTAACTTATTTAACTTCATACTTCTTATTTAACTGTCTATATCAGCCTTTCCCAACGAGTGTGCCTCCAGATGTTGTTGGACCACAACTCCCATCAGCCTCAGCCAGCATTGCCAATGGTCAGGAAAGATGGCAATTGTGGTCCAACAACATCTGGAGGCATACTGGTTGGGAGAGGCTGGTCTATATCTTATGAGTTCAACCTTACCTGCCATGGTTGAAGTTCCTGATGCTTCCACCTGTCTCCAACCCCCATTACTCTCTCTTTTGCTCTCAGGGAATATATTGCATGGAGAGCATGTGCTACAGAATACACAGCATTATAGATACTATAGCTCTGACCAGACATTTCCATTTCAAACATGGACCCAGGAAGGCTTCCCAGATTCTCCTGCCCAGTGCAGTTTCTCTTGTTTGGCACATCGATGTTATATTTTGGTAGCGAACAGAGGAATGCAGTGCACCAGAACTCATGGATGAAGTAAAATGTAGACTGGAAAGGATTTATCATCTCAACAAAATCTTGAAAGCCTGGCACTACTTGTGAATGGAGGGTGAATGACAAGGTGCCATTGAAGGATTTTGTGGTGGTTTTGAGTCTACCCACTGCTCCAGTGAAATCCCATTCAGCAGTTGTAATCCACACCCTTTCTAGAGGCTGCATATAAGTCAATTCTTCGGAATATAAAACTATTCGTAAACCCTCCAGTGACCGACTGTCTCCATAAACCAAAATCACATTGATTTCACTCAATGAGAGAAAAGATTGAATGGGACCCATTTTTTGTGGCCCTATTTGCTTTTGTAAAAATGTTGTCATTAGTGGGATTACCAGTGTCCATGCGATGCAAAGACTGCTCTGCAACAGCCTTGGTCCTAGGTTTTGAAGGAAAGCTGCACCACTGGCATCATCTGAAACAATGAGGCCAATCCAGTTCCATCCAAAATGCTTGAGTAACCCAACGATGCCAACATACTGAGGTTCTTCATTTGGGATCATCCGATAGAAAGAAGGGAAGTGGGTTTTGTCACTCAGCACTGGATCAAAGGAGCCATAGCTGAGCTAAAGGGGAAAATATGGCATTTTTCAGATCCAAGAAAACCATTTCATAGTTCTTGAAGAGAAAATGACTCCACCCACATATCTTGTCATCATTTTCAGCTCATTGATTAGAAGCTTCTAATAAACCTTACACTGACTAACAATCCAATCTTAACCAATCTTTTACTAGCTCTATTATTCCATTAAATATTAGTCAGAAGGGATGGTGCAGAAGTTGAACCAATGCCTGGATGTGGTTTTGAGATAGATGAGTTCCAATTAGCTGACGCTGAATGTTACTAAAACAGATTGGTTCTCAGGCCTGAGAATTTGGGATTTTTTCCATTTCTAGAATGCACTGTGCTTCCTCTGTAGAAATAGTATCTTACGGGTACTCTTGGAACCATCTTTTTTTATGGAAACCCTGAAGGCCTTGATGTCCAAGAGCACTCTTTCCTACACTAGGATAATTTTATAGATTGTCAGTTGCACCCTTTCCAGGACAATGATAGCTTGACCACTGTAACTCATATACTTATAACTTCAAGTTTATTATACAGCTGCAAGAGTAGTTGTATACTATAGCTAGCGTGGATTTTTCACATTCTCATGCACTTATAACTTCCCTTTTATACTATTCTGATGTGCTCTGTGTGAGGATTCCATTATGGCTGGTCCAGATTCTGCTGGCAGTTAAGAATGCTGCAATACAGATAGTGAGTGGTACTGCTTATTGAACACATATTGCACCCATACTGAGGAATGCACACTGACTGACTGCTAGCCACAGTAAAGGGAGAAACTGGGTTTAATTCTATGGTTCATATTAATGGATCACTGTATGAGAGCCAAAGTGCAAGGATCCCTGGGAAAACTGTGCTTTCACTGACCCTAATTTCAGGATGACCAGATCTCAGGAAGACATTTTTTTCCATGCTAATAAATACCAAGGACAGATGCTAATTGCAGGTTTGCCCAAGGAGTAATCCAATCATCTAAACAATGGTACAATTTGGCAGGATTTAGGACACCCTCTGACTTCACAGAGGAGTGGATTTCCCCAGATCATAAGACAGCAGGCTTATCTGCAAAGTTCATCTGGCAAAACCACACCCTAACTTTACATTTCAAAGAACTTCTTTGTTCTCTGGTTGGTCACATAGGCACTCTCCCCCCTTTCCAGTTTACATACAATTGCATGAGCCCAAAAACATATTTAAATTAGAGACTTTGCCTGGATAAAAGCAGCAGCACACTTTGGCTTCAATGAACTTCTGATATCGCCACTCCCTAAGCTCATCTCAACATGCAGCTTGAGACACCAGGCAGGGAAAGGGTAAGAATGATATGCTTGGTCACGGGGCAATATTTTGGGAGGAAAGAGAGAGAGAGAGATTGATGTGAGTCTTTGGTGTGAGTCCACTTATTTGCAGTCCTAAAAGTGATTAAGGTGAAGGGTCTCTCCTTGCTTTCTTAGCACTAAGGAATGAATGGTTGTGTTACCTAAATGCTGCTTGTATTCTAATTGCAAATGAAATACTCTGGTGTCTTCTATCAATAAACCAACCTCTATTGTACCTTTTGCATGTTTCTTCTTGTAGTTATGTGGGTGGATTTAGACATGTTAGAGTGACGTGCAGGTTTTAATTCCAGCAAAAGTTTCCGCTGCGCTCTCAAGAGGCATTTGAATCTTTAGTGGGTATACACACATCAGAGAGTTCAGATGTAAGCATGTAACACCACCAAGATCTGTTTACTTACAGGTAAAGCCCTACATAACTTTGTGCAAGGTGCTGTCAGTCCTTCAGTTCTGAGTAGATTGTAAACTGAACATGGAAGAAACCAGAAATCTCAGTGTTTATTATTATTAATTATTTATTTATTACATTTATACCCCGCCTTTCTTTTCCTGAAACCCAAGGGGGCTTACATACGGTTCCCAGGCAGTCTCCCATCCTGACCCTGACCAGACCTGACCCTGTGTAGCTTCAGCAGGGAGCTGGCCTCATGTGCCTTCAGACTGCAGCCTGGGACCAGCCTTCTGCTGCAGAATACATGACTTGTGTTCTTTGTGTTGTAAGGTTTTCTTCCTAGGAATCATCATAGATACCAAAATGGCAATGCAGCTAATAAAGACCTCACTGGGAAGGGCAGAATCTTTTTCCTTACAGAGGTGTCAATATCTCCTGTTGCAGTTGCTTCTGTCTACATTCTAAACACATACCTGTGGTATCTTGTAGGTATTTAAGATGTAAGCCATCTGGATGGAGTTGAGGGAAAGGAGCCCTCCAATGACAGCCATTATTTTCTTTTTCTTAACACAGTTGTAATTGAGTGGATTCCCTTGTCCTGTAAATAGAAGACTTACAGTGGTCCAACAGGACTGCAATGGACTGAAAAAATTATCATGGAACTCAGATCCCAGTGTAGTGTTGGGTAACAAGTTAGCATTCTTGTTGATCTCAAGAAGGGCAAAAAGAAAGGCAAGGATGTGCTGGTAGTTTTTAGTGATGCTGCTGCAATGAGAATTATAAATTTATTCACTACTAGGCAAAAACCCTTGCAGTTTAAGAATGTACCTATAGCCAACAGATATTTCTATCAAACTTTAAAAAGCAGGGAAATTGAGAAGCTATAGTGAATGCACCAGGGGAGCAGGAGACCTGAACTCCTCTCTGAGATATTGGACTGCCCTACAAATTGGTCAAAATGCAAACACCATCTGGGTTGGTCTTTCACAGTCCAATCCACTTCCTGCGTAGCTTGGAAGAATTTGGTAACATGTGCCTCTGAGCATATGCTGAGTGGTGGCAACACCTGCCATCTCCAAAGATGGAGAATTATATTTTTCTATGTTTGTTGGTGTTCTTCTTACATTGCTTCTTTGCTATGTCACTACTGTTTCTACAAAGAATGTGAACTAGAAAATTTTATTTCCCTCACTGTTCATCCCAGAAATGTGTGTCAAATTTATTTTTATTAATTTCAAAGCCTTTTTATTGGTCAGTGTCATATGATGGTGAAGGCAGCCTTTTGTGTTTCAAATTGGAGGTTATGTCCTATTTCTATTTTGGGTGCATTAACAGTGGAATTTGAAACTGCAGTTTGATGTAAAATCAGACTGATTCCAATATGTTGCTATTTCAGTAATGACTCTAGCTGTTGGAAAAAAGAGGATGCAAGTTTTCAGCCTGCTATGTTTAAACCATTTCATTTAAGTCAAGGTGGACACGGTCAATTAAAAACATAGAGCACACATAGAATTTTGCTAGAATATATTTCACCTCCCACTGTTTTATCTTGTGCAAATTGAGACACTCCTGAGGTCCACTGGAGACTATTCTGCAGAAGTCAGTGCCCTTATTCCACAATTATGTTTGGAGTTTTTTTAGTGTAAATTTTGCAAAATGTTGCTGAACTTCACATATTCACAGAAATAGAAACAAAAGAAAATGATTTCCTATAGGAAACGTCACTAAAATTGCAAAGGAAATCAGACATATTCAAAGTGACCATCTGAACTATATCAACTGTCTTAATAATGTTGCTTCCTCCCTGCTAAAACAAGATCAGCACAGCACATGTCTTCTTTGTATTATTTGGGCTGATTGCAGGTGTTGCCCCCACTCACCATATGCTCAAACTGATGATACAAGGACTATTTAGATTGTGCCTTATCCTTTTCTGTTGTTTTGCTCAAATTATAATGTGGCCTATTATAAAAGGTTGTTGTGAGGACAAAAGACTATAAAGCACTTTGGCAAATTTAAAATACTATTACAAAAGGTAGGATGGTGCAGGGGCTGATTCAGATGAGAACTGAATGTGCAGAGCTTATATGTGCTACAGGAGCAGAGAATGCACCCTGCCTGCCCACCCAAGCTATCTGTCCCAGCAGATAGCCACACACTGAATTTTCCTGAGGACCTACATATAAAGTCTAATATTTGTAGGAGGCCTGAATATCACGTTGTGTCCTTGATTCTTTTTCCCCCTTTTAATTTTAGTTTGTTTGTTTGTTTTGAGGTTCCAGACCTGGCCACACACACCTGTCCCAGTTCAAAATCAGGGGCAGGCTGGCTGGAGATAGACTTTTTATTATTATATATCAGCATTACTTTTATATCCATTCCACATTTCAATCAAGGAGCCCAAGGTGGCATTCATGGGTCTCCTTTCTCCCATGTTATCCTCAAAACAACCTTGTGAGTTTGGGTAGGTTAAGAGACAATGACTGGTCCAAGGTAACACAGTGAACATCATGGGCTCAGCAGCAATTTTAACCCTGATCTCCTAGGTTCTAGTCCATTTACTATTCCTCCACCTTATTCTAAATTCTGGAAAGAAGATGTAGATATGAATAAGCTGGAGGAGGAGAGTAATCTTTCACCATGGGTCTGAAAATGCAGCGGGGTTGCTAACAGTCCTGTGTGGCACGTTTAAGACAAAGCAATTCAGGCTACAATCATATACATACTTATCAGGGAGTAATCCCCATGGGATTCAGTGGGACTTATTGTGAGTAATGTATGGTTTCTTTGGCATGAACCCCACCAGAAACTGGGACACCAGTTCTGATCCACAGTAAGACAGTTAGGCATCAAGTATTTACACAACTGTAACCTGTAAGTGTACTGTACATCTCTTCTTTGCAAGGAGGACAGAAAGACAATCAGATCATGTGGAGACCACACAACAATTCTCACAGCAGAGAAGCAACTGCAGCATTAGAGACCCTCTTTTGAACCAAAATGAGGCACTTTCCTGGTTACTGGGGTTGAGTATTAGTTCAGATGCAATGCTGAAGTGCCCACAACGCTCTCAATACAAGGGAGAAAGATGGGCAGAAACTAGAACAAACCCCCATGACTTCCTAACTGCTCTGACACCAGTTCCCACCGCCTCCTTCCAAGCCACCTTCCAAAACCATTTCATACATGGAGACCTACTGCCATTTCATTGCAAAGCCTGATAATGATTTAGTCCTTATATGTCTATACCAGCTAGCATGACAGGAAAATGTTTTGAATAAGACACCAGCATGTCTTTGGTAAGAGTGAGACACAAGAGAGATACCTCAACCTGGGGCTTGAAATTAGTGATTTATTTCATGAAACAAGAGAATAAACCTTGAGCCCATTCCAAAGCTAAAATAAAAGGGAGGGTGGAATACTTACTAACCACTTGTTGGGTAGAAATGTGGATGTTCCTCAAAACCCAGTGAAATTTTGTTAGCAATTGAAAGAGATACAAATTCACTAATAATCATCTCACTGGCAGCAGTATATGAATTGGTTTGTGACGCTGTCCCCCAACTACATTTCAGGGAGTTCAATTTTTTGCTAAAGGAATAATGCTGTAATAGCAGCATCAAAATCAGATTCATTCTTAACAAGTCTCGGACCAAACACCAACCAGACATTATCATGATTACACAAACACACGCAGCAATCGCCACCAGCAGTAACCCACCAGGATCACTAACACAAAGGTTCTAATCTGAGGATTGTGGTCTCAAGATCCAAGCATCAAAGCTTGGGACTGACAAGAGATGTGCCTCTCTCAAATTAAACATCCAGATGTGGATGGCACAATGTCTTCCAACAAGAGTCTTTCAAGACAGAGTAGCATATTAGCTTTAGGATGGGCTGTTTTGGTACAGATTTTGCACATGGAGCCTTTTGATTACCCACGGGGCTTCCAAAAGCAGCAGCAGGGATCATAGTAATTTTGATCATTACAAGGCAGATCATCTGTTTTGCTCAAGTCCTCAAATCTCAACACAGCCAAAGAAATTACATCTTAGCGAGACTGCCAGGCTATAGTGAGGCAGGAAAAAAATAGTCAAAAAAGTCTGTTGATTAAATTCCCGAATAAATGGAGTATGGCCGTTCTATATTCATGTGGTCACTAGACAGATAGACAGACACACAGATAGATATTGTTTGTTTAAACTATTGTTGCCTTACTCTTCAGCCCAACTTGGCTCCCAGAATTGCTTACAACATCAATAAATAGAACAAGGAGAACATAAGCCCATCAGAATCAGACCAGTGGCCCATCTTGTTCATCATTCTCTCCTCACAGTGGCAAACCAGATACCTATTGAGAAGTCCTCATGCAGGACTTGTGTGTGCAGTTGTTCTTTCTCACTCATGCTCCTCAGCAACTGATGTTCAGAGGCATACTGGAGGTAGTCCATAGGCATCAGGACAAGTAGTCAATGACAGCCTTACTCGCCATGAAATTTTCTAATCCCCTTTTAAAATCATGGTGACCATCACCACTTCTTGAAGTGGTAAATTCCACCGTATAATTGCATGCTTTGTGAAGATGTGCCGCCTTCTGTCCACCCTAAATCCTCCAATATTCAGCTTAATTGGATGACCCCAGGGAACCTGTATCCTGTACCCTTTCTTCATAAAGGAGTTCCTCTAGCCCCTTGATCATTTTGACACCCCTTTTCAAGCACCTTTACCAGCTCTACAGTATCCTTTTTAAAGTAATATGTCCAGAATTGTATATAGAATGCCAAGTATTCATTAGTGTATATCTGAAATTTCTTTGTCCTGATCTGCATCAGTTCACACTTGCTTATGTTGAACCACATTTGACATTTTCATGCCCATTCACTTCAATAAGTGGAGTCTAGCCCAGTCAAGTATTTAGGAGGTTCTTTCACTTTGGGAAGGCCTGGTTGGGTTTCTGTTGGCCTCTAAGATTTACACACAAAAATGACAGGATCGCCCATTGGGAACTGTTATGGGATCTCTTCATCCTGTTTGGTATTTTTTGCAGAGCTTGGAAAAGTTACTTTTCTGAACTACAACTCTCATCAGCCCCAGCCAGCATGGCCACTGGATTGGGCTGATGGGAGTTCAAAAAAGTAACTTTTCCAAGCTCTGATATTTTGTGGCTAGCATAGGGGTTTCTTGGGATAGGAATTTTTATGAGGGAAAACCTGTTTTGAGGACCTAGACAGTTTTGGTTTTATCCCAGGACATGGGGGGATAGGAGGTTCTGTCTGAGGCTGTGAGGACAGGGATGGCACCCAATAAATATGAGGGAGGAGTACGGAAATACCACTCCACCTCCAAAATTCCTCTTCTGCAGGATCTTCATCTGAGGCTGATGAGCCAGATATGGCAGCAATTTTGGCCACGCTTAGGGCTTTGGAGTAGGCCAAATATAAACCTTCTTTCATCCAGAATTAACCTTAGTCTGTTATTCAAGCTATGTTGGATGCCTTGGAGGCTAGTTTCAGCTCTACTATCAAATGAACAAGGTCATAGCAGAAATTCTGATTATGCTGCACGAAAAGAACTTGGAAGAACATGAATCATGGTCTGAGTCAGTTGAAGGTGAGATCAGCCCACATCTACAACCATGGGGCTGTCCAGGATGGAGATCAGTATTCACCTTGGGAACTTCCAGTATGGGGAATTGGGCATTAATGTCACTTTTCTCAGTTGGTCACTATTAATATGGGTGATTTAAGTCAGGATGGCCCAAAAACACAGTAGGGTCGGCTTACCACATTGTGAAGTAATAAACATTGCTATCTAAAGACTATGGCCCCCATAAGAACATCATATTCAAAGGTAGTTGAATGCGCCTCTGGATTCAAAACCATTGAAGAAATGTGGGTATGAAGAAATGAAATAGGGAGATTGGGCACAAATCTGTCAGCACTGAATGCAACAATATTCAATTCCCATAAAGAGGGGTGGTCAGATTTCAGGCTTGTCAGATCTGATTTCATTCTGACCTGAACCCCTGGATCCACCAAGAAGACCCAGGTGCAAAATACATACAGTTAAAATTGAAGAAAGTGGTCCCTTTGAGCACATTCTGAGCCCAGGACTACATATTCTGTACCAGAATGAAGCTGAGCTAATGGCCCTGCCAGACTAAATTCTGCTCCAAGTTAGTTTTCATAATTTAGATGGAAGAATTTGTTTTGTTGTTCAACAATGTTGGTGTCAGAAACCCTTCCTGGTTTATTGAAAATCAACCAGACATCTGTCAGCCCTTCTGCCCAGCCCTCCCATAGAGGAACTATGTAGCTATCTATGACCTCCAATGTGGACTGTGTAAGCAGATTGTAAATTCACAGATATTGACAGATGGGGAAGTGACTAACAATAATCCACTTTCTCAATAGTATTCTGTCATTTTTAAAAAAAATCTAACTTTCTAACACCTGGAGGGAAACCTTTAGAAAGCATAGGTTTTAGTGCATGTCCACTGCCTACTTAGATAGTATCTAAAACTATACCTCTGTGAGGGATATAGCACATATCTGTAGAAGCAGATGTACAAAGGGGTTTTGTTAGTTTAATTTATTAAAACTATTTCTAGATGACATTTCATGAAACTATCACAATATGGTGTATATAAATACAGTGAAGCCTGCAGAATAAAAAGCAGCAAAGGTTAGGCAAAAACAGGCATATTAAGTTGTTACAGCTAATTGACATTGATATGAAGCAAACACCTGAGAAAATAAGTTTATAGAAGACATAAAAATGACAGCTTTGTTTGTGCCTGCCTTAATTCATAGGGGAGGTAATTCCAAGGAGAAAACAGAGCATCACGGAGTAGAGCTGGGTGCATGTGAGGCTCTAGTTCTTGACTTTCACCATGGGAGTGTTCCAAAACATCCTGAAGATCATCATCAGATCAATGTTTGGTAGAATGTTCATTTTTATTAGTCTTTTTACTTCCCAACAGAGATACGCCCATTTCTTCCATGAATCTAAATCTTGCTGAATCTTGCTTTACAACAGAAAATAATTGCCTTATCTAAGTTAAACAGTTTAAACCTTAAAGTAGCTATTGCCTTCTATCCCCAAACTCTCACCCTCCCTCAATCTCAGGATGGTGTCAATCATCACAGGAGTTAATTATTCCTGTCAATAATATCACTTCCAACCTTAACTGTGACCATTCTTTTTCCTTACTAACTGCTCCCTGGTGTTCAGCTCAGGTCTCAGAATAATTATGTAGAATTTGGGGAGGAAGATACAACCCAGTAAGCCGGCACTAGAGGCCAAGATGGAGAAGATCTCCACAGCCACCATGTATTTCCCCTTCGTGCTCAGATAGGTTGGCACGAAAGACACCCAAACACTGCAGAAGACTAACATGCTAAAAGTGATGAGCTTGGCTTCATTGAAACTATCCGGCAACTTCCTGGCAAAGAAAGCCACCAAGAAGCTGATAATGGCCAGAAACCACATGTAGCCCAAGACAATGTAGAACATCTTATCTGAGCCCTCGTTGCACTGCACTATGATCTGTCCAGTCTGGGAATACATATCAAACTCTATGAAAGGGGGAGAGGTTGCCAGCCACACAACACAGATGCCCATCTGATTAAGAGAACACAGAATTATGACTAATATTGCCAGCCTTTTCCCAAACCATTTCCTCATCCTGTTTCCAGGCTTTGTGGCCATGAAGGCCAGCACCACAGTGATGGTTTTAGCCAACACACAAGAAACTGCAAGGGAGAAGATGATGCCAAACGCTGTTTGCTGGAAGAGACAGGTCACCGTCCCAGGCCGGCCAATGAATAAGAAGGAACAGAGAAAGCAAAGCAACAGAGAGAACAGCAAGGTGCATGTGATGCTCCAGTTATTGGCTTTCACAATGGGAGTGTCCCAGTGCAGACTAAAGGTCCCTAACATGACAATTGTGATCACAGATAGGAAAAGAGACAAGGAAGCTAAAACTTCTCCCAAGGGTTCTTCATAGGATAGATAGCTTAGTTCTTTAGGAAGACATTGGTCCTGCTTCTGGTTTGGATACTGATCTTCTGGGCACCTCTCACATTCGTCTGCATCTGAAAGCAAGAGGTGAAGGCTCATTATTTCCCAAGTACACCAATGTTTTCCATATTTAGCTCCCAGATATTAATTACCTTGATGAAAAGCAAAATACATTGTTGAAATAATACATAAAGATGGGGAAGGCATTCCATTTGCCTTGGATTCTAATTTGAATATACTCAATTCACATTTACAAAAAAAAAATTACAGACATGAGAAGGCAGATATCCTTCAAGTTCACACTTCTGCAAATTTTTCAGGAAAATTCTGGAACCTAAATGTTTGCAAAAATACATGTACAGAAGGGCCCCGCTTTACGGTGCTTTGCTTTACAGAGATTCGCTAATACAGCGGTCTCAATTAGATGCAATTCGTCTAAAGCCCCACTCATACGGCGCTTGTTCCGCTTTTATGGTGGTTTTTGAGCATCGCACGCCATTCTATTCAATGAGTTCTGCTTTACAGTGGGGGTTCACAATGTAACCTGCCTTATGAGTGGGGCCCTACTGTATTAGGAATGTAAAACCTTTTCCCCACACAACCCTGAGTTCTTTCACTTACCCCTGTGGGATGAAATCTTCCCCTGAGGACATCGAACACAGTCATAGCAACACACCTGTTTTCCCTGTTGCATGAACATGTTCTGTCCTGGGTGGCAGCTCTCGACACAGCTGGATCTGGGCATCATCTGACAGAAACCACAAGTAAGGACATTTTGGGGATGGAAATGAACTACTTTTTCCTTATTGCTCTCATTTTCAGCTAAATTCCTTTGAATTAGATCATCATAAGAACACAACACTGGCATCAGGTCAGTATCTTCAAGGCATTTGGCAAAGCCTGGGAAGAGGTCACCACTGAGTCTCCAAGCTATGATGCATCTTTCTGGCTTTGCCGCTCACCTCTTGCCCCACCAGTCTGAAGTGTGAATGGCAAAGAGAAGCAGTTGCTAGTAACTGACAGTAACTACTCTTCTGTACTGTGGTGAGGATTTGACCAATCAGCTCCAATCACCACTATCACCTAGAGCAGAGGTGAGGAGCTTCCAGCTCTATGTTGCATGCAGGCCTTGACCACATTTTATTCTTGGCCTGTTTCTGCACAAAATCCATTCAGATCTCTGGAAAGAGCAATCTTCACACACACATACAGGAAAAACATAGAAAGGGAGCTGCTACAACCCATATTTCATACTGCTTCAGCCCCACCTACAATCTGACAGACTGCCCCCAAGTGAATGTGACCGACCCCTGAACTAGAGCAGCAAGACAAATAACTGCAGTATATCAGTTTCAAAGGAGTAGCCACATTAGTCGGTTGCAGGCAATTAAATAAATAAATAATCTTGTTGCCACAACCCATATTTGGTACTGCTATATTCACCCCTGGCTTCAACCCCACCCACAGTCTGACAGACTGCCCCCAAATTAGGGTTGCCAGGCTCAGAGCCTGAGACTGATCCTGTATCTTTACGAAAAGAGAAAGTCAGCCAAGTGCAGGTGTTCTTGCAACACTGTAATAGGAAAAACCACAAGGTGGAATTCTCACTTTCCCCTTGTCATGGCCCCGTCAGAGGACTCCTCAGATGAGGACGACTCGGGAGTAACAGCAGCAGACCCAGGAGCAGCAGACCCAGAAGGAGACACAGAGGAGACTCCTGAGAATCCAGCTCCTTCTCCCTCTCAGCTGCAGAGCACCCCAGATACAGCGGAGGCCCTGCAGCCAGACACAGACAGTGAGCAGGATACTCCCCCCTCACCTGCAGAACGTAGACAGCAGAAGGTCAGGCAGAAGAGAGGCAGGCCTGTCCCCTTAAGGCCAAAACACTGAGGGCTCACACCTGCTGTCAAACATGCTCTTTATAAGGCACCCCTTGGCTGCAGCTTGTTGCTGACTGCAACGTCAGGTGTGGCTTCGTGTTTACCTAGTTTCCCTGCAGCAAGTCTTGGACTGACCCCTTGGCAATTGATCCTGGACCTCTACTGACCTCGCTTCTGGACTTCTGACTCGGCAAGTAGGCTTCAGACCGGCCTGGCCCTTATCAGGCTCCCTCCTCGTTGGCCTGGCAGATTTACAACCAGACTGCCGGCTAAGGACTTCCCTTCCCTGCTAACGACCCAGGAATTCCCAGCCCCCCCACCGGCACTGCTGACTCTGTGCAGAGCTGACACCCCTGCATAACTGTTAAAGATACAGAAGACCTCTTTGTTGCCAGGCCTCGCTTCCAAGAGGTCTTCTGTATCTTTAAAAGTTGTGCAGAGGGAAGGGAGAATGCCACCTTGTGGTTTTTCCCATTACAGTGTTGCAAGAACACCTGCACTTGGCTGACTTTCTCTTCTCCTAAAGATATATGATCAGTCTCAGGCCCTGAACCTGGAAACCCTACCCCAAATGAATGTGACCAACCCCTGACCTAGAGCAGGAAGACAAGTAACTGCAATATATTTAGAGTTACCAGGTCTCAGGTTTTCAGGTGGAGTCTCCATTGTTTGGGGGGCCCCTCTGGCTCTCCGGTTAGCACCCCTTACTCTCCAGACTCTCAGCTTCTAGGTGGCCTCGTTCCACAGATATACACCAAAACGTCAAATGGCACCCCCCTGCACGACTGTTTTTTACAGATCTCTAGCACAATTCCTTCCTCTAGCTACAACTCCCATCAGCCCAATCCAGTGGCCATGCTGGCTGGGGCTGATGGGAGTTGTAGTTTAAAAAAGTAATTTTTTAAAGTTCTGGCTGTAACCCCGCCCTTTCAGGATTGTAGCCAATGAAGCCAGGGTTGTGACTTGTTGATCCAGGCATGCCTAGGCTTAATTTCAGCATCAGAAAATGGTGGCTTTTAGATTTTTGCAGTTTGCGTAAGTAATATGGCTTAACGTGTTTTTTTCTCTTCTGTCCAAGAGTCAGACCATGGGCTATGAAATATGAAAGTATTTAATCCAATATCTGCTTTTCTGGGAGTAAAGCAATTCCAATCCCATGTACCTGGAGTAAACCCCATTGAACTCCATTAGGACTTACTTTTGAGTAGACATGGTTAGGATTGTGCTGTAAATTAATGGGACTTTTAAGTAAACATAGCACAGACTTGTGTTTGTGTTGTAAATCTTTCTCTCCCCCTCCAACCCTATTTTTAAAGAAATTAGGCAGGGTTTATCACAGTTTTTATTATATAGGAAAGACTTCTGGTTGCCGTCTCTTCCGGTAAGCTGCTCTTCCTTTCTCCTCTTCGGACTATAATCATAAATCCTTCCAATTTGTTTCTGCCGGAATTTCTCCTCTCCGGTAGTCTGAGTGGGAGTTGTTGTGCTTTCAGAGCAACTATTATATCTCATTTTACTCTGGATATGTTCCAACAGCTGTCGTGAGCTGTGGAAGCCTTCTCTGTAGCTGCTTTTCCCCCTGCCAAGAGACATTTCTTCAGTGGTAGCTTCAGATTTAAAGAGCTACTTAAAAACATTTATAATCAGGTGTTACTCCTTTTTGCGCAACACCCCCCAAAGTTCCCACAAATGGTCCTTACAAGGAAGAGACACCAGGAACTGGGTTTATCTTTGGGGGAGGAGGAGTTGCAACAACTAAATCACCAAGCAAAGATTACCCAGTTCTTCCTTCCTACATATGAAACTATGCAATTCCCCCGGCAGTTGCAAAGTGCCCAGAAAGACACGACCCAGTCTGAAAGCCCACACGATTGGTCAATAGACTACCATCTTCTCAATACACCAAGTGAACCTACTTCAGCCGTTAAAAGTTTAGCAGAGGAGTTATTGGACGCCGGTTTTAATTGCTCCCTAAGTCTGGAAACTGATGGTCCTCCTACTGAGATAATTACCATCGACTCGCTTCAAGACTCCCAGAGGCAACAATCAATCTCTCCTATGATGATACCAGCGAAGAAGCTCCTAACCCACGCAACATCCTCGGGCCCTAAATCCCCTCCCCCGAGTTGGGAAGCGCTTTTGTTCAAAGAGCTGACTTTAATTAAAACATACATTACAGAAACAAACAGCCTGCTAACCACTTTGGTCCAGGCCATGGGGCCTCTCTTACATGAGAAAACAAAAGACTCTGGATCCCCGGTGAGCCCTTCAACTACTCGTGTCCAGTACAAAGAGACAAGCAAAGGACCCGGCAAGAATAAGGGCAAGGGACCCACGAAGACTCTCTCGGTGTCCAGGACGACAAAAAAATCAAAGAATATTAAAAACTTTAAATCCAGCTCCGTAGGAAATATGAACTTTAAGCCTCTTTTTAAATTGTTGGACCCTCATACTCATCGAACAAAACTGGTCCAGCAACATTTATCTAAAGACAGTAAAAATGAGAGGGAAACAAAGGGGATAAGCCCAAAGGAAAAAAGTATAACCCCCTCTCGTGATCAAAATATATCTACCTCTGTGGAAAGATCTCTATCTTTGCAGGCACTGCAGAAAACATCTTATACTGCATGTAAAACAACAGGCCCACATAAATCCAGCGTCTGGAGACTTAAATTGATACCAGAAAAGCTTGCGATCACATGTCATTTCAAAGCCTTCGGTTATCAGCCTGCCTATCCTAATATCCCATTTTTGGACACCTGTTTCAGTCAGTCTCTTTTTGCTGCTTCCCGTACGAATTACATCAAATATATGACCAACCTATCTTCTAGCACACAGCCCTGGCGCCTGATTGTGACACTCCATTCTTCGACCATTGCCAACAAGATCTACAACGCCAGAGACAAACTAAGGAAATGAGGTATAATTATCCAATGCTACTTTGTCAATGTAGCCCCTCCCATTCCATTAGTCAATCATCTGTCTGGACTTATTAGACCAGTTTGTTCTAATCTAACGCTACCCTCCAGTCCTCTGCCACAAATTACTCAAGAACTAAAGGACATCTTTCCCAGTCCACTGGTGGCTGACACAACCGCCCTGTTTACAGAAGAAAAAGAGCTCATTGAGTCCTATCAATCTCTTCCTTTTCATTGCCAACAAGAAATAATTACAAGACTGACCCAACTAAGAGACACCCTTGCATGTTCGGTAGTCTGAGATAATTCTAGGGGACCCCACTCTAGTGCTCCATCACCTCAACATCTATTAACCTCTTCTGGCTGCCACGACTCCAAAACGCTCTCCGACTGCGTTAAGCAGAACCTCCCGGGCTCAATAACAGTATCTTATACGAATCATGTTTCCAGACCTCCTCTGTCCAAGGAGGACTGGGTTCGAGCCAGACTCCTGGACACAGAGGAACTTGGTGATTTTCCCCCCTGTCGTGTTAGGCCCTCACCGAACAACAACAAACATACTGCTCTTCCTGTACGTTCAGGTGCCATATTTGTGGACACGGCCGGAACACTCAACCAGATTACAGAAATAAATTGACAATCTTTCCTACCATCTTGGACCCCCCGGAAACACCTTCACCCAGTAAGGGACCAACTTCAATTTCTCTCCTGGAATATTGCTGGCTGGGTGTCCAAACAATCAAATCAAGATTTAGTTGCTTTCTTAACGTCCTTCGATCTAATCTGTTTACAGGAGACGTGGTGCTGTAACAAAATATACTTGGACGGTTTCACCCCAATTATTCTTCCCGCAGCGCCCCCTAAAGGAAGAGAAAAGGGCAGACCAAAGGCAGGACTAGTGACGTTAATATCGACTTCCTTACCATTTAATTTTAAGACCTTCCCGCCTTGTGAGAATTTAGCAATTGCAGCTCTTCTTGATTTGAAATACATATCTCTTTTAATAATTAATATATACATACCACCTTTCTCTTCTAGGAATGAGGTTAATCAGGCCTGGGAAGTCCTAGAAGACTTCATAACCAGACTTAAATCCGCGCACCCCAGAGCCTATTCCGTCATAATGGGGGATTTTAACGCCAGAATTGGACCCGATAATTCCACCCTTTTCTCCTCCAGAGTTTGGAAGGGGGCAGACACCGAACCTTATGTTCCTGTACACTTATGGTCATCTAAAGACCCTAAGGTAAATTACGGGGGAATCCGCCTAACAAACCTAGTGAGACACTTAAATTTAGTCATACTAAATGGTCTTAATCCTGTTGATAAATGCGCGGAATTTACATACTTTTCAAACCAAGGAAGCAGCGTGGTAGACTATATTTTAATCTCTCAACAGCTCTTACACCTGAACACTAGATTTTCAGTGGGTTGCAGACTTGACAGCGATCATTTACCCCTAAATTTCTCGCTCCCTATGCCCAAGAAGTGTCATTCTCTGATTAAATATAATATAGTGGACAAGCCATCTTCACTTAATCATAAGAGACCCAAATGGTCTGCTGCGCTAGCTGCTAAGATTGCGGTTTTTCACAACTCTCCTCAGGTCCGAGACATCAAAAACCGTATAATGATTGCTGATGACCCGGTATGTGTCCTAAACGAATATTCCCACCTGATGTCTACGCTCCTCCCAATCTTAAAACCCAAACCAATCCCAACCACTCTTTCCCATCAAAATTCTTCTAGAAGGTTTGATAAAGAGTGCTTAGTTGCAAAAAATCACCTGAGAAAGATCTATAGTCAGTACAGATCCCGCAATTTAACTGCTTTACCCACGGAGTATTACAACATCAAAAAACAATATAAGCTCCTCCTTGCAATTAAAAAGAGACAGGCAGTACAGGACAGCTGGAAGGCCTTAATAAATGCATCTAAGCTGAATAATACTAGGACCTTTTGGGCAATAGTTTCTGACGCCCTAACGTCACATAATCCATTTCCTTGCAATATTCCCTCCCATATCTGGGAGCAGTATTTCTCACAAATGTTTCAAGCTCCAGACTGTTCCTCGAACTGTCTTTTATCCATTGATCTTTCGTCCTCTCCTCTTTGGCCCCCTGTCACACAACCTGAAATCAAAATATTAATTAATGCCCTAAAATCAGGTAAATCTCTGGGAGTTGACCTAATCCCCCCTGAATTATTAAGAACGCACCAAGTTTGGTGGGCCCCCTTACTTGCCACTTTATTCACAAACATAAATAACTCCGGCTGCCTTCCTACGGTTTGGTTAGAAGCCATAGTCATCCCCATTTTCAAAAAAGGGCCTAGGGACTCCCCAGCAAACTATAGACCTATTAGCTTACTCTCAATTGTGGGCAAGCTATATGCCTCCTACCTAAACTGTAGACTATCTTCTTGGGTAGAGGAAAACCATATCCTTGGTCGGGAACAGACGGGTTTTAGGAAGGGTAAATCCACACTCGATCATTGCATCCTCTTAAATCACCTGGCAGATAAATACAAAGGCCCTAGGGGTAACGGACTTTTTGTGGCATTCATTGATCTAAGATCTGCCTTTGACTCCATCCCTCGAGATAAATTGTGGGCCAAACTTATGAAGTCCACAATGGATAAGAGACTTCTATTTCTTATTATACGATTACACCAGTCTACCACCATGCGTGTCCGATGTGGCCCAGATGGAACATTAACCAACTCCATCCCCGTCACCAAAGGAGTCAGACAAGGATGTATTTTAGCCTCCTTGTTGTTTAATCTGTTTTTAAATGACCTGAATGTCCGCTGCTGTTCCCCCGACTTTCACCCCCCTAAGGTGGCCGACCAAATCTGTCCTCTCCTACTTTATGCTGACGATGCAGCCCTCCTATCTTTGTCTAAAGTCGGACTCAAACAACTCTTTTGGGCCTTTATAAAGTATTGTAATGACAACCTTCTTTCGATTAACTACTCCAAAACGAAAATACTGGTCTTTTCCAAGCGTAAAGTAGTTTCCGATTGGACAATTAGCGACCAGAAGATCTCTCAGGTTAGACAATATAAATGTCTTGGTGTCATCTTCCATTCCTCCCTCTCATGGGTACCCCACATTCGTTCCGCAGTTCAGACCGCTCGCAACACATTAAAGAGTATTTTAATTTTTTATTTTACCAAGGGTGGACAGTATTTTCCAGCTGCCATCCAAGTTTTTAAAGCTAAAATCCTTCCCCAATTTTTTTTTTGGAATATCACTTTGGATCCGGAGTTTTAATTCTTCAGTTGAATCTGTTTTATCTATTTTTCTCCGTGCCCTTTTTGGTGTCCCTAGGTGTGTACCTGCAGCAGCCCTACGTTTAGAGTCTGGCATGCCTTCCCTCGAATCCGTCGCCTGGATTGCTGCCTTTAGATATTGGCTTAAACAAGTCTATACATCTACATCTTTAGACTATTTATCCTTTCTTTGGATTGATGCCTACCCAAACTGCTGTAATACAACATTCCAGCTTAAACTAACAAGTCTGGGTTTCTCTATAGAGTTTCTTGCCTCTCTAGATTTAGAATCGGCTAGATGCTCCATCGAAACCCACATCAACGATATAGATCTCCAAACTGCTTTTCCGATGGCTGCCAAGACCTGTTCCCCCACAAATTTGGGTCTAAGATTCACATTTCCTTTATTTGCCCAATATTTAGAATTTTTAGTCATTCCCAAATATCGCCTAGCCTTTTCTAAGGCTAGGTTTAACTGTTTATTCTCTGCACTCCTTGAAGGCCGTTTTCAGGGCATCCCCTTTGAACGGAGACTTTGTCCCTGTAACCTTGCAACCATCGAATCCCTGTCCCACGTTCTTTTTGACTGCCCCTTTTATATTACTGAACGTTCCAGGTACTTAGAATCTATAATTAAGAAACTCCCAGGCAAGTCACCTGATTCTCTGTTGAAATCCCTGATGTCTGGTTCTAATAAACCTCGTACTCTTATGGTTGCCAAATTTATCAATGCTGCCCAAACTATCCGTCAGAGAATTATATTGTAATTTATCCTTGACCATGTATTTTGCCACTCTATTTTTGTAAATATCATTGTTTTTTTTTTTGGTACTTAACCCATTGTGTACTCTTTCCATTATGGGTCTGTGACCGCAATAAAGATACTGTACTGTACTGTACTGTATTATGTAGGAAACTAATACTGATTTTTTTTTAAATGTTCCTCAATGACCAACTGGTTTGACAATAAACTATTATATGGGGTGTATTTTTACACCTGCATATATATGTGTGTGTAGGGATGGTGATTGGAAATCAAGGCAGCTCACAATAAGAAATAAATCACTTTAAAAACCAATAACCATAAAAAGTATAAACAGTTGGAAAACAGCTTAAAGTGGCATGATTCCAAATTTTGGGTTGATTTATTTATTATTTGATTTATATCCCGCCCTTCCTCCCAGTAGGAGCCCAGGGCGGCAAACAAAAGCACTAAAAACACTTTAAAAATCATAAAAACAGACCTTAAAATATATTAAAACAAAACATCTTTAAAAGCATTTTTAAAAGCTTTAAAAACTTTTTTTAAAAAAAAGAAAAGGTTTAAAAACATATTAAAAATCAATTCCAACACAGACTGGGATAAGGTCTCAGCTTAAAAGACTTGCTAAAAGAACAAGTTCCTTATCACTTCAGGGTACAGTTTTCCCTGGTTGAGTAAGCCCTATTGAATACATTGGGACTTGCTTCTGAGTAAACAAACATAGGATTGCACTATAAATATCTTTACAGGTTGTATAAATAATAAACATAGTTGATAGTCATGCTTATATATTTTCATAGAGTCATAGAATAGTAGAGTTGGAAGGGGCCTATAAGGCCATCGTCCAACCCCCTGTTCAATACAGGAATCCAAATCGAAGCATACCCGACAGATGGATGTCCAACTGCCTCTTGAATGCCTCCAGTGTTGGAGAGCCCACTACCTCTCTAGTAATTGGTTCCATTGTCGTATGGCTCTAACAGTTAGGAGGTTTTTCCTGATGTCCAGTCGAAATCTGGCTTCTTGCAACTTGAGCCCATTATTCCGTGTCCTGCATTCTGGGACAATCGAGAAGAGATCCCAGCCCTCGTCTGTGTGGCAACCTTTCAAGTACTTGTGCTATCATATCTCCCCTCAGCCTTCTCTTCTCCAGGGTAAACATGCCCAGTTCTTTCAGTCTCTCCTCATAGGGCTTTGTTTCCAGTCCCCTGATCATCCTTGTTGCCCTCCTCTGAACCTGTTCCAGTTTGTCTGCATCCTTCTTGAAGTGCAGAGACCAGAACTGGACGCAGAACTCAAGATGAGGCCTAACCAGTGCTGAATAGAGGGGAACTAATTCTTCACACGATTTGAAAACTATACTTCTGTTAATGCAGCCTAATATACCATTTGCCTTTTTTGCAGCCACATCACACTGTTGGCTCATATTCAGCTTGTGATCAACAACAATTCCAAGATCCTTCTCACATGTTGTATTGCTGAGCCAAGTATCCCCCACCTTATAACTGTGCATTTGGTTTCTTTTTCCTAAGTGTAGAACTTTGCATTTTCATTCTGTTGTTTTCAGCCCAATGCTCCAGCCTATCAAGGTCCCTTTGAATTTTCTTTCTGTCTTCCACGGTATTAGCTATGCCCCCCAATTTTGTATCATCTGCAAATTTGATAAGCATGCTCTGTACCTCCTCATCCAAGTCATTAATAAAAATGTTGAAGAGCACTGGGCCCAGGATCGAGCCCTGTGGTACCCCACTCATTACTTCCGCCCAGTTTGGTCATACTGTGTCCCTATAAGTATCTGATTTCACACTATGGTTGTACAATACTTCCTTTACATTTTAAGTATGCCTTGGGGTAGTTATGGTTCTCCATTGTTTTCATCCTGAGGGGCAGATAGGCTGAGAGATGGTGAGTAGCCCATGGTCACCCACTACAGTTTATAGCTCATTTCCATTTTGAAAAATTAATTAAAACAATTTACATGCAGGCAAAATTTATTAAGTGGATTCACACAATACGTTTAAAGCACATCCAACTTGCATTTAAAGCGCACGACTTCCCCTAAAGAATTATGGGAAGTGTCATTTCCCCCTCACAGTTATAGTTCTCACCACTCTTAACAAACTGCAGTTCCCATGATTCTGTGGTGGGATTCATGTGCTTCAAATGGGTGTTGAGTGTGCTTTAAATGAATGGTGTGGATCTGCCCTAGGTGCATTCAAGAGTGAATTGAAAAGAACAATTTTAAAAGATACTTCTTACTCTTACTCATTTCTCAGAGCTCTTTCTGAAGTAAAGGGTCAAATCTGTAAAAAAAGTTTGGAGCAGCCACGTTAAAAGATAAGGGCAGGGTATTCCAGGCAGAGGGTTGCCAACCCTGCTTGGAGATGGATGTCTTTGCAGAAGAACCCTAGTCAAGGTTTACCAGCAGCACAATCCAAACTATATCTACTTAGAAGTCAGTCCTGTTGAGTTCTATGGGGCTTAATCCCTTAGTAAATGTGTTTAGAATTGCAGCCTTCAGGAGCATCCATCTTTACTCCCCAAAGCTCCCATCTAACATCTCCACAACACTAAGCCCCTTTGTCCCTACAGTGACCTTCTGGTGACTGGACTGGCCTGAAGGCACTTAAACCCTTCTTGCTGAAAGCATGTAGGCTAGATTAAATGTTCCCTACCCAGGCTCCACCTTTTAGCTAAAATTTCTATCTTAATTTCCAATCAGATTTTTTTTTTAATTGTATGCTCCAAGCAACTGTGATTGATGCTTAATGTATCATGCTTAATGACATCACTGGGGCCCACCCCATAACATTACTTGAGCCTGCCCCATGGCATCACTCGGGCCCGCCCCATGACATCACTAGGGCCCGCCCCTCAAGTCTCAGGTTTTGGGATGCTTCTGACCTGGCAACCCTAAATATATTAATTTCAAAGGTGTAGCCATAATAGTTAAATAAATAATCTTGTTGCATAAGTTGTCAGAGACAATAAGGAGTCTTCTAGCATAAACTTTTACAATCCATGGCTAGCAGATCTATTGATACAGGAATGTAGAGAGAAAGAAACATAAACAGTGAGGTCACATTGAAATGCAAAACTACACTTTATAATCACCATGAATAGGCTACACCGGCCTTTCCCAATCTTTGGGTCCACAGATGTCGTTGGACTACAACTCCCATCAGCCCCAGCCAGCATAGCCAATGGTCAGGAAGGTTGGGAATTACAGTCCCACAACATCTGGGGACCCAAAGGTTGGGAAAGGCTGGGTTACACCATTGCATATATTCATGTCACTTAGAAGTAATATGAATAAAACAGAAGCCAAAACCAAGTCCAAATAACAAAATCCTCAAATTCGGTTTTTAAAGGGAGGAGGAGGATATTCCTATCTGCCTTTCTGCCCATTGTGTTTCAAAGCTGTCATTCTACTCGTATGTTTCTTGAATACATCTGGTGATACATCTCTCCTGATTCAGATGTTACAGAGAAATAGAATCCTTTCAAAAGGATTCTGCACAAGATCAGTGCAGATTTCTGGCAAGAGCGATCTGCCCCTCCCACAGCAGAAAGAGAGAAATGGGGGTGCCCCCACACACGTTTTGTCCTTCCCAATCAATCACTTCTTCCTCTTTTGAAAAATTTGAATAAAAATTATAAAAAAAAAGAAAGAAAGAAACAAGGTAGCCATGAAAGCAATGATAGACTAGATAGATATGATGGCCGAATAAAAAAGCAGAGTGAGGAGAGGAACAGCATGGAGATGCAGACAGATTTATCTTACGTGCTTCATATTCTTCAAATGTCCAGGGTGTGCTGCTATGAGCAATATGGACCAGCCCAAATACCAGTATTCAGAGCACATTAATAAAAGAACATGTTCATACTCAGCATCATCAGGATAACTCCTACTTGATTCAACTGGGGATTCCATGCAATGGCATCTCGATTAATGGTGAACTCTTTCTGTGCAGGAGACTGGGGGTCCATCCTTCCAACTCGTATTCTCTGGAAGGATCCATTGGGGAATGTGATCAAATTGATGAGATCATATCCACCTGACACATCCCCGTTATCATAAAAAAATATTTCTTCACCAGCGCTATTGTTGAAGTGGATGTTTCTCAGAAACGAGTGAAGCTATAATGGAAGAGAAAGGATTTGTAAATTCAAATGCTGAGAAAGCATCAATTTCATATCTCTGAAATTTCCAAACTATGACTTTCAGTACCAATTTGCCATTGTATCATTACCATACACATAAAAATAAACATGAATTTATACTTTCCAAACATGACAAATATTTTAAAATGCATTTTAGCATGTGTTTTTAAATTGTTTTTTAAAAATGTGTTTTTAAATTTGTATATTTGTTTTTAATGTTTTAATTGTTGTAAACTGCCCAGACAGCTTCAGCTATGGGGCGGTATACAAATGTAATAAATAAAGGTAAGGAAGACTACTAATAACCATAATATTCCAAAGAATGAGTGTTTTCATTTCAATTATATAAACACATCAAGTTGCCTTATCTTAAGTCACAACTTTAGTCTATCAAGCTCTGAACTGAATTTGAAATGACTCTTCGTCATGTTGGGTAGAGGTTCTGCTGAGATCCCTTTTTAACAAGAGAATTCAAATATTGAGTTTGGGACCATTAGTATGAAAATTATATGCTCTATAACTGAGCTACACCCCCTACCAGTGACATTGCTCGTGAGAGTTAATCCCTGGTACCTATTTTTCATGCCAGGATTCAGCTATGAAACATATGACTTCAAAAACTTTAGTACTTCTAAACAGGTGCAAAGAATTTCCACTTCACCATCAAGCCATTTCAGTAAACCCACTCTAATCAGGCATCAGGGTGAAAGATTTCATTCTCAGGAAATACTCATTATTATTTAACTATATATAAGGGGGGCAACCTTATTACATTTCATTTTTATTTTACTCTTTTCATTCTTAATTCTCCTGTGGTACTATACATTCTTTATGACTACAGTAGCTGTGGCTACCTGCCATGGCTGAACTTCCCAAGGCTTACTTCTGTTTCCATACCCCAATGTTCTCTCTTTGGCTCTCAGGGAATACATGGCATGGAGAGCATGTGCTACAGAATGCACAGCATTGTATATACTGTAGCTCTGACCAGACATTTCCATTTCAAACGTGGACCCAGGAAGGCTTCCCAGATTCTCCTCTCCACTGCAGTTTCTCTTGTTTGGCACATCGATGTTATATTTTGGTAGTGAACAGAGGAATGCAGTGCACCAGAACTCACGGATGAAGTAAAATGTAGACTGGAAAGGATTTATCATCTCAACAAAATCTTGAAAGCCTGGCACTACTTGTGAATGGAGGGTGAATGACAAGGTGCCATTGAAGGATTTTGAGGTGATTTCTTGTCCACCAACTACTGCAGTGAAATCCCATTCAGCAGTTGTAATCCACACCCTTTCTAGAGGCTCCATATAAATCAATTCTTTGGAATATAAAACTATTCGTAAACCCTCCAGTGACTGACTGTCTCCATAAACCAAAATCACATTGATTTCACTCAATGAGAGAAAAGATTGAATGGAACCCAATTTTTGTTGCTGTATTTCATTTTGTAAAAATGTTGTCACTAGCGGGATTACCAGCATCCATGCAATGCAAAGATTACTCTGTAAAAGCCTTGGTCTCAGGTTTCGAAGGAAAGCTTCACCACTGTCATCATCTGAAACAATGAGGCCAATCCAGTTCCATCCAAAATGCTTGAGTAGCCCAACGATCCCAACATACTGCAGATCTTCATTAGGAATCATCCGATAGAAAGAAGGGAAGTGGGTTTTGTCGCTCAACACTAAATCAAAGGAGCCATAGCTGAGCTGTTGGAGAAAATATGGTAATTTTTTAGACCTAAGAAAACCATTTCTTTGTTCTTGAAGAGAAAATGACTTCATCCCAATGCCTTGGTGATAATTTTGAGCTCCTTTAGTAGTATCTTCTAACAAGCATTACTGCGACTAACAGTCCAATCTTACACAATATCACACTAATGGAGAAATAGCACTAAATCTGAATCAGGAGAAGCTGTACACTAGCTGACCCAGTTCCTGCATGCAGTTGTGCAATGCATGAAGGCCAGTAAGATGAAGATGACTGTCGCTAAGACAGAGACACTGTGGGTGAGTGGTTCCTGGTTCTAAAAATTGGGGATTTTGCCTATTCTTAATAGGGTTGTAGGAACAGTTCTACAGGTAGGAACAGTTTCTCTGTAGAAACAGTTATACAGGTTAGGGATACTCTTGGAACCATTTTTGTCCATGGAGGCTCATCTGGCCTTGATGGCAAATTGCCCCCTTTCCTGGACAAGGATAAATTTAAAAATGTCAACTGCACCATTTCCAGGACAGGGGTAGCTTGGCTACTTTGACTCGTGCACAGATAAAGCCAAGTCTGGACCGCTTGTAATGCACTCTGTGTGGGACTTCACTTATGGCTTGTTCAGAGACTGCAGCTTATTACTACTGGGAAATAAAGACATTCTGATTGCAGACATACATATAGCCCTGATTTAGCCTTCAGATCACAGTCACATACACCATATTTAACTAACTAGAAAGGAAGGGAGGAAGTGAAACCTGAGGAGAAACAAACAAGTTTAGAGAAGGAATCAGTGAGGTAAGAATAGGGTGCGTTTCTGTCTATTGCACCGCCCTCCTTGTTTCAAGTATTTCTTATTACAAGGATTGGTGCTTGTTCAGAGACTGCAGCTGGTGCAGAAAGCCACAGCCCAGGTGAGTGGTGCCTGTTCATGGGCACATATCATGCCTATACTAAGGTATCTGCACTGGCTGCCTGTTAGCCAGCAAGCCAGTTTTAAAGTCTTGTTACTTACATGTAAAGCCCTAAGCAACTCTAGACCACGTTACCTGAAAGATTGACCCTCCCCCAATTGTGCAGTAAAGACATTTAGGCTGCTTTCAGACATGGGGTTTATTGCATTAGACTACAATGATAGCACTTCTGTCCCAATTTCTAACATTCCTTTCACACTACCATGCCTGTTGCTCTATGGAACTGTGGCTTTTTTACCAATATAGTGCCATTGTTGTTATTGACTTATGGCAACCCTATGAATCAGTGACCTCCAGTAGCATCTGTTACAAACCACCCTGTTCAGATCTTGTAAGTTCAGGTCTGTGGCTTCCTTTGTGGAATCAATCCATCTCTTGTTTGGCCTTCCTCTTTTTCTACTCCCTTCTGTTTTTCCCAGCATTATTGTCTTTTCTAGTGAATCATGTCTTCTCATTATGTGTCCAAAGTATGATAACCTGTTTCATCATTTTAGCTTCTAGGGATCATTTTGGTTTAATTTGTTCTAACACCCAATTATTTGTCTTTTTTGCAGTCCATGGTATGTACAAAGTTCTTCTCCAACACCACATTTCAAATGAGTTGATTTCTCTCTTATCCACTTTTCTCACTGTTCAACTTTCACATCCATACATAGAGATCAGGAATACCATAGTCTGAATAATCCTGACTACCAATTATATAATCAATTTTATTCCTATATTAACCATTTGGTGATGCCCGCATGTATAGTCATCTTTTCAGTTGCTCAAAAATGTGTTTCCAATGTGTATGGCAATAGTGCCATATTGGACTAAATTTTATTCACACCAATGGAGTCTCCTGTATTAATTACCACATTGTTTTAATAGGATCATTCTACTGCATGATTTCATTCTGCATGTTCATATAATAATGCTTGTGAAATTAGCTTTTATACTTGTGAACTGCTTAGAAGCCTATTTTGGCTTTAAGTGGTTTATAAATTAATTAATAATATTAAATAGTAAAACTCATCAGTTCTTGGATTCTGAATACAATGCAAGCAGAAAATAAAAAACACAAGAAATCTTCTTGTTTATGGGCCTGTTACACATCATTCACAGTTTGGATTATTTGTGTTCTGGAGTTTTCTTTTGGGGAATTATCATAGATACCAGTGTTTGTGGGCAGAATGTTTTTGCTCACCAAAATTGAAATACCTCCCCCTTATGTAATTCTAAACACACACCTGTGGTATCTTGTAGATATTTAAGATATTGGCCATCTGGATGGAGTTTGGGGAAGTGAGCCCTCCAATGACAGACATTAGTTTCTTTTCCTTGACACATTTGTAATTGGGGGGATTCCCCTCCCCTGTAAATAGAAATTCCAGAGTGGTCCAAAATGTTTGCAGAGGACTGAAAGTATTATCATAGATCTCCGATCGCAAGGTTGTGTTGGGTAACAACTCAGCATTGCTGTTGATTTCATGAATGGCAAAAAGAAAGGCAAGGATGTGCTGGTAGTTTTTAGTGACTGTACTGCAATGAGATTTATAGATTTATAAAGATGTACAGTATATGCTGACATCAGGTGTGTTACAGCTTGCATTATAATCTGCCATTAAAAAGTGAGATGTTGTCACCCATGCTATCAGAAAGCCTAGATCTTGCTCCAACGGCTGTCTTCTATGACTGACTGACTTGTATGTAGACAGCAGAGCCTAAGACATCCACTAAAATATAATGGGTGTAGGAGATTAAGATCCTTGTTCACCTCTGAAGCTCGCTAAATTAGTCTTTTGTTGTAAGAATCTGTCTCTTTTACTAATCCACCTTCCCAGGGTACATTGCATAAAAATAGCGAAATGGTCATAGACATTGATTTACCCATTTTTGCAGAGAGGTTCCAATGCAGAACTACCCCAGTGCATCGCTGTCCAAATTTCTGCTAAGTCAGTGAAACATAGGCAATCTCTCTTCCATTTCTCTTCCTCCCCCACTTCTCTCCTATTACAATCTTCTGCATGTCTGTTATTCTGCCCTGTCCCCCTACCTCCACCACCCCTTCCTTCCCATTTGTGTGGTCAATACCACAAGCACAATGTCAAGCAGCAATTCCTCAAGAGAGTGTCTCATGTCTTTCCAAACAGAGGCTCTGTGTCTTTAACAATCTGCTTGAAAGGCAAAATTTTGACAGATGCAGGCTTCCATATCTGTTCCTCTGTGAGCAGAAAAATTGGCACTTGTTGAATTTCTGCCTGTCAAAGAGTTGTTAAATGCGTGAGACCTCTGTCAGGAGAAAAGCTGGGAGTGGATTGCAAAACCAATGACTGCTAACACTCACTGTATACAGAAAAGACTTTAAAGTCACTGAACATGTTATCCATTATATAACCCAACGCAGAGTATCTCAATTTCTCACCAGGTTTGAACTTTCACTTAAAAACATTAGTTTGTATCTAAGTTCTGGTCAGTGTAGACCTACTGAAATAAATGGACCTAAGTTAGTCATGTCCATTAATTTTAATAGGCCTTCTCTGATTATGACTAATGTTGGAGACAACCCATTGTACCCTGTGCTCCAGTTCAGCTAATCATTGTATTATAATCATAATAATCATTATATTAGAAAAGATGTAATTTCATTCTAGACCTGTTCATACATTACAGTAAACAAAAGTCCAAACTATGTCCACACATTTGTATTTGTATGAAGGATGCTACACTTGCTGATTATATTTGATTTGTCATAACTGCATATTGCTGTCATTGGAGCACTATGGATCAAGTCCTTCCAGATTCCTCACCCAAGAATGATTATCCTGTCCTTGTTCCAAGCCAACTTCAAAAACATTTTTATCAATGAATACTTACAAACCACCTATTTGGAAGGAATGTGGATGTTCCATAAACCCCGATGAAATTATTTTAGCAATTGTTAGGGATACAAATTCACCTATGATCAGTTCATTGGCAGCACTATATGAATTGGTTTGTGATGCTGTCCATTGGGTGCATACAGAGGAGGAGTTCAAACTCTCACTGAAGGAATAATGCAGCAATAGCAACATCAAAATCAGACTGTCTGCTAACAAATCTCGGGCCAAACTCCAGCCGAATGATTTCATGATTACACCAGTATCAGCAGATGTTACTGGAATCCTTGATCCACTAGTGTGGTCCTCACTAATAAACAGATTCCAATTAGGGCTCTTGGTCTGAAGGTCTAAGTGTCAAAGCATGAGACTGACAAGAGCTGTTCCTGTTTCAAATTAACCATCCAGATTTGGGTGACACAACTTCTTCTGATCAGAGTTTTGAAGACTTAGCGTAGCATATTAGCTTTGGAACAGGCTAGTTTGGAATGGGCTAGTTTAAACTTGCACCTGGAGCCTTTCAATTACCCCTGGGGCTTCTAAAAGCAGCAGAAATAATCACTGTAATTTTGCTAAAGGCCTCAAGTCTCAGTACAGCAAACCCAAAACTTAAAATCAGCAAAGGAGTGATGACATCTTGTAAAACGCTTCACCAAGGGGGCCCCAGGTCTCTTGTTTTTAATATTGCTCTATATTGTTCCCCTTGGGTTTTAGGAAAAAAAATAAGTGTGGAAAAAAGCAATGTTTTATTAAGGAAAGAAATGGTGTGGATTTCGGAACTAACAACACTGGCTCCTGGTGGTCTTAATGAGGGGTTGGAATTTCTTCCTCTCCTATAAGTTTTAACAAATATCGATGCTCCCTCCCATATTTTTTTCCTCAATTGCACATAATTCCCCTATGTTTAATTAGTTACACCAGAATTAAGAGACTTAGGGATGTATATTCATGAGTATGCTCATGTGTATTCTTCTTCGTGGTCATCTATCATTTCAAGCAATCATGCTAGAAAAGAATATTGCAGACCAGTCCATGTAAGTGCAAAACATTTCTTTTGTACAGATTAGTTTATGTAGAATATGATTTTATGCTTTAATGTACTTTGTTTATTATGTGTAATAATGTAGTGTGTCTTTGCAATTTTATTTACAGCCCCTGATGAAGGCCAGACAGTTTAGTGGCTGAAACGTGTTGGGCTTTTGTTTGTTCGTTTCTTTAAATAAACACCACAATTTCCAGCATCTTGAGTCCCCCCCTTTTTTATTCTTGCCTCTGTAACACAGTGGACGACTAATAGTACTCCTCTGGTTGATCTTAGTGACTGAGGGAGCAATTCTAAATCATGGAAGCCAGCAGAATTTATGCTGGCTTAAGTTAAGGTGCCATAAAGTGTGCCAGATCCAAGCCCCATTCAGGAGCCAGTCTAAGCTTGGTAGAAAGAAAATAAGCCTGTGAACCAGTTCAACTGGGTTGCCAGGTCACACAACTTAGCTGAACAGAGTTAAGATCCAGTGTAAGTCCCCTCTCTTGGTCTTATCCCCAGTACTTCCCTGCAATGCCCAGTTTGGGAGGGGCTTTCACTGTCACGTGTTACAATGGTCTCAGCTCAGCCAGCTGAGCCCCAGCTCAGCTGGGATGAGCAAGTCCAGCTGGCATATCTTCAGCTGAGCCAGGGTAGTCACCCTGACATAAACCAGCTAAGCTGCAAACGAGATGGCTAAGCCAGAGATCCACCAGAACCTAACTCACTCATCCCAACGGATCTTGGGTTTGGATTGCAACCTGAGCTGGAATATAAGGGCTCAGGCAGTCCTGGACTCAAGGTACCCTGGACTCAAGTTATTTAGGGTATTGCATATCAACACAAAGGCGTTGAATCTGGCCCAGTAGCATATGGGCAGCTAGGGCAGATATTTTAACATGTCTGCCCCCATCAGCAGTCTAGCTACTGCATTCTCCACTAACTGGAGTTTCTGGACCAGTCCCAAGAGCATCCCCACATTGAGAGACCTGCAGTAATATGTCCTGAGGCAGTACTTAGGGGCAAGACACGCACTTACGAGATCTAGTCTCCATAGCCAAGTTCAGAAATTTGGCCACTTGGATTGTATGTCGGAGCCCTGGAGGAGAACTACCAGAAAAGAGTCCGTAGAGCGACCTGGGAATGCTTGCAGAATTAGAATTAGTAAGAGACCAGTCCTAGCTTCATCATAGAAAGGGCACTTAAACAAAACATGTGAGACCATTTCAACTTCAGGTTTGTCACAGGGGCAGTATCTGTTGCTCCTTGGTATTTTCTCAAATCTGCCCTCCAGAAGTTTTGATGGGAGAGCATCAAAACGGGCCAAAGAAAAGGCCCTTCTATACTTTGGCACAGTTAGCCATCTTAAGTAGTGCATCCCCTCTTTGCGAGGGGAGCCTGATATGCCCAATGAGCGGGGGGAGCATGGTTCCACAGCAGCTACAAGGAGCTCCTGGTTATCAATATCGTGCAACTGCTGTTTGACCAGCAACCTAGCTCTATCGTGTTCCATGGCAAGCAGGTCAACAGGGGAAAGGCCAACCGCTAGGATTTTGTTCCTCACCAATTTGGACCAAGGAGGGGTAGTGGAATCACTCATTATCTGCCTCACAAATGACTCTTGAGGTAGCATAGAACTACAACAAAGCCAATAATGAATAGTATGAGTCCAGGCTATACAATTTATAGAATTTAGGCCCACCTCCAGTTTGAGGGTAGCCCCAGAAACACATCGTGGGACACCTAGAATGGATCTGAGGAAAAGGTGGAAGGGACCTTCGAGTGACCCCTTAAAAAAGGGATACCAGATTGGAGCCCCATATAGCATCACTGGGATTATTTTTGTTCTTGCCACACAAACTGCAGCAGGGACAAATTTCCCGCCCTTAAGAAAAAAGAAGCGGGATATCGCACCCAGGTTTTTCTCAGCCTTAGCTTTGACATAATTTGCTTGGGATCTCCAGCTTATTGTTTCATGGATCCACACCCCCAAATACTTGTACGAGTTGACCTGCTCGATTTTAACAGACCCCAAAAACCAGGGGAACCTCACTTTTCTCCTTGCAAACACGATTTCTTTAGATTTCACTTGATTGATAATTAGATGGTTATTTTTGCAGTACTCCGCAAAGCCCGAGAGGAGTCTTTTTAATCCCAACTGGGTTTGAGAGATCAAAACCACGTCGTCTGCATAAAGCAGAATCGGCACCTTAGGAAACCTTAGTTTGGGGGAATGCAGCTAATAAAGACCTCACTGGGAAGGGCAGAATCTTTTTCCTTACAGAGGTGTCAATATCTCCTGTTGCAGTTGCTTCTGTCTACATTCTAAACACATACCTGTGGTATCTTGTAGGTATTTAAGATGTAAGCCATCTGGATGGAGTTGAGGGAAAGGAGCCCTCCAATGACAGCCATTATTTTCTTTTTCTTAACACAGTTGTAATTGAGTGGATTCCCTTGTCCTGTAAATAGAAGACTCACAGTGGTCCAACAGGACTGCAATGGACTGAAAAAATTATCATGGAACTCAGATCCCAGTGTAGTGTTGGGTAACAAGTTAGCATTCTTGTTGATCTCAAGAAGGGCAAAAAGAAAGGCAAGGATGTGCTGGTAGTTTTTAGTGATGCTGCTGCAATGAGAATTATAAATTTATTCACTACTAGGCAAAAACCCTTGCAGTTTAAGAATGTACCTATAGCCAACAGATATTTCTATCAAACTTTAAAAAGCAGGGAAATTGAGAAGCTATAGTGAATGCACCAGGGGAGCAGGAGACCTGAACTCCTCTCTGAGATATTGGACTGCCCTACAAATTGGTCAAAATGCAAACACCATCTGGGTTGGTCTTTCACAGTCCAATCCACTTCCTGCGTAGCTTGGAAGAATTTGGTAACATGTGCCTCTGAGCATATGGTGAGTGGTGGCAACACCTGCCATCTCCAAAGATGGAGAAGTATATTTTTCTATGTTTGTTGGTGTTCTTCTTACATTGCTTCTTTCCTATGTCACTACTGTTTCTACAGAGAATGTGAACTAGAAAATTTTATTTCCCTCACTGTTCATCCCAGAAATGTGTGTCAAATTTATTTTTATTAATTTCAAAGCCTTGTTATTGGTCAGTGTCATATGATGGTGAAGGCAGGCTTTTGTGTTTGAAATTGGAGGTTATGTCCTATTTCTATTTTGGGTGCATTAACAGTGGAATTTGAAACTGCAGTTTGATGTAAAATCAGACTGATTCCAATATGTTGCTATTTCAGTAATGACTCTAGCTGTTGGAAAAAAGAGGATGCAAGTTTTCAGCCTGCTATGTTTAAACCATTTCATTTAAGTCAAGGTGGACACGGTCAATTAAAAACATAGAGCACACATAGAATTTTGCTAGAATATATTTCACCTCCCACTGTTTTATCTTGTGCAAATTGAGACACTCCTGAGGTCCACTGGAGACTATTCTGCAGAAGTCAGTGCCCTTATTCCACAATTATATTTAGAGTTTTTTTAGTGTAAATTTTGCAAAATGTTGCTGAACTTCACATATTCACAGAAATAGAAACAAAAGGTAATGATTTCCTATAGGAAACGTCACTAAAATTGCAAAGGAAATCAGACATATTCAAAGTGACCATCTGAACTATATCAACTGTCTTAATAATGTTGCTTCCTCCCTGCTAAAACAAGATTAGCACAGCACATACCTTCTTTCTATTATTTGGGCTGATTGCAGGTGTTGCCCCCACTCACCATATGCTCAAACTGATGATACAAGGACTATTTAGATTGTGCCTTATCCTTTTCTGTTGTTTTGCTCAAATTATAATGTGGCCTATTATAAAAGGTTGTTGTGAGGACAAAAGGCTATAAAGCACTTTGGCAAATTTAAAAAGAGACAATGACTGGTCCAAGATAACATCATGGGCTCAGCAGCAATTTTAACCCTGATCTCCTAGGTTCTAGTCCATTTACTATTCCTCCACCTTATTCTAAATTCTGGAAAGAAGATGTAGATATGAATAAGCTGGAGGAGGAGTATAATCTTTTACCATGGGTCTGAAAATGCAGCGGGGTTGCTAACAGTCCTGTGTGGCACGTTTAAGACAAAGCAATTCAGGCTACAATCATATACATACTTATCAGGGAGTAATCCCCATGGGATTCAGTGGGACTTATTGTGAGTAATGTATGGTTTCTTTGGCATGAACCCCACTAGAAACTGGGACACCAGTTCTGATCCACAGTAAGACAGTTAGGCATCAAGTATTTACACAACTGTAACCTGTAAGTGTACTGTACATCTCTTCTTTGCAAGGAGAACAGAAAGAAAATCAGATCATGTGGAGACCACAGAGAAGCAACTGTGGCATTAGAGACCGCCTTTTGAACCAAAATGAGGCACTTTCCTGGTTACTGGGGCTGAGTATTAGTTCAGATGCAATGCTGAAGTGCCCACAACGCTCTCAATACAAGGGAGAAAGATGGGGAGAAACTAGAACAACCCCCCATGACTTCCTAACTGCTCTGACACCAGTTCCCACCGCCTCCTTCCAAGCCACCTTCCAAAACCATTTCATACATGGAGACCTACTGCCATTTCATTGCAAAGCCTGATAATGATTTAGTCCTTATACGTCTATACCAGCTAGCATGACAGGAAAATGTTTTGAATAAGACACCAGCATGTCTTTGGTAAGAGTGAGACACAAGAGAGATACCTCAACCTGGGGCTTGAAATTGGTGATTTATTTCATGAAACAAGAGAATAAACCTTGAGCCCATTCCAAAGCTAAAATAAAAGGGAGGGTGGAATACTTACTAACCACTTGTTGGGTAGAAATGTGGATGTTCCTCAAAACCTGGTGAAATTTTGTTAGCAATTGAAAGAGATACAAATTCACTAATAATCATCTCACTGGCAGCAGTATATGAATTGGTTTGTGACGCTGTCCCCCAACAACATTTGGGGGAGTTCAAATTTTTGCTAAAGGAATAATACTGCAAGAGCAGCATCAAAATCATATTCATTCTTAACAAGTCTCGGACCAAACACCAACCAGACATTATCATGATTACACAAACACATACAGCAATCGCCACCAGCAGTAACCCACCAGGATCACTAACACAAAGGTTCTAATCTGAGGATTGTGGTCTCAAGTTCCAAGCATCAAAGCTTGGGACTGACAAGAGATGTGCCTCTCTCAAATTAAACATCCAGATTTGGATGGCACAATGTCTTCCAACAAGAGTCTTTCAAGACAGAGTAGCATATTAGCTTTAGGATGGGCTGTTTTGATACAGATTTTGCACATGGAGCCTTTTGATTACCCACGGGGCTTCCAAAAGCAGCAGCAGGGATCATAGTAATTTTGATCATTACAAGGCAGATCATCTGCTTTGCTGAAGTCCTCAAATCTCAACACAGCCAAAGAAATTACATCTTAGTGAGACTGCCAGGCTATAGTGAGGCAGGAAAAAAATAGTCAAAAAAGTCTGTTGATTAAATTCCCGAATAAATGGAGTATGGCCATTCTATATTCATGTGGTCACTAGACAGATAGACAGACACACAGATAGATATTGTTTGTTTAAACTATTGTTGCCTTACTCTTCAGCCCAACTTGGCTCCCAGAATTGCTTACAACATCAATAAATAGAACAAGGAGAACATAAGCCCATCGGAATCAGACCAGTGGCCCATCTTGTTCATCATTCTCTCCTCACAGTGGCAAACCAGATACCTATTGAGAAGTCCTCATGCAGGACTTGTGTGTGCAGTTGTTCTTTCTCACTCATGCGCCTCAGCAACTGATGTTCAGAGGCATACTGGAGGTAGTCCATAGGCATCAGGACAAGTAGTCAATGACAGCCTTACTCGCCATGAAATTTTCTAATCCCCTTTTAAAATCATGGTGACCATCACCACTTCTTGAAGTGGCAAATTCCACCGTATAACTGCATGCTTTGTGAAGATGTGCTGCCTTCTGTCCACCCTAAATCCTCCAATATTCAGCTTAATTGGATGACCCCAGGGAACCTGTATCCTGTACCCTTTCTTCATAAAGGAGTTCCTCTAGCCCCTGGTGAGCCAGATATGGCAGCAATTTTGGCCATGCTTAGGGCTTTGGAGTAGGCCAAATATAAACCTTCTTTCATCCAGAATTAACCTTAGTCTGTTATTCAAGCTATGTTGGATGCCTTGGAGGCTAGTTTCAGCTCTACTATCAAATGAACAAGGTCATAGCAGAAATTATGATTATGCTGCATGAAAAGAACTTGGAAGAACATGAATCATGGTCTGAGTCAGTTGAAGGTGAGATCAGCCCACATCTACAACCATGGGGCTGTCCAGGATGGAGATCAGTATTCACCTTGGGAACTTCCAGTATGGGGAATTGGGCATTAATGTCACTTTTCTCAGTTGGTCACTATTAATATGGGTGATTTAAGTCAGGATGGCCCGAAAACACAGTAGGGTCAGCTTACCACATTGTGAAGTAATAAACATTGCTATCTAAAGACTATGGCCCCCATAAGAACATCATATTCAAAGGTAGTTGAATGCGCCTCTGGATTCAAAACCATTGAAGAAATGTGGGTATGAAGAAATGAAATAGGGAGATTGGGCACAAATCTGTCAGCACTGAATGCAACAATATTCAATTCCCATAAAGAGGGGTGGTCAGACTTCAGGCTTGTCAGATCTGATTTCATTCTGACCTGAACCCCTGGATCCACCAAGAAGACCCAGGTGCAAAATACATACAGTTAAAATTGAAGAAAGTGGTCCCTTTGAGCACATTCTGAGCCCAGGACTACATATTCTGTACCAGAATGAAGCTGAGCTAATGGCCCTGCCAGACTAAATTCTGCTCCAAGTTAGTTTTCATAATTTAGATGGAAGAATTTGTTTTGTTGTTCAACTATGTTGGTGTCAGAAACCCTTCCTGGTCTATTGAAAATCACCCAGACATCTGTCAGCCCTTCTGCCCAGCCCTCCCATAGAGGAACTATGTAGCTATCTATGAGCTCCAATTTGGACTGTGTAAGCAGATTGTAAATTCACAGATATTGACAGATGGGGAAGTGACTAACAATAATCCACTTTCTCAATAATATTCTGTCATTTTTTTAAAAAAATCTAACTTTCTAACACCTGGAGGGAAACCTTTAGAAAGCATAGGTTTTAGTGAATGTCCACTGCCTACTTAGATAGTATCTAAAACTATACCTCTGTGAGGGATATAGCACATATCTGCAGAAGCAGATGTACAAAGGGGTTTTGTTAGTTTAATTTATTAAAACTATTTCTAGATGACATTTCATGAAACTATCACAATATGGTGTATATAAATACAGTGAAGCCTGCAGAATAAAAAGCAGCAAAGGTTAGGCAAAAACAGGCATATTAAGTTGTTACAGCTAATTGACATTGATATGAAGCAAACACCTGAGAAAATAAGTTTATAGAAGACATAAAAATGACAGCTTTGTTTGTGCCTGCCTTAATTCATAGGGGAGGTAATTTCAAGGAGAAAACAGCGCATAACAGAGTAGAGCTGGGTGCATGTGAGGCTCTAGTTCTTGACTTTCACCATGGGAGTGTTCCAAAACATCCTGAAGATCATCATCAGATCAATGTTTGGTAGAATGTTCATTTTTATTAGTCTTTTTACTTCCCAACAGAGATACACCCATTTCTTCCATGAATCTAAATCTTGCTGAATCTTGCTTTACAACAGAAAATAATTGTCCTTATCTAAGTTAAACAGTTTAAACCTTAAAGTAGCTATTGCCTTCTATCCCCAAACCCTCCCCCTCCCTCAATCTCAGGATGGTGTCAATCATCACAGGAGTTAATTATTCCTGTCAATAATATCACATCCAACCTTAACTGTGACCATTCTTTTTCCTTACTAACTGCTCCCTGGTGTTCAGCTCAGGTCTCAGAATAATTATGTAGAATTTGGGGAGGAAGATACAACCCAGTAAGCCGGCACTAGAGGCCAAGATGGAGAAGATCTCCACAGCCACCATGTATTTCCCCTTCGTGCTCAGATAGGTTGGCACGAAAGACACCCAAACACTGCAGAAGACTAACATGCTAAAAGTGATGAGCTTGGCTTCATTGAAACTATCCGGCAACTTCCTGGCAAAGAAAGCCACCAAGAAGCTGATAATGGCCAGAAACCACATGTAGCCCAAGACAATGTAGAACATCTTATCTGAGCCCTCGTTGCACTGCACTATGATCTGTCCAGTCTGGGAATACATATCAAACTCTATGAAAGGGGGAGAGGTTGCCAGCCACACAACACAGATGCCCATCTGATTAAGAGAACACAGAATTATGACTAATATTGCCAGCCTTTTCCCAAACCATTTCCTCATCCTGTTTCCAGGCTTTGTGGCCATGAAGGCCAGCACCACAGTGATGGTTTTAGCCAACACACAAGAAACTACAATGGAGAAGATGATGCCAAACGCTGTTTGCTGGAAGAGACAGGTCAACTTCCCAGGCCGGCCAATAAATAAGAAGGAACAGAGAAAGCAAAGCAACAGAGAGAACAGCAAGGTGCATGTGATGCTCCAGTTATTGGCTTTCACAATGGGAGTGTCCCAGTGCAGACTAAAGGTCCCTAACATGACAATTGTGATCACAGATAGGAAAAGAGACAAGGAAGCTAAAACTTCTCCCAAGGGTTCTTCATAGGATAGATAGCTTAGTTCTTTAGGAAGACATTGGTCCTGCTTCTGGTTTGGATACTGATCTTCTGGGCACCTCTCACATTCGTCTGCATCTGGAAGCAAGAGGCGAAGGCTCATTATTTCCCAAGTACACCAATGTTTTCCATATTTAGCTCCCAGATATTAATTACCTTGATGAAAAGCAAAATACATTGTTGAAATTATACATAAAGATGGGGAAGGCATTCCATTTGCCTTGGATTCTAATTTGAATATACTTAATTCACATTTACAAAACAAAACAATTACAGACATGAGAAGGCAGATATCCTTCAAGTTCACACTTCTGCAAATTTTTCAGGAAAATTCTAGAACCTAAATGTTTGCAAAAATACATGTACAGAAGGGCCCCGCTTTACAGTGCTTCGTTTTACAGCCATTCACTAATACAGCGGTCTCAATTAGATGCAATTCGTCTAAAGCCCCACTCATACGGCGCTTGTTCCGCTTTTATGGCGGTTTTCGAGCATCGCACGCCATTCTATTCAATGAGTACCTCTTTACAGCGGTTTTCGCTTTACAGCGGGGGTCCAGAACATAACCCGCCATATGAGTGGGGCCCTACTGTATTAGGAATGTAAAACCTTTTCCCCACTCAACCCTGAGTTCTTTCACTTACCCCTGTGGGATGAAATCTTCCCCTGAGGACATCAAACACAATCATAGCAACACACCTGTTTTCCCTGTTGGATGAACATGTTTTGTCCTGAGTGGCAGCTCTCGACACAGCTGGATCTGGGCATCATCTGATAGAAAACACAAGTAAGGACATTTTGGGGATGGAAATGAACTACTTTTTCCTTATTGCTCTCATTCTCAGCTAAATTCCTTTGAATTAGATCATCATAAGGACACAACACTGGCATCAGGTCAGTATCTTCAAGGCATTTGGCAAAGCCTGGGAAGAGGTCACCACTGAGTCTCCAAGCTATGATGCATCTTTCTGGCTTTGCCGCTCACCTCTTGCCCCACCAGTCTGAAGTGTGAATGGCAAAGAGAAGCAGTTGCTAGTAACTGACAGTAACTACTCTTCTGGACTGTGGTGAGGATTTGACCAATCAGCTCCAATCACCACTGTCACCTAGAGCAGAGGTGAGGAGCTTCCAGCTCTATGTTGCATGCAGGCCTTGACCACATTTTATTCTTGGCCTGTTTCTGCACAAAATCCATTCAGATCTCTGGAAAGAGCAATCTTCACACACACATACACACACATACATACAGGAAAAACATAGAAAGGGAGCTGCTACAACCCATATTTCATAATGCTTCAGCCCCACCTACAATCTGACAGACTGCCCCCAGATTACGGTTGCCAGGCTCATAGCCTGAGAATGATCCTGTATCTTTAGGAGAAGAGAAAGACAGCCAAGTGCAGGTGTTCTTGTAACACTGTAATGGGAAAAACCACAAGGTGGAATTCTCACTTCCCCCTGCATAACTTTTAAAGATACAGAAGACCTCTTGGTTGCCAGTCCCAGCCTCCAAGAGGTCTTCTGTATCTTTAAAAGTTGTGCAGAGGGAAGGGAGAATGCCACCTTGTGGTTTTTCCCATTACAGTGTTGCAAGAACACCTGCACTTGGCTGACTTTCTCTTCTCCTAAAGATATAGGATCAGTCTCAGGCCCTGAACCTGGAAACCCTATCCCAAACGAATGTGACCAACCCCTGACCTAGAGCAGGAAGTCAAGTAACTGCAATATATTTAGAGTTACCAGGTCTCCGGTTTTCAGCCGGAGTCTTCATTGTTTGGGGGGCCTGTGACGCCCTTCCCTGGCTCTCCCTGTCAGGTTCCTACCTGCTCGTGGTTACTGCCTGTCACTAGGCACCACCAGGGACTCCACCAGTCCGGACTGTCCTTTTTTATGGTTTCTCTCCCCGCTCTAGCACAGAACTCAACAGATCCCCCTGCTAGGCAGCACCACCAGTCACATCCTATAACCAGTATTCCCAGAGACTCTGCCTGAGTCTCTGTATCAGGTTACCTCTGTGACTGAGTGCTTAAGCTGTCCCCAATCCCTTGGATCTTTATATATAAAGCATACAATCCTGGTTTGCTCTGAATACTTGTGGTGTTATATTCTTCCCTTAACGCTGCCACCAATTGTTACAGTTTCCCTTCAGCCTTGGTAAGCACCTTGCCCTCCCTTCTGGTCTGTATAACCCCAGCCAAGGATCAGGCCTTCGGTAAACCAAATATAGTTTTTATTAAATAACAGAGATAACAAGATTACTTTATAAAGGCACATAAGCATATGGTTTCATCTATTTCTGGTACTTGTCTTAGTATTAATCCGAACTCCACACTCTCCTCACATTCACCAACTCTCCACACAATCTCCTCTCAAAAACCCACCAAAACAACCCACTCAGGTCCACCCAGATTTAACTGTAATCCTTCCATTTATACTCTCAGCCATTCTAAACACTCAGCCAATCATCCAGCATTGTACTGCCCATTTACTCCCCCCTCCTCTTTCATTCCACTTACCATGTATCTCCTATACAAACAGCACTTACCATATATACATTAATACAGGAACATCACAGGGCCCCTCTGGCTCTCCGGCTAGCACCCCTTAATATCCAGACTCTCAGCTTCTAGGTGGTCTGGTTCCCGAGATATACACCAAAATGTTTTTTACAGAACTCTAGCACAATTCCTTGCTCTAGCTACAACTCCCATCAGCCCAATCCAGTGGCCATGCTGGCTGGGGCTGATGGGAGTTGTAGTTTAAAAAAGTAACTTTTCAAAGTTCTGGCTGTAACCCCACCCTTTCAGGATTGTAGCCAATGAAGCCAGGGTTGTGACTTGTTGATCCAGACATGCCTAGGCCTAATTTCAGCATCAGAAAATGGTGGCTTTAAGAATTTTGCAGTTTGCGTAAGTAATATGCAGAGCTTGGGAAAGTTACTTTTTTGAACTACAACTCCCACCAGCTCAATCCAGTGGCCATGCTGGCTGGGGCTGATGGGAGTTGTAGTTCAAAAAAGTAACTTTTCCAAGCTCTGGTAATATGGCTTAACATTTTGTTTTCTCTTCTGTCCAAGAGTCAGACCCTGGGCTATGAAATATGAAAGTATTTAATCCAATATCTGCTTTTCTGGGAGTAAAGCAATTCTAATCCCATGTACCTGGAGTAAACCCCATTGAACTCCATTAGGACTTACATTTGAGTAGACATGGTTAGGATTGTGCTGTAAATTAATGGGACTTTTGAGTAAACATAGCGCAGACTTGTGTTTGTGTTGTAAATCTTTCTCTCCCCCTCCAACCCTATTTTTAAAGAAATTAGGCAGGGTTTATCACAGTTTTTATTATGTAGGAAACTAATACTGATTTTTTTTTTAAATGTTCCTCAATGACCAACTGGTTTGACAATAAACTATTATATGGGGTGTATTTTTACACCTGCATATATATGTGTGTGTAGGGTTGGTGAATGGAAATCAAGGCAGCTCACAATAAGAAATAAATCACTTTAAAACCAATAACCATAAAAAGTATTGACAGTTGGAAAACAGCTTAACGTGGCATGATTCCAAATTTTGTGTTGAGTGAATGAAGTTTATCTATTTATTTTTATGTATTTATTATTTGATTTATATCCCGCCCTTCCATCCAGTAGGAGCCTAGGGCGGCAAAGAAAAGCACTAAAAACACTTTAAAAATCATAAAAACAGACCTTAAAATATATTAAAACAAAACATCTTTAAAAACATTTTTAAAAGCTTTAAAACATTTTTTTTAAAAGAAAAGGTTTAAAAACATATTAAAAAGCAATTCCAACACAGACTGGGATAAGGTCTCAGCTTAAAAGACTTGCTAAAAGAACAAGTTCCTTATCACTTCAGGGTACAGTTTTCCCTGGTTGAGTAAGCCCCATTGAATACATTGGGACTTGCTTCTGAGTAAACAAACATAGGATTGCACTATAAATATCTTTACAGGTTGTATAAATAATAAACATAGTTGATAGTCATGCTTATATAAATATTTTCATAGAATCATAAAATAGTAGAGTTGGAAGGGGCCTATAAGGCCATCAAGTCCAACCCCCTGCTCAATGCAGGAATCCAAATCAAAGCATTCCCGACAGATGGATGTCCAACTGCCTCTTGAATGCCTCCAGTGTTGGAGAGCCCACTACCTCTCTAGTAATTGGTTCCATTGTCGTATGGCTCTAACAGTTAGGAAGTTTTTCCTGATGTCCAGTCGAAATCTGGCTTCTTGCAACTTGAGCCCATTATTCCGTGTCCTGCACTCTGGGACAATCGAGAAGAGATCCCGGCCCTCGTCTGTGTGGCAACCTTTCAAGTACTTGTGCTATCATATCTCCCCTCAATCTTCTCTTCTCCAGGGTAAACATGCCCAGTTCTTTCAGTCTCTCCTCATAGGGCTTTGTTTCCAGTCTCCTGATCATCCTTATTGCCCTCCTCTGAACCTGTTCCAGTTTGTCTGCATCCTTCTTGAAGTGCAGAGACCAGAACTGGATGCAGAACTCAAGATGAGGCCTAACCAGTGCTGAATAGAGGGGAACTAATATTTCAAGCGATTTGGAAACTATATTTCTAATTTACATGCAGGCAAAATTTATTAAGTGGATTCACACAATTCGTTTAAAGCCCATCCAACTCGCATTTAAACCGCACGACTTCCTCTAAAGAATTATGGGAAGTGTCATTTCCCCCTCACAGTTATAGTTCTCACCACTCTTAACAAACTGCAGTTCCCATGATTCTGTGGTGGGATTCATGTGCTTCAAATAGGTGTTGAATGTGCTTTAAATGAATGGTGTGGATCTGCCCTAGGTATGATGTGCATTCAAGAATGAATTGAAAAGAACAATTTTAAAAGTGAACGTGCTTATATAAGTTGAATAGTTTAAAATGTAAACGCCCTTCTCCTTCTCTCTCTTTCTCTCCCTCAGTGGTATTTCTGATTATCAATTCCTCTCTCAACTGTGACCATTATTTTTCCTTACTAACTGCTCCCTGGTGTTCAGCTCAGACCTGAACACAATAAGGTAGAATTTGGGGAGGAAGATACAACCCAGTAAGCCAGCACTAGAGGCCAAGATGGAGAAGATCTCCACAGCCACCATGTATTTCCCTTTGGTGCTCAGGTAAGTTGGGACAAAGGACACCCAAACACTGCAGAAGACCAACATGCTAAAAGTGATCAGTTTGGCTTCATTAAAAGAATGAGGCAATTTTCTGGCAAAGAAAGCCATGGTGAAGCTGATGGTGGACAAAAAACCCATGTAGCCCAAGATAATGTAGAACATGGTGTCTGAGCCTTCATTACATTGAACTATGATCCACCCAATTTGGGAGTGCATGTCAAAATCTAGGAAAGGGGGACAAGTTGCCAGCCATACAACACAGATGCCTATTTGAGTAAAAGTACAGAGAATGATGACTGATATTCCCAACCCATTTGCTCATCCTGTTTCCAGATTTTGTGGCCATGAAGGCCAGTACCACGGTGATGGTTTTTGCTAACACACAAGCAACAGCAATGGAGAAGATGATGCCAAAGATGGTTTGCCTCAAAAGACAGGTCACCTTCATAGGGCAGCCAATGAATAAAAAGGAGCACAGAAAACAAAGTAGTAAAGAGGACAGCAAGATGCATGTGATGCTCCAGTTGTTAGCTTTGACAATGGGGGTGTCCCAGTGCAGAGTGAATGTCCCCATTACGACCGCTGTGGTCACAGAAAGGAAAAGAGCCAAGGAAGCCAGAACTGCTCCCAAGGGCTCCTCATAGGATAGGTAGCTCATTTCTTTGGGAATACACTGGTCCTGGTTCTTGTTCGGATACTGATCTTCAGGGCACTTCTCACATTGCTCTGTATCTGAAATAAGAAACAAATTCTCAGTATTTCCTGAATGCTCCAATGCTCTCCTATTTATCCATATTATTAATTCTCTTGGTGAAACCAAAATATGCAATTACAATTATGAAAATGGACATGGACTGCCTTCAAGTCGATCCCGACTTATAGTGACCCTATGAATAGGGTTCTCATGGTAAGGGGTATTCAGAGGGGGTTTACCATTGCCTCCCTCTGAGGCTGTGAGGCAGTGACTGGACCAAGGTCGCCCAGTGAGCTTCATGGCTGTGTGGAGATTCAAACCCTGGTCTCCCAGGTCGTAGTCCAACACCTTAGCCACTACACCACACTGGCTCTCAATTACAATTATACATAGGGACAAAATCAGTTTGGTTTGTGTGTTGTTGCCAATATACCTAATTCACACTTGCTGAAACAATATGCAAGCATAAAGTCAGCTATACTTCAAAATTCACACTTTTATTTTTCAGCGCCTTTATTGATCTAAAATGTTTACAAATATACATAGGAGAAAGTGTGCATAAAATGCATATATTAATGAAAAAACAGACAAAATTACATTACATTGGGTAAAGTTGCTTACAGAAATTTATAAATTAGGAGAGAGACACACTGAAATGCAGATAGATTTTTCTGAGGGCTGATGCAAACATATGAAGAAGTGAACTTAAGACTGGAAAAATGAACAGCTGAAATCAACACATTTGTCCATCTCTAATTATACAATATATATTCTTTTTTCAGTCAGCAATGGTTGCTATGTCAGCACCTACTATGTGTTAGCAAGTGCATGCATATTTTCATCTGTAGAAAAAAAATACTTGGAATTCAGTAGACCTGAATTTAAAACTTTTCCCCTCAAAGGAGATCTGGTTCCTTTTCTTACTCATGTGGGATGAAATCCTCCCTTGAGGGCACTGAACACAGTCGTAGCAACACATTTGCCTTCCCTGTTGGATGAACATGCTCTGTCCTGGGTGGCAACTCTTGACACAAGTAGAGCTGGGCAGCATCTGATGAATAACACAATGAAGGGCATTTAGGATGGAAATCAGCTAGTTGTTCTGCATTCCTCTAATTCTCAGTTGCAACCTTTTGCGTCAGATCATCATAATACCACAATACTGACATGAGGTCAGCATCTTCAGGGCATTTGCCACCTGGGAAGGGCCTAATACTTCCTGACCTCTCAACTAGTGATGCTTCTTGAGGACATTGCCATTCGCCTCTTTCCCACTGCTCTAATGGGTGAATGGCAAAGAGAAGCACTTTCTGGCCACTTGCCCACCCTCTCCTTCTGGGTGGTGGTGAGGTTTGGACCAACCCAGTTTACTCACAACTGTCCCCTAGACTAGCGGTGTAGGACATATGTGCCTCCTAATTATATACAATCCCCAGACAAATTATTTTTTAATTTGTTTATAAAAGCATTTCTATATACCACCATCTCATAAAATATCAAGGTGATGTACAGCTGTATATGTAAACAATGAAACATAAACTGGAACAAATAATAATTAAAATGACCAGTATAATCAAATGTTTTAAACAGCTGTTTAGGCTAGTCATCATAAAAAGGTCTTCAGGAGACATCTGAAAGTCAAAAGCAAGAATGTCTGTCAAATGTCTTCTCCAGAGCATAGGACCAGCAACATCCAATGCCTGAGTTCTTGTTGTGGTCACTCGGGCCTCTGTAACATGGGGAGCAAACAACAGCACTCCTCTGGACGATCTCAAGGATCAAACTGGGATATATGAACTGAGGTGGTCCTTAAGGTATCCTAAACCCAAGTTGTTCAGCTCTTTTGTGATTCTACGCAAAATCAGTTCAGATGTTTGGCAAGAGCAATCTGCCCCTCCCACACCAGAAAGAGAGAAATGGGAATGTTCCCACCCTCTTCTTTGTTCTTCTCTTTCCACCACTGGCTTCGGCCCCACCCACATTCAGGAGGCAACCTTTGCCACATTCATCCCAAATGACTGTGACACACCCCTGCCCTTAAAAAAAAGTAACAGTAAAAGAAGCATCAATTTTAAAATAAGATAGCCATGGTAGTCTGTTGCAGGGGGGAAAATACTTGCATGGCATAAGCTATGATAGACTACAGGTGCAATTCAACTTGATTTGTGCCAGGCTAGGGGGAGTTGAATGAGGCAGATCCCTAGCTGAGCTGGCAGGCTCCAGGAGCCAAGCTCCACCAGGAGAAGCCCCATGTCCCAGCTGAGCTGTGGCGCTGCTAGGACCCTGCCAGCACCCCTGGGCATCTGCCAGGCATGGCCAGCCCAGCAGACAGAGCGCTGGTGGAAGCCAGCAGTAGTCCTGAAAATGGGGCATTTCGGGGATATAACAGGGAGGAGACGTGGGGGGGACATACACAAGATCCAAGTCACCCTCAGAGTGCTCCCCCAGGCAGGGCCGGATTATCCATCAGGCTTAGTAGGCTGAAGCCTAGGGGCCCGGAGCTCTTGGGGGCCCATGGGGCACTAGCCTGACGGCCCCTGGAGCTACATGGGGCCCTCCGCTCTCCTTCCGCGATCTGCGGAAGCATCAGTGGACCGCCATCCCCCCGCTTTACCTACCTTTCCGTTGTTATTTGTGGCGCGCAGATTTGCCATCAATAAAGATGGCGGCCGAGGTTTCCTTAAGGGGTGAAGCCTCTGCCACCATCTTGGCTGATGGCACACATGCGCGCTTTGCTGCCAACAACAAAGATGGTGGCAAAATCTTCAGCTCCTTAGGGAAACCTCGGCCACCATCTTGATTGATGGCAAACCTGCACGCGCCACAAAAAACAACGGAAAGGTAGGTGAAGCGTGAGGATGGGGGGGCCCAAACACCAATCTGACTAGGGGCTCTCCTCAGCTTAATCCGGCCCTGTCCCCAGGTCCCGCTCCACATCAGAATTTCACCAGCATAAAGGCTGGTGGAGTAAAATAATGACAATGGTGGTCTACGGGGAGCACTTACTTATTCATGCGAGCCAGCTCTTCCTGTCTGACTCTCACACATGGCTCCTGACAGAGCCTGTGTTCGGCCAGGGTGGCGGCTCCCAAGCAGCAAGTGGATGCCGCGGAGCTTCCCACTGGCTCCTCCTTGACTGCCCCCCCCTGCTGCCGGCTACCCATAAGTTGGGTTGCGCTGTAGATAGGTAGATACATACAAAAAAAACCCACAAGATGCAGAAAAAGTTATCACACATGCTTCAAATACTTCAAATGCCCAGGATGTGCTGCTAAAACTAATATGAACTATAACAAATATTCCCATTTTTGCACCAATTTTGACTGGTTCCAGAGACATTAGACCATGCGCCATAGCTCATCCTTTTATTAATGATTGTCTTTACTAGGAATACAAAGTATCTTTCTATTTTTGTGATGCCCTTGAGAGATAGATCGGACTTGCGAATCAGACTGGGACATCACTACTTCCCATTTCCCTATCTTCAACCATACACCTGCGGCTCCTGTCACACAAAGAAAACCTTGGGTTGGCTAGACTCAGTCAACCCACATTTATAGATTAGCTAAACATGTTGCATTCACAGTGATACATTTACTACGCACAGATGCATACCAGGCAGGCACATTATCATATTAAAATATTCTAGGTTTTTATTAAAAAAAAAAGCAGTTATTTGTATTTGATGTAGGTCTATTGGATGCAGCAAAAAATACTTCACTCTGATGATAGCAAACTGTGTTTAATCACAACTGTTGCAGAACTTGCAATGTATATTACCTGGGCATATGATTTATCAGAGCCTTTCATGCAGTTCAGTATTTTGGAGAATCTAGCAGTGTATTTCTTTGATAATTGAGAAAATTAACAATTAAATTTAGGAATGCCTCGTGAATTCATCTTCTTCAAAGGAAAGATTTAGTATAGATATACTAAATAGAAAAAAGATTTAGTATAGATATACTCCTTTGAGAGTCTGACTCACTTCTTTTTGAGAGGCACCAATCACCTTGCTTGCATCCTGGACAGACTTGTTGATTCAGGTGATTATGGTTTAATACAGTTTCTCAACTGCATCAATAGTTTCAAGATGTGATAATAGCAATTGTATTTTATAATGCTCCTGTGTTACTGTCTAATTTCATTTCTTTATTTTTCTGTCTTTTTTTATTAAGTTATGTTAAGTAAAGAAAATGTATTTACCAAACTTTTTTTATTAAGTTATGTTAAGTAAAGAAAATGTATTTACCAAACTTGATATGCCTAAGACTCATCCCTGAACCTTAAATTTTCTGTGTGCTAATATGGAGGGGTGCTAACTCCCTAATGTGGTATCTGTTGTAGAGGGAGCTAGAGTGTAGCTTAGCTGCCAGACCCAGTGTCTGCTAAATAAAAATCACACTGAGAGTTGCACTAGACACAGAGCAAATTTGCCAAAAAAACAAGTCCTAATACCAATATCCACATCATACTGATAAAAGGACACACTCATAGTTATCATCAACATCCTTCCTACTTGATTAAACTTGGGATTCCACACAATGGCATCACCGTTAACAATGAACCTTTTCCCTGGAGGAGCCTGGGGATCCAGCCTTCCAACATGTCTTCTCTGGAATGATTCATTCGGGAACATGACCAAGTTGATGAGATCGTATCCACCTGCTAGGTCCCCATTATCATCAAAAAATATTTCTTCACCAGCACTATTGTTAAAATAGATGTTTCTCAGAAACAAGTGAAGCTACAATGAAGGAGAAAGATTTTATGAACTCAAACGCTGAGAAAGCAACTAAATTTATATTCCTCTGAGAAAGCAACAGCACCTATTTGCCACTGTATCATTACCACACACATAAAAATGGATCAACATTATTTTGTACTTCCCAAACATGCCAAATATTGAAAACTCTTTTATTCTTTTTCACATCCAATTTTCAAATAAGCACAGATTATTTATTTATTTATTTATAATCTTTCTATCCCACCCTTCTACCCTATAATAGGGCACTCAGGAAGGCTTACAATAAAATCGCACACATACATAATAAAAGTGTACACAACAAAGTATAAATACTCCAAACAGGTGCACTTTCAACAGTCGCTGAAGCATTTTCTTCTCCAGGGTAACCAGAAGGTCCTGCTGGCTGGGAACAATACACCAATATTTTCCTCTTGAATATCTTCCTTAGTAAACCCAGTTTCCTGGAATGAAAATCTGCTCCTCAATATTTAATGTTAATAAGCTGGGCTGTTTTAGCATATGTAGGTCACAGCTGCATCCATGCTTTCCAAAGAACTTGAAATCTTTGTTTGCGCGTGCACACATTTCACTGAGCTCCTAAATCCATTAACATTCAATAAGACCCACTTAATATTGCTTCCCATTGCGATGATTCAAAGGATTGAACAAAGGGAGGAGATAATAAATGCTGAAGAAAATAAGCATTAAGCAAATCACATTTAATCTAAAAGCCAAGAGGAAATGGTGCAGAGTTATCATGGATGGAAAAGAGGACAGCAAATCACCTGCCCAATATAAGCTGAGCTGAGGAATAAACAGATCTGCCTGGGTTTTATGCCTTCACAGCTTGGTTCTGCCTCCCATTGTCTCTAGCAAACCTTTTATCAGTTTCTTCTAAAATATCATGCAGAATCAGAACAAATCAAAGAATCTATGGTGAAATGGGCGCAAACTAGTGGGGGAAATGTTCCTTTGGACATCTGGGAAAATCTGTAGAAATAAGGACACCAGTTCTCCTTAACTATAGGTATAACAGAAAATTGATTCAAAGTTATGAGCAGATGGTACATTACACCAACAAAGATAAAAAAATTAATAAAAATTATCTATTTGGGGGTTGGAAATGTCAAGGTGATTTTTTCCACACAAGGTGGAAATTTAAGCTGTCAGATGAAGACTGGAAGATAATAAAAAAATAAAGTCACAAACATTTTAGGATTTGAGGTCCCATTCTTTCTACTTTACTACATGAAATAATTTGTTGGGCCAGAAGATAAACAAGTGGTTTCTTATATGGTTGCTGTGGCCAGAATTCTTTATGCAAAATATTGGAGATTTAAAACAATACCTAAAATCAAATAATGGATTGATAACATTTGGAACAATTTTTCTAAGATATCAAGAAGGAAGACAGCAACAAGACAACTTTTGGTAAAGTGGAAACAAATTGTTGATTATCGTAAAAAATAGGGTTTAGTACCAAATAAGAGTTAAATGTTTATAATATACTGCTACTTATGAAGAAATGTTACGATAAATAGACATAGATATGCTTCTTTTATCTTGAGAAATATTACTGAAATTCGTGAAATGATGCTCTTGATGTCTTCATAGTTTTGGATTAAAATAGGTAGGAATGATCAAATAGAGCCTGTTATCATTTCTGCTCAGAGATTAAATGATTATATTTCTGTATTTTTCTTTGATATAGAATCATATAATTGATGGGAGCTATAAATTTTAGTCTTGTAATATTAAATAAAAGTTTAAAAGTGAAAATTTAAAGATGTAAAACACTTTAATACAAGTTCAGAGGGAAGCTGACTATTAGCATTAATATCCCAAAGAATGACTTTCCATTTCAACCCCATAAACACTTGAAGCTGTCTTATTGGTCTATCTAACCACAGACATCTTATTCTGACTCTCAGCATCTCTTCTGGGTCTCAGGCAAAGGTTCTGACTCTCATTCTGCAATTGAGCTTGGCACCTTCCTCATGAAAAACATGTTTTGTAATGGAGCTATAGCCACAACCAGTGACATTGCTCATGAGGGTTAAGCACTGGTACCTGTTCTCCAGCCCATAGTTAAGCACCTGCACCTGTTTTCTATGCCGCAGGTTAGCTATGACACAAATGAATCAATAAAGTAAAAGCCTTAGTGCTTCCCAACGCTTGCAGAAAATTTACCCTTCACCAAATATTGATTCTAGCTGTCTAGCTTTCATCAGCTGTCATGGAAGGGGGGCTCATTGTCAAGGAGGCCAGTGTGAGCCCCAGCATCTATTTTCTTTGAAATTAAGGCCTGTATGTCAGCTGCCAAGAAGTGAAGGCCATCATATCCAGATCCCTGAAAAACTTCATTATGGCTTCATTAAGGTTACAGTATTTCATGTCAGTAAAATCTCAGGCCAGCTGGTGTCCATCATACTTCACATTTATACTTCTTATTTAACTTATTTAACTTCATACTTCTTATTTAACTGTCTATATCAGCCTTTCCCAACGAGTGTGCCTCCAGATGTTGTTGGACCACAACTCCCATCAGCCTCAGCCAGCATTGCCAATGGTCAGGAAAGATGGCAATTGTGGTCCAACAACATCTGGAGGCATACTGGTTGGGAGAGGCTGGTCTATATCTTATGAGTTCAACCTTACCTGCCATGGTTGAAGTTCCTGATGCTTCCACCTGTCTCCAACCCCCATTACTCTCTCTTTTGCTCTCAGGGAATATATTGCATGGAGAGCATGTGCTACAGAATACACAGCATTATAGATACTATAGCTCTGACCAGACATTTCCATTTCAAACATGGACCCAGGAAGGCTTCCCAGATTCTCCTGCCCAGTGCAGTTTCTCTTGTTTGGCACATCGATGTTATATTTTGGTAGCGAACAGAGGAATGCAGTGCACCAGAACTCATGGATGAAGTAAAATGTAGACTGGAAAGGATTTATCATCTCAACAAAATCTTGAAAGCCTGGCACTACTTGTGAATGGAGGGTGAATGACAAGGTGCCATTGAAGGATTTTGTGGTGGTTTTGAGTCTACCCACTGCTCCAGTGAAATCCCATTCAGCAGTTGTAATCCACACCCTTTCTAGAGGCTGCATATAAGTCAATTCTTCGGAATATAAAACTATTCGTAAACCCTCCAGTGACCGACTGTCTCCATAAACCAAAATCACATTGATTTCACTCAATGAGAGAAAAGATTGAATGGGACCCATTTTTTGTGGCCCTATTTGCTTTTGTAAAAATGTTGTCATTAGTGGGATTACCAGTGTCCATGCGATGCAAAGACTGCTCTGCAACAGCCTTGGTCCTAGGTTTTGAAGGAAAGCTGCACCACTGGCATCATCTGAAACAATGAGGCCAATCCAGTTCCATCCAAAATGCTTGAGTAACCCAACGATGCCAACATACTGAGGTTCTTCATTTGGGATCATCCGATAGAAAGAAGGGAAGTGGGTTTTGTCACTCAGCACTGGATCAAAGGAGCCATAGCTGAGCTAAAGGGGAAAATATGGCATTTTTCAGATCCAAGAAAACCATTTCATAGTTCTTGAAGAGAAAATGACTCCACCCACATATCTTGTCATCATTTTCAGCTCATTGATTAGAAGCTTCTAATAAACCTTACACTGACTAACAATCCAATCTTAACCAATCTTTTACTAGCTCTATTATTCCATTAAATATTAGTCAGAAGGGATGGTGCAGAAGTTGAACCAATGCCTGGATGTGGTTTTGAGATAGATGAGTTCCAATTAGCTGACGCTGAATGTTACTAAAACAGATTGGTTCTCAGGCCTGAGAATTTGGGATTTTTTCCATTTCTAGAATGCACTGTGCTTCCTCTGTAGAAATAGTATCTTACGGGTACTCTTGGAACCATCTTTTTTTATGGAAACCCTGAAGGCCTTGATGTCCAAGAGCACTCTTTCCTACACTAGGATAATTTTATAGATTGTCAGTTGCACCCTTTCCAGGACAATGATAGCTTGACCACTGTAACTCATATACTTATAACTTCAAGTTTATTATACAGCTGCAAGAGTAGTTGTATACTATAGCTAGCGTGGATTTTTCACATTCTCATGCACTTATAACTTCCCTTTTATACTATTCTGATGTGCTCTGTGTGAGGATTCCATTATGGCTGGTCCAGATTCTGCTGGCAGTTAAGAATGCTGCAATACAGATAGTGAGTGGTACTGCTTATTGAACACATATTGCACCCATACTGAGGAATGCACACTGACTGACTGCTAGCCACAGTAAAGGGAGAAACTGGGTTTAATTCTATGGTTCATATTAATGGATCACTGTATGAGAGCCAAAGTGCAAGGATCCCTGGGAAAACTGTGCTTTCACTGACCCTAATTTCAGGATGACCAGATCTCAGGAAGACATTTTTTTCCATGCTAATAAATACCAAGGACAGATGCTAATTGCAGGTTTGCCCAAGGAGTAATCCAATCATCTAAACAATGGTACAATTTGGCAGGATTTAGGACACCCTCTGACTTCACAGAGGAGTGGATTTCCCCAGATCATAAGACAGCAGGCTTATCTGCAAAGTTCATCTGGCAAAACCACACCCTAACTTTACATTTCAAAGAACTTCTTTGTTCTCTGGTTGGTCACATAGGCACTCTCCCCCCTTTCCAGTTTACATACAATTGCATGAGCCCAAAAACATATTTAAATTAGAGACTTTGCCTGGATAAAAGCAGCAGCACACTTTGGCTTCAATGAACTTCTGATATCGCCACTCCCTAAGCTCATCTCAACATGCAGTTTGAGACACCAGGCAGGGAAAGGGTAAGAATGATATGCTTGGTCACGGGGCAATATTTTGGGAGGAAAGAGAGAGAGAGAGATTGATGTGAGTCTTTGGTGTGAGTCCACTTATTTGCAGTCCTAAAAGTGATTAAGGTGAAGGGTCTCTCCTTGCTTTCTTAGCACTAAGGAATGAATGGTTGTGTTACCTAAATGCTGCTTGTATTCTAATTGCAAATGAAATACTCTGGTGTCTTCTATCAATAAACCAACCTCTATTGTACCTTTTGCATGTTTCTTCTTGTAGTTATGTGGGTGGATTTAGACATGTTAGAGTGACGTGCAGGTTTTAATTCCAGCAAAAGTTTCCGCTGCGCTCTCAAGAGGCATTTGAATCTTTAGTGGGTATACACACATCAGAGAGTTCAGATGTAAGCATGTAACACCACCAAGATCTGTTTACTTACAGGTAAAGCCCTACATAACTTTGTGCAAGGTGCTGTCAGTCCTTCAGTTCTGAGTAGATTGTAAACTGAACATGGAAGAAACCAGAAATCTCAGTGTTTATTATTATTAATTATTTATTTATTACATTTATACCCCGCCTTTCTTTTCCTGAAACCCAAGGGGGCTTACATACGGTTCCCAGGCAGTCTCCCATCCTGACCCTGACCAGACCTGACCCTGTGTAGCTTCAGCAGGGAGCTGGCCTCATGTGCCTTCAGACTGCAGCCTGGGACCAGCCTTCTGCTGCAGAATACATGACTTGTGTTCTTTGTGTTGTAAGGTTTTCTTCCTAGGAATCATCATAGATACCAAAATGGCAATGCAGCTAATAAAGACCTCACTGGGAAGGGCAGAATCTTTTTCCTTACAGAGGTGTCAATATCTCCTGTTGCAGTTGCTTCTGTCTACATTCTAAACACATACCTGTGGTATCTTGTAGGTATTTAAGATGTAAGCCATCTGGATGGAGTTGAGGGAAAGGAGCCCTCCAATGACAGCCATTATTTTCTTTTTCTTAACACAGTTGTAATTGAGTGGATTCCCTTGTCCTGTAAATAGAAGACTCACAGTGGTCCAACAGGACTGCAATGGACTGAAAAAATTATCATGGAACTCAGATCCCAATGTAGTGTTGGGTAACAAGTTAGCATTCTTGTTGATCTCAAGAAGGGCAAAAAGAAAGGCAAGGATGTGCTGGTAGTTTTTAGTGATGCTGCTGCAATGAGAATTATAAATTTATTCACTACTAGGCAAAAACCCTTGCAGTTTAAGAATGTACCTATAGCCAACAGATATTTCTATCAAACTTTAAAAAGCAGGGAAATTGAGAAGCTATAGTGAATGCACCAGGGGAGCAGGAGACCTGAACTCCTCTCTGAGATATTGGACTGCCCTACAAATTGGTCAAAATGCAAACACCATCTGGGTTGGTCTTTCACAGTCCAATCCACTTCCTGCGTAGCTTGGAAGAATTTGGTAACATGTGCCTCTGAGCATATGGTGAGTGGTGGCAACACCTGCCATCTCCAAAGATGGAGAATTATATTTTTCTATGTTTGTTGGTGTTCTTCTTACATTGCTTCTTTGCTATGTCACTACTGTTTCTACAAAGAATGTGAACTAGAAAATTTTATTTCCCTCACTGTTCATCCCAGAAATGTGTGTCAAATTTATTTTTATTAATTTCAAAGCCTTTTTATTGGTCAGTGTCATATGATGGTGAAGGCAGCCTTTTGTGTTTCAAATTGGAGGTTATGTCCTATTTCTATTTTGGGTGCATTAACAGTGGAATTTGAAACTGCAGTTTGATGTAAAATCAGACTGATTCCAATATGTTGCTATTTCAGTAATGACTCTAGCTGTTGGAAAAAAGAGGATGCAAGTTTTCAGCCTGCTATGTTTAAACCATTTCATTTAAGTCAAGGTGGACACGGTCAATTAAAAACATAGAGCACACATAGAATTTTGCTGGAATATATTTCACCTCCCACTGTTTTATCTTGTGCAAATTGAGACATTCCTGAGGTCCACTGGAGACTATTCTGCAGAAGTCAGTGCCCTTATTCCACAATTATGTTTGGAGTTTTTTTAGTGTAAATTTTGCAAAATGTTGCTGAACTTCACATATTCACAGAAATAGAAACAAAAGAAAATGATTTCCTATAGGAAACGTCACTAAAATTGCAAAGGAAATCAGACATATTCAAAGTGACCATCTGAACTATATCAACTGTCTTAATAATGTTGCTTCCTCCCTGCTAAAACAAGATCAGCACAGCACATGTCTTCTTTCTATTATTTGGGCTGATTGCAGGTGTTGCCCCCACTCACCATATGCTCAAACTGATGATACAAGGACTATTTAGATTGTGCCTTATCCTTTTCTGTTGTTTTGCTCAAATTATAATGTGGCCTATTATAAAAGGTTGTTGTGAGGACAAAAGGCTATAAAGCACTTTGGCAAATTTAAAATACTATTACAAAAGGTAGGATGGTGCAGGGGCTGATTCAGATGAGAACTGAATGTGCAGAGCTTATATGTGCTACAGGAGCAGAGAATGCACCCTGCCTGCCCACCCAAGCTATCTGTCCCAGCAGATAGCCACACACTGAATTTTCCTGAGGACCTACATATAAAGTCTAATATTTGTAGGAGGCCTGAATATCACGTTGTGTCCTTGATTCTTTTTCCCCCTTTTAATTTTAGTTTGTTTGTTTGTTTCGAGGTTCCAGACCTGGCCACACACACCTGTCCCAGTTCAAAATCAGGGGCAGGCTGGCTGGAGATAGACTTTTTATTATTATATATCAGCATTACTTTTATATCCATTCCACCTTTCAATCAAGGAGCCCAAGGTGGCATTCATGGGTCTCCTTTCTCCCATGTTATCCTCAAAACAACCTTGTGAGTTTGGGTAGGTTAAGAGACAATGACTGGTCCAAGGTAACACAGTGAACATCATGGGCTCAGCAGCAATTTTAACCCTGATCTCCTAGGTTCTAGTCCATTTACTATTCCTCCACCTTATTCTAAATTCTGGAAAGAAGATGTAGATATGAATAAGCTGGAGGAGGAGAGTAATCTTTCACCATGGGTCTGAAAATGCAGCGGGGTTGCTAACAGTCCTGTGTGGCACCTTTAAGACAAAGCAATTCAGGCTACAATCATATACATACTTATCAGGGAGTAATCCCCATGGGATTCAGTGGGACTTATTGTGAGTAATGTATGGTTTCTTTGGCATGAACCCCACCAGAAACTGGGACACCAGTTCTGATCCACAGTAAGACAGTTAGGCATCAAGTATTTACACAACTGTAACCTGTAAGTGTACTGTACATCTCTTCTTTGCAAGGAGGACAGAAAGACAATCAGATCATGTGGAGACCACACAACAATTCTCACAGCAGAGAAGCAACTGCAGCATTAGAGACCCTCTTTTGAACCAAAATGAGGCACTTTCCTGGTTACTGGGGTTGAGTATTAGTTCAGATGCAATGCTGAAGTGCCCACAACGCTCTCAATACAAGGGAGAAAGATGGGCAGAAACTAGAACAAACCCCCATGACTTCCTAACTGCTCTGACACCAGTTCCCACCGCCTCCTTCCAAGCCACCTTCCAAAACCATTTCATACATGGAGACCTACTGCCATTTCATTGCAAAGCCTGATAATGATTTAGTCCTTATATGTCTATACCAGCTAGCATGACAGGAAAATGTTTTGAATAAGACACCAGCATGTCTTTGGTAAGAGTGAGACACAAGAGAGATACCTCAACCTGGGGCTTGAAATTAGTGATTTATTTCATGAAACAAGAGAATAAACCTTGAGCCCATTCCAAAGCTAAAATAAAAGGGAGGGTGGAATACTTACTAACCACTTGTTGGGTAGAAATGTGGATGTTCCTCAAAACCCAGTGAAATTTTGTTAGCAATTGAAAGAGATACAAATTCACTAATAATCATCTCACTGGCAGCAGTATATGAATTGGTTTGTGACGCTGTCCCCCAACTACATTTCAGGGAGTTCAATTTTTTGCTAAAGGAATAATGCTGTAATAGCAGCATCAAAATCAGATTCATTCTTAACAAGTCTCGGACCAAACACCAACCAGACATTATCATGATTACACAAACACACACAGCAATCGCCACCAGCAGTAACCCACCAGGATCACTAACACAAAGGTTCTAATCTGAGGATTGTGGTCTCAAGATCCAAGCATCAAAGCTTGGGACTGACAAGAGATGTGCCTCTCTCAAATTAAACATCCAGATGTGGATGGCACAATGTCTTCCAACAAGAGTCTTTCAAGACAGAGTAGCATATTAGCTTTAGGATGGGCTGTTTTGGTACAGATTTTGCACATGGAGCCTTTTGATTACCCACGGGGCTTCCAAAAGCAGCAGCAGGGATCATAGTAATTTTGATCATTACAAGGCAGATCATCTGTTTTGCTCAAGTCCTCAAATCTCAACACAGCCAAAGAAATTACATCTTAGCGAGACTGCCAGGCTATAGTGAGGCAGGAAAAAAATAGTCAAAAAAGTCTGTTGATTAAATTCCCGAATAAATGGAGTATGGCCGTTCTATATTCATGTGGTCACTAGACAGATAGACAGACACACAGATAGATATTGTTTGTTTAAACTATTGTTGCCTTACTCTTCAGCCCAACTTGGCTCCCAGAATTGCTTACAACATCAATAAATAGAACAAGGAGAACATAAGCCCATCAGAATCAGACCAGTGGCCCATCTTGTTCATCATTCTCTCCTCACAGTGGCAAACCAGATACCTATTGAGAAGTCCTCATGCAGGACTTGTGTGTGCAGTTGTTCTTTCTCACTCATGCTCCTCAGCAACTGATGTTCAGAGGCATACTGGAGGTAGTCCATAGGCATCAGGACAAGTAGTCAATGACAGCCTTACTCGCCATGAAATTTTCTAATCCCCTTTTAAAATCATGGTGACCATCACCACTTCTTGAAGTGGTAAATTCCACCGTATAATTGCATGCTTTGTGAAGATGTGCCGCCTTCTGTCCACCCTAAATCCTCCAATATTCAGCTTAATTGGATGACCCCAGGGAACCTGTATCCTGTACCCTTTCTTCATAAAGGAGTTCCTCTAGCCCCTTGATCATTTTGACACCCCTTTTCAAGCACCTTTACCAGCTCTACAGTATCCTTTTTAAAGTAATATGTCCAGAATTGTATATAGAATGCCAAGTATTCATTAGTGTATATCTGAAATTTCTTTGTCCTGATCTGCATCAGTTCACACTTGCTTATGTTGAACCACATTTGACATTTTCATGCCCATTCACTTCAATAAGTGGAGTCTAGCCCAGTCAAGTATTTAGGAGGTTCTTTCACTTTGGGAAGGCCTGGTTGGGTTTCTGTTGGCCTCTAAGATTTACACACAAAAATGACAGGATCGCCCATTGGGAACTGTTATGGGATCTCTTCATCCTGTTTGGTATTTTTTGCAGAGCTTGGAAAAGTTACTTTTCTGAACTACAACTCTCATCAGCCCCAGCCAGCATGGCCACTGGATTGGGCTGATGGGAGTTCAAAAAAGTAACTTTTCCAAGCTCTGATATTTTGTGGCTAGCATAGGGGTTTCTTGGGATAGGAATTTTTATGAGGGAAAACCTGTTTTGAGGACCTAGACAGTTTTGGTTTTATCCCAGGACATGGGGGGATAGGAGGTTCTGTCTGAGGCTGTGAGGACAGGGATGGCACCCAATAAATATGAGGGAGGAGTACGGAAATACCACTCCACCTCCAAAATTCCTCTTCTGCAGGATCTTCATCTGAGGCTGATGAGCCAGATATGGCAGCAATTTTGGCCACGCTTAGGGCTTTGGAGTAGGCCAAATATAAACCTTCTTTCATCCAGAATTAACCTTAGTCTGTTATTCAAGCTATGTTGGATGCCTTGGAGGCTAGTTTCAGCTCTACTATCAAATGAACAAGGTCATAGCAGAAATTCTGATTATGCTGCACGAAAAGAACTTGGAAGAACATGAATCATGGTCTGAGTCAGTTGAAGGTGAGATCAGCCCACATCTACAACCATGGGGCTGTCCAGGATGGAGATCAGTATTCACCTTGGGAACTTCCAGTATGGGGAATTGGGCATTAATGTCACTTTTCTCAGTTGGTCACTATTAATATGGGTGATTTAAGTCAGGATGGCCCAAAAACACAGTAGGGTCGGCTTACCACATTGTGAAGTAATAAACATTGCTATCTAAAGACTATGGCCCCCATAAGAACATCATATTCAAAGGTAGTTGAATGCGCCTCTGGATTCAAAACCATTGAAGAAATGTGGGTATGAAGAAATGAAATAGGGAGATTGGGCACAAATCTGTCAGCACTGAATGCAACAATATTCAATTCCCATAAAGAGGGGTGGTCAGATTTCAGGCTTGTCAGATCTGATTTCATTCTGACCTGAACCCCTGGATCCACCAAGAAGACCCAGGTGCAAAATACATACAGTTAAAATTGAAGAAAGTGGTCCCTTTGAGCACATTCTGAGCCCAGGACTACATATTCTGTACCAGAATGAAGCTGAGCTAATGGCCCTGCCAGACTAAATTCTGCTCCAAGTTAGTTTTCATAATTTAGATGGAAGAATTTGTTTTGTTGTTCAACAATGTTGGTGTCAGAAACCCTTCCTGGTTTATTGAAAATCAACCAGACATCTGTCAGCCCTTCTGCCCAGCCCTCCCATAGAGGAACTATGTAGCTATCTATGACCTCCAATGTGGACTGTGTAAGCAGATTGTAAATTCACAGATATTGACAGATGGGGAAGTGACTAACAATAATCCACTTTCTCAATAGTATTCTGTCATTTTTAAAAAAAATCTAACTTTCTAACACCTGGAGGGAAACCTTTAGAAAGCATAGGTTTTAGTGCATGTCCACTGCCTACTTAGATAGTATCTAAAACTATACCTCTGTGAGGGATATAGCACATATCTGTAGAAGCAGATGTACAAAGGGGTTTTGTTAGTTTAATTTATTAAAACTATTTCTAGATGACATTTCATGAAACTATCACAATATGGTGTATATAAATACAGTGAAGCCTGCAGAATAAAAAGCAGCAAAGGTTAGGCAAAAACAGGCATATTAAGTTGTTACAGCTAATTGACATTGATATGAAGCAAACACCTGAGAAAATAAGTTTATAGAAGACATAAAAATGACAGCTTTGTTTGTGCCTGCCTTAATTCATAGGGGAGGTAATTCCAAGGAGAAAACAGAGCATCACGGAGTAGAGCTGGGTGCATGTGAGGCTCTAGTTCTTGACTTTCACCATGGGAGTGTTCCAAAACATCCTGAAGATCATCATCAGATCAATGTTTGGTAGAATGTTCATTTTTATTAGTCTTTTTACTTCCCAACAGAGATACGCCCATTTCTTCCATGAATCTAAATCTTGCTGAATCTTGCTTTACAACAGAAAATAATTGCCTTATCTAAGTTAAACAGTTTAAACCTTAAAGTAGCTATTGCCTTCTATCCCCAAACTCTCACCCTCCCTCAATCTCAGGATGGTGTCAATCATCACAGGAGTTAATTATTCCTGTCAATAATATCACTTCCAACCTTAACTGTGACCATTCTTTTTCCTTACTAACTGCTCCCTGGTGTTCAGCTCAGGTCTCAGAATAATTATGTAGAATTTGGGGAGGAAGATACAACCCAGTAAGCCGGCACTAGAGGCCAAGATGGAGAAGATCTCCACAGCCACCATGTATTTCCCCTTCGTGCTCAGATAGGTTGGCACGAAAGACACCCAAACACTGCAGAAGACTAACATGCTAAAAGTGATGAGCTTGGCTTCATTGAAACTATCCGGCAACTTCCTGGCAAAGAAAGCCACCAAGAAGCTGATAATGGCCAGAAACCACATGTAGCCCAAGACAATGTAGAACATCTTATCTGAGCCCTCGTTGCACTGCACTATGATCTGTCCAGTCTGGGAATACATATCAAACTCTATGAAAGGGGGAGAGGTTGCCAGCCACACAACACAGATGCCCATCTGATTAAGAGAACACAGAATTATGACTAATACTGCCAGCCTTTTCCCAAACCATTTCCTCATCCTGTTTCCAGGCTTTGTGGCCATGAAGGCCAGCACCACAGTGATGGTTTTAGCCAACACACAAGAAACTGCAAGGGAGAAGATGATGCCAAACGCTGTTTGCTGGAAGAGACAGGTCACCGTCCCAGGCCGGCCAATGAATAAGAAGGAACAGAGAAAGCAAAGCAACAGAGAGAACAGCAAGGTGCATGTGATGCTCCAGTTATTGGCTTTCACAATGGGAGTGTCCCAGTGCAGACTAAAGGTCCCTAACATGACAATTGTGATCACAGATAGGAAAAGAGACAAGGAAGCTAAAACTTCTCCCAAGGGTTCTTCATAGGATAGATAGCTTAGTTCTTTAGGAAGACATTGGTCCTGCTTCTGGTTTGGATACTGATCTTCTGGGCACCTCTCACATTCGTCTGCATCTGAAAGCAAGAGGCGAAGGCTCATTATTTCCCAAGTACACCAATGTTTTCCATATTTAGCTCCCAGATATTAATTACCTTGATGAAAAGCAAAATACATTGTTGAAATAATACATAAAGATGGGGAAGGCATTCCATTTGCCTTGGATTCTAATTTGAATATACTCAATTCACATTTACAAAAAAAAAATTACAGACATGAGAAGGCAGATATCCTTCAAGTTCACACTTCTGCAAATTTTTCAGGAAAATTCTGGAACCTAAATGTTTGCAAAAATACATGTACAGAAGGGCCCCGCTTTACGGTGCTTTGCTTTACAGAGATTCGCTAATATAGCGGTCTCAATTAGATGCAATTCGTCTAAAGCCCCACTCATACGGCGCTTGTTCCGCTTTTATGGTGGTTTTTGAGCATCGCACGCCATTCTATTCAATGAGTTCTGCTTTACAGTGGGGGTTCACAATGTAACCTGCCTTATGAGTGGGGCCCTACTGTATTAGGAATGTAAAACCTTTTCCCCACACAACCCTGAGTTCTTTCACTTACCCCTGTGGGATGAAATCTTCCCCTGAGGACATTGAACACAGTCATAGCAACACACCTGTTTTCCCTGTTGCATGAACATGTTCTGTCCTGGGTGGCAGCTCTCGACACAGCTGGATCTGGGCATCATCTGACAGAAACCACAAGTAAGGACATTTTGGGGATGGAAATGAACTACTTTTTCCTTATTGCTCTCATTCTCAGCTAAATTCCTTTGAATTAGATCATCATAAGAACACAACACTGGCATCAGGTCAGTATCTTCAAGGCATTTGGCAAAGCCTGGGAAGAGGTCACCACTGAGTCTCCAAGCTATGATGCATCTTTCTGGCTTTGCCGCTCACCTCTTGCCCCACCAGTCTGAAGTGTGAATGGCAAAGAGAAGCAGTTGCTAGTAACTGACAGTAACTACTCTTCTGGACTGTGGTGAGGATTTGACCAATCAGCTCCAATCACCACTATCACCTAGAGCAGAGGTGAGGAGCTTCCAGCTCTATGTTGCATGCAGGCCTTGACCACATTTTATTCTTGGCCTGTTTCTGCACAAAATCCATTCAGATCTCTGGAAAGAGCAATCTTCACACACACATACAGGAAAAACATAGAAAGGGAGCTGCTACAACCCATATGTCATACTGCTTCAGCCCCACCTACAATCTGACAGACTGCCCCCAAGTGAATGTGACCGACCCCTGAACTAGAGCAGCAAGACAAATAACTGCAGTATATCAGTTTCAAAGGAGTAGCCACATTAGTCGGTTGCAGGCAATTAAATAAATAAATAATCTTGTTGCCACAACCCATATTTGGTACTGCTATATTCACCCCTGGCTTCAACCCCACCCACAGTCTGACAGACTGCCCCCAAATTAGGGTTGCCAGGCTCAGAGCCTGAGACTGATCCTGTATCTTTAGGAAAAGAGAAAGTCAGCCAAGTGCAGGTGTTCTTGCAACACTGTAATAGGAAAAACCACAAGGTGGAATTCTCACTTTCCCCTTGTCATGGCCCCGTCAGAGGACTCCTCAGATGAGGACGACTCGGGAGTAACAGCAGCAGACCCAGGAGCAGCAGACCCAGAAGGAGACACAGAGGAGACTCCTGAGAATCCAGCTCCTTCTCCCTCTCAGCTGCAGAGCACCCCAGATACAGTGGAGGCCCTGCAGCCAGACACAGACAGTGAGCAGGATACTCCCCCCTCACCTGCAGAACGTAGACAGCAGAAGGTCAGGCAGAAGAGAGGCAGGCCTGTCCCCTTAAGGCCAAAACGCTGAGGGCTCACACCTGCTGTCAAACATGCTCTTTATAAGGCACCCCTTGGCTGCAGCTTGTTGCTGACTGCAACGTCAGGCGTGGCTTCGTGTTTACCTAGTTTCCCTGCAGCAAGTCTTGGACTGACCCCTTGGCAATTGATCCTGGACCTCTACTGACCTCGCTTCTGGACTTCTGACTCGGCAAGTAGGCTTCAGACCGGCCTGGCCCTTATCAGGCTCCCTCCTCGTTGGCCTGGCAGATTTACAACCAGACTGCCGGCTAAGGACTTCCCTTCCCTGCTAACGACCCAGGAATTCCCAGCCCCCCCACCGGCACTGCTGACTCTGTGCAGAGCTGACACCCCTGCATAACTGTTAAAGATACAGAAGACCTCTTTGTTGCCAGGCCTCGCTTCCAAGAGGTCTTCTGTATCTTTGAAAGTTGTGCAGAGGGAAGGGAGAATGCCACCTTGTGGTTTTTCCCATTACAGTGTTGCAAGAACACCTGCACTTGGCTGACTTTCTCTTCTCCTAAAGATATATGATCAGTCTCAGGCCCTGAACCTGGAAACCCTACCCCAAATGAATGTGACCAACCCCTGACCTAGAGCAGGAAGACAAGTAACTGCAATATATTTAGAGTTACCAGGTCTCAGGTTTTCAGGTGGAGTCTCCATTGTTTGGGGGGCCCCTCTGGCTCTCCGGTTAGCACCCCTTACTCTCCAGACTCTCAGCTTCTAGGTGGCCTGGTTCCTGAGATATACACCAAAACGTCAAACGGCACCCCCCTGCACGACTGTTTTTTACAGATCTCTAGCACAATTCCTTCCTCTAGCTACAACTCCCATCAGCCCAATCCAGTGGCCATGCTGGCTGGGGCTGATGGGAGTTGTAGTTTAAAAAAGTAACTTTTCAAAGTTCTGGCTGTAACCCCGCCCTTTCAGGATTGTAGCCAATGAAGCCAGGGTTGTGACTTGTTGATCCAGGCATGCCTAGGCTTAATTTCAGCATCAGAAAATGGTGGCTTTTAGATTTTTGCAGTTTGCGTAAGTAATATGGCTTAACGTGTTTTTTTCTCTTCTGTCCAAGAGTCAGACCATGGGCTATGAAATATGAAAGTATTTAATCCAATATCTGCTTTTCTGGGAGTAAAGCAATTCCAATCCCATGTACCTGGAGTAAACCCCATTGAACTCCATTAGGACTTACTTTTGAGTAGACATGGTTAGGATTGTGCTGTAAATTAATGGGACTTTTAAGTAAACATAGCACAGACTTGTGTTTGTGTTGTAAATCTTTCTCTCCCCCTCCAACCCTATTTTTAAAGAAATTAGGCAGGGTTTATCACAGTTTTTATTATATAGGAAAGACTTCTGGTTGCCGTCTCTTCCGGTAAGCTGCTCTTCATTTCTCCTCTTCGGACTATAATCATAAATCCTTCCAATTTGTTTCTGCTGGAATTTCTCCTCTCCGGTAGTCTGAGTGGGAGTTGTTGTGCTTTCAGAGCAACTATTATATCTCATTTTACTCTGGATATGTTCCAACAGCTGTCGTGAGCTGTGGAAGCCTTCTCTGTAGCTGCTTTTCCCCCTGCCAAGAGACATTTCTTCAGTGGTAGCTTCAGATTTAAAGAGCTACTTAAAAACATTTATAATCAGGTGTTACTCCTTTTTGCGCAACACCCCCCAAAGTTCCCACAAATGGTCCTTACAAGGAAGAGACACCAGGAACTGGGTTTATCTTTGGGGGAGGAGCAGTTGCAACAACTAAATCACCAAGCAAAGATTACCCAGTTCTTCCTTCCTACATATGAAACGGCAGTTGCAAAGTGCCCAGAAAGACACGACCCAGTCTGAAAGCCCACACGATTGGTCAATAGACTACCATCTTCTCAATACACCAAGTGAACCTACTTCAGCCGTTAAAAGTTTAGCAGAGGAGTTATTGGACGCCGGTTTTAATTGCTCCCTAAGTCTGGAAACTGATGGTCCTCCTACTGAGATAATTACCATCGACTCGCTTCAAGACTCCCAGAGGCAACAATCAATCTCTCCTATGATGATACCAGCGAAGAAGCTCCTAACCCACGCAACATCCTCGGGCCCTAAATCCCCTCCCCCGAGTTGGGAAGCGCTTTTGTTCAAAGAGCTGACTTTAATTAAAACATACATTACAGAAACAAACAGCCTGCTAACCACTTTGGTCCAGGCCATGGGGCCTCTCTTACATGAGAAAACAAAAGACTCTGGATCCCCGGTGAGCCCTTCAACTACTCGTGTCCAGTACAAAGAGACAAGCAAAGGACCCGGCAAGAATAAGGGCAAGGGACCCACGAAGACTCTCTCGGTGTCCAGGACGACAAAAAAATCAAAGAATATTAAAAACTTTAAATCCAGCTCCGTAGGAAATATGAACTTTAAGCTTCTTTTTAAATTGTTGGACCCTCATACTCATCGAGCAAAACTGGTCCAGCAACATTTATCTAAAGACAGTAAAAATGAGAGGGAAACAAAGGGGATAAGCCCAAAGGAAAAAAGTATAACCCCCTCTCGTGATCAAAATATATCTACCTCTGTGGAAAGATCTCTATCTTTGCAGGCACTGCAGAAAACATCTTATACCGCATGTAAAACAACAGGCCCACATAAATCCAGCGTCTGGAGACTTAAATTGATACCAGAAAAGCTTGCGATCACATGTCATTTCAAAGCCTTCGGTTATCAGCCTGCCTATCCTAATATCCCATTTTTGGACACCTGTTTCAGTCAGTCTCTTTTTGCTGCTTCCCGTACGAATTACATCAAATATATGACCAACCTATCTTCTAGCACACAGCCCTGGTGCCTGATTGTGACACTCCATTCTTCGACCATTGCCAACCAGATCTACAACGCCAGAGACAAACTAAGGAAATGAGGTATAATTATCCAATGCTACTTTGTCAATGTAGCCCCTCCCATTCCATTAGTCAATCATCTGTCTGGACTTATTAGACCAGTTTGTTCTAATCTAACGCTACCCTCCAGTCCTCTGCCACAAATTACTCAAGAACTAAAGGACATCTTTCCCAGTCCACTGGTGGCCGACACAACCGCCCTGTTTACAGAAGAAAAAGAGCTCATTGAGTCCTATCAATCTCTTCCTTTTCATTGCCAACAAGAAATAATTACAAGACTGACCCAACTAAGAGACACCCTTGCATGTTCGGTAGTCTGAGATAATTCTAGGGGACCCCACTCTAGTGCTCCATCACCTCAACATCTATTAACCTCTTCTGGCTGCCACGACTCCAAAACGCTCTCCGACCGCGTTAAGCAGAACCTCCCGGGCTCAATAACAGTATCTTATACGAATCATGTTTCCAGACCTCCTCTGTCCAAGGAGGACTGGGTTCGAGCCAGACTCCTGGACACAGAGGAACTTGGTGATTTTCCCCCCTGTCGTGTTAGGCCCTCACCGAACAACAACAAACATACTGCTCTTCCTGTACGTTCAGGTGCCATATTTGTGGACACGGCCGGAACACTCAACCAGATTACAGAAATAAATTGACGATCTTTCCTACCATCTTGGACCCCCCGGAAACACCTTCACCCAGTAAGGGACCAACTTCAATTTCTCTCCTGGAATATTGCTGGCTGGGCGTCCAAACAATCAAATCAAGATTTAGTTGCTTTCTTAACGTCCTTCGATCTAATCTGTTTACAGGAGACGTGGTGCTGTAACAAAATATACTTGGACGGTTTCACCCCAATTATTCTTCCCGCAGCGCCCCCTAAAGGAAGAGAAAAGGGCAGACCAAAGGCAGGACTAGTGACGTTAATATCGACTTCCTTACCATTTAATTTTAAGACCTTCCCGCCTTGTGAGAATTTAGCAATTGCAGCTCTTCTTGATTTGAAATACATATCTCTTTTAATAATTAATATATACATACCACCTTTCTCTTCTAGGAATGAGGTTAATCAGGCCTGGGAAGTCCTAGAAGACTTCATAACCAGACTTAAATCCGCGCACCCCAGAGCCTATTCCGTCATAATGGGGGATTTTAACGCCAGAATTGGACCCGATAATTCCACCCTTTTCTCCTCCAGAGTTTGGAAGGGGGCAGACACCGAACCTTATGTTCCTGTACACTTATGGTCATCTAAAGACCCTAAGGTAAATTACGGGGGAATCCGCCTAACAAACCTAGTGAGACACTTAAATTTAGTCATACTAAATGGTCTTAATCCTGTTGATAAATGCGCGGAATTTACATACTTTTCAAACCAAGGAAGCAGCGTGGTAGACTATATTTTAATCTCTCAACAGCTCTTACACCTGAACACTAGATTTTCAGTGGGTTGCAGACTTGACAGCGATCATTTACCCCTAAATTTCTCGCTCCCTATGCCCAAGAAGTGTCATTCTCTGATTAAATATAATATAGTGGACAAGCCATCTTCACTTAATCATAAGAGTCCCAAATGGTCTGCTGCGCTAGCTGCTAAGATTGCGGTTTTTCACAACTCTCCTCAGGTCCGAGACATCAAAAACCGTATAATGATTGCTGATGACCCGGTATGTGTCCTAAACGAATATTCCCACCTGATGTCTATGCTCCTCCCAATCTTAAAACCCAAACCAATCCCAACCACTCTTTCCCATCAAAATTCTTCTAGAAGGTTTGATAAAGAGTGCTTAGTTGCAAAAAATCACCTGAGAAAGATCTATAGTCAGTACAGATCCCGCAATTTAACTGCTTTACCCACGGAGTATTACAACATCAAAAAACAATATAAGCTCCTCCTTGCAATTAAAAAGAGACAGGCAGTACAGGACAGCTGGAAGGCCTTAATAAATGCATCTAAGCTGAATAATACTAGGACCTTTTGGGCAATAGTTTCTGACGCCCTAACGTCACATAATCCATTTCCTTGCAATATTCCCTCCCATATCTGGGAGCAGTATTTCTCACAAATGTTTCAAGCTCCAGACTGTTCCTCGAACTGTCTTTTATCCATTGATCTTTCGTCCTCTCCTCTTTGGCCCCCTGTCACACAACCTGAAATCAAAATATTAATTAATGCCCTAAAATCAGGTAAATCTCTGGGAGTTGACCTAATCCCCCCTGAATTATTAAGAACGCACCAAGTTTGGTGGGCCCCCTTACTTGCCACTTTATTCACAAACATAAATAACTCTGGCTGCCTTCCTACGGTTTGGTTAGAAGCCATAGTCATCCCCATTTTCAAAAAAGGGCCTAGGGACTCCCCAGCAAACTATAGACCTATTAGCTTACTCTCAATTGTGGGCAAGCTATACGCCTCCTACCTAAACTGTAGACTATCTTCTTGGGTAGAGGAAAACCATATCCTTGGTCGGGAACAGACGGGTTTTAGGAAAGGTAAATCCACACTCGATCATTGCATCCTCTTAAATCACCTGGCAGATAAATACAAAGGCCCTAGGGGTAACGGACTTTTTGTGGCATTCATTGATCTAAGATCTGCCTTTGACTCCATCCCTCGAGATAAATTGTGGGCCAAACTTATGAAGTCTACAATGGATAAGAGACTTCTATTTCTTATTATACGATTACACCAGTCTACCACCATGCGTGTCCGATGTGGCCCAGATGGAACATTAACCAACTCCATCCCCGTCACCAAAGGAGTCAGACAAGGATGTATTTTAGCCTCCTTGTTGTTTAATCTGTTTTTAAATGACCTGAATGTCCGCTGCTGTTCCCCCGACTTTCACCCCCCTAAGGTGGCCGACCAAATCTGTCCTCTCCTACTTTATGCTGACGATGCAGCCCTCCTATCTTTGTCTAAAGTCGGACTCAAACAACTCTTTTGGGCCTTTATAAAGTATTGTAATGACAACCTTCTTTCGATTAACTACTCCAAAACGAAAATACTGGTCTTTTCCAAGCGTAAAGTAGTTTCCGATTGGACAATTAGCGACCAGAAGATCTCTCAGGTTAGACAATATAAATGTCTTGGTGTCATCTTCCATTCCTCCCTCTCATGGGTACCCCACATTCGTTCCGCAGTTCAGACCGCTCGCAACACATTAAAGAGTATTTTAATTTTTTATTTTACCAAGGGTGGACAGTATTTTCCAGCTGCCATCCAAGTTTTTAAAGCTAAAATCCTTCCCCAATTTTTTTTTTGGAATATCACTTTGGATCCGGAGTTTTAATTCTTCAGTTGAATCTGTTTTATCTATTTTTCTCCGTGCCCTTTTTGGTGTCCCTAGGTGTGTACCTGCAGCAGCCCTACGTTTAGAGTCTGGCATGCCTTCCCTCGAATCCGTCGCCTGGATTGCTGCCTTTAGATATTGGCTTAAACAAGTCTATACATCTACATCTTTAGACTATTTATCCTTTCTTTGCATTGATGCCTACCCAAACTGCTGTAATACAACATTCCAGCTTAAACTAACAAGTCTGGGTTTCTCTATAGAGTTTCTTGCCTCTCTAGATTTAGAATCGGCTAGATGCTCCATCGAAACCCACATCAACGATATAGATCTCCAAACTGCTTTTCCGATGGCTGCCAAGACCTGTTCCCCCACAAATTTGGGTCTAAGATTCACATTTCCTTTATTTGCCCAATATTTAGAATTTTTAGTCATTCCCAAATATCACCTAGCCTTTTCTAAGGCTAGGTTTAACTGTTTATTCTCTGCACTCCTTGAAGGCCGTTTTCAGGGCATCCCCTTTGAACGGAGACTTTGTCCCTGTAACCTTGCAACCATCGAATCCCTGTCCCACGTTCTTTTTGACTGCCCCTTTTATATTACTGAACGTTCCAGGTACTTAGAATCTATAATTAAGAAACTCCCAGGCAAGTCACCTGATTCTCTGTTGAAATCCCTGATGTCTGGTTCTAATAAACCTCGTACTCTTATGGTTGCCAAATTTATCAATGCTGCCCAAACTATCCGTCAGAGAATTATATTGTAATTTATCCTTGACCATGTATTTTGCCACTCTATTTTTGTAAATATCATTGTTTTTTTTTTTTGTACTTAACCCATTGTGTACTCTTTCCATTATGGGTCTGTGACCGCAATAAAGATACTGTACTGTACTGTACTGTATTATGTAGGAAACTAATACTGATTTTTTTTTAAATGTTCCTCAATGACCAACTGGTTTGACAATAAACTATTATATGGGGTGTATTTTTACACCTGCATATATATGTGTGTGTAGGGATGGTGATTGAAAATCAAGGCAGCTCACAATAAGAAATAAATCACTTTAAAAACCAATAACCATAAAAAGTATAAACAGTTGGAAAACAGCTTAAAGTGGCATGATTCCAAATTTTGGGTTGATTTATTTATTATTTGATTTATATCCCGCCCTTCCTCCCAGTAGGAGCCCAGGGCGGCAAACAAAAGCACTAAAAACACTTTAAAAATCATAAAAACAGACCTTAAAATATATTAAAACAAAACATCTTTAAAAGCATTTTTAAAAGCTTTAAAAACTTTTTTTTAAAAAAAGAAAAGGTTTAAAAACATATTAAAAATCAATTCCAACACAGACTGGGATAAGGTCTCAGCTTAAAAGACTTGCTAAAAGAACAAGTTCCTTATCACTTCAGGGTACAGTTTTCCCTGGTTGAGTAAGCCCTATTGAATACATTGGGACTTGCTTCTGAGTAAACAAACATAGGATTGCACTATAAATATATTTACAGGTTGTATAAATAATAAACATAGTTGATAGTCATGCTTATATATTTTCATAGAGTCATAGAATAGTAGAGTTGGAAGGGGCCTATAAGGCCATCGTCCAACCCCCTGTTCAATACAGGAATCCAAATCGAAGCATACCCGACAGATGGATGTCCAACTGCCTCTTGAATGCCTCCAGTGTTGGAGAGCCCACTACCTCTCTAGTAATTGGTTCCATTGTCGTATGGCTCTAACAGTTAGGAGGTTTTTCCTGATGTCCAGTCGAAATCTGGCTTCTTGCAACTTGAGCCCATTATTCCGTGTCCTGCATTCTGGGACAATCGAGAAGAGATCCCAGCCCTCGTCTGTGTGGCAACCTTTCAAGTACTTGTGCTATCATATCTCCCCTCAGCCTTCTCTTCTCCAGGGTAAACATGCCCAGTTCTTTCAGTCTCTCCTCATAGGGCTTTGTTTCCAGTCCCCTGATCATCCTTGTTGCCCTCCTCTGAACCTGTTCCAGTTTGTCTGCATCCTTCTTGAAGTGCAGAGACCAGAACTGGACGCAGAACTCAAGATGAGGCCTAACCAGTGCTGAATAGAGGGGAACTAATACTTCACACGATTTGAAAACTATACTTCTGTTAATGCGGCCTAATATACCATTTGCCTTTTTTGCAGCCACATCACACTGTTGGCTCATATTCAGCTTGTGATCAACAACAATTCCAAGATCCTTCTCACATGTTGTATTGCTGAGCCAAGTATCCCCCACCTTATAACTGTGCATTTGGTTTCTTTTTCCTAAGTGTAGAACTTTGCATTTTCATTCTGTTGTTTTCAGCCCAATGCTCCAGCCTATCAAGGTCCCTTTGAATTTTCTTTCTGTCTTCCACGGTATTAGCTATGCCCCCCAATTTTGTATCATCTGCAAATTTGATAAGCATGCTCTGTACCTCCTCATCCAAGTCATTAATAAAAATGTTGAAGAGCACTGGGCCCAGGATCGAGCCCTGTGGTACCCCACTCATTACTTCCGCCCAGTTTGGTCATACTGTGTCCCTATAAGTATCTGATTTCACACTATGGTTGTACAATACTTCCTTTACATTTTAAGTATGCCTTGGGGTAGTTATGGTTCTCCATTGTTTTCATCCTGAGGGGCAGATAGGCTGAGAGATGGTGAGTAGCCCATGGTCACCCACTACAGTTTATAGCTCATTTCCATTTTGAAAAATTAATTAAAACAATTTACATGCAGGCAAAATTTATTAAGTGGATTCACACAATACGTTTAAAGCACATCCAACTTGCATTTAAAGCGCACGACTTCCCCTAAAGAATTATGGGAAGTGTCATTTCCCCCTCACAGTTATAGTTCTCACCACTCTTAACAAACTGCAGTTCCCATGATTCTGTGGTGGGATTCATGTGCTTCAAATGGGTGTTGAGTGTGCTTTAAATGAATGGTGTGGATCTGCCCTAGGTGCATTCAAGAGTGAATTGAAAAGAACAATTTTAAAAGATACTTCTTACTCTTACTCATTTCTCAGAGCTCTTTCTGAAGTAAAGGGTCAAATCTGTAAAAAAAGTTTGGAGCAGCCACGTTAAAAGATAAGGGCAGGGTATTCCAGGCAGAGGGTTGCCAACCCTGCTTGGAGATGGATGTCTTTGCAGAAGAACCCTAGTCAAGGTTTACCAGCAGCACAATCCAAACTATATCTACTTAGAAGTCAGTCCTGTTGAGTTCTATGGGGCTTAATCCCTTAGTAAATGTGTTTAGAATTGCAGCCTTCAGGAGCATCCATCTTTACTCCCCAAAGCTCCCATCTAACATCTCCACAACACTAAGCCCCTTTGTCCCTACAGTGACCTTCTGGTGACTGGACTGGCCTGAAGGCACTTAAACCCTTCTTGCTGAAAGCATGTAGGCTAGATTAAATGTTCCCTACCCAGGCTCCACCTTTTAGCTAAAATTTCTATCTTAATTGCCAATCAGATTTTTTTTTTAATTGTATGCTCCAAGCAACTGTGATTGATGCTTAATGTATCATGCTTAATGACATCACTGGGGCCCACCCCATAACATTACTTGAGCCTGCCCCATGGCATCACTCGGGCCCGCCCCATGGCATCACTAGGGCCCGCCCCTCAAGTCTCAGGTTTTGGGATGCTTCTGACCTGGCAACCCTAAATATATTAATTTCAAAGGTGTAGCCATAATAGTTAAATAAATAATCTTGTTGCATAAGTTGTCAGAGACAATAAGGAGTCTTCTAGCATAAACTTTTACAATCCATGGCTAGCAGATCTATTGATACAGGAATGTAGAGAGAAAGAAACATAAACAGTGAGGTCACATTGAAATGCAAAACTACACTTTATAATCACCATGAATAGGCTACACCGGCCTTTCCCAATCTTTGGGTCCACAGATGTCGTTGGACTACAACTCCCATCAGCCCCAGCCAGCATAGCCAATGGTCAGGAAGGTTGGGAATTACAGTCCCACAACATCTGGGGACCCAAAGGTTGGGAAAGGCTGGGTTACACCATTGCATATATTCATGTCACTTAGAAGTAATATGAATAAAACAGAAGCCAAAACCAAGTCCAAATAACAAAATCCTCAAATTCGGTTTTTAAAGGGAGGAGGAGGATATTCCTATCTGCCTTTCTGCCCATTGTGTTTCAAAGCTGTCATTCTACTCGTATGTTTCTTGAATACATCTGGTGATACATCTCTCCTGATTCAGATGTTACAGAGAAATAGAATCCTTTCAAAAGGATTCTGCACAAAATCAGTGCAGATTTCTGGCAAGAGCGATCTGCCCCTCCCACAGCAGAAAGAGAGAAATGGGGGTGCCCCCACACACGTTTTGTCCTTCCCAATCAATCACTTCTTCCTCTTTTGAAAAATTTGAATAAAAATTATAAAAAAAAAGAAAGAAAGAAACAAGGTAGCCATGAAAGCAATGATAGACTAGATAGATATGATGGCCGAATAAAAAAGCAGAGTGAGGAGAGGAACAGCATGGAGATGCAGACAGATTTATCTTACGTGCTTCATATTCTTCAAATGTCCAGGGTGTGCTGCTATGAGCAATATGGACCAGCCCAAATACCAGTATTCAGAGCACATTAATAAAAGAACATGTTCATACTCAGCATCATCAGGATAACTCCTACTTGATTCAACTGGGGATTCCATGCAATGGCATCTCGATTAATGGTGAACTCTTTCTGTGCAGGAGACTGGGGGTCCATCCTTCCAACTCGTATTCTCTGGAAGGATCCATTGGGGAATGTGATCAAATTGATGAGATCATATCCACCTGACACATCCCCGTTATCATAAAAAAATATTTCTTCACCAGCGCTATTGTTGAAGTGGATGTTTCTCAGAAACGAGTGAAGCTATAATGGAAGAGAAAGGATTTGTAAATTCAAATGCTGAGAAAGCATCAATTTCATATCTCTGAAATTTCCAAACTATGACTTTCAGTACCAATTTGCCATTGTATCATTACCATACACATAAAAATAAACATGAATTTATACTTTCCAAACATGACAAATATTTTAAAATGCATTTTAGCATGTGTTTTTAAATTGTTTTTTAAAAATGTGTTTTTAAATTTGTATATTTGTTTTTAATGTTTTAATTGTTGTAAACTGCCCAGACAGCTTCAGCTATGGGGCGGTATACAAATGTAATAAATAAAGGTAAGGAAGACTACTAATAACCATAATATTCCAAAGAATGAGTGTTTTCATTTCAATTATATAAACACATCAAGTTGCCTTATCTTAAGTCACAACTTTAGTCTATCAAGCTCTGAACTGAATTTGAAATGACTCTTCGTCATGTTGGGTAGAGGTTCTGCTGAGATCCCTTTTTAACAAGAGAATTCAAATATTGAGTTTGGGACCATTAGTATGAAAATTATATGCTCTATAACTGAGCTACACCCCCTACCAGTGACATTGCTCGTGAGAGTTAATCCCTGGTACCTATTTTTCATGCCAGGATTCAGCTATGAAACATATGACTTCAAAAACTTTAGTACTTCTAAACAGGTGCAAAGAATTTCCACTTCACCATCAAGCCATTTCAGTAAACCCACTCTAATCAGGCATCAGGGTGAAAGATTTCATTCTCAGGAAATACTCATTATTATTTAACTATATATAAGGGGGGCAACCTTATTACATTTCATTTTTATTTTACTCTTTTCATTCTTAATTCTCCTGTGGTACTATACATTCTTTATGACTACAGTAGCTGTGGCTACCTGCCATGGCTGAACTTCCCAAGGCTTACTTCTGTTTCCATACCCCAATGTTCTCTCTTTGGCTCTCAGGGAATACATGGCATGGAGAGCATGTGCTACACAATGCACAGCATTGTATATACTGTAGCTCTGACCAGACATTTCCATTTCAAACGTGGACCCAGGAAGGCTTCCCAGATTCTCCTCTCCACTGCAGTTTCTCTTGTTTGGCACATCGATGTTATATTTTGGTAGTGAACAGAGGAATGCAGTGCACCAGAACTCACGGATGAAGTAAAATGTAGACTGGAAAGGATTTATCATCTCAACAAAATCTTGAAAGCCTGGCACTACTTGTGAATGGAGGGTGAATGACAAGGTGCCATTGAAGGATTTTGAGGTGATTTCTTGTCCACCAACTACTGCAGTGAAATCCCATTCAGCAGTTGTAATCCACACCCTTTCTAGAGGCTCCATATAAATCAATTCTTTGGAATATAAAACTATTCGTAAACCCTCCAGTGACTGACTGTCTCCATAAACCAAAATCACATTGATTTCACTCAATGAGAGAAAAGATTGAATGGAACCCAATTTTTGTTGCTGTATTTCATTTTGTAAAAATGTTGTCACTAGCGGGATTACCAGCATCCATGCAATGCAAAGATTACTCTGTAAAAGCCTTGGTCTCAGGTTTCGAAGGAAAGCTTCACCACTGTCATCATCTGAAACAATGAGGCCAATCCAGTTCCATCCAAAATGCTTGAGTAGCCCAACGATCCCAACATACTGCAGATCTTCATTAGGAATCATCCGATAGAAAGAAGGGAAGTGGGTTTTGTCGCTCAACACTAAATCAAAGGAGCCATAGCTGAGCTGTTGGAGAAAATATGGTAATTTTTTAGACCTAAGAAAACCATTTCTTTGTTCTTGAAGAGAAAATGACTTCATCCCAATGCCTTGGTGATAATTTTGAGCTCCTTTAGTAGTATCTTCTAACAAGCATTACTGCGACTAACAGTCCAATCTTACACAATATCACACTAATGGAGAAATAGCACTAAATCTGAATCAGGAGAAGCTGTACACTAGCTGACCCAGTCCCTGCATGCAGTTGTGCAATGCATGAAGGCCAGTAAGATGAAGATGACTGTCGCTAAGACAGAGACACTGTGGGTGAGTGGTTCCTGGTTCTAAAAATTGGGGATTTTGCCTATTCTTAATAGGGTTGTAGGAACAGTTCTACAGGTAGGAACAGTTTCTCTGTAGAAACAGTTATACAGGTTAGGGATACTCTTGGAACCATTTTTGTCCATGGAGGCTCATCTGGCCTTGATGGCAAATTGCCCCCTTTCCTGGACAAGGATAAATTTAAAAATGTCAACTGCACCATTTCCAGGACAGGGGTAGCTTGGCTACTTTGACTCGTGCACAGATAAAGCCAAGTCTGGACCGCTTGTAATGCACTCTGTGTGGGACTTCACTTATGGCTTGTTCAGAGACTGCAGCTTATTACTACTGGGAAATAAAGACATTCTGATTGCAGACATACATATAGCCATGATTTAGCCTTCAGATCACAGTCACATACACCATATTTAACTAACTAGAAAGGAAGGGAGGAAGTGAAGCCTGAGGAGAAACAAACAAGTTTAGAGAAGGAATCAGTGAGGTAAGAATAGGGTGCGTTTCTGTCTATTGCACCGCCCTCCTTGTTTCAAGTATTTCTTATTACAAGGATTGGTGCTTGTTCAGAGACTGCAGCTGGTGCAGAAAGCCACAGCCCAGGTGAGTGGTGCCTGTTCATGGGCACATATCATGCCTATACTAAGGTATCTGCACTGGCTGCCTGTTAGCCAGCAAGCCAGTTTTAAAGTCTTGTTACTTACATGTAAAGCCCTAAGCAACTCTAGACCACGTTACCTGAAAGATTGACCCTCCCCCAATTGTGCAGTAAAGACATTTAGGCTGCTTTCAGACATGGGGTTTATTGCATTAGACTACAATGATAGCACTTCTGTCCCAATTTCTAACATTCCTTTCACACTACCATGCCTGTTGCTCTATGGAACTGTGGCTTTTTTACCAATATAGTGCCATTGTTGTTATTGACTTATGGCAACCCTATGAATCAGTGACCTCCAGTAGCATCTGTTACAAACCACCCTGTTCAGATCTTGTAAGTTCAGGTCTGTGGCTTCCTTTGTGGAATCAATCCATCTCTTGTTTGGCCTTCCTCTTTTTCTACTCCCTTCTGTTTTTCCCAGCATTATTGTCTTTTCTAGTGAATCATGTCTTCTCATTATGTGTCCAAAGTATGATAACCTGTTTCATCATTTTAGCTTCTAGGGATCATTTTGGTTTAATTTGTTCTAACACCCAATTATTTGTCTTTTTTGCAGTCCATGGTATGTACAAAGTTCTTCTCCAACACCACATTTCAAATGAGTTGATTTCTCTCTTATCCACTTTTCTCACTGTTCAACTTTCACATCCATACATAGAGATCAGGAATACCATAGTCTGAATAATCCTGACTACCAATTATATAATCAATTTTATTCCTATATTAACCATTTGGTGATGCCCGCATGTATAGTCATCTTTTCAGTTGCTCAAAAATGTGTTTCCAATGTGTATGGCAATAGTGCCATATTGGACTAAATTTTATTCACACCAATGGACATCATGTGACACAACAATGAATATCACTGGATATGTCACGACTCCCCCAGCCTTCCCGCACATGCACACTTCTATTCCCCCATCATTCATACATGAAAACAGCAACACAGTATGCTGGTATATTGCCCCAAATTTTGTTACTTTACTCCTGTGGTTTTCTGATTAGTGAGGTTGCAAACAGATTTTTTTCTGGAAGCAATGAACACAGAAATGAGTGCCAAACGTCCACTGTATTCAACTAGATTTCCAGAAGTGGCTTTTATGAAACATGAAAGATCAAATAAAATGCAGAAATTATCAGATAAGGAAGCATAGGGAAAACAGAATAAATGGCCGTCTGAATGCAGCCTAAAATTAACAACTGGGACTTAGTTACTCTTGCCATGGACTTTTGATTATTGGCTCGTGGTGAAGCTGTAGAAGGCTTTTTTATGTATGGGACAGTTGCAATGAAATGCACTCCCTGCTGAAATATGACAGCCCCCATCTGTATTGGCATTTCTCCAGCTTTTGAAGACACATCTTTTTACACTGGCATTCCTTTGATCTCTGAAGTTGAGTCTCCTGTATTAATTACCACATTGTTTTAATAGGATCATTCTACTGCATGATTTCATTCTGCATGTTCATATAGTAATGCTTGTGAAATTAGCTTTTATACTTGTGAACTGCTTAGAAGCCTATTTTGGCTTTAAGTGGTTTATAAATTAATTAATAATATTAAATAGTAAAACTCATCAGTTCTTGGATTCTGAATACAATGCAAGCAGAAAATAAAAAACACAAGAAATCTTCTTGTTTATGGGCCTGTTACACATCATTCACAGTTTGGATTATTTGTGTTGTGGAGTTTTCTTTTGGGGAATTATCATAGATACCAGTGTTTGTGGGCAGAATGTTTTTGCTCACCAAAATTGAAATACCTCCCCCTTATGTAATTCTAAACACACACCTGTGGTATCTTGTAGATATTTAAGATATTGGCCATCTGGATGGAGTTTGGGGAAGTGAGCCCTCCAATGACAGACATTAGTTTCTTTTCCTTGACACATTTGTAATTGGGGGGATTCCCCTTCCCTGTAAATAGAAATTCCAGAGTGGTCCAAAATGTTCGCAGAGGACTGAAAGTATTATCATAGATCTCCGATCCCAGGGTTGTGTTGGGTAACAACTCAGCATTGCTGTTGATTTCATGAATGGCAAAAAGAAAGGCAAGGATGTGCTGGTAGTTTTTAGTGACTGTACTGCAATGAGATTTATAGATTTATAAAGATGTACAGTATATGCTGACATCAGGTGTGTTACAGCTTGCATTATAATCTGCCATTAAAAAGTGAGATGTTGTCACCCATGCTATCAGAAAGCCTAGATCTTGCTCCAACGGCTGTCTTCTATGACTGACTGACTTGTATGTAGACAGCAGAGCCTAAGACATCCACTAAAATATAATGGGTGTAGGAGATTAAGATCCTTGTTCACCTCTGAAGCTCGCTAAATTAGTCTTTTGTTGTAAGAATCTGTCTCTTTTACTAATCCACCTTCCCAGGGTACATTGCATAAAAATAGCGAAATGGTCATAGACATTGATTTACCCATTTTTGCAGAGAGGTTCCAATGCAGAACTACCCCAGTGCATCGCTGTCCAAATTTCTGCTAAGTCAGTGAAACATAGGCAATCTCTCTTCCATTTCTCTTCCTCCCCCACTTCTCTCCTATTACAATCTTCTGCATGTCTGTTATTCTGCCCTGTCCCCCTACCTCCACCACCCCTTCCTTCCCATTTGTGTGGTCAATACCACAAGCACAATGTCAAGCAGCAATTCCTCAAGAGAGTGTCTCATGTCTTTCCAAACAGAGGCTCTGTGTCTTTAACAATCTGCTTGAAAGGCAAAATTTTGACAGATGCAGGCTTCCATATCTGTTCCTCTGTGAGCAGAAAAATTGGCACTTGTTGAATTTGTGCCTGTCAAAGAGTTGTTAAATGCGTGAGACCTCTGTCAGGAGAAAAGCTGGGAGTGGATTGCAAAACCAATGACTGCTAACACTCACTGTATACAGAAAAGACTTTAAAGTCACTGAACATATTATCCATTATATAACCCAACGCAGAGTATCTCAATTTCTCACCAGGTTTGAACTTTCACTTAAAAACATTAGTTTGTATCTAAGTTCTGGTCAGTGTAGACCTACTGAAATAAATGGACCTAAGTTAGTCATGTCCATTAATTTTAATAGGCCTTCTCTGATTATGACTAATGTTGGAGACAACCCATTGTACCCTGTGCTCCAGTTCAGCTAATCATTGTATTATAATCATAATAATCATTATATTAGAAAAGATGTAATTTCATTCTAGACCTGTTCATACATTACAGTAAACAAAAGTCCAAACTATGTCCACACATTTGTATTTGTATGAAGGATGCTACACTTGCTGATTATATTTGATTTGTCATAACTGCATATTGCTGTCATTGAAGCACTATGGATCAAGTCCTTCCAGATTCCTCACCCAAGAATGATTATCCTGTCCTTGTTCCAAGCCAACTTCAAAAACATTTTTATCAATGAATACTTACAAACCACCTATTTGGAAGGAATGTGGATGTTCCATAAACCCCGATGAAATTATTTTAGCAATTGTTAGGGATACAAATTCACCTATGATCAGTTCATTGGCAGCACTATATGAATTGGTTTGTGATGCTGTCCATTGGGTGCATACAGAGGAGGAGTTCAAACTCTCACTGAAGGAATAATGCAGCAATAGCAACATCAAAATCAGACTGTCTGCTAACAAATCTCGGGCCAAACTCCAGCCGAATGATTTCATGATTACACCAGTATCAGCAGATGTTACTGGAATCCTTGATCCACTAGTGTGGTCCTCACTAATAAACAGATTCCAATTAGGGCTCTTGGTCTGAAGGTCTAAGTGTCAAAGCATGAGACTGACAAGAGCTGTTCCTGTTTCAAATTAACCATCCAGATTTGGGTGACACAACTTCTTCTGATCAGAGTTTTGAAGACTTAGCATAGCATATTAGCTTTGGAACAGGCTAGTTTGGAATGGGCTAGTTTAAACTTGCACCTGGAGCCTTTCAATTACCCCTGGGGCTTCTAAAAGCAGCAGAAATAATCACTGTAATTTTGCTAAAGGCCTCAAGTCTCAGTACAGCAAACCCAAAACTTAAAATCAGCAAAGGAGTGATGACATCTTGTAAAACGCTTCACCAAGGGGGCCCCAGGTCTCTTGTTTTTAATATTGCTCTATATTGTTCCCCTTGGGTTTTAGGAAAAAAAATAAGTGTGGAAAAAAGCAATGTTTTATTAAGGAAAGAAATGGTGTGGATTTCGGAACTAACAACACTGGCTCCTGGTGGTCTTAATGAGGGGTTGGAATTTCTTCCTCTCCTATAAGTTTTAACAAATATCGATGCTCCCTCCCATATTTTTTTCCTCAATTGCACATAATTCCCCTATGTTTAATTAGTTACACCAGAATTAAGAGACTTAGGGATGTATATTCATGAGTATGCTCATGTGTATTCTTCTTCGTGGTCATCTATCATTTCAAGCAATCATGCTAGAAAAGAATATTGCAGACCAGTCTATGTAAGTGCAAAACATTTCTTTTGTACAGATTAGTTTATGTAGAATATGATTTTATGCTTTAATGTACTTTGTTTATTATGTGTAATAATGTAGTGTGTCTTTGCAATTTTATTTACAGCCCCTGATGAAGGCCAGACAGTTTAGTGGCTGAAACGTGTTGGGCTTTTGTTTGTTCGTTTCTTTAAATAAACACCACAATTTCCAGCATCTTGGGTCCCCCCCTTTTTTATTCTTGCCTCTGTAACACAGTGGACGACTAATAGTACTCCTCTGGTTGATCTTAGTGACTGAGGGAGCAATTCTAAATCATGGAAGCCAGCAGAATTTATGCTGGCTTAAGTTAAGGTGCCATAAAGTGTGCCAGATCCAAGCCCCATTCAGGAGCCAGTCTAAGCTTGGTAGAAAGAAAATAAGCCTGTGAACCAGTTCAACTGGGTTGCCAGGTCACACAACTTAGCTGAACAGAGTTAAGATCCAGTGTAAGTCCCCTCTCTTGGTCTTATCCCCAGTACTTCCCTGCAATGCCCAGTTTGGGAGGGGCTTACACTGTCACATGTTACAATGGTCTCAGCTCAGCCAGCTGAGCCCCAGCTCAGCTGGGATGAGCAAGTCCAGCTGGCATATCTTCAGCTGAGCCAGGGTAGTCACCCTGACATAAACCAGCTAAGCTGCAAACGAGATGGCTAAGCCAGAGATCCACCAGAACCTAACTCACTCATCCCAACGGATCTTGGGTTTGGATTGCAACCTGAGCTGGAATATAAGGGCTCAGGCAGTCCTGGACTCAAGGTACCCTGGACTCAAGTTATTTAGGGTATTGCATATCAACACAAAGGCGTTGAATCTGGCCCAGTAGCATATGGGCAGCTAGGGCAGATATTTTAACATGTCTGCCCCCATCAGCAGTCTAGCTACTGCATTCTCCACTAACTGGAGTTTCTGGACCAGTCCCAAGAGCATCCCCACATTGAGAGACCTGCAGTAATATGTCCTGAGGCAGCCAAGGCCTGGAGGCCAGTGGCCAGTGTTGGTCTACCAAGCAAAGCTGGTAAAATCCACCCACTACTCCAGTGAAATCTCATTCAGTAGTTGTGATCCACACCCTTTCTAAAGGTTGCGTTATTAAAAAAAAAAATTGGAATATAAAACCAATCTTGAACCCTCCAGTGACTGTTTCCATAAACCAGAATCACACTGATTTCACTCAGTGAGAGAAAAGAATGAATTGATCCTGATTTTTGTTGCAGTATTTCATTTGGTAAATTTCTTGTCACTAGTGGGATCACCAGTGCCCATGTGATGCAAAGCTTGCTCTGCAAAAGCCTTGGTCTCAGGATTTGAAGGAAGGTTTCTCCACTCTCATCATCTGAAACAATGAGGCCAATCCAGTTCCATCCAAAATGCTTGAGTAGCCCAATGATCCCAACATACTGAGGATCTTCATTTGAGATCATTCACCCACTCCAGCCACCATCAGAAGTATCAGAAGGAGTTACTGAAAGCCTTAATCCATTAGGATTAAGGATGGTCTCCACTAATACACAGATTATAATCTGGGCTCCTGGGCTCAAGGTACAAGGTTCAAAGCATGGGACTGACAACAGCTGTGCCTGTCTCAGATTAACCATCCAGATTTGGGAGGCACAACATATTCTGACAACAGTCTTTAAAAACTGGGCGTAAGATATTAGCTTTGGAATAGGCTAGTTTGGTATTGATCTTGCACATGGAGCCTTTTGATTACCCATGGGGTTCTAAAAGCAGCAGGACTGATCAGAGGAATTTTGAGAATTACAGGGCAGATTGTCTGCTTTGCCTAAAGTCCTCAATTCTCAATACAAGCAAAGAAACCACATCTTAGTGAGACTCCCCTAGAAGCCACAGCTTCCTCCACTTTGCAGCAGTAAGGCTGCAAAGAAAACTTCATTTGCATGAAACAGCCTAATGATAGTTACCCTAACTTTCTAAATAGATAAGGAGTGGCATATGACAATTCTGTACACGATACATCAGATAGATAAATATTTATTCATTCATTCAAAGCATTTTTATCAAGCACTTTAGTCAAAAAAAGGGGGTCCCAGAATGGGTTACAACATCAAGAGCCCTCCTAGGTCAGTCCAAAGACCCATCTAGTTCTGCATTCTTAAATTCTCATGTCTGTTTTACATTAAGATAGTAGTGGCTGGTGGCTCCATGAAAGTTTCAGCACCTTGTACAGCTCCAAGAAAAAAATGGAGTGGATTCCACTGCCCCACTGACATGGAGCCACCAGCCTCCATTGCACTAAGACCAGCATATGAGAGAGTATAGTATTTTTGCTTCTTTGTCACAGTAACCCTGGGTGCTTCCTAAAATGTTTCTTTCAATTAGTGGGTTTAATCCAATTATCATGTCTACAAAACAACTCCTGCATTCCCATTTTAGATTCTTGCAAATTTGGCTTGGAGTGAAAACATGCACATTTTTGTTCCCTCTGCTCCACCCCTCATTTTTTTATTTTTATTTTTTTGGTTTAACATCAAAACTGGTGAAGAGTTCTGGAGAACAAGAAAACTTGATCACCACTTATAAAGATAATGTACACTGTGCTTTTTTTATTTTTATTTTTTCTAATAGACCAGCGTGGCTACCTATAACTCTTCTGCTGGCTATGGGTGCTGATTTTTCATTAATAAAAAGGGAAAATCATTTGCTACATGTTTTTCTACCTCTTGTGGATGGATTTTTGGACAAAGAGGAATAGAGGAAGAGAAGTGCATTTGATTTCGGGGAAATCATCAGCAAATAAAGGAAACTAGTTGTCAGATTCAGAAACTGGAAGTCTACACATAGGTAGATAAATTCTCTGTTTCAAATTCTAAAACATCTGATGGTGAAGCCCAGGTTTCAAATGGCTCTACCAAAGGCACCACCCCTTTGACACTTTATTGTGATTAATGCTTTTGGATCTGCACATTTGCTGATAAAATCTTCAGTGAGATAACTCAGGTCAAAGTAGTTTCTGAACTCCAAACCACACTTTATGTGATAAGTGCCCTGATAGAATCTGCTACAATTTTTGCTCCACCATGCATGGACACACACATACGTACACATATCTCTATCTGACAGGTCTTATGAGTTCATGAGCTCGTGGTGAATCACAGAGCAAATTACACCTAAGATGTTCCCATCAGCCACAGCCAGCATAGCTATTGGTAAGGGATGATAGGAGCCAAAATCTCTAGCAACATCTGGAGGGCCCCAGGTTTTATCTGTTTTTATAATACTGTTATCTGTTTTATAATACTGTTATAATACCATTTTACAATACAGGTACTGTAGAAGCAGTTATATACAGAGCTTTTATTGTTTTATTTATTAAAACTATTTCTAGACCGCCTTTCATATAACCAGCACAAGGTGGGATACAAAAAGTCAAAACTTACAGAATAACTAAAAAGGACATAACAATAGGCAAAACTAGACATTGCTGTTACAGACAACTGGAATCGATACCCAGCAAAGACCTGCAAAAATCAAATAGTATATTTATTGCTTGGTCAACCGACCATTGCGATACATTAAAACCACTCTATACAAGAAATTAACAATAAAACACATTAACACAACTTAAAATAGGCTCTGCAGAGAAACAGCTGCGGACAGTACTTAGGGGCAAGACACGCACTTACGAGATCTAGTCTCCATAGCCAAGTTCAGAAATTTGGCCACTTGGATTGCATGTCGGAGCCCTGGAGGAGAACTACCAGAAAAGAGTCCGTAGAGCGACCTGGGAATGCTTGCAGAATTAGAATTAGTAAGAGACCAGTCCTAGCTTCATCATAGAAAGGGCACTTAAACAAAACATGTGAGACCGTTTCAACTTCAGGTTTGTCACAGGGGCAGTATCTGTTGCTCCTTGGTATTTTCTCAAATCTGCCCTCCAGAAGTTTTGATGGGAGAGCATCAAAACGGGCCAAAGAAAAGGCCCTTCTATACTTTGGCACAGTTAGCCATCTTAAGTAGTGCATCCCCTCTTTGCGAGGGGAGCCTGATATGCCCAATGAGCGGGGGGAGCATGGTTCCACAGCAGCTGCAAGGAGCTCCTGGTTATCAATATCGTGCAACTGCTGTTTGACCAGCACCCTAGCTCTATCGTGTTCCATGGCAAGCAGGTCAACAGGGGAAAGGCCAACCGCTAGGATTTTGTTCCTCACCAATTTGGACCAAGGAGGGGTAGTGGAATCACTCATTATCTGCCTCACAAATGACTCTTGAGGTAGCATAGAACTACAACAAAGCCAATAATGAATAGTATGAGTCCAGGCTATACAATTTATAGAATTTAGGCCCACCTCCAGTTTGAGGGTAGCCCCAGAAACACATCGTGGGACACCTAGAATGGATCTGAGGAAAAGGTGGAAGGGACCTTCGAGTGACCCCTTAAAAAAGGGATACCAGATTGGAGCCCCATATAGCATCACTGGGATTATTTTTGTTCTTGCCACACAAACTGCAGCAGGGACAAATTTCCTGCCCTTAAGAAAAAAGAAGCGGGATATCGCACCCAGGTTTTTCTCAGCCTTAGCTTTGACATAATTTGCTTGGGATCTCCAGCTTATTGTTTCATGGATCCACACCCCCAAATACTTGTACGAGTTGACCTGCTCAATTTTAACAGACCCCAAAAACCAGGGGAACCTCACTTTTCTCCTTGCAAACACGATTTCTTTAGATTTCACTTGATTGATAATTAGATGGTTATTTTTGCAGTACTCCGCAAAGCCCGAGAGGAGTCTTTTTAATCCCAACTGGGTTTGAGAGATCAAAACCATGTCGTCTGCATAAAGCAGAATCGGCACCTTAGGAAACCTTAGTTTGGGGGAATGCAGCTAATAAAGACCTCACTGGGAAGGGCAGAATCTTTTTCCTTACAGAGGTGTCAATATCTCCTGTTGCAGTTGCTTCTGTCTACATTCTAAACACATACCTGTGGTATCTTGTAGGTATTTAAGATGTAAGCCATCTGGATGGAGTTGAGGGAAAGGAGCCCTCCAATGACAGCCATTATTTTCTTTTTCTTAACACAGTTGTAATTGAGTGGATTCCCTTGTCCTGTAAATAGAAGACTCACAGTGGTCCAACAGGACTGCAATGGACTGAAAAAATTATCATGGAACTAGTGTTGGGTAACAAGTCAGCATTCTTGTTGATCTCAAGAAGGGCAAAAAGAAAGGCAAGGATGTGCTGGTAGTTTTTAGTGATGCTGCTGCAATGAGAATTATAAATTTATTCACTACTAGGCAAAAACCCTTGCAGTTTAAGAATGTACCTATAGCCAACAGATATTTCTATCAAACTTTAAAAAGCAGGGAAATTGAGAAGCTATAGTGAATGCACCAGGGCAGCAGGAGACCTGAACTCCTCTCTGAGATTGGACTGCCCTACAAATTGGTCAAAATGCAAACACCATCTGGGTTGGTCTTTCACAGTCCAATCCACTTCCTGCGTAGCTTGGAAGAATTTGGTAACATGTGCCTCTGAGCATATGGTGAGTGGTGGCAACACCTGCCATCTCCAAAGATGGAGAAGTATATTTTTCTATGTTTGTTGGTGTTCTTCTTACATTGCTTCTTTCCTATGTCACTACTGTTTCTACAGAGAATGTGAACTAGAAAATTTTATTTCCCTCACTGTTCATCCCAGAAATGTGTGTCAAATTTATTTTTATTAATTTCAAAGCCTTTTTATTGGTCAGTGTCATATGATGGTGAAGGCAGCCTTTTGTGTTTCAAATTGGAGGTTATGTCCTATTTCTATTTTGGGTGCGTTAACAGTTGAATCTGAAACTGCAGTTTGATGTAAAATCAGACTGATTCCAATATGTTGCTATTTCAGTAATGACTCTAGCTGTTGGAAAAAAGAGGATGCATGTTTTCAGCCTGCTATGTTTAAACCATTTCATTTAAGGCAAGGTGGGCACGGTCAATTAAAAACATAGAGCACACATAGAATTTTGCTAGAATATATTTCACCTCCCACTGTTTTATCTTGTGCAAATTGAGACACTCCTGAGGTCCACTGGAGACTATTCTGCAGAAGTCAGTGCCCTTTTTCTACAAATATGTTTGGAGATTTTTAGTGTAAATTTTGCAAAATGTTGCTGTACTTCACATATTCACAGAAATAGAAACAAAAGGTAATGATTTCCTATAGGAAACGTCACTAAAATTGCAAAGGAAATCAGACATATTCAAAGTGACCATCTGAACTATATCAACTGTCTTAATAATGTTGCTTCCTCCCTGCTAAAACAAGATCAGCACAGCACATGTCTTCTTTCTATTATTTGGGCTGATTGCAGGTGTTGCCTCCACTCACCATATGCTCAAACTGATGATACAAGGACTATTTAGATTGTGCCTTATCCTTTTCTGTTGTTTTGCTCAAATTATAATGTGGCCTATTATAAAAGGTTGTTGTGAGGACAAAAGGCTATGAAACACTTTGGCAAATTTAAAATACTATTACAAAAGGTAGGATGGTGCAGGGGCTGATTCAGATGAGAACTGAATGTGCAGAGCTTATATGTGCTACAGCAGCAGAGAATGCACCCTGCCTGCCCATCCAAGCTATCTGTCCCAGCAGATAGCCACACACTGAATTTTCCTGAGGACCTACATATAAAGTCTAATATTTGTAGGAGGCCTGAATATCACGTTGTATCCTTGATTCTTTTTTCCCCCTTTTAATTTTAGTTTGTTTGTTTGTTTCGAGGTTCCAGACCTGGCCACACACACCTGTCCCAGTTCAAAATCAGGGGCAGGCTGGCTGGAGATAGACTTTTTATTATTATATATCAGCATTACTTTTATATCCATTCCACCTTTCAATCAAGGAGCCCAAGGTGGCATTCATGGGTCTCCTTTCTCCCATGTTATCCTCAAAACAACCTTGTGAGTTTGGGTAGGTTAAGAGACAATGACTGGTCCAAGGTAACACAGTGAACATCATGGGCTCAGCAGCAATTTTAACCCTGATCTCCTAGGTTCTAGTCCATTTACTATTCCTCCACCTTATTCTAAATTCTGGAAAGAAGATGTATATATGAATAAGCTGGAGGAGGAGAGTAATCTTTCACCATGGGTCTGAAAATGCAGCGGGGTTGCTAACAGTCCTGTGTGGCACCTTTAAGACAAAGCAATTCAGGCTACAATCATATACATACTTATCAGGGAGTAATCCCCATGGGATTCAGTGGGACTTATTGTGAGTAATGTATGGTTTCTTTGGCATGAACCCCACCAGAAACTGGGACACCAGTTCTGATCCACAGTAAGACAGTTAGGCATCAAGTATTTACACAACTGTAACCTGTAAGTGTACTGTACATCTCTTCTTTGCAAGGAGGACAGAAAGACAATCAGATCATGTGGAGACCACACAACAATTCTCACAGCAGAGAAGCAACTGCAGCATTAGAGACCCTCTTTTGAACCAAAATGAGGCACTTTCCTGGTTACTGGGGTTGAGTATTAGTTCAGATGCAATGCTGAAGTGCCCACAACGCTCTCAATACAAGGGAGAAAGATGGGCAGAAACTAGAACAAACCCCCATGACTTCCTAACTGCTCTGACACCAGTTCCCACCGCCTCCTTCCAAGCCACCTTCCAAAACCATTTCATACATGGAGACCTACTGCCATTTCATTGCAAAGCCTGATAATGATTTAGTCCTTATACGTCTATACCAGCTAGCATGACAGGAAAATGTTTTGAATAAGACACCAGCATGTCTTTGGTAAGAGTGAGACACAAGAGAGATACCTCAACCTGGGGCTTGAAATTAGTGATTTATTTCATGAAACAAGAGAATAAACCTTGAGCCCATTCCAAAGCTAAAATAAAAGGGAGGGTGGAATACTTACTAACCACTTATTGGGTAGAAATGTGGATGTTCCTCAAAACCCAGTGAAATTTTGTTAGCAATTGAAAGAGATACAAATTCACTAATAATCATCTCACTGGCAGCAGTATATGAATTGGTTTGTGACGCTGTCCCCCAACTACATTTCAGGGAGTTCAAATTTTTGCTAAAGGAATAATGCTGCAAGAGCAGCATCAAAATCAGATTCATTCTTAACAAGTCTCGGACCAAACACCAACCAGACATTATCATGATTACACAAACACACACAGCAATCGCCACCAGCAGTAACCCACCAGGATCACTAACACAAAGGTTCTAATCTGAGGATTGTGGTCTCAAGATCCAAGCATCAAAGCTTGGGACTGACAAGAGATGTGCCTCTCTCAAATTAAACATCCAGATGTGGATGGCACAATGTCTTTCAACAAGAGTCTTTCAAGACAGAGTAGCTTATTAGCTTTAGGATGGGCTGTTTTGGTACAGATTTTGCACATGGAGCCTTTTGATTACCCACGGGCTTCCAAAAGCAGCAGCAGCAGCGATCATAGTAATTTTGATCATTACAAGGCAGATCATCTGCTTTGCTGAAGTCCTCAAATCTCAACACAGCCAAAGAAATTACATCTTAGCGAGACTGCCAGGCTATAGTGAGGCAGGGAAAAAAATAGTCAAAAAAGTCTGTTGATTAAATTCCCGAATAAATGGAGTATGGCCGTTCTATATTCATGTGGTCACTAGACAGACAGACAGACACACAGATAGATATTGTTTGTTTAAACTATTGTTGCCTTACTCTTCAGCCCAACTTGGCTCCCAGAATTGCTTACAACATCAATAAATAGAACAAGGAGAACATAAGCCCATCGGAATCAGACCAGTGGCCCATCTTGTTCATCATTCTCTCCTCACAGTGGCAAACCAGATACCTATTGAGAAGTCCTCATGCAGGACTTGTGTGTGCAGTTGTTCTTTCTCACTCATGCTCCTCAGCAACTGATGTTCAGAGGCATACTGGAGGTAGTCCATAGGCATCAGGACAAGTAGTCAATGACAGCCTTACTCGCCATGAAATTTTCTAATCCCCTTTTAAAATCATGGTGACCATCACCACTTCTTGAAGTGGCAAATTCCACCGTATAACTGCATGCTTTGTGAAGATGTGCCGCCTTCTGTCCACCCTAAATCCTCCAATATTCAGCTTAATTGGATGACCCCAGGGAACCTGTATCCTGTACCCTTTCTTCATAAAGGAGTTCCTCTAGCCCCTTGATCATTTTGACACCCCTTCTCAAGCACCTTTACCAGCTCTACAGTATCCTTTTTAAAGTAATATGTCCAGAATTGTATATAGAATGCCAAGTATTCATTAGTGTATATCTGAAATTTCTTTGTCCTGATCTGCATCAGTTCACACTTGCTTATGTTGAACCACATTTGACATTTTCATGCCCATTCACCTCAATAAGTGGAGTCTAGCCCAGTCAAGTATTTAGGAGGTTCTTTCACTTTGGGAAGGCCTGGTTGGGCTTCTGTTGGCCTCTAAGATTTACACACAAAAATGACAGGATCGCCCATTGGGAACTGTTATGGGATCTCTTCATCCTGTTTGGTATTTTTTGCAGAGCTTGGAAAAGTTACTTTTTTGAACTACAACTCTCATCAGCCCCAGCCAGCATGACCACTGGATTGGGCTGATGGGAGTTCAAAAAAGTAACTTTTCCAAGCTCTGATATTTTGTGGCTAGCATAGGGGTTTCTTGGGATAGGAATTTTTATGAGGGAAAACCTGTTTTGAGGACCTAGACAGTTTTGGTTTTATCCCAGGACATGGGGGGATAGGAGGTTCTGTCTGAGGCTGTGAGGACAGGGATGGCACCCAATAAATATGAGGGAGGAGTACGGAAATACCACTCCACCTCCAAAATTCCTCTTCTGCAGGATCTTCATCTGAGGCTAATGAGCCAGATGTGGCAGCAATTTTGGCCACGCTTAGGGTTTTGGAGTAGGCCAAATATAAACCTTCTTTCATCCAGAATTAACCTTAGTCTGTTATTCAAGCTATGTTGGATGCCTTGGAGGCTAGTTTCAGCTCTACTATCAAATGAACAAGGTCATAGCAGAAATTCTGATTATGCTGCATGAAAAGAATTTGGAAGAACATGAATCATGGTCTGAGTCAGTTGAAGGTGAGATCAGCCCACATCTACAACCATGGGGCTGTCCAGGATGGAGATCAGTATTCACCTTGGGAACTTCCAGTATGGGGAATTGGGCATTAATGTCACTTTTCTAAGTTAGTCACTATTAATATGGGTGATTTAAGTCAGGATGGCCCAAAAACACAGTAGGGTCGGCTTACCACATTGTGAAGTAATAAACATTGCTATCTAAAGACTATGGCCCCCATAAGAACATCATATTCAAAGGTAGTTGAATGCACCTCTGGATTCAAAACCATTGAAGAAATGTGGGTATGAAGAAATGAAATAGGGAGATTGGGCACAAATCTGTCAGCACTGAATGCAACAATATTCAATTCCCATAAAGAGGGGTGGTCAGATTTCAGGCTTGTCAGATCTGATTTCATTCTGACCTGAACCCCTGGATCCACCAAGAAGACCCAGGTGCAAAATACATACAGTTAAAATTGAAGAAAGTGGTCCCTTTGAGCACATTCTGAGCCCAGGACTACATATTCTGTACCAGAATGAAGCTGAGCTAATGGCCCTGCCAGACTAAATTCTGCTCCAAGTTAGTTTTCACAATTTAGATGGAAGAATTTGTTTTGTTGTTCAACAATGTTGGTGTTAGAAACCCTTCCTGGTTTATTGAAAATCACCCAGACATCTGTCAGCCCTTCTGCCCAGCCCTCCCATAGAGGAACTATGTAGCTATCTATGACCTCCAATGTGGACTGTGTAAGCAGATTGTAAATTCACAGATATTGACAGATGGGGAAGTGACTAACAATAATCCACTTTCTCAATAGTATTCTGTCATTTTTAAAAAAAATCTAACTTTCTAACACCTGGAGGGAAACCTTTAGAAAGCATAGGTTTTAGTGAATGTCCACTGCCTACTTAGATAGTATCTAAAACTATACCTCTGTGAGGGATATAGCACATATCTGCAGAAGCAGATGTACAAAGGGGTTTTGTTAGTTTAATTTATTAAAACTATTTCTAGATGACATTTCATGAAACTATCACAATATGGTGTATATAAATACAGTGAAGCCTGCAGAATAAAAAGCAGCAAAGGTTAGGCAAAAACAGGCATATTAAGTTGTTACAGCTAATTGACATTGATATGAAGCAAACACCTGAGAAAATAAGTTTATAGAAGACATAAAAATGACAGCTTTGTTTGTGCCTGCCTTAATTCATAGGGGAGGTAATTCCAAGGAGAAAACAGAGCATCACGGAGTAGAGCTGGGTGCATGTGAGGCTCTAGTTCTTGACTTTCACCATGGGAGTGTTCCAAAACATCCTGAAGATCATCATCAGATCAATGTTTGGTAGAATGTTCATTTTTATTAGTCTTTTTACTTCCCAACAGAGATACGCCCATTTCTTCCATGAATCTAAATCTTGCTGAATCTTGCTTTACAACAGAAAATAATTGTCCTTATCTAAGTTAAACAGTTTAAACCTTAGAGTAGCTATTGCCTTCTATCCCCAAACCCTCCCCCTCCCTCAATCTCAGGATGGTGTCAATCATCACAGGAGTTAATTATTCCTGTCAATAATATCACTTCCAACCTTAACTGTGACCATTCTTTTTCCTTACTAACTGCTCCCTGGTGTTCAGCTCAGGTCTCAGAATAATTATGTAGAATTTGGGGAGGAAGATACAACCCAGTAAGCCGGCACTAGAGGCCAAGATGGAGAAGATCTCCACAGCCACCATGTATTTCCCCTTCGTGCTCAGATAGGTTGGCACGAAAGACACCCAAACACTGCAGAAGACTAACATGCTAAAAGTGATGAGCTTGGCTTCATTGAAACTATCCGGCAACTTCCTGGCAAAGAAAGCCACCAAGAAGCTGATAATGGCCAGAAACCACATGTAGCCCAAGACAATGTAGAACATCTTATCTGAGCCCTCGTTGCACTGCACTATGATCTGTCCAGTCTGGGAATACATATCAAACTCTATGAAAGGGGGAGAGGTTGCCAGCCACACAACACAGATGCCCATCTGATTAAGAGAACACAGAATTATGACTAATATTGCCAGCCTTTTCCCAAACCATTTCCTCATCCTGTTTCCAGGCTTTGTGGCCATGAAGGCCAGCACCACAGTGATGGTTTTAGCCAACACACAAGAAACTGCAAGGGAGAAGATGATGCCAAACGCTGTTTGCTGGAAGAGACAGGTCAACTTCCCAGGCCGGCCAATGAATAAGAAGGAACAGAGAAAGCAAAGCAACAGAGAGAACAGCAAGGTGCATGTGATGCTCCAGTTATTGGCTTTCACAATGGGAGTGTCCCAGTGCAGACTAAAGGTCCCTAACATGACAATTGTGATCACAGATAGGGAAAGAGACAAGGAAGCTAAAACTTCTCCCAAGGGTTCTTCATAGGATAGATAGCTTAGTTCTTTAGGAAGACATTGGTCCTGCTTCTGGTTTGGATACTGATCTTCTGGGCACCTCTCACATTCGTCTGCATCTGAAAGCAAGAGGCGAAGGCTCATTATTTCCCAAGTACACCAATGTTTTCCATATTTAGCTCCCAGATATTAATTACCTTGATGAAAAGCAAAATACATTGTTGAAATAATACATAAAGATGGGGAAGGCATTCCGTTTGCCTTGGATTCTAATTTGAATATACTCAATTCACATTTACAAAAAAAACAATTACAGACATGAGAAGGCAGATATCCTTCAAGTTCACACTTCTGCAAATTTTTCAGGAAAATTCTGGAACCTAAATGTTTGCAAAAATACATGTACAGAAGGGCCCCGCTTTACGGTGCTTTGCTTTACAGAGATTCGCTAATACAGCGGTCTCAATTAGATGCAATTCGTCTAAAGCCCCACTCATACGGCGCTTGTTCCGCTTTTATGGTGGTTTTTGAGCATCGCACGCCATTCTATTCAATGAGTTCTGCTTTACAGTGGGGGTTCACAATGTAACCTGCCTTATGAGTGGGGCCCTACTGTATTAGGAATGTAAAACCTTTTCCCCACACAACCCTGAGTTCTTTCACTTACCCCTGTGGGATGAAATCTTCCCCTGAGGACATCGAACACAGTCATAGCAACACACCTGTTTTCCCTGTTGCATGAACATGTTCTGTCCTGGGTGGCAGCTCTCGACACAGCTGGATCTGGGCATCATCTGATAGAAACCAAGTAAGGACATTTTGGGGATGGAAATGAACTATTTTTTCCTTATTGCTCTCATTCTCAGCTAAATTCCTTTGAATTAGATCATCATAAGGACACAACATTGGCATCAGGTCAGTATCTTCAAGGCATTTGGCAAAGCCTGGGAAGAGGTCACCACTGAGTCTCCAAGCTATGATGCATCTTTCTGGCTTTGCCGCTCACCTCTTGCCCCACCAGTCTGAAGTGTGAATGGCAAAGAGAAGCAGTTGCTAGTAACTGACAGTAACTACTCTTCTGGACTGTGGTGAGGATTTGACCAATCAGCTCCAATCACCACTATCACCTAGAGCAGAGGTGAGGAGCTTCCAGCTCTATGTTGCATGCAGGCCTTGACCACATTTTATTCTTGGCCTGTTTCTGCACAAAATCCATTCAGATCTCTGGAAAGAGCAATCTTCACACACACATACAGGAAAAACATAGAAAGGGAGCTGCTACAACCCATATTTCATACTGCTTCAGCCCCACCTACAATCTGACAGACTGCCCCCAAGTGAATGTGACCGACCCCTGAACTAGAGCAGCAAGACAAATAACTGCAGTATATCAGTTTCAAAGGAGTAGCCACATTAGTCGGTTGCAGGCAATTAAATAAATAAATAATCTTGTTGCCACAACCCATATTTGGTACTGCTATATTCACCGCTGGCTTCAACCCCACCCACAGTCTGACAGACTGCCCCCAAATTAGGGTTGCCAGGCTCAGAGCCTGAGACTGATCCTGTATTTTTAGGAAAAGAGAAAGTCAGCCAAGTGCAGGTGTTCTTGCAACACTGTAATAGGAAAAACCACAAGGTGGAATTCTCACTTCACTCTTGTCATGGCCCCGTCAGAGGACTCCTCAGATGAGGACGACTCGGGAGTAACAGCAGCAGACCCAGGAGCAGCAGACCCAGAAGGAGACACAGAGGAGACTCCTGAGAATCCAGCTCCTTCTCCCTCTCAGCTGCAGAGCACCCCAGATACAGCGGAGGCCCTGCAGCCAGACACAGACAGTGAGCAGGATACTCCCCCCTCACCTGCAGAACGTAGACAGCAGAAGGTCAGGCAGAAGAGAGGCAGGCCTGTCCCCTTAAGGCCAAAACGCTGAGGGCTCACACCTGCTGTCAAACATGCTCTTTATAAGGCACCCCTTGGCTGCAGCTTGTTGCTGACTGCAACGTCAGGCGTGGCTTCGTGTTTACCTAGTTTCCCTGCAGCAAGTCTTGGACTGACCCCTTGGCAATTGATCCTGGACCTCTACTGACCTCGCTTCTGGACTTCTGACTCGGCAAGTAGGCTTCAGACCGGCCTGGCCCTTATCAGGCTCCCTCCTCGTTGGCCTGGCAGATTTACAACCAGACTGCCGGCTAAGGACTTCCCTTCCCTGCTAACGACCCAGGAATTCCCAGCCCCCCCACCGGCACTACTGACTCTGTGCAGAGCTGACACCCCTGCATAACTGTTAAAGATACAGAAGACCTCTTTGTTGCCAGGCCTCGCTTCCAAGAGGTCTTCTGTATCTTTAAAAGTTGTGCAGAGGGAAGGGAGAATGCCACCTTGTGGTTTTTCCCATTACAGTGTTGCAAGAACACCTGCACTTGGCTGACTTTCTCTTCTCCTAAAGATATAGGATCAGTCTCAGGCCCTGAACCTGGAAACCCTACCCCAAATGAATGTGACCAACCCCTGACCTAGAGCAGGAAGACAAGTAACTGCAATATATTTAGAGTTACCAGGTACCCCTTACTCTCTAGACTCTCAGCTTCTAGGTGGCCTGGTTCCCGAGATATACACCAAAACGTCAAACGGCACCCCCCCGCACGACTGTTTTTTACAGATCTCTAGCACAATTCCTTCCTCTAGCTACAACTCCCATCAGCCCAATCCAGTGGCCATGCTGGCTGGGGCTGATGGGAGTTGTAGTTTTAAAAAGTAACTTTTCAAAGTTCTGGCTGTAACCCCGCCCTTTCAGGATTGTAGCCAATGAAGCCAGGGTTGTGACTTGTTGATCCAGGCATGCCTAGGCTTAATTTCAGCATCAGAAAATGGTGGCTTTTAGATTTTTGCAGTTTGCGTAAGTAATATGGCTTAACGTGTTTTTTTCTCTTCTGTCCAAGAGTCAGACCATGGGCTATGAAATATGAAAGTATTTAATCCAATATCTGCTTTTCTGGGAGTAAAGCAATTCCAATCCCATGTACCTGGAGTAAACCCCATTGAACTCCATTAGGACTTACTTTTGAGTAGACATGGTTAGGATTGTGCTGTAAATTAATGGGACTTTTAAGTAAACATAGCGCAGACTTGTGTTTGTGTTGTAAATCTTTCTCTCCCCCTCCAACTCTATTTTTAAAGAAATTAGGCAGGGTTTATCACAGTTTTTATTATATAGGAAAGACTTCTGGTTGACGTCTCTTCCGGTAAGCTGCTCTTCATTTCTCTTCTTCGGACTATAATCATAAATCCTTCCAATTTGTTTCTGCCGGAATTTCTCCTCTCCGGTAGTCTGAGTGGGAGTTGTTGTGCTTTCAGAGCAACTATTATATCTCATTTTACTCTGGATATGTTCCAACAGCTGTCGTGAGCTGTGGAAGCCTTCTCTGTAGCTGCTTTTCCCCCTGCCAAGAGACATTTCTTCAGTGGTAGCTTCAGATTTAAAGAGCTACTTAAAAACATTTATAATCAGGTGTTACTCCTTTTTGCGCAACACCCCCCAAAGTTCCCACAAATGGTCCTTACAATGAAGAGACACCAGGAACTGGGTTTATCTTTGGGGGAGGAGGAGTTGCAACAACTAAATCACCAAGCAAAGATTACCCAGTTCTTCCTTCCTACATATGAAACTATGCAATTCCCCCGGCAGTTGCAAAGTGCCCAGAAAGACATGACCCAGTCTGAAAGCCCACACGATTGGTCAATAGACTACCATCTTCTCAATACACCAAGTGAACCTACTTCAGCCGTTAAAAGTTTAGCAGAGGAGTTATTGGACGCCGGTTTTAATTGCTCCCTAAGTCTGGAAACTGATGGTCCTCCTACTGAGATAATTACCATCGACTCGCTTCAAGACTCCCAGAGGCAACAATCAATCTCTCCTATGATGATACCAGCGAAGAAGCTCCTAACCCACGCAACATCCTCGGGCCCTAAATCCCCTCCCCCGAGTTGGGAAGCGCTTTTGTTCAAAGAGCTGACTTTAATTAAAACATACATTACAGAAACAAACAGCCTGCTAACCACTTTGGTCCAGGCCATGGGGCCTCTCTTACATGAGAAAACAAAAGACTCTGGATCCCCGGTGAGCCCTTCAACTACTCGTGTCCAGTACAAAGAGACAAGCAAAGGACCCGGCAAGAATAAGGGCAAGGGACCCACGAAGACTCTCTCGGTGTCCAGGACGACAAAAAAATCAAAGAATATTAAAAACTTTAAATCCAGCTCCGTAGGAAATATGAACTTTAAGCCTCTTTTTAAATTGTTGGACCCTCATACTCATCGAGCAAAACTGGTCCAGCAACATTTATCTAAAGACAGTAAAAATGAGAGGGAAACAAAGGGGATAAGCCCAAAGGAAAAAAGTATAACCCCCTCTCGTGATCAAAATATATCTACCTCTGTGGAAAGATCTCTATCTTAGCAGGCACTGCAGAAAACATCTTATACTGCATGTAAAACAACAGGCCCACATAAATCCAGCGTCTGGAGACTTAAATTGATACCAGAAAAGCTTGCGATCACATGTCATTTCAAAGCCTTCGGTTATCAGCCTGCCTATCCTAATATCCCATTTTTGGACACCTGTTTCAGTCAGTCTCTTTTTGCTCCTTCCCGTACGAATTACATCAAATATATGACCAACCTATCTTCTAGCACACAGCCCTGGCGCCTGATTGTGACACTCCATTCTTCGACCATTGCCAACCAGATCTACAACGCCAGAGACAAACTAAGGAAATGAGGTATAATTATCCAATGCTACTTTGTCAATGTAGCCCCTCCCATTCCATTAGTCAATCATCTGTCTGGACTATTAGACCAGTTTGTTCTAATCTAACGCTACCCTCCAGTCCTCTGCCACAAATTACTCAAGAACTAAAGGACATCTTTCCCAGTCCACTGGTGGCCGACACAACCACCCTGTTTACAGAAGAAAAAGAGCTCATTGAGTCCTATCAATCTCTTCCTTTTCATTGCCAACAAGAAATAATTACAAGACTGACCCAACTAAGAGACACCCTTGCATGTTCGGTAGTCTGAGATAATTCTAGGGGACCCCACTCTAGTGCTCCATCACCTCAACATCTATTAACCTCTTCTGGCTGCCACGACTCCAAAACGCTCTCCGACCGCGTTAAGCAGAACCTCCCGGGCTCAATAACAGTATCTTATACGAATCATGTTTCCAGACCTCCTCTGTCCAAGGAGGACTGGGTTCGAGCCAGACTCCTGGACACAGAGAAACTTGGTGATTTTCCCCCCTGTCGTGTTAGGCCCTCACCGAACAACAACAAACATACTGCTCTTCCTGTACGTTCAGGTGCCATATTTGTGGACACGGCCGGAACACTCAACCAGATTACAGAAATAACTTGACGATCTTTCCTACCATCTTGGACCCCCCGGAAACACCTTCACCCAGTAAGGGACCAACTTCAATTTCTCTCCTGGAATATTGCTGGCTGGGCGTCCAAACAATCAAATCAAGATTTAGTTGCTTTCTTAACGTCCTTCGATCTAATCTGTTTACAGGAGACGTGGTGCTGTAACAAAATATACTTGGACGGTTTCACCCCAATTATTCTTCCCGCAGCGCCCCCTAAAGGAAGAGGAAAGGGCAGACCAAAGGCAGGACTAGTGACGTTAATATCGACTTCCTTACCATTTAATTTTAAGACCTTCCCGCCTTGTGAGAATTTAGCAATTGCAGCTCTTCTTGATTTGAAATACATATCTCTTTTAATAATTAATATATACATACCACCTTTCTCTTCTAGGAATGAGGTTAGTCAGGCCTGGAAGACTTCATAACCGGACTTAAATCCGCGCACCCCAGAGCCTATTTCATCATAATGGGGGATTTTAACGCCAGAATTGGACCCGATAATTCCACCCTTTTCTCCTCCAGAGTTTGGAAGGGGGCAGACACCGAACCTTATGTTCCTGTACACTTATGGTCATCTAAAGACCCTAAGGTAAATTACGGGGGAATCCGCCTAACAAACCTAGTGAGACACTTAAATTTAGTCATACTAAATGGTCTTAATCCTGTTGATAAATGCACGGAATTTACATACTTTTCAAACCAAGGAAGCAGCGTGGTAGACTATATTTTAATCTCTCAACAGCTCTTACACCTGAACACTAGATTTTCAGTGGGTTGCAGACTTGACAGCGATCATTTACCCCTAAATTTCTCGCTCCCTATGCCCAAGAAGTGTCATTCTCTGATTAAATATAATATAGTGGACAAGCCATCTTCACTTAATCATAAGAGACCCAAATGGTCTGCTGCGCTAGCTGCTAAGATTGCGGTTTTTCACAACTCTCCTCAGGTCCGAGACATCAAAAACCGTATAATGATTGCTGATGACCCGGTATGTGTCCTAAACGAATATTCCCACCTGATGTCTATGCTCCTCCCAATCTTAAAACCCAAACCAATCCCAACCACTCTTTCCCATCAAAATTCTTCTAGAAGGTTTGATAAAGAGTGCTTAGTTGCAAAAAATCACCTGAGAAAGATCTATAGTCAGTACAGATCCCGCAATTTAACTGCTTTACCCACGGAGTATTACAACATCAAAAAACAATATAAGCTCCTCCTTGCAATTAAAAAGAGACAGGCAGTACAGGACAGCTGGAAGGCCTTAATAAATGCATCTAAGCTGAATAATACTAGGACCTTTTGGGCAATAGTTTCTGACGCCCTAACATCACATAATCCATTTCCTTGCAATATTCCCTCCCATGTCTGGGAGCAGTATTTCTCACAAATGTTTCAAGCTCCAGACTGTTCCTCGAACTGTCTTTTATCCATTGATCTTTCGTCCTCTCCTCTTTGGCCCCCTGTCACACAACCTGAAATCAAAATATTAATTAATGCCCTAAAATCAGGTAAATCTCCGGGAGTTGACCTAATCCCCCCTGAATTATTAAGAACGCACCAAGATTGGTGGGGCCCCTTACTTGCCACTTTATTCACAAACATAAATAACTCTGGCTGCCTTCCTACGGTTTGGTTAGAAGCCATAGTCATCCCCATTTTCAAAAAAGGGCCTAGGGACTCCCCAGCAAACTATAGACCTATTAGCTTACTCTCAATTGTGGGCAAGCTATACGCCTCCTACCTAAACTGTAGACTATCTTCTTGGGTAGAGGAAAACCATATCCTTGGTCGGGAACAGACGGGTTTTAGGAAGGGTAAATCCACACTCGATCATTGCATCCTCTTAAATTACCTGGCAGATAAATACAAAGGCCCTAGGGGTAATGGACTTTTTGTGGCATTCATTGATCTAAGATCTGCCTTTGACTCCATCCCTCGAGATAAATTGTGGGCCAAACTTATGAAGTCCACAATGGATAAGAGACTTCTATTTCTTATTATACGATTACACCAGTCTACCACCATGCGTGTCCGATGTGGCCCAGATGGAACATTAACCAACTCCATCCCTGTCACCAAAGGAGTCAGACAAGGATTTATTTTAGCCTCCTTGTTGTTTAATCTGTTTTTAAATGACCTGAATGTCCGCTGCTGTTCCCCCGACTTTCACCCCCCTAAGGTGGCCGACCAAATCTGTCCTCTCCTACTTTATGCTGACGATGCAGCCCTCCTCTCTTTGTCTAAAGTCGGACTCAAACAACTCTTTTGGGCCTTTATAAAGTATTGTAATGACAACCTTCTTTCGATTAACTACTCCAAAACGAAAATACTGGTCTTTTCCAAGCGTAAAGTAGTTTCCGATTGGACAATTAGCGACCAGAAGATCTCTCAGGTTAGACAATATAAATGTCTTGGTGTCATCTTCCATTCCTCCCTCTCATGGGTACCCCACATTCGTTCCGCAGTTCAGACCGCTCGCAACACATTAAAGAGTATTTTAATTTTTTATTTTACCAAGGGTGGACAGTATTTTCCAGCTGCCATCCAAGTTTTTAAAGCTAAAATCCTTCCCCAATTTTTTTTTTGGAATATCACTTTGGATCCGGAGTTTTAATTCTTCAGTTGAATCTGTTTTATCTATTTTTCTCCGTGCCCTTTTTGGTGTCCCTAGGTGTGTACCTGCAGCAGCCCTACGTTTAGAGTCTGGCATGCCTTCCCTCGAATCCGTCGCCTGGATTGCTGCCTTTAGATATTGGCTTAAACAAGTCTATACATCTACATCTTTAGACTATTTATCCTTTCTTTGCATTGATGCCTACCCAAACTGCTGTAATACAACATTCCAGCTTAAACTAACAAGTCTGGGTTTCTCTATAGAGTTTCTTGCCTCTCTAGATTTAGAATCGGCTAGACGCTCCATCGAAACCCACATCAACGATATAGATCTCCAAACTGCTTTTCCGATGGCTGCCAAGACCTGTTCCCCCACAAATTTGGGTCTAAGATTCACATTTCCTTTATTTGCCCAATATTTAGAATTTTTAGTCATTCCCAAATATCGCCTAGCCTTTCCTAAGGCTAGGTTTAACTGTTTATTCTCTGCACTCCTTGAAGGCCGTTTTCAGGGCATCCCCTTTGAACGGAGACTTTGTCCCTGTAACCTTGCAACCATCGAATCCCTGTCCCACGTTCTTTTTGACTGCCCCTTTTATATTAATGAACGTTCCAGGTACTTAGAATCTATAATTAAGAAACTCCCAGGCAAGTCACCTGATTCTCTGTTGAAATCCCTGATGTCTGGTTCTAATAAACCTCGTACTCTTATGGTTGCCAAATTTATCAATGCTGCCCAAACTATCCGTCAGAGAATTATATTGTAATTTATCCTTGACCATGTATTTTGCCACTTTATTTTTGTAAATATCATTGTTTTTTATTTTTTTGTACTTAACCCATTGTGTACTCTTTCCATTATGGGTCTGTGACCGCAATAAAGATACTGTACTGTACTGTACTGTATTATGTAGGAAACTAATACTGATTTTTTTTTAAATGTTCCTCAATGACCAACTGGTTTGACAATAAACTATTATATGGGGTGTATTTTTACACCTGCATATATATGTGTGTGTAGGGATGGTGATTGGAAATCAAGGCAGCTCACAATAAGAAATAAATCACTTTAAAAACCAATAACCATAAAAAGTATAAACAGTTGGAAAACAGCTTAAAGTGGCATGATTCCAAATTTTGGGTTGATTTATTTATTATTTGATTTATATCCCGCCCTTCCTCCCAGTAGGAGCCCAGGGCGGCAAACAAAAGCACTAAAAACACTTTAAAAATCATAAAAACAGACCTTAAAATATATTAAAACAAAACATCTTTAAAAGCATTTTTAAAAGCTTTAAAAACTTTTTTTTAAAAAAAGAAAAGGTTTAAAAACATATTAAAAATCAATTCCAACACAGACTGGGATAAGGTCTCAGCTTAAAAGACTTGCTAAAAGAACAAGTTCCTTATCACTTCAGGGTACAGTTTTCCCTGGTTGAGTAAGCCCCATTAAATACATTGGGACTTGCTTCTGAGTAAACAAACATAGGATTGCACTATAAATATATTTACAGGTTGTATAAATAATAAACATAGTTGATAGTCATGCTTATATATTTTCATAGAGTCATAGAATAGTAGAGTTGGAAGGGGCCTATAAGGCCATCGTCCAACCCCCTGTTCAATACAGGAATCCAAATCGAAGCATACCCGACAGATGGGTGTCCAACTGCCTCTTGAATGCCTCCAGTGTTGGAGAGCCCACTACCTCTTTAGTAATTGGTTCCATTGTCGTATGGCTCTAACAGTTAGGAGGTTTTTCCTGATGTCCAGTCGAAATCTGGCTTCTTGCAACTTGAGCCCATTATTCCGTGTCCTGCATTCTGGGACAATCGAGAAGAGATCCCAGCCCTCCTCTGTGTGGCAACCTTTCAAGTACTTGTGCTATCATATCTCCCCTCAGCCTTCTCTTCTCCAGGGTAAACATGCCCAGTTCTTTCAGTCTCTCCTCATAGGGCTTTGTTTCCAGTCCCCTGATCATCCTTGTTGCCCTCCTCTGAACCTGTTCCAGTTTGTCTGCATCCTTCTTGAAGTGCAGAGACCAGAACTGGACGCAGAACTCAAGATGAGGCCTAACCAGTGCTGAATAGAATACTTCACACGATTTGAAAACTATACTTTTAATGCGGCCTAATATACCATTTGCCTTTTTTGCAGCCATATCACACTGTTGGCTCATATTCAGCTTGTGATCAACAACAATTCCAAGATCCTTCTCACATGTTGTATTGCTGAGCCAAGTATCCCCCACCTTATAACTGTGCATTTGGTTTCTTTTTCCTAAGTGTAGAACTTTGCATTTTCATTCTGTTGTTTTCAGCCCAATGCTCCAGCCTATCAAGGTCCCTTTGAATTTTCTTTCTGTCTTCCACGGTATTAGCTATGCCCCCCAATTTTGTATCATCTGCAAATTTGATAAGCATGCTCTGTACCTCCTCATCCAAGTCATTAATAAAAATGTTGAAGAGCACTGGGCCCAGGATCGAGCCCTGTGGTACCCCACTCATTACTTCCGCCCAGTTTGGTCATACTGTGTCCCTGTAAGTATCTGATTTCACACTATGGTTGTGCAATACTTCCTTTACATTTTAAGTATGCCTTGGGGTAGTCATGGTTCTCCATTGTTTTCATCCTGAGGGGCAGATAGGCTGAGAGATGGTGAGTAGCCCATGGTCACCCACTACAGTTTATAGCTCATTTCCATTTTGAAAAATTAATTAAAACAATTTACATGCAGGCAAAATTTATTAAGTGGATTCACACAATACGTTTAAAGCACATCCAACTTGCATTTAAAGCGCACGACTTCCCCTAAAGAATTATGGGAAGTGTCATTTCCCCCTCACAGTTATAGTTCTCACCACTCTTAACAAACTGCAGTTCCCATGATTCTGTGGTGGGATTCATGTGCTTCAAATGGGTGTTGAGTGTGCTTTAAATGAATGGTGTGGATCTGCCCTAGGTGCATTCAAGAGTGAATTGAAAAGAACAATTTTAAAAGATACTTCTTACTCTTACTCATTTCTCAGAGCTCTTTCTGAAGTAAAGGGTCAAATCTGTAAAAAAAGTTTGGAGCAGCCACGTTAAAAGATAAGGGCAGGGTATTCCAGGCAGAGGGTTGCCAACCCTGCTTGGAGATGGATGTCTTTGCAGAAGAACCCTAGTCAAGGTTTACCAGCAGCACAATCCAAACTATATCTACTTAGAAGTCAGTCCTGTTGAGTTCTATGGGGCTTAATCCCTTAGTAAATGTGTTTAGAATTGCAGCCTTCAGGAGCATCCATCTTTACTCCCCAAAGCTCCCATCTAACATCTCCACAACACTAAGCCCCTTTGTCCCTACAGTGACCTTCTGGTGACTGGACTGGCCTGAAGGCACTTAAACCCTTCTTGCTGAAAGCATGTAGGCTAGATTAAATGTTCCCTACCCAGGCTCCACCTTTTAGCTAAAATTTCTATCTTAATTGCCAATCAGATTTTTTTTTTAATTGTATGCTCCAAGCAACTGTGATTGATGCTTAATGTATCATGCTTAATGACATCACTGGGGCCCGCCCCATAACATTACTTGAGCCTGCCCCATGGCATCACTCGGGCCCGCCCCATGACATCACTAGGGCCCGCCCCTCAAGTCTCAGGTTTTGGGATGCTTCTGACCTGGCAACCCTAAATATATTAATTTCAAAGGTGTAGCCATAATAGTTAAATAAATAATCTTGTTGCATAAGTTGTCAGAGACAATAAGGAGTCTTCTAGCATAAACTTTTACAATCCATGGCTAGCAGATCTATTGATACAGGAACGTAGAGAGAAAGAAACATAAACAGTGAGGTCACATTGAAATGCAAAACTACACTTTATAATCACCATGAATAGGCTACACCGGCCTTTCCCAATCTTTGGGTCCACAGATGTCGTTGGACTACAACTCCCATCAGCCCCAGCCAGCATAGCCAATGGTCAGGAAGGTTGGGAATTACAGTCCCACAACATCTGGGGACCCAAAGGTTGGGAAAGGCTGGGTTACACCATTGCATATATTCATGTCACTTAGAAGTAATATGAATAAAACAGAAGCCAAAACCAAGTCCAAATAACAAAATCCTCAAATTCGGTTTTTAAAGGGAGGAGGAGGATATTCCTATCTGCCTTTCTGCCCATTGTGTTTCAAAGCTGTCATTCTACTCGTATGTTTCTTGAATACATCTGGTGATACATCTCTCCTGATTCAGATGTTACAGAGAAATAGAATCCTTTCAAAAGGATTCTGCACAAGATCAGTGCAGATTTCTGGCAAGAGCGATCTGCCCCTCCCACAGCAGAAAGAGAGAAATGGGGGTGCCCCCACACACGTTTTGTCCTTCCCAATCAATCACTTCTTCCTCTTTTGAAAAATTTGAATAAAAATTATAAAAAAAAAGAAAGAAAGAAACAAGGTAGCCATGAAAGCAATGATAGACTAGATAGATATGATGGCCGAATAAAAAAGCAGAGTGAGGAGAGGAACAGCATGGAGATGCAGACAGATTTATCTTACGTGCTTCATATTCTTCAAATGTCCAGGGTGTGCTGCTATGAGCAATATGGACCAGCCCAAATACCAGTATTCAGAGCACATTAATAAAAGAACATGTTCATACTCAGCATCATCAGGATAACTCCTACTTGATTAAACTGGGGATTCCATGCAATGGCATCTCGATTAATGGTGAACTCTTTCTGTGCAGGAGACTGGGGGTCCATCCCTCCAACTCGTATTCTCTGGAAGGATCCATTGGGGAATGTGATCAAATTGATGAGATCATATCCACCTGACACATCCCCATTATCATAAAAAAATATTTCTTCACCAGCGCTATTGTTGAAGTGGATGTTTCTCAGAAACGAGTGAAGCTATAATGGAAGAGAAAGGATTTGTAAATTCAAATGCTGAGAAAGCATCAATTTCATATCTCTGAAATTTCCAAACTATGACTTTCAGTACCAATTTGCCATTGTATCATTACCATACACATAAAAATAAACATGAATTTATACTTTCCAAACATGACAAATATTTTAAAATGCATTTTAGCATGTGTTTTTAAATTGTTTTTTAAAAATGTGTTTTTAAATTTGTATATTTGTTTTTAATGTTTTAATTGTTGTAAACTGCCCAGACAGCTTCAGCTATGGGGCGGTATACAAATGTAATAAATAAAAGTAAGGAAGACTACTAATAACCATAATATTCCAAAGAATGAGTGTTTTCATTTCAATTATATAAACACATCAAGTTGCCTTATCTTAAGTCACAACTTTAGTCTATCAAGCTCTGAACTGAATTTGAAATGACTCTTCGTCATGTTGGGTAGAGGTTCTGCTGAGATCCCTTTTTAACAAGAGAATTCAAATATTGAGTTTGGGACCATTAGTATGAAAATTATATGCTCTATAACTGAGCTACACCCCCTACCAGTGACATTGCTCGTGAGAGTTAATCCCTGGTACCTATTTTTCATGCCAGGATTCAGCTATGAAACATATGACTTCAAAAACTTTAGTACTTCTAAACAGGTGCAAAGAATTTCCACTTCACCATCAAGCCATTTCAGTAAACCCACTCTAATCAGGCATCAGGGTGAAAGATTTCATTCTCAGGAAATACTCATTATTATTTAACTATATATAAGGGGGGCAACCTTATTACATTTCATTTTTATTTTACTCTTTTCATTCTTAATTCTCCTGTGGTACTGTACATTCTTTATGACTACAGTAGCTGTGGCTACCTGCCATGGCTGAACTTCCCAAGGCTTACTTCTGTTTCCATACCCCAATGTTCTCTCTTTGGCTCTCAGGGAATACATGGCATGGAGAGCATGTGCTACACAATGCACAGCATTGTATATACTGTAGCTCTGACCAGACATTTCCATTTCAAACGTGGACCCGGGAAGGCTTCCCAGATTCTCCTCTCCACTGCAGTTTCTCTTGTTTGGCACATCGATGTTATATTTTGGTAGTGAACAGAGGAATGCAGTGCACCAGAACTCATGGATGAAGTAAAATGTAGACTGGAAAGGATTTATCATCTCAACAAAATCTTGAAAGCCTGGCACTGCACGTGAATGGAGGGTGAATGACAAGGTGCCATTGAAGGATTTTGAGGTGATTTCTCGTCCACCCACTACTGCAGTGAAATCCCATTCAGCAGTTGTGATCCACACCCTTTCTAAAGGCTGTAGGGAAGAAAATTCTTTGGAATACAGAACCAAACGTAAACCCTCTAGGGACTGACTGTCTCCATAAACCAAAATCACATTGATTTCACTCAATGAGAGAAAAGATTGAATGGGATCCAACTTTTGTTGCAGTATTTCATTTAGTAAAAATGTTGTCACTAGCGGGATCACCAGCATCCATGCAATGCAAAGATTACTCTGTAAAAGCCTTGGTCTCAGGTTTCGAAGGAAAGCTTCACCACTGTCATCATCTGAAACAATGAGGCCAATCCAGTTCCATCCAAAATGCTTGAGTAGCCCAACGATCCCAACATACTGCAGATCTTCATTAGGAATCATCCGATAGAAAGAAGGGAAGTGGGTTTTGTCGCTCAACACTAAATCAAAGGAGCCATAGCTGAGCTGTTGGAGAAAATATGGTAATTTTTTAGACCTAAGAAAACCATTTCTTTGTTCTTGAAGAGAAAATGACTTCATCCCAATGCCTTGGTGATAATTTTGAGCTCCTTTAGTAGTATCTTCTAACAAGCATTACTGCGACTAACAGTCCAATCTTACACAATATCACACTAATGGAGAAATAGCACTAAATCTGAATCAGGAGAAGCTGTACACTAGCTGACCCAGTTCCTGCATGCAGTTGTGCAATGCATGAAGGCCAGTAAGATGAAGATGACTGTCGCTAAGACAGAGACACTGTGGGTGAGTGGTTCCTGGTTCTAAAAATTGGGGATTTTGCCTATTCTTAATAGGGTTGTAGGAACAGTTCTACAGGTAGGAACAGTTTCTCTGTAGAAACAGTTATACAGGTTAGGGATACTCTTGGAACCATTTTTGTCCATGGAGGCTCATCTGGCCTTGATGGCAAATTGCCCCCTTTCCTGGACAAGGATAAATTTAAAAATGTCAACTGCACCATTTCCAGGACAGGGGTAGCTTGGCTACTTTGACTCGTGCACAGATAAAGCCAAGTCTGGACCGCTTGTAATGCACTCTGTGTGGGACTTCACTTATGGCTTGTTCAGAGACTGCAGCTTATTACTACTGGGAAATAAAGACATTCTGATTGCAGACATACATATAGCCCTGATTTAGCCTTCAGATCACAGTCACATACACCATATTTAACTAACTAGAAAGGAAGGGAGGAAGTGAAGCCTGAGGAGAAACAAACAAGTTTAGAGAAGGAATCAGTGAGGTAAGAATAGGGTGCCTTTCTGTCTATTGCACCACCCTCCTTGTTTCAAGTATTTCTTATTACAAGGATTGGTGCTTGTTCAGAGACTGCAGCTGGTGCAGAAAGCCACAGCCCAGGTGAGTGGTGCCTGTTCATGGGCACATATCATGCCTATACTAAGGTATCTGCACTGGCTGCCTGTTAGCCAGCAAGCCAGTTTTAAAGTCTTGTTACTTACATGTAAAGCCCTAAGCAACTCTAGACCACGTTACCTGAAAGATTGACCCTCCCCCAATTGTGCAGTAAAGACATTTAGGCTGCTTTCAGACATGGGGTTTATTGCATTAGACTACAATGATAGCACTTCTGTCCCAATTTCTAACATTCCTTTCACACTACCATGCCTGTTGCTCTATGGAACTGTAGCTTTTTTACCAATATAGTGCCATTGTTGTTATTGACCTATGGCAACCCTATGAATCAGTGACCTCCAGTAGCATCTGTTATAAACCACCCTGTTCAGATCTTGTAAGTTCAGGTCTGTGGCTTCCTTTATGGAATCAATCCATCTCTTGTTTGGCCTTCCTCTTTTTCTACTCCCTTCTGTTTTTCCCAGCATTATTGTCTTTTCTAGTGAATCATGTCTTCTCATTATGTGTCCAAAGTATGATAACCTGTTTCATCATTTTAGCTTCTAGGGATCATTTTGGTTTAATTTGTTCTAACACCCAATTATTTGTCTTTTTTGCAGTCCATGGTATGTACAAAGTTCTTCTCCAACACCACATTTCAAATGAGTTGATTTCTCTCTTATCCACTTTTCTCACTGTTCAACTTTCACATCCATACATAGAGATCAGGAATACCATAGTCTGAATAATCCTGACTACCAATTATATAATCAATGTTATTCCTATATTAACCATTTGGTGATGCCCACATGTATAGTCATCTTTTCAGTTGCTCAAAAATGTGTTTCCAATGTGTATGGCAATAGTGCCATATTGGACTAAATTTTATTCACACCAATGGACATCATGTGACACAACAATGAATATCACTGGATATGTCACGACTCCCCCAGCCTTCCCGCACATGCACACTTCTATTCCCCCATCATTCATACATGAAAACAGCAACACAGTATGCTGGTATATTGCCCCAAATTTTGTTACTTTACTCCTGTGGTTTTCTGATTAGTGAGGTTGCAAACAGATTTTTTTCTGGAAGCAATGAACACAGAAATGAGTGCCAAACGTCCACTGTATTCAACTAGATTTCCAGAAGTGGCTTTTATGAAACATGAAAGATCAAATAAAATGCAGAAATTATCAGATAAGGAAGCATAGGGAAAACAGAATAAATGGCCGTCTGAATGCAGCCTAAAATTAACAACTGGGACTTAGTTACTCTTGCCATGGACTTTTGATTATTGGCTCGTGGTGAAGCTGTAGAAGGCTTTTTTATGTATGGGACAGTTGCAATGAAATGCACTCCCTGCTGAAATATGACAGCCCCCATCTGTATTGGCATTTCTCCAGCTTTTGAAGACACATCTTTTTACACTGGCATTCCTTTGATCTCTGAAGTTGAGTCTCCTGTATTAATTACCACATTGTTTTAATAGGATCATTCTACTGCATGATTTCATTCTGCATGTTCATATAGTAATGCTTGTGAAATTAGCTTTTATACTTGTGAACTGCTTAGAAGCCTATTTTGGCTTTAAGTGGCTTATAAATTAATTAATAATATTAAATAGTAAAACTCATCAGTTCTTGGATTCTGAATACAATGCAAGCAGAAAATAAAAAACACAAGAAATCTTCTTGTTTATGGGCCTGTTACACATCATTCACAGTTTGGATTATTTGTGTTGTGGAGTTTTCTTTTGGGGAATTATCATAGATACCAGTGTTTGTGGGCAGAATGTTTTTGCTCACCAAAATTGAAATACCTCCCCCTTATGTAATTCTAAACACACACCTGTGGTATCTTGTAGATATTTAAGATATTGGCCATCTGGATGGAGTTTGGGGAAGTGAGCCCTCCAATGACAGACATTAGTTTCTTTTCCTTGACACATTTGTAATTGGGGGGATTCCCCTCCCGTGTAAATAGAAATTCCAGAGTGGTCCAAAATGTTCGCAGAGGACTGAAAGTATTATCATAGATCTCCGATCCCAGGGTTGTGTTGGGTAACAACTCAGCATTGCTGTTGATTTCATGAATGGCAAAAAGAAAGGCAAGGATGTGCTGGTAGTTTTTAGTGACTGTACTGCAATGAGATTTATAGATTTATAAAGATGTACAGTATATGCTGACATCAGGTGTGTTACAGCTTGCATTATAATCTGCCATTAAAAAGTGAGATGTTGTCACCCATGCTATCAGAAAGCCTAGATCTTGCTCCAACGGCTGTCTTCTATGACTGACTGACTTGTATGTAGACAGCAGAGCCTAAGATATCCACTAAAATACAATGGGTGTAGGAGATTAAGATCCTTGTTCACCTCTGAAGCTCGCTAAATTAGTCTTTTGTTGTAAGAATCTGTCTCTTTTACTAATCCACCTTCCCAGGGTACATTGCATAAAAATAGCGAAATGGTTATAGACATTGATTTACCCATTTTTGCAGAGAGGTTCCAATGCAGAACTACCCCAGTGCATCGCTTTCCAAATTTCTGCTAAGTCAGTGAAACATAGGCAATCTCTCTTCCATTTCTCTTCCTCCCCCACTTCTCTCCTATTACAATCTTCTGCATGTCTGTTATTCTGCCCTGTCCCCCTACCTCCACCACCCCTTCCTTCCCATTTGTGTGGTCAATACCACAAGCACAATGTCAAGCAGCAATTCCTCAAGAGAGTGTCTCATGTCTTTCCAAACAGAGGCTCTGTGTCTTTAACAATCTGCTTGAAAGGCAAAATTTTGACAGATGCAGGCTTCCATATCTGTTCCTCTGTGAGCAGAAAAATTGGCACTTGTTGAATTTCTGCCTGTCAAAGAGTTGTTAAATGCGTGAGACCTCTGTCAGGAGAAAAGCTGGGAGTGGATTGCAAAACCAATGACTGCTAACACTCACTGTATACAGAAAAGACTTTAAAGTCACTGAACATATTATCCATTATATAACCCAACGCAGAGTATCTCAATTTCTCACCAGGTTTGAACTTTCACTTAAAAACATTAGTTTGTATCTAAGTTCTGGTCAGTGTAGACCTACTGAAATAAATGGACCTAAGTTAGTCATGTCCATTAATTTTAATAGGCCTTCTCTGATTATGACTAATGTTGGAGACAACCCATTGTAACCTGTGCTCCAGTTCAGCTAATCATTGTATTATAATCATAATAATCATTATATTAGAAAAGATGTAATTTCATTCTAGACCTGTTCATACATTACAGTAAACAAAAGTCCAAACTATGGCCACACATTTGTATTTGTATGAAGGATGCTACACTTGCTGATTATATTTGATTTGTCATAACTGCATATTGCTGTCATTGGAGCACTATGGATCAAGTCCTTCCAGATTCCTCACCCAAGAATGATTATCCTGTCCTTGTTCCAAGCCAACTTCAAAAACATTTTTATCAATGAATACTTACAAACCACCTATTTGGAAGGAATGTGGATGTTCCATAAACCCCGATGAAATTATTTTAGCAATTGTTAGGGATACAAATTCACCTATGATCAGTTCATTGGCAGCACTATATGAATTGGTTTGTGATGCTGTCCATTGGGTGCATACGGAGGAGGAGTTCAAACTCTCACTGAAGGAATAATGCAGCAATAGCAACATCAAAATCAGACTGTCTGCTAACAAATCTCGGGCCAAACTCCAGCCGAATGATTTCATGATTACACCAGTATCAGCAGATGTTACTGGAATCCTTGATCCACTAGTGTGGTCCTCACTAATAAACAGATTCCAATTAGGGCTCTTGGTCTGAAGGTCTAAGTGTCAAAGCATGAGACTGACAAGAGCTGTTCCTGTTTCAAATTAACCATCCAGATTTGGGTGACACAACTTCTTCTGATCAGAGTTTTGAAGACTTAGCGTAGCATATTAGCTTTGGAACAGGCTAGTTTGGAATGGGCTAGTTTAAACTTGCACCTGGAGCCTTTCAATTACCCCTGGGGCTTCTAAAAGCAGCAGAAATAATCACTGTAATTTTGCTAAAGGCCTCAAGTCTCAGTACAGCAAACCCAAAACTTAAAATCAGCAAAGGAGTGATGACATCTTGTAAAACGCTTCACCAAGGGGGCCCCAGGTCTCTTGTTTTTAATATTGCTCTATATTGTTCCCCTTGGGTTTTAGGAAAAAAAATAAGTGTGGAAAAAAGCAATGTTTTATTAAGGAAAGAAATGGTGTGGATTTCGGAACTAACAACACTGGCTCCTGGTGGTCTTAATGAGGGGTTGGAATTTCTTCCTCTCCTATAAGTTTTAACAAATATCGATGCTCCCTCCCATATTTTTTTCCTCAATTGCACATAATTCCCCTATGTTTAATTAGTTACACCAGAATTAAGAGACTTAGGGATGTATATTCATGAGTATGCTCATGTGTATTCTTCTTCGTGGTCATCTATCATTTCAAGCAATCATGCTAGAAAAGAATATTGCAGACCAGTCCATGTAAGTGCAAAACATTTCTTTTGTACAGATTAGTTTATGTAGAATATGATTTTATGCTTTAATGTACTTTGTTTATTATGTGTAATAATGTAGTGTGTCTTTGCAATTTTATTTACAGCCCCTGATGAAGGCCAGACAGTTTAGTGGCTGAAACGTGTTGGGCTTTTGTTTGTTCGTTTCTTTAAATAAACACCACAATTTCCAGCATCTTGGGTCCCCCCCTTTTTTATTCTTGCCTCTGTAACACAGTGGACGACTAATAGTACTCCTCTGGTTGATCTTAGTGACTGAGGGAGCAATTCTAAATCATGGAAGCCAGCAGAATTTATGCTGGCTTAAGTTAAGGTGCCATAAAGTGTGCCAGATCCAAGCCCCATTCAGGAGCCAGTCTAAGCTTGGTAGAAAGAAAATAAGCCTGTGAACCAGTTCAACTGGGTTGCCAGGTCACACAACTTAGCTGAACAGAGTTAAGATCCAGTGTAAGTCCCCTCTCTTGGTCTTATCCCCAGTACTTCCCTGCAATGCCCAGTTTGGGAGGGGCTTACACTGTCACATGTTACAATGGTCTCAGCTCAGCCAGCTGAGCCCCAGCTCAGCTGGGATGAGCAAGTCCAGCTGGCATATCTTCAGCTGAGCCAGGGTAGTCACCCTGACATAAACCAGCTAAGCTGCAAACGAGATGGCTAAGCCAGAGATCCACCAGAACCTAACTCACTCATCCCAACGGATCTTGGGTTTGGATTGCAACCTGAGCTGGAATATAAGGGCTCAGGCAGTCCTGGACTCAAGGTACCCTGGACTCAAGTTATTTAGGGTATTGCATATCAACACAAAGGCGTTGAATCTGGCCCAGTAGCATATGGGCAGCTAGGACAGATATTTTAACATGTCTGCCCCCATCAGCAGTCTAGCTACTGCATTCTCCACTAACTGGAGTTTCTGGACCAGTCCCAAGAGCATCCCCACATTGAGAGACCTGCAGTAATATGTCCTGAGGCAGCCAAGGCCTGGAGGCCAGTGGCCAGTGTTGGTCTACCAAGCAAAGCTGGTAAAATCCACCCACTACTCCAGTGAAATCTCATTCAGTAGTTGTGATCCACACCCTTTCTAAAGGTTGCGTTATTAAAAAAAAAATTTGGAATATAAAACCAATCTTGAACCCTCCAGTGACTGTTTCCATAAACCAGAATCACACTGATTTCACTCAGTGAGAGAAAAGAATGAATTGATCCTGATTTTTGTTGCAGTATTTCATTTGGTAAATTTCTTGTCACTAGTGGGATCACCAGTGCCCATGTGATGCAAAGCTTGCTCTGCAAAAGCCTTGGTCTCAGGATTTGAAGGAAGGTTTCTCCACTCTCATCATCTGAAACAATGAGGCCAATCCAGTTCCATCCAAAATGCTTGAGTAGCCCAATGATCCCAACATACTGAGGATCTTCATTTGAGATCATTCACCCACTCCAGCCACCATCAGAAGTATCAGAAGGAGTTACTGAAAGCCTTAATCCATTAGGATTAAGGATGGTCTCCACTAATACACAGATTATAATCTGGGCTCCTGGGCTCAAGGTACAAGGTTCAAAGCATGGGACTGACAACAGCTGTGCCTGTCTCAGATTAACCATCCAGATTTGGGAGGCACAACATATTCTGACAACAGTCTTTAAAAACTGGGCGTAAGATATTAGCTTTGGAATAGGCTAGTTTGGTATTGATCTTGCACATGGAGCCTTTTGATTACCCATGGGGTTCTAAAAGCAGCAGGACTGATCAGAGGAATTTTGAGAATTACAGGGCAGATTGTCTGCTTTGCCTAAAGTCCTCAATTCTCAATACAAGCAAAGAAACCACATCTTAGTGAGACTCCCCTAGAAGCCACAGCTTCCTCCACTTTGCAGCAGTAAGGCTGCAAAGAAAACTTCATTTGCATGAAACAGCCTAATGATAGTTACCCTAACTTTCTAAATAGATAAGGAGTGGCATATGACAATTCTGTACACGATACATCAGATAGATAAATATTTATTCATTCATTCAAAGCATTTTTATCAAGCACTTTAGTCAAAAAAAGGGGGTCCCAGAATGGGTTACAACATCAAGAGCCCTCCTAGGTCAGTCCAAAGACCCATCTAGTTCTGCATTCTTAAATTCTCATGTCTGTTTTACATTAAGATAGTAGTGGCTGGTGGCTCCATGAAAGTTTCAGCACCTTGTACAGCTCCAAGAAAAAAATGGAGTGGATTCCACTGCCCCACTGACATGGAGCCACCAGCCTCCATTGCACTAAGACCAGCATATGAGAGAGTATAGTATTTTTGCTTCTTTGTCACAGTAACCCTGGGTGCTTCCTAAAATGTTTCTTTCAATTAGTGGATTTAATCCAATTATCATGTCTACAAAACAACTCCTGCATTCCCATTTTAGATTCTTGCAAATTTGGCTTGGAGTGAAAACATGCACATTTTTGTTCCCTCTGCTCCACCCCTCATTTTTTTATTTTTATTTTTTTGGTTTAACATCAAAACTGGTGAAGAGTTCTGGAGAACAAGAAAACTTGATCACCACTTATAAAGATAATGTACACTGTGCTTTTTTTATTTTTATTTTTTCTAATAGACCAGCGTGGCTACCTATAACTCTTCTGCTGGCTATGGGTGCTGATTTTTCATTAATAAAAAGGGAAAATCATTTGCTACATGTTTTTCTACCTCTTGTGGATGGATTTTTGGACAAAGAGGAATAGAGGAAGAGAAGTGCATTTGATTTCGGGGAAATCATCAGCAAATAAAGGAAACTAGTTGTCAGATTCAGAAACTGGAAGTCTACACATAGGTAGATAAATTCTCTGTTTCAAATTCTAAAACATCTGATGGTGAAGCCCAGGTTTCAAATGGCTCTACCAAAGGCACCACCCCTTTGACACTTTATTGTGATTAATGCTTTTGGATCTGCACATTTGCTGATAAAATCTTCAGTGAGATAACTCAGGTCAAAGTAGTTTCTGAACTCCAAACCACACTTTATGTGATAAGTGCCCTGATAGAATCTGCTACAATTTTTGCTCCACCATGCATGGACACACACATACGTACACATATCTCTATCTGACAGGTCTTATGAGTTCATGAGCTCGTGGTGAATCACAGAGCAAATTACACCTAAGATGTTCCCATCAGCCACAGCCAGCATAGCTATTGGTAAGGGATGATAGGAGCCAAAATCTCTAGCAACATCTGGAGGGCCCCAGGTTTTATCTGTTTTTATAATACTGTTATCTGTTTTATAATACTGTTATAATACCATTTTACAATACAGGTACTGTAGAAGCAGTTATATACAGAGCTTTTATTGTTTTATTTATTAAAACTATTTCTAGACCGCCTTTCATATAACCAGCACAAGGTGGGATACAAAAAGTCAAAACTTACAGAATAACTAAAAAGGACATAACAATAGGCAAAACTAGACATTGCTGTTACAGACAACTGGAATCGATACCCAGCAAAGACCTGCAAAAATCAAATAGTATATTTATTGCTTGGTCAACCGACCATTGCGATACATTAAAACCACTCTATACAAGAAATTAACAATAAAACACATTAACACAACTTAAAATAGGCTCTGCAGAGAAACAGCTGCGGACAGTACTTAGGGGCAAGACACGCACTTACGAGATCTAGTCTCCATAGCCAAGTTCAGAAATTTGGCCACTTGGATTGCATGTCGGAGCCCTGGAGGAGAACTACCAGAAAAGAGTCCGTAGAGCGACCTGGGAATGCTTGCAGAATTAGAATTAGTAAGAGACCAGTCCTAGCTTCATCATAGAAAGGGCACTTAAACAAAACATGTGAGACCGTTTCAACTTCAGGTTTGTCACAGGGGCAGTATCTGTTGCTCCTTGGTATTTTCTCAAATCTGCCCTCCAGAAGTTTTGATGGGAGAGCATCAAAACGGGCCAAAGAAAAGGCCCTTCTATACTTTGGCACAGTTAGCCATCTTAAGTAGTGCATCCCCTCTTTGCGAGGGGAGCCTGATATGCCCAATGAGCGGGGGGAGCATGGTTCCACAGCAGCTGCAAGGAGCTCCTGGTTATCAATATCGTGCAACTGCTGTTTGACCAGCACCCTAGCTCTATCGTGTTCCATGGCAAGCAGGTCAACAGGGGAAAGGCCAACCGCTAGGATTTTGTTCCTCACCAATTTGGACCAAGGAGGGGTAGTGGAATCACTCATTATCTGCCTCACAAATGACTCTTGAGGTAGCATAGAACTACAACAAAGCCAATAATGAATAGTATGAGTCCAGGCTATACAATTTATAGAATTTAGGCCCACCTCCAGTTTGAGGGTAGCCCCAGAAACACATCGTGGGACACCTAGAATGGATCTGAGGAAAAGGTGGAAGGGACCTTCGAGTGACCCCTTAAAAAAGGGATACCAGATTGGAGCCCCATATAGCATCACTGGGATTATTTTTGTTCTTGCCACACAAACTGCAGCAGGGACAAATTTCCTGCCCTTAAGAAAAAAGAAGCGGGATATCGCACCCAGGTTTTTCTCAGCCTTAGCTTTGACATAATTTGCTTGGGATCTCCAGCTTATTGTTTCATGGATCCACACCCCCAAATACTTGTACGAGTTGACCTGCTCAATTTTAACAGACCCCAAAAACCAGGGGAACCTCACTTTTCTCCTTGCAAACACGATTTCTTTAGATTTCACTTGATTGATAATTAGATGGTTATTTTTGCAGTACTCCGCAAAGCCCGAGAGGAGTCTTTTTAATCCCAACTGGGTTTGAGAGATCAAAACCATGTCGTCTGCATAAAGCAGAATCGGCACCTTAGGAAACCTTAGTTTGGGGGAATGCAGCTAATAAAGACCTCACTGGGAAGGGCAGAATCTTTTTCCTTACAGAGGTGTCAATATCTCCTGTTGCAGTTGCTTCTGTCTACATTCTAAACACATACCTGTGGTATCTTGTAGGTATTTAAGATGTAAGCCATCTGGATGGAGTTGAGGGAAAGGAGCCCTCCAATGACAGCCATTATTTTCTTTTTCTTAACACAGTTGTAATTGAGTGGATTCCCTTGTCCTGTAAATAGAAGACTCACAGTGGTCCAACAGGACTGCAATGGACTGAAAAAATTATCATGGAACTAGTGTTGGGTAACAAGTCAGCATTCTTGTTGATCTCAAGAAGGGCAAAAAGAAAGGCAAGGATGTGCTGGTAGTTTTTAGTGATGCTGCTGCAATGAGAATTATAAATTTATTCACTACTAGGCAAAAACCCTTGCAGTTTAAGAATGTACCTATAGCCAACAGATATTTCTATCAAACTTTAAAAAGCAGGGAAATTGAGAAGCTATAGTGAATGCACCAGGGCAGCAGGAGACCTGAACTCCTCTCTGAGATTGGACTGCCCTACAAATTGGTCAAAATGCAAACACCATCTGGGTTGGTCTTTCACAGTCCAATCCACTTCCTGCGTAGCTTGGAAGAATTTGGTAACATGTGCCTCTGAGCATATGGTGAGTGGTGGCAACACCTGCCATCTCCAAAGATGGAGAAGTATATTTTTCTATGTTTGTTGGTGCTCTTCTTACATTGCTTCTTTCCTATGTCACTACTGTTTCTACAGAGAATGTGAACTAGAAAATTTTATTTCCCTCACTGTTCATCCCAGAAATGTGTGTCAAATTTATTTTTATTAATTTCAAAGCCTTTTTATTGGTCAGTGTCATATGATGGTGAAGGCAGCCTTTTGTGTTTCAAATTGGAGGTTATGTCCTATTTCTATTTTGGGTGCGTTAACAGTTGAATCTGAAACTGCAGTTTGATGTAAAATCAGACTGATTCCAATATGTTGCTATTTCAGTAATGACTCTAGCTGTTGGAAAAAAGAGGATGCATGTTTTCAGCCTGCTATGTTTAAACCATTTCATTTAAGGCAAGGTGGGCACGGTCAATTAAAAACATAGAGCACACATAGAATTTTGCTAGAATATATTTCACCTCCCACTGTTTTATCTTGTGCAAATTGAGACACTCCTGAGGTCCACTGGAGACTATTCTGCAGAAGTCAGTGCCCTTTTTCTACAAATATGTTTGGAGATTTTTAGTGTAAATTTTGCAAAATGTTGCTGTACTTCACATATTCACAGAAATAGAAACAAAAGGTAATGATTTCCTATAGGAAACGTCACTAAAATTGCAAAGGAAATCAGACATATTCAAAGTGACCATCTGAACTATATCAACTGTCTTAATAATGTTGCTTCCTCCCTGCTAAAACAAGATCAGCACAGCACATGTCTTCTTTCTATTATTTGGGCTGATTGCAGGTGTTGCCTCCACTCACCATATGCTCAAACTGATGATACAAGGACTATTTAGATTGTGCCTTATCCTTTTCTGTTGTTTTGCTCAAATTATAATGTGGCCTGTTATAAAAGGTTGTTGTGAGGACAAAAGGCTATGAAACACTTTGGCAAATTTAAAATACTATTACAAAAGGTAGGATGGTGCAGGGGCTGATTCAGATGAGAACTGAATGTGCAGAGCTTATATGTGCTACAGGAGCAGAGAATGCACCCTGCCTGCCCATCCAAGCTATCTGTCCCAGCAGATAGCCACACACTGAATTTTCCTGAGGACCTACATATAAAGTCTAATATTTGTAGGAGGCCTGAATATCACGTTGTATCCTTGATTCTTTTTTCCCCCTTTTAATTTTAGTTTGTTTGTTTGTTTCGAGGTTCCAGACCTGGCCACACACACCTGTCCCAGTTCAAAATCAGGGGCAGGCTGGCTGGAGATAGACTTTTTATTATTATATATCAGCATTACTTTTATATCCATTCCACCTTTCAATCAAGGAGCCCAAGGTGGCATTCATGGGTCTCCTTTCTCCCATGTTATCCTCAAAACAACCTTGTGAGTTTGGGTAGGTTAAGAGACAATGACTGGTCCAAGGTAACACAGTGAACATCATGGGCTCAGCAGCAATTTTAACCCTGATCTCCTAGGTTCTAGTCCATTTACTATTCCTCCACCTTATTCTAAATTCTGGAAAGAAGATGTAGATATGAATAAGCTGGAGGAGGAGAGTAATCTTTCACCATGGGTCTGAAAATGCAGCGGGGTTGCTAACAGTCCTGTGTGGCACGTTTAAGACAAAGCAATTCAGGCTACAATCATATACATACTTATCAGGGAGTAATCCCCATGGGATTCAGTGGGACTTATTGTGAGTAATGTATGGTTTCTTTGGCATGAACTCCACCAGAAACTGGGACACCAGTTCTGATCCACAGTAAGACAGTTAGGCATCAAGTATTTACACAACTGTAACCTGTAAGTGTACTGTACATCTCTTCTTTGCAAGGAGGACAGAAAGACAATCAGATCATGTGGAGACCACACAACAATTCTCACAGCAGAGAAGCAACTGTAGCATTAGAGACCCTCTTTTGAACCAAAATGAGGCACTTTCCTGGTTACTGGGGTTGAGTATTAGTTCAGATGCAATGCTGAAGTGCCCACAACACTCTCAATACAAGGGAGAAAGATGGGGAGAAACTAGAACAAACCCCCATGACTTCCTAACTGCTCTGACACCAGTTCCCACCGCCTCCTTCCAAGCCACCTTCCAAAACCATTTCATACATGGAGACCTACTGCCATTTCATTGCAAAGCCTGATAATGATTTAGTCCTTATACGTCTATACCAGCTAGCATGACAGGAAAATGTTTTGAATAAGACACCAGCATGTCTTTGGTAAGAGTGAGACACAAGAGAGATACCTCAACCTGGGGCTTGAAATTAGTGATTTATTTCATGAAACAAGAGAATAAACCTTGAGCCCATTCCAAAGCTAAAATAAAAGGGAGGGTGGAATACTTACTAACCACTTATTGGGTAGAAATGTGGATGTTCCTCAAAACCCAGTGAAATTTTGTTAGCAATTGAAAGAGATACAAATTCACTAATAATCATCTCACTGGCAGCAGTATATGAATTGGTTTGTGACGCTGTCCCCCAACAACATTTGGGGGAGTTCAAATTTTTGCTAAAGGAATAATGCTGCAAGAGCAGCATCAAAATCAGATTCATTCTTAACAAGTCTCGGACCAAACACCAACCAGACATTATCATGATTACACAAACACACACAGCAATCGCCACCAGCAGTAACCCACCAGGATCACTAACACAAAGGTTCTAATCTGAGGATTGTGGTCTCAAGATCCAAGCATCAAAGCTTGGGACTGACAAGAGATGTGCCTCTCTCAGATTAAACATCCAGATGTGGATGGCACAATGTCTTCCAACAAGAGTCTTTCAAGACAGAGTAGCTTATTAGCTTTAGGATGGGCTGTTTTGGTACAGATTTTGCACATGGAGCCTTTTGATTACCCACGGGCTTCCAAAAGCAGCAGCAGCAGCGATCATAGTAATTTTGATCATTACAAGGCAGATCATCTGCTTTGCTGAAGTCCTCAAATCTCAACACAGCCAAAGAAATTACATCTTAGCGAGACTGCCAGGCTATAGTGAGGCAGGGAAAAAAATAGTCAAAAAAGTCTGTTGATTAAATTCCCGAATAAATGGAGTATGGCCGTTCTATATTCATGTGGTCACTAGACAGATAGACAGACACACAGATAGATATTGTTTGTTTAAACTATTGTTGCCTTACTCTTCAGCCCAACTTGGCTCCCAGAATTGCTTACAACATCAATAAATAGAACAAGGAGAACATAAGCCCATCGGAATCAGACCAGTGGCCCATCTTGTTCATCATTCTCTCCTCACAGTGGCAAACCAGATACCTATTGAGAAGTCCTCATGCAGGACTTGTGTGTGCAGTTGTTCTTTCTCACTCATGCTCCTCAGCAACTGATGTTCAGAGGCATACTGGAGGTAGTCCATAGGCATCAGGACAAGTAGTCAATGACAGCCTTACTCGCCATGAAATTTTCTAATCCCCTTTTAAAATCATGGTGACCATCACCACTTCTTGAAGTGGCAAATTCCACCGTATAACTGCATGCTTTGTGAAGATGTGCCGCCTTCTGTCCACCCTAAATCCTCCAATATTCAGCTTAATTGGATGACCCCAGGGAACCTGTATCCTGTACCCTTTCTTCATAAAGGAGTTCCTCTAGCCCCTTGATCATTTTGACACCCCTTTTCAAGCACCTTTACCAGCTCTACAGTATCCTTTTTAAAGTAATATGTCCAGAATTGTATATAGAATGCCAAGTATTCATTAGTGTATATCTGAAATTTCTTTGTCCTGATCTGCATCAGTTCACACTTGCTTATGTTGAACCACATTTGACATTTTCATGCCCATTCACCTCAATAAGTGGAGTCTAGCCCAGTCAAGTATTTAGGAGGTTCTTTCACTTTGGGAAGGCCTGGTTGGGCTTCTGTTGGCCTCTAAGATTTACACACAAAAATGACAGGATCGCCCATTGGGAACTGTTATGGGATCTCTTCATCCTGTTTGGTATTTTTTGCAGAGCTTGGAAAAGTTACTTTTTTGAACTACAACTCTCATCAGCCCCAGCCAGCATGGCCACTGGATTGGGCTGATGGGAGTTCAAAAAAGTAACTTTTCCAAGCTCTGATATTTTGTGGCTAGCATAGGGGTTTCTTGGGATAGGAATTTTTATGAGGGAAAACCTGTTTTGAGGACCTAGACAGTTTTGGTTTTATCCCAGGACATGGGGGGATAGGAGGTTCTGTCTGAGGCTGTGAGGACAGGGATGGCACCCAATAAATATGAGGGAGGAGTACGGAAATACCACTCCACCTCCAAAATTCCTCTTCTGCAGGATCTTCATCTGAGGCTAATGAGCCAGATGTGGCAGCAATTTTGGCCACGCTTAGGGTTTTGGAGTAGGCCAAATATAAACCTTCTTTCATCCAGAATTAACCTTAGTCTGTTATTCAAGCTATGTTGGATGCCTTGGAGGCTAGTTTCAGCTCTACTATCAAATGAACAAGGTCATAGCAGAAATTCTGATTATGCTGCATGAAAAGAATTTGGAAGAACATGAATCATGGTCTGAGTCAGTTGAAGGTGAGATCAGCCCACATCTACAACCATGGGGCTGTCCAGGATGGAGATCAGTATTCACCTTGGGAACTTCCAGTATGGGGAATTGGGCATTAATGTCACTTTTCTAAGTTGGTCACTATTAATATGGGTGATTTAAGTCAGGATGGCCCAAAAACACAGTAGGGTCGGCTTACCACATTGTGAAGTAATAAACATTGCTATCTAAAGACTATGGCCCCCATAAGAACATCATATTCAAAGGTAGTTGAATGCGCCTCTGGATTCAAAACCATTGAAGAAATGTGGGTATGAAGAAATGAAATAGGGAGATTGGGCACAAATCTGTCAGCACTGAATGCAACAATATTCAATTCCCATAAAGAGGGGTGGTCAGATTTCAGGCTTGTCAGATCTGATTTCATTCTGACCTGAACCCCTGGATCCACCAAGAAGACCCAGGTGCAAAATACATACAGTTAAAATTGAAGAAAGTGGTCCCTTTGAGCACATTCTGAGCCCAGGACTACATATTCTGTACCAGAATGAAGCTGAGCTAATGGCCCTGCCAGACTAAATTCTGCTCCAAGTTAGTTTTCACAATTTAGATGGAAGAATTTGTTTTGTTGTTCAACAATGTTGGTGTTAGAAACCCTTCCTGGTTTATTGAAAATCACCCAGACATCTGTCAGCCCTTCTGCCCAGCCCTCCCATAGAGGAACTATGTAGCTATCTATGACCTCCAATGTGGACTGTGTAAGCAGATTGTAAATTCACAGATATTGACAGATGGGGAAGTGACTAACAATAATCCACTTTCTCAATAGTATTCTGTCATTTTTAAAAAAAATCTAACTTTCTAACACCTGGAGGGAAACCTTTAGAAAGCATAGGTTTTAGTGAATGTCCACTGCCTACTTAGATAGTATCTAAAACTATACCTCTGTGAGGGATATAGCACATATCTGCAGAAGCAGATGTACAAAGGGGTTTTGTTAGTTTAATTTATTAAAACTATTTCTAGATGACATTTCATGAAACTATCACAATATGGTGTATATAAATACAGTGAAGCCTGCAGAATAAAAAGCAGCAAAGGTTAGGCAAAAACAGGCATATTAAGTTGTTACAGCTAATTGACATTGATATGAAGCAAACACCTGAGAAAATAAGTTTATAGAAGACATAAAAATGACAGCTTTGTTTGTGCCTGCCTTAATTCATAGGGGAGGTAATTCCAAGGAGAAAACAGAGCATCACGGAGTAGAGCTGGGTGCATGTGAGGCTCTAGTTCTTGACTTTCACCATGGGAGTGTTCCAAAACATCCTGAAGATCATCATCAGATCAATGTTTGGTAGAATGTTCATTTTTATTAGTCTTTTTACTTCCCAACAGAGATACGCCCATTTCTTCCATGAATCTAAATCTTGCTGAATCTTGCTTTACAACAGAAAATAATTGTCCTTATCTAAGTTAAACAGTTTAAACCTTAGAGTAGCTATTGCCTTCTATCCCCAAACCCTCCCCCTCCCTCAATCTCAGGATGGTGTCAATCATCACAGGAGTTAATTATTCCTGTCAATAATATCACTTCCAACCTTAACTGTGACCATTCTTTTTCCTTACTAACTGCTCCCTAGTGTTCAGCTCAGGTCTCAGAATAATTATGTAGAATTTGGGGAGGAAGATACAACCCAGTAAGCCGGCACTAGAGGCCAAGATGGAGAAGATCTCCACAGCCACCATGTATTTCCCCTTCGTGCTCAGATAGGTTGGCACGAAAGACACCCAAACACTGCAGAAGACTAACATGCTAAAAGTGATGAGCTTGGCTTCATTGAAACTATCCGGCAACTTCCTGGCAAAGAAAGCCACCAAGAAGCTGATAATGGCCAGAAACCACATGTAGCCCAAGACAATGTAGAACATCTTATCTGAGCCCTCGTTGCACTGCACTATGATCTGTCCAGTCTGGGAATACATATCAAACTCTATGAAAGGGGGAGAGGTTGCCAGCCACACAACACAGATGCCCATCTGATTAAGAGAACACAGAATTATGACTAATATTGCCAGCCTTTTCCCAAACCATTTCCTCATCCTGTTTCCAGGCTTTGTGGCCATGAAGGCCAGCACCACAGTGATGGTTTTAGCCAACACACAAGAAACTGCAAGGGAGAAGATGATGCCAAACGCTGTTTGCTGGAAGAGACAGGTCAACTTCCCAGGCCGGCCAATGAATAAGAAGGAACAGAGAAAGCAAAGCAACAGAGAGAACAGCAAGGTGCATGTGATGCTCCAGTTATTGGCTTTCACAATGGGAGTGTCCCAGTGCAGACTAAAGGTCCCTAACATGACAATTGTGATCACAGATAGGGAAAGAGACAAGGAAGCTAAAACTTCTCCCAAGGGTTCTTCATAGGATAGATAGCTTAGTTCTTTAGGAAGACATTGGTCCTGCTTCTGGTTTGGATACTGATCTTCTGGGCACCTCTCACATTCGTCTGCATCTGAAAGCAAGAGGCGAAGGCTCATTATTTCCCAAGTACACCAATGTTTTCCATATTTAGCTCCCAGATATTAATTACCTTGATGAAAAGCAAAATACATTGTTGAAATAATACATAAAGATGGGGAAGGCATTCCATTTGCCTTGGATTCTAATTTGAATATACTCAATTCACATTTACAAAAAAAAAATTACAGACATGAGAAGGCAGATATCCTTCAAGTTCACACTTCTGCAAATTTTTCAGGAAAATTCTGGAACCTAAATGTTTGCAAAAATACATGTACAGAAGGGCCCCGCTTTACGGTGCTTCGCTTTACAGAGATTCACTAATACAGCGGTCTCAATTAGATGCAATTCGTCTAAAGCCCCACTCATACGGCGCTTGTTCCGCTTTTATGGTGGTTTTTGAGCATCGCACGCCATTCTATTCAATGAGTTCTGCTTTACAGTGGGGGTTCACAATGTAACCTGCCTTATGAGTGGGGCCCTACTGTATTAGGAATGTAAAACCTTTTCCCCACACAACCCTGAGTTCTTTCACTTACCCCTGTGGGATGAAATCTTCCCCTGAGGACATCGAACACAGTCATAGCAACACACCTGTTTTCCCTGTTGCATGAACATGTTCTGTCCTGGGTGGCAGCTCTCGACACAGCTGGATCTGGGCATCATCTGATAGAAACCAAGTAAGGACATTTTGGGGATGGAAATGAACTATTTTTTCCTTATTGCTCTCATTCTCAGCTAAATTCCTTTGAATTAGATCATCATAAGGACACAACATTGGCATCAGGTCAGTATCTTCAAGGCATTTGGCAAAGCCTGGGAAGAGGTCACCACTGAGTCTCCAAGCTATGATGCATCTTTCTGGCTTTGCCGCTCACCTCTTGCCCCACCAGTCTGAAGTATGAATGGCAAAGAGAAGCAGTTGCTAGTAACTGACAGTAACTACTCTTCTGGACTGTGGTGAGGATTTGACCAATCAGCTCCAATCACCACTATCACCTAGAGCAGAGGTGAGGAGCTTCCAGCTCTATGTTGCATGCAGGCCTTGACCACATTTTATTCTTGGCCTGTTTCTGCACAAAATCCATTCAGATCTCTGGAAAGAGCAATCTTCACACACACATACAGGAAAAACATAGAAAGGGAGCTGCTACAACCCATATTTCATACTGCTTCAGCCCCACCTACAATCTGACAGACTGCCCCCAAGTGAATGTGACCGACCCCTGAACTAGAGCAGCAAGACAAATAACTGCAGTATATCAGTTTCAAAGGAGTAGCCACATTAGTCGGTTGCAGGCAATTAAATAAATAAATAATCTTGTTGCCACAACCCATATTTGGTACTGCTATATTCACCCCTGGCTTCAACCCCACCCACAGTCTGACAGACTGCCCCCAAATTAGGGTTGCCAGGCTCAGAGCCTGAGACTGATCCTGTATTTTTAGGAAAAGAGAAAGTCAGCCAAGTGCAGGTGTTCTTGCAACACTGTAATAGGAAAAACCACAAGGTGGAATTCTCACTTTCCCCTTGTCATGGCCCCGTCAGAGGACTCCTCAGATGAGGACGACTCGGGAGTAACAGCAGCAGACCCAGGAGCAGCAGACCCAGAAGGAGACACAGAGGAGACTCCTGAGAATCCAGCTCCTTCTCCCTCTCAGCTGCAGAGCACCCCAGATACAGCGGAGGCCCTGCAGCCAGACACAGACAGTGAGCAGGATACTCCCCCCTCACCTGCAGAACGTAGACAGCAGAAGGTCAGGCAGAAGAGAGGCAGGCCTGTCCCCTTAAGGCCAAAACACTGAGGGCTCACACCTGCTGTCAAACATGCTCTTTATAAGGCACCCCTTGGCTGCAGCTTGTTGCTGACTGCAACGTCAGGCGTGGCTTCGTGTTTACCTAGTTTCCCTGCAGCAAGTCTTGGACTGACCCCTTGGCAATTGATCCTGGACCTCTACTGACCTCGCTTCTGGACTTCTGACTCGGCAAGTAGGCTTCAGACCGGCCTGGCCCTTATCAGGCTCCCTCCTCGTTGGCCTGGCAGATTTACAACCAGACTGCCGGCTAAGGACTTCCCTTCCCTGCTAACGACCCAGGAATTCCCAGCCCCCCCACCGGCACTGCTGACTCTGTGCAGAGCTGACACCCCTGCATAACTGTTAAAGATACAGAAGACCTCTTTGTTGCCAGGCCTCGCTTCCAAGAGGTCTTCTGTATCTTTAAAAGTTGTGCAGAGGGAAGGGAGAATGCCACCTTGTGGTTTTTTCCATTACAGTGTTGCAAGAACACCTGCACTTGGCTGACTTTCTCTTCTCCTAAAGATATAGGATCAGTCTCAGGCCCTGAACCTGGAAACCCTACCCCAAATGAATGTGACCAACCCCTGACCTAGAGCAGGAAGACAAGTAACTGCAATATATTTAGAGTTACCAGGTCTCAGGTTTTCAGGTGGAGTCTCCATTGTTTGGGGGGCCCCTCTGGCTCTCCGGTTAGCACCCCTTACTCTCCAGACTCTCAGCTTCTAGGTGGCCTCGTTCCACAGATATACACCAAAACGTCAAATGGCACCCCCCTGCACGACTGTTTTTTACAGATCTCTAGCACAATTCCTTCCTCTAGCTACAACTCCCATCAGCCCAATCCAGTGGCCATGCTGGCTGGGGCTGATGGGAGTTGTAGTTTAAAAAAGTAATTTTTTTAAGTTCTGGCTGTAACCCCGCCCTTTCAGGATTGTAGCCAATGAAGCCAGGGTTGTGACTTGTTGATCCAGGCATGCCTAGGCTTAATTTCAGCATCAGAAAATGGTGGCTTTTAGATTTTTGCAGTTTGCGTAAGTAATATGGCTTAACGTGTTTTTTTCTCTTCTGTCCAAGAGTCAGACCATGGGCTATGAAATATGAAAGTATTTAATCCAATATCTGCTTTTCTGGGAGTAAAGCAATTCCAATCCCATGTACCTGGAGTAAACCCCATTGAACTCCATTAGGACTTACTTTTGAGTAGACATGGTTAGGATTGTGCTGTAAATTAATGGGACTTTTAAGTAAACATAGCACAGACTTGTGTTTGTGTTGTAAATCTTTCTCTCCCCCTCCAACCCTATTTTTAAAGAAATTAGGCAGGGTTTATCACAGTTTTTATTATATAGGAAAGACTTCTGGTTGCCGTCTCTTCCGGTAAGCTGCTCTTCCTTTCTCCTCTTCGGACTATAATCATAAATCCTTCCAATTTGTTTCTGCCGGATTTTCTCCTCTCCGGTAGTCTGAGTGGGAGTTGTTGTGCTTTCAGAGCAACTATTATATCTCATTTTACTCTGGATATGTTCCAACAGCTGTCGTGAGCTGTGGAAGCCTTCTCTGTAGCTGCTTTTCCCCCTGCCAAGAGACATTTCTTCAGTGGTAGCTTCAGATTTAAAGAGCTACTTAAAAACATTTATAATCAGGTGTTACTCCTTTTTGCGCAACACCCCCCAAAGTTCCCACAAATGGTCCTTACAAGGAAGAGACACCAGGAACTGGGTTTATCTTTGGGGGAGGAGGAGTTGCAACAACTAAATCACCAAGCAAAGATTACCCAGTTCTTCCTTCCTACATATGAAACTATGCAATTCCCCCGGCAGTTGCAAAGTGCCCAGAAAGACACGACCCAGTCTGAAAGCCCACACGATTGGTCAATAGACTACCATCTTCTCAATACACCAAGTGAACCTACTTCAGCCGTTAAAAGTTTAGCAGAGGAGTTATTGGACGCCGGTTTTAATTGCTCCCTAAGTCTGGAAACTGATGGTCCTCCTACTGAGATAATTACCATCGACTCGCTTCAAGACTCCCAGAGGCAACAATCAATCTCTCCTATGATGATACCAGCGAAGAAGCTCCTAACCCACGCAACATCCTCGGGCCCTAAATCCCCTCCCCCGAGTTGGGAAGCGCTTTTGTTCAAAGAGCTGACTTTAATTAAAACATACATTACAGAAACAAACAGCCTGCTAACCACTTTGGTCCAGGCCATGGGGCCTCTCTTACATGAGAAAACAAAAGACTCTGGATCCCCGGTGAGCCCTTCAACTACTCGTGTCCAGTACAAAGAGACAAGCAAAGGACCCGGCAAGAATAAGGGCAAGGGACCCACGAAGACTCTCTCGGTGTCCAGGACGACAAAAAAATCAAAGAATATTAAAAACTTTAAATCCAGCTCCGTAGGAAATATGAACTTTAAGCCTCTTTTTAAATTGTTGGACCCTCATACTCATCGAACAAAACTGGTCCAGCAACATTTATCTAAAGACAGTAAAAATGAGAGGGAAACAAAGGGGATAAGCCCAAAGGAAAAAAGTATAACCCCCTCTCGTGATCAAAATATATCTACCTCTGTGGAAAGATCTCTATCTTTGCAGGCACTGCAGAAAACATCTTATACTGCATGTAAAACAACAGGCCCACATAAATCCAGCGTCTGGAGACTTAAATTGATACCAGAAAAGCTTGCGATCACATGTCATTTCAAAGCCTTCGGTTATCAGCCTGCCTATCCTAATATCCCATTTTTGGACACCTGTTTCAGTCAGTCTCTTTTTGCTGCTTCCCGTACGAATTACATCAAATATATGACCAACCTATCTTCTAGCACACAGCCCTGGCGCCTGATTGTGACACTCCATTCTTCGACCATTGCCAACAAGATCTACAACGCCAGAGACAAACTAAGGAAATGAGGTATAATTATCCAATGCTACTTTGTCAATGTAGCCCCTCCCATTCCATTAGTCAATCATCTGTCTGGACTTATTAGACCAGTTTGTTCTAATCTAACGCTACCCTCCAGTCCTCTGCCACAAATTACTCAAGAACTAAAGGACATCTTTCCCAGTCCACTGGTGGCTGACACAACCGCCCTGTTTACAGAAGAAAAAGAGCTCATTGAGTCCTATCAATCTCTTCCTTTTCATTGCCAACAAGAAATAATTACAAGACTGACCCAACTAAGAGACACCCTTGCATGTTCGGTAGTCTGAGATAATTCTAGGGGACCCCACTCTAGTGCTCCATCACCTCAACATCTATTAACCTCTTCTGGCTGCCACGACTCCAAAACGCTCTCCGACTGCGTTAAGCAGAACCTCCCGGGCTCAATAACAGTATCTTATACGAATCATGTTTCCAGACCTCCTCTGTCCAAGGAGGACTGGGTTCGAGCCAGACTCCTGGACACAGAGGAACTTGGTGATTTTCCCCCCTGTCGTGTTAGGCCCTCACCGAACAACAACAAACATACTGCTCTTCCTGTACGTTCAGGTGCCATATTTGTGGACACGGCCGGAACACTCAACCAGATTACAGAAATAAATTGACAATCTTTCCTACCATCTTGGACCCCCCGGAAACACCTTCACCCAGTAAGGGACCAACTTCAATTTCTCTCCTGGAATATTGCTGGCTGGGCGTCCAAACAATCAAATCAAGATTTAGTTGCTTTCTTAACGTCCTTCGATCTAATCTGTTTACAGGAGACGTGGTGCTGTAACAAAATATACTTGGACGGTTTCACCCCAATTATTCTTCCCGCAGCGCCCCCTAAAGGAAGAGAAAAGGGCAGACCAAAGGCAGGACTAGTGACGTTAATATCGACTTCCTTACCATTTAATTTTAAGACCTTCCCGCCTTGTGAGAATTTAGCAATTGCAGCTCTTCTTGATTTGAAATACATATCTCTTTTAATAATTAATATATACATACCACCTTTCTCTTCTAGGAATGAGGTTAATCAGGCCTGGGAAGTCCTAGAAGACTTCATAACCAGACTTAAATCCGCGCACCCCAGAGCCTATTCCATCATAATGGGGGATTTTAACGCCAGAATTGGACCCGATAATTCCACCCTTTTCTCCTCCAGAGTTTGAAAGGGGGCAGACACCGAACCTTATGTTCCTGTACACTTATGGTCATCTAAAGACCCTAAGGTAAATTACGGGGGAATCCGCCTAACAAACCTAGTGAGACACTTAAATTTAGTCATACTAAATGGTCTTAATCCTGTTGATAAATGCGCGGAATTTACATACTTTTCAAACCAAGGAAGCAGCGTGGTAGACTATATTTTAATCTCTCAACAGCTCTTACACCTGAACACTAGATTTTCAGTGGGTTGCAGACTTGACAGCGATCATTTACCCCTAAATTTCTCGCTCCCTATGCCCAAGAAGTGTCATTCTCTGATTAAATATAATATAGTGGACAAGCCATCTTCACTTAATCATAAGAGACCCAAATGGTCTGCTGCGCTAGCTGCTAAGATTGCGGTTTTTCACAACTCTCCTCAGGTCCGAGACATCAAAAACCGTATAATGATTGCTGATGACCCGGTATGTGTCCTAAACGAATATTCCCACCTGATGTCTACGCTCCTCCCAATCTTAAAACCCAAACCAATCCCAACCACTCTTTCCCATCAAAATTCTTCTAGAAGGTTTGATAAAGAGTGCTTAGTTGCAAAAAATCACCTGAGAAAGATCTATAGTCAGTACAGATCCCGCAATTTAACTGCTTTACCCACGGAGTATTACAACATCAAAAAACAATATAAGCTCCTCCTTGCAATTAAAAAGAGACAGGCAGTACAGGACAGCTGGAAGGCCTTAATAAATGCATCTAAGCTGAATAATACTAGGACCTTTTGGGCAATAGTTTCTGACGCCCTAACGTCACATAATCCATTTCCTTGCAATATTCCCTCCCATATCTGGGAGCAGTATTTCTCACAAATGTTTCAAGCTCCAGACTGTTCCTCGAACTGTCTTTTATCCATTGATCTTTCGTCCTCTCCTCTTTGGCCCCCTGTCACACAACCTGAAATCAAAATATTAATTAATGCCCTAAAATCAGGTAAATCTCTGGGAGTTGACCTAATCCCCCCTGAATTATTAAGAACGCACCAAGTTTGGTGGGCCCCCTTACTTGCCACTTTATTCACAAACATAAATAACTCCGGCTGCCTTCCTACGGTTTGGTTAGAAGCCATAGTCATCCCCATTTTCAAAAAAGGGCCTAGGGACTCCCCAGCAAACTATAGACCTATTAGCTTACTCTCAGTTGTGGGCAAGCTATATGCCTCCTACCTAAACTGTAGACTATCTTCTTGGGTAGAGGAAAACCATATCCTTGGTCGGGAACAGACGGGTTTTAGGAAGGGTAAATCCACACTCGATCATTGCATCCTCTTAAATCACCTGGCAGATAAATACAAAGGCCCTAGGGGTAACGGACTTTTTGTGGCATTCATTGATCTAAGATCTGCCTTTGACTCCATCCCTCGAGATAAATTGTGGGCCAAACTTATGAAGTCCACAATGGATAAGAGACTTCTATTTCTTATTATACGATTACACCAGTCTACCACCATGCGTGTCCGATGTGGCCCAGATGGAACATTAACCAACTCCATCCCCGTCACCAAAGGAGTCAGACAAGGATGTATTTTAGCCTCCTTGTTGTTTAATCTGTTTTTAAATGACCTGAATGTCCGCTGCTGTTCCCCCGACTTTCACCCCCCTAAGGTGGCCGACCAAATCTGTCCTCTCCTACTTTATGCTGACGATGCAGCCCTCCTATCTTTGTCTAAAGTCGGACTCAAACAACTCTTTTGGGCCTTTATAAAGTATTGTAATGACAACCTTCTTTCGATTAACTACTCCAAAACGAAAATACTGGTCTTTTCCAAGCGTAAAGTAGTTTCCGATTGGACAATTAGCGACCAGAAGATCTCTCAGGTTAGACAATATAAATGTCTTGGTGTCATCTTCCATTCCTCCCTCTCATGGGTACCCCACATTCGTTCCGCAGTTCAGACCGCTCGCAACACATTAAAGAGTATTTTAATTTTTTATTTTACCAAGGGTGGACAGTATTTTCCAGCTGCCATCCAAGTTTTTAAAGCTAAAATCCTTCCCCAATTTTTTTTTTGGAATATCACTTTGGATCCGGAGTTTTAATTCTTCAGTTGAATCTGTTTTATCTATTTTTCTCCGTGCCCTTTTTGGTGTCCCTAGGTGTGTACCTGCAGCAGCCCTACGTTTAGAGTCTGGCATGCCTTCCCTCGAATCCGTCGCCTGGATTGCTGCCTTTAGATATTGGCTTAAACAAGTCTATACATCTACATCTTTAGACTATTTATCCTTTCTTTGGATTGATGCCTACCCAAACTGCTGTAATACAACATTCCAGCTTAAACTAACAAGTCTGGGTTTCTCTATAGAGTTTCTTGCCTCTCTAGATTTAGAATCGGCTAGATGCTCCATCGAAACCCACATCAACGATATAGATCTCCAAACTGCTTTTCCGATGGCTGCCAAGACCTGTTCCCCCACAAATTTGGGTCTAAGATTCACATTTCCTTTATTTGCCCAATATTTAGAATTTTTAGTCATTCCCAAATATCGCCTAGCCTTTTCTAAGGCTAGGTTTAACTGTTTATTCTCTGCACTCCTTGAAGGCCATTTTCAGGGCATCCCCTTTGAACGGAGACTTTGTCCCTGTAACCTTGCAACCATCGAATCCCTGTCCCACGTTCTTTTTGACTGCCCCTTTTATATTACTGAACGTTCCAGGTACTTAGAATCTATAATTAAGAAACTCCCAGGCAAGTCACCTGATTCTCTGTTGAAATCCCTGATGTCTGGTTCTAATAAACCTCGTACTCTTATGGTTGCCAAATTTATCAATGCTGCCCAAACTATCCGTCAGAGAATTATATTGTAATTTATCCTTGACCATGTATTTTGCCACTCTATTTTTGTAAATATCATTGTTTTTTTTTTTTGTACTTAACCCATTGTGTACTCTTTCCATTATGGGTCTGTGACCGCAATAAAGATACTGTACTGTACTGTACTGTATTATGTAGGAAACTAATACTGATTTTTTTTTAAATGTTCCTCAATGACCAACTGGTTTGACAATAAACTATTATATGGGGTGTATTTTTACACCTGCATATATATGTGTGTGTAGGGATGGTGATTGGAAATCAAGGCAGCTCACAATAAGAAATAAATCACTTTAAAAACCAATAACCATAAAAAGTATAAACAGTTGGAAAACAGCTTAAAGTGGCATGATTCCAAATTTTGGGTTGATTTATTTATTATTTGATTTATATCCCGCCCTTCCTCCCAGTAGGAGCCCAGGGCGGCAAACAAAAGCACTAAAAACACTTTAAAAATCATAAAAACAGACCTTAAAATATATTAAAACAAAACATCTTTAAAAGCATTTTTAAAAGCTTTAAAAACTTTTTTTTAAAAAAAGAAAAGGTTTAAAAACATATTAAAAATCAATTCCAACACAGACTGGGATAAGGTCTCAGCTTAAAAGACTTGCTAAAAGAACAAGTTCCTTATCACTTCAGGGTACAGTTTTCCCTGGTTGAGTAAGCCCTATTGAATACATTGGGACTTGCTTCTGAGTAAACAAACATAGGATTGCACTATAAATATCTTTACAGGTTGTATAAATAATAAACATAGTTGATAGTCATGCTTATATATTTTCATAGAGTCATAGAATAGTAGAGTTGGAAGGGGCCTATAAGGCCATCGTCCAACCCCCTGTTCAATACAGGAATCCAAATCGAAGCATACCCGACAGATGGATGTCCAACTGCCTCTTGAATGCCTCCAGTGTTGGAGAGCCCACTACCTCTCTAGTAATTGGTTCCATTGTCGTATGGCTCTAACAGTTAGGAGGTTTTTCCTGATGTCCAGTCGAAATCTGGCTTCTTGCAACTTGAGCCCATTATTCCGTGTCCTGCATTCTGGGACAATCGAGAAGAGATCCCAGCCCTCGTCTGTGTGGCAACCTTTCAAGTACTTGTGCTATCATATCTCCCCTCAGCCTTCTCTTCTCCAGGGTAAACATGCCCAGTTCTTTCAGTCTCTCCTCATAGGGCTTTGTTTCCAGTCCCCTGATCATCCTTGTTGCCCTCCTCTGAACCTGTTCCAGTTTGTCTGCATCCTTCTTGAAGTGCAGAGACCAGAACTGGACGCAGAACTCAAGATGAGGCCTAACCAGTGCTGAATAGAGGGGAACTAATTCTTCACACGATTTGAAAACTATACTTCTGTTAATGCAGCCTAATATACCATTTGCCTTTTTTGCAGCCACATCACACTGTTGGCTCATATTCAGCTTGTGATCAACAACAATTCCAAGATCCTTCTCACATGTTGTATTGCTGAGCCAAGTATCCCCCACCTTATAACTGTGCATTTGGTTTCTTTTTCCTAAGTGTAGAACTTTGCATTTTCATTCTGTTGTTTTCAGCCCAATGCTCCAGCCTATCAAGGTCCCTTTGAATTTTCTTTCTGTCTTCCACGGTATTAGCTATGCCCCCCAATTTTGTATCATCTGCAAATTTGATAAGCATGCTCTGTACCTCCTCATCCAAGTCATTAATAAAAATGTTGAAGAGCACTGGGCCCAGGATCGAGCCCTGTGGTACCCCACTCATTACTTCCGCCCAGTTTGGTCATACTGTGTCCCTATAAGTATCTGATTTCACACTATGGTTGTACAATACTTCCTTTACATTTTAAGTATGCCTTGGGGTAGTTATGGTTCTCCATTGTTTTCATCCTGAGGGGCAGATAGGCTGAGAGATGGTGAGTAGCCCATGGTCACCCACTACAGTTTATAGCTCATTTCCATTTTGAAAAATTAATTAAAACAATTTACATGCAGGCAAAATTTATTAAGTGGATTCACACAATACGTTTAAAGCACATCCAACTTGCATTTAAAGCGCACGACTTCCCCTAAAGAATTATGGGAAGTGTCATTTCCCCCTCACAGTTATAGTTCTCACCACTCTTAACAAACTGCAGTTCCCATGATTCTGTGGTGGGATTCATGTGCTTCAAATGGGTGTTGAGTGTGCTTTAAATGAATGGTGTGGATCTGCCCTAGGTGCATTCAAGAGTGAATTGAAAAGAACAATTTTAAAAGATACTTCTTACTCTTACTCATTTCTCAGAGCTCTTTCTGAAGTAAAGGGTCAAATCTGTAAAAAAAGTTTGGAGCAGCCACGTTAAAAGATAAGGGCAGGGTATTCCAGGCAGAGGGTTGCCAACCCTGCTTGGAGATGGATGTCTTTGCAGAAGAACCCTAGTCAAGGTTTACCAGCAGCACAATCCAAACTATATCTACTTAGAAGTCAGTCCTGTTGAGTTCTATGGGGCTTAATCCCTTAGTAAATGTGTTTAGAATTGCAGCCTTCAGGAGCATCCATCTTTACTCCCCAAAGCTCCCATCTAACATCTCCACAACACTAAGCCCCTTTGTCCCTACAGTGACCTTCTGGTGACTGGACTGGCCTGAAGGCACTTAAACCCTTCTTGCTGAAAGCATGTAGGCTAGATTAAATGTTCCCTACCCAGGCTCCACCTTTTAGCTAAAATTTCTATCTTAATTTCCAATCAGATTTTTTTTTTAATTGTATGCTCCAAGCAACTGTGATTGATGCTTAATGTATCATGCTTAATGACATCACTGGGGCCCACCCCATAACATTACTTGAGCCTGCCCCATGGCATCACTCGGGCCCGCCCCATGACATCACTAGGGCCCGCCCCTCAAGTCTCAGGTTTTGGGATGCTTCTGACCTGGCAACCCTAAATATATTAATTTCAAAGGTGTAGCCATAATAGTTAAATAAATAATCTTGTTGCATAAGTTGTCAGAGACAATAAGGAGTCTTCTAGCATAAACTTTTACAATCCATGGCTAGCAGATCTATTGATACAGGAATGTAGAGAGAAAGAAACATAAACAGTGAGGTCACATTGAAATGCAAAACTACACTTTATAATCACCATGAATAGGCTACACCGGCCTTTCCCAATCTTTGGGTCCACAGATGTCGTTGGACTACAACTCCCATCAGCCCCAGCCAGCATAGCCAATGGTCAGGAAGGTTGGGAATTACAGTCCCACAACATCTGGGGACCCAAAGGTTGGGAAAGGCTGGGTTACACCATTGCATATATTCATGTCACTTAGAAGTAATATGAATAAAACAGAAGCCAAAACCAAGTCCAAATAACAAAATCCTCAAATTCGGTTTTTAAAGGGAGGAGGAGGATATTCCTATCTGCCTTTCTGCCCATTGTGTTTCAAAGCTGTCATTCTACTCGTATGTTTCTTGAATACATCTGGTGATACATCTCTCCTGATTCAGATGTTACAGAGAAATAGAATCCTTTCAAAAGGATTCTGCACAAGATCAGTGCAGATTTCTGGCAAGAGCGATCTGCCCCTCCCACAGCAGAAAGAGAGAAATGGGGGTGCCCCCACACACGTTTTGTCCTTCCCAATCAATCACTTCTTCCTCTTTTGAAAAATTTGAATAAAAATTATAAAAAAAAAGAAAGAAAGAAACAAGGTAGCCATGAAAGCAATGATAGACTAGATAGATATGATGGCCGAATAAAAAAGCAGAGTGAGGAGAGGAACAGCATGGAGATGCAGACAGATTTATCTTACGTGCTTCATATTCTTCAAATGTCCAGGGTGTGCTGCTATGAGCAATATGGACCAGCCCAAATACCAGTATTCAGAGCACATTAATAAAAGAACATGTTCATACTCAGCATCATCAGGATAACTCCTACTTGATTCAACTGGGGATTCCATGCAATGGCATCTCGATTAATGGTGAACTCTTTCTGTGCAGGAGACTGGGGGTCCATCCTTCCAACTCGTATTCTCTGGAAGGATCCATTGGGGAATGTGATCAAATTGATGAGATCATATCCACCTGACACATCCCCGTTATCATAAAAAAATATTTCTTCACCAGCGCTATTGTTGAAGTGGATGTTTCTCAGAAACGAGTGAAGCTATAATGGAAGAGAAAGGATTTGTAAATTCAAATGCTGAGAAAGCATCAATTTCATATCTCTGAAATTTCCAAACTATGACTTTCAGTACCAATTTGCCATTGTATCATTACCATACACATAAAAATAAACATGAATTTATACTTTCCAAACATGACAAATATTTTAAAATGCATTTTAGCATGTGTTTTTAAATTGTTTTTTAAAAATGTGTTTTTAAATTTGTATATTTGTTTTTAATGTTTTAATTGTTGTAAACTGCCCAGACAGCTTCAGCTATGGGGCGGTATACAAATGTAATAAATAAAGGTAAGGAAGACTACTAATAACCATAATATTCCAAAGAATGAGTGTTTTCATTTCAATTATATAAACACATCAAGTTGCCTTATCTTAAGTCACAACTTTAGTCTATCAAGCTCTGAACTGAATTTGAAATGACTCTTCGTCATGTTGGGTAGAGGTTCTGCTGAGATCCCTTTTTAACAAGAGAATTCAAATATTGAGTTTGGGACCATTAGTATGAAAATTATATGCTCTATAACTGAGCTACACCCCCTACCAGTGACATTGCTCGTGAGAGTTAATCCCTGGTACCTATTTTTCATGCCAGGATTCAGCTATGAAACATATGACTTCAAAAACTTTAGTACTTCTAAACAGGTGCAAAGAATTTCCACTTCACCATCAAGCCATTTCAGTAAACCCACTCTAATCAGGCATCAGGGTGAAAGATTTCATTCTCAGGAAATACTCATTATTATTTAACTATATATAAGGGGGGCAACCTTATTACATTTCATTTTTATTTTACTCTTTTCATTCTTAATTCTCCTGTGGTACTATACATTCTTTATGACTACAGTAGCTGTGGCTACCTGCCATGGCTGAACTTCCCAAGGCTTACTTCTGTTTCCATACCCCAATGTTCTCTCTTTGGCTCTCAGGGAATACATGGCATGGAGAGCATGTGCTACAGAATGCACAGCATTGTATATACTGTAGCTCTGACCAGACATTTCCATTTCAAACGTGGACCCAGGAAGGCTTCCCAGATTCTCCTCTCCACTGCAGTTTCTCTTGTTTGGCACATCGATGTTATATTTTGGTAGTGAACAGAGGAATGCAGTGCACCAGAACTCACGGATGAAGTAAAATGTAGACTGGAAAGGATTTATCATCTCAACAAAATCTTGAAAGCCTGGCACTACTTGTGAATGGAGGGTGAATGACAAGGTGCCATTGAAGGATTTTGAGGTGATTTCTTGTCCACCAACTACTGCAGTGAAATCCCATTCAGCAGTTGTAATCCACACCCTTTCTAGAGGCTCCATATAAATCAATTCTTTGGAATATAAAACTATTCGTAAACCCTCCAGTGACTGACTGTCTCCATAAACCAAAATCACATTGATTTCACTCAATGAGAGAAAAGATTGAATGGAACCCAATTTTTGTTGCTGTATTTCATTTTGTAAAAATGTTGTCACTAGCGGGATTACCAGCATCCATGCAATGCAAAGATTACTCTGTAAAAGCCTTGGTCTCAGGTTTCGAAGGAAAGCTTCACCACTGTCATCATCTGAAACAATGAGGCCAATCCAGTTCCATCCAAAATGCTTGAGTAGCCCAACGATCCCAACATACTGCAGATCTTCATTAGGAATCATCCGATAGAAAGAAGGGAAGTGGGTTTTGTCGCTCAACACTAAATCAAAGGAGCCATAGCTGAGCTGTTGGAGAAAATATGGTAATTTTTTAGACCTAAGAAAACCATTTCTTTGTTCTTGAAGAGAAAATGACTTCATCCCAATGCCTTGGTGATAATTTTGAGCTCCTTTAGTAGTATCTTCTAACAAGCATTACTGCGACTAACAGTCCAATCTTACACAATATCACACTAATGGAGAAATAGCACTGAATCTGAATCAGGAGAAGCTGTACACTAGCTGACCCAGTTCCTGCATGCAGTTGTGCAATGCATGAAGGCCAGTAAGATGAAGATGACTGTCGCTAAGACAGAGACACTGTGGGTGAGTGGTTCCTGGTTCTAAAAATTGGGGATTTTGCCTATTCTTAATAGGGTTGTAGGAACAGTTCTACAGGTAGGAACAGTTTCTCTGTAGAAACAGTTATACAGGTTAGGGATACTCTTGGAACCATTTTTGTCCATGGAGGCTCATCTGGCCTTGATGGCAAATTGCCCCCTTTCCTGGACAAGGATAAATTTAAAAATGTCAACTGCACCATTTCCAGGACAGGGGTAGCTTGGCTACTTTGACTCGTGCACAGATAAAGCCAAGTCTGGACCGCTTGTAATGCACTCTGTGTGGGACTTCACTTATGGCTTGTTCAGAGACTGCAGCTTATTACTACTGGGAAATAAAGACATTCTGATTGCAGACATACATATAGCCCTGATTTAGCCTTCAGATCACAGTCACATACACCATATTTAACTAACTAGAAAGGAAGGGAGGAAGTGAAACCTGAGGAGAAACAAACAAGTTTAGAGAAGGAATCAGTGAGGTAAGAATAGGGTGCGTTTCTGTCTATTGCACCGCCCTCCTTGTTTCAAGTATTTCTTATTACAAGGATTGGTGCTTGTTCAGAGACTGCAGCTGGTGCAGAAAGCCACAGCCCAGGTGAGTGGTGCCTGTTCATGGGCACATATCATGCCTATACTAAGGTATCTGCACTGGCTGCCTGTTAGCCAGCAAGCCAGTTTTAAAGTCTTGTTACTTACATGTAAAGCCCTAAGCAACTCTAGACCACGTTACCTGAAAGATTGACCCTCCCCCAATTGTGCAGTAAAGACATTTAGGCTGCTTTCAGACATGGGGTTTATTGCATTAGACTACAATGATAGCACTTCTGTCCCAATTTCTAACATTCCTTTCACACTACCATGCCTGTTGCTCTATGGAACTGTGGCTTTTTTACCAATATAGTGCCATTGTTGTTATTGACTTATGGCAACCCTATGAATCAGTGACCTCCAGTAGCATCTGTTACAAACCACCCTGTTCAGATCTTGTAAGTTCAGGTCTGTGGCTTCCTTTGTGGAATCAATCCATCTCTTGTTTGGCCTTCCTCTTTTTCTACTCCCTTCTGTTTTTCCCAGCATTATTGTCTTTTCTAGTGAATCATGTCTTCTCATTATGTGTCCAAAGTATGATAACCTGTTTCATCATTTTAGCTTCTAGGGATCATTTTGGTTTAATTTGTTCTAACACCCAATTATTTGTCTTTTTTGCAGTCCATGGTATGTACAAAGTTCTTCTCCAACACCACATTTCAAATGAGTTGATTTCTCTCTTATCCACTTTTCTCACTGTTCAACTTTCACATCCATACATAGAGATCAGGAATACCATAGTCTGAATAATCCTGACTACCAATTATATAATCAATGTTATTCCTATATTAACCATTTGGTGATGCCCACATGTATAGTCATCTTTTCAGTTGCTCAAAAATGTGTTTCCAATGTGTATGGCAATAGTGCCATATTGGACTAAATTTTATTCACACCAATGGAGTCTCCTGTATTAATTACCACATTGTTTTAATAGGATCATTCTACTGCATGATTTCATTCTGCATGTTCATATAATAATGCTTGTGAAATTAGCTTTTATACTTGTGAACTGCTTAGAAGCCTATTTTGGCTTTAAGTGGTTTATAAATTAATTAATAATATTAAATAGTAAAACTCATCAGTTCTTGGATTCTGAATACAATGCAAGCAGAAAATAAAAAACACAAGAAATCTTCTTGTTTATGGGCCTGTTACACATCATTCACAGTTTGGATTATTTGTGTTCTGGAGTTTTCTTTTGGGGAATTATCATAGATACCAGTGTTTGTGGGCAGAATGTTTTTGCTCACCAAAATTGAAATACCTCCCCCTTATGTAATTCTAAACACACACCTGTGGTATCTTGTAGATATTTAAGATATTGGCCATCTGGATGGAGTTTGGGGAAGTGAGCCCTCCAATGACAGACATTAGTTTCTTTTCCTTGACACATTTGTAATTGGGGGGATTCCCCTCCCCTGTAAATAGAAATTCCAGAGTGGTCCAAAATGTTTGCAGAGGACTGAAAGTATTATCATAGATCTCCGATCGCAAGGTTGTGTTGGGTAACAACTCAGCATTGCTGTTGATTTCATGAATGGCAAAAAGAAAGGCAAGGATGTGCTGGTAGTTTTTAGTGACTGTACTGCAATGAGATTTATAGATTTATAAAGATGTACAGTATATGCTGACATCAGGTGTGTTACAGCTTGCATTATAATCTGCCATTAAAAAGTGAGATGTTGTCACCCATGCTATCAGAAAGCCTAGATCTTGCTCCAACGGCTGTCTTCTATGACTGACTGACTTGTATGTAGACAGCAGAGCCTAAGACATCCACTAAAATATAATGGGTGTAGGAGATTAAGATCCTTGTTCACCTCTGAAGCTCGCTAAATTAGTCTTTTGTTGTAAGAATCTGTCTCTTTTACTAATCCACCTTCCCAGGGTACATTGCATAAAAATAGCGAAATGGTCATAGACATTGATTTACCCATTTTTGCAGAGAGGTTCCAATGCAGAACTACCCCAGTGCATCGCTGTCCAAATTTCTGCTAAGTCAGTGAAACATAGGCAATCTCTCTTCCATTTCTCTTCCTCCCCCACTTCTCTCCTATTACAATCTTCTGCATGTCTGTTATTCTGCCCTGTCCCCCTACCTCCACCACCCCTTCCTTCCCATTTGTGTGGTCAATACCACAAGCACAATGTCAAGCAGCAATTCCTCAAGAGAGTGTCTCATGTCTTTCCAAACAGAGGCTCTGTGTCTTTAACAATCTGCTTGAAAGGCAAAATTTTGACAGATGCAGGCTTCCACATCTGTTCCTCTGTGAGCAGAAAAATTGGCACTTGTTGAATTTCTGCCTGTCAAAGAGTTGTTAAATGCGTGAGACCTCTGTCAGGAGAAAAGCTGGGAGTGGATTGCAAAACCAATGACTGCTAACACTCACTGTATACAGAAAAGACTTTAAAGTCACTGAACATGTTATCCATTATATAACCCAACGCAGAGTATCTCAATTTCTCACCAGGTTTGAACTTTCACTTAAAAACATTAGTTTGTATCTAAGTTCTGGTCAGTGTAGACCTACTGAAATAAATGGACCTAAGTTAGTCATGTCCATTAATTTTAATAGGCCTTCTCTGATTATGACTAATGTTGGAGACAACCCATTGTACCCTGTGCTCCAGTTCAGCTAATCATTGTATTATAATCATAATAATCATTATATTAGAAAAGATGTAATTTCATTCTAGACCTGTTCATACATTACAGTAAACAAAAGTCCAAACTATGTCCACACATTTGTATTTGTATGAAGGATGCTACACTTGCTGATTATATTTGATTTGTCATAACTGCATATTGCTGTCATTGGAGCACTATGGATCAAGTCCTTCCAGATTCCTCACCCAAGAATGATTATCCTGTCCTTGTTCCAAGCCAACTTCAAAAACATTTTTATCAATGAATACTTACAAACCACCTATTTGGAAGGAATGTGGATGTTCCATAAACCCCGATGAAATTATTTTAGCAATTGTTAGGGATACAAATTCACCTATGATCAGTTCATTGGCAGCACTATATGAATTGGTTTGTGATGCTGTCCATTGGGTGCATACAGAGGAGGAGTTCAAACTCTCACTGAAGGAATAATGCAGCAATAGCAACATCAAAATCAGACTGTCTGCTAACAAATCTCGGGCCAAACTCCAGCCGAATGATTTCATGATTACACCAGTATCAGCAGATGTTACTGGAATCCTTGATCCACTAGTGTGGTCCTCACTAATAAACAGATTCCAATTAGGGCTCTTGGTCTGAAGGTCTAAGTGTCAAAGCATGAGACTGACAAGAGCTGTTCCTGTTTCAAATTAACCATCCAGATTTGGGTGACACAACTTCTTCTGATCAGAGTTTTGAAGACTTAGCGTAGCATATTAGCTTTGGAACAGGCTAGTTTGGAATGGGCTAGTTTAAACTTGCACCTGGAGCCTTTCAATTACCCCTGGGGCTTCTAAAAGCAGCAGAAATAATCACTGTAATTTTGCTAAAGGCCTCAAGTCTCAGTACAGCAAACCCAAAACTTAAAATCAGCAAAGGAGTGATGACATCTTGTAAAACGCTTCACCAAGGGGGCCCCAGGTCTCTTGTTTTTAATATTGCTCTATATTGTTCCCCTTGGGTTTTAGGAAAAAAAATAAGTGTGGAAAAAAGCAATGTTTTATTAAGGAAAGAAATGGTGTGGATTTCGGAACTAACAACACTGGCTCCTGGTGGTCTTAATGAGGGGTTGGAATTTCTTCCTCTCCTATAAGTTTTAACAAATATCGATGCTCCCTCCCATATTTTTTTCCTCAATTGCACATAATTCCCCTATGTTTAATTAGTTACACCAGAATTAAGAGACTTAGGGATGTATATTCATGAGTATGCTCATGTGTATTCTTCTTCGTGGTCATCTATCATTTCAAGCAATCATGCTAGAAAAGAATATTGCAGACCAGTCCATGTAAGTGCAAAACATTTCTTTTGTACAGATTAGTTTATGTAGAATATGATTTTATGCTTTAATGTACTTTGTTTATTATGTGTAATAATGTAGTGTGTCTTTGCAATTTTATTTACAGCCCCTGATGAAGGCCAGACAGTTTAGTGGCTGAAACGTGTTGGGCTTTTGTTTGTTCGTTTCTTTAAATAAACACCACAATTTCCAGCATCTTGAGTCCCCCCCTTTTTTATTCTTGCCTCTGTAACACAGTGGACGACTAATAGTACTCCTCTGGTTGATCTTAGTGACTGAGGGAGCAATTCTAAATCATGGAAGCCAGCAGAATTTATGCTGGCTTAAGTTAAGGTGCCATAAAGTGTGCCAGATCCAAGCCCCATTCAGGAGCCAGTCTAAGCTTGGTAGAAAGAAAATAAGCCTGTGAACCAGTTCAACTGGGTTGCCAGGTCACACAACTTAGCTGAACAGAGTTAAGATCCAGTGTAAGTCCCCTCTCTTGGTCTTATCCCCAGTACTTCCCTGCAATGCCCAGTTTGGGAGGGGCTTTCACTGTCACGTGTTACAATGGTCTCAGCTCAGCCAGCTGAGCCCCAGCTCAGCTGGGATGAGCAAGTCCAGCTGGCATATCTTCAGCTGAGCCAGGGTAGTCACCCTGACATAAACCAGCTAAGCTGCAAACGAGATGGCTAAGCCAGAGATCCACCAGAACCTAACTCACTCATCCCAACGGATCTTGGGTTTGGATTGCAACCTGAGCTGGAATATAAGGGCTCAGGCAGTCCTGGACTCAAGGTACCCTGGACTCAAGTTATTTAGGGTATTGCATATCAACACAAAGGCGTTGAATCTGGCCCAGTAGCATATGGGCAGCTAGGGCAGATATTTTAACATGTCTGCCCCCATCAGCAGTCTAGCTACTGCATTCTCCACTAACTGGAGTTTCTGGACCAGTCCCAAGAGCATCCCCACATTGAGAGACCTGCAGTAATATGTCCTGAGGCAGTACTTAGGGGCAAGACACGCACTTACGAGATCTAGTCTCCATAGCCAAGTTCAGAAATTTGGCCACTTGGATTGTATGTCGGAGCCCTGGAGGAGAACTACCAGAAAAGAGTCCGTAGAGCGACCTGGGAATGCTTGCAGAATTAGAATTAGTAAGAGACCAGTCCTAGCTTCATCATAGAAAGGGCACTTAAACAAAACATGTGAGACCATTTCAACTTCAGGTTTGTCACAGGGGCAGTATCTGTTGCTCCTTGGTATTTTCTCAAATCTGCCCTCCAGAAGTTTTGATGGGAGAGCATCAAAACGGGCCAAAGAAAAGGCCCTTCTATACTTTGGCACAGTTAGCCATCTTAAGTAGTGCATCCCCTCTTTGCGAGGGGAGCCTGATATGCCCAATGAGCGGGGGGAGCATGGTTCCACAGCAGCTACAAGGAGCTCCTGGTTATCAATATCGTGCAACTGCTGTTTGACCAGCACCCTAGCTCTATCGTGTTCCATGGCAAGCAGGTCAACAGGGGAAAGGCCAACCGCTAGGATTTTGTTCCTCACCAATTTGGACCAAGGAGGGGTAGTGGAATCACTCATTATCTGCCTCACAAATGACTCTTGAGGTAGCATAGAACTACAACAAAGCCAATAATGAATAGTATGAGTCCAGGCTATACAATTTATAGAATTTAGGCCCACCTCCAGTTTGAGGGTAGCCCCAGAAACACATCGTGGGACACCTAGAATGGATCTGAGGAAAAGGTGGAAGGGACCTTCGAGTGACCCCTTAAAAAAGGGATACCAGATTGGAGCCCCATATAGCATCACTGGGATTATTTTTGTTCTTGCCACACAAACTGCAGCAGGGACAAATTTCCCGCCCTTAAGAAAAAAGAAGCGGGATATCGCACCCAGGTTTTTCTCAGCCTTAGCTTTGACATAATTTGCTTGGGATCTCCAGCTTATTGTTTCATGGATCCACACCCCCAAATACTTGTACGAGTTGACCTGCTCGATTTTAACAGACCCCAAAAACCAGGGGAACCTCACTTTTCTCCTTGCAAACACGATTTCTTTAGATTTCACTTGATTGATAATTAGATGGTTATTTTTGCAGTACTCCGCAAAGCCCGAGAGGAGTCTTTTTAATCCCAACTGGGTTTGAGAGATCAAAACCACGTCGTCTGCATAAAGCAGAATCGGCACCTTAGGAAACCTTAGTTTGGGGGAATGCAGCTAATAAAGACCTCACTGGGAAGGGCAGAATCTTTTTCCTTACAGAGGTGTCAATATCTCCTGTTGCAGTTGCTTCTGTCTACATTCTAAACACATACCTGTGGTATCTTGTAGGTATTTAAGATGTAAGCCATCTGGATGGAGTTGAGGGAAAGGAGCCCTCCAATGACAGCCATTATTTTCTTTTTCTTAACACAGTTGTAATTGAGTGGATTCCCTTGTCCTGTAAATAGAAGACTCACAGTGGTCCAACAGGACTGCAATGGACTGAAAAAATTATCATGGAACTCAGATCCCAGTGTAGTGTTGGGTAACAAGTTAGCATTCTTGTTGATCTCAAGAAGGGCAAAAAGAAAGGCGAGGATGTGCTGGTAGTTTTTAGTGATGCTGCTGCAATGAGAATTATAAATTTATTCACTACTAGGCAAAAACCCTTGCAGTTTAAGAATGTACCTATAGCCAACAGATATTTCTATCAAACTTTAAAAAGCAGGGAAATTGAGAAGCTATAGTGAATGCACCAGGGGAGCAGGAGACCTGAACTCCTCTCTGAGATATTGGACTGCCCTACAAATTGGTCAAAATGCAAACACCATCTGGGTTGGTCTTTCACAGTCCAATCCACTTCCTGCGTAGCTTGGAAGAATTTGGTAACATGTGCCTCTGAGCATATGGTGAGTGGTGGCAACACCTGCCATCTCCAAAGATGGAGAAGTATATTTTTCTATGTTTGTTGGTGTTCTTCTTACATTGCTTCTTTCCTATGTCACTACTGTTTCTACAGAGAATGTGAACTAGAAAATTTTATTTCCCTCACTGTTCATCCCAGAAATGTGTGTCAAATTTATTTTTATTAATTTCAAAGCCTTGTTATTGGTCAGTGTCATATGATGGTGAAGGCAGGCTTTTGTGTTTGAAATTGGAGGTTATGTCCTATTTCTATTTTGGGTGCATTAACAGTGGAATTTGAAACTGCAGTTTGATGTAAAATCAGACTGATTCCAATATGTTGCTATTTCAGTAATGACTCTAGCTGTTGGAAAAAAGAGGATGCAAGTTTTCAGCCTGCTATGTTTAAACCATTTCATTTAAGTCAAGGTGGACACGGTCAATTAAAAACATAGAGCACACATAGAATTTTGCTAGAATATATTTCACCTCCCACTGTTTTATCTTGTGCAAATTGAGACACTCCTGAGGTCCACTGGAGACTATTCTGCAGAAGTCAGTGCCCTTATTCCACAATTATATTTAGAGTTTTTTTAGTGTAAATTTTGCAAAATGTTGCTGAACTTCACATATTCACAGAAATAGAAACAAAAGGTAATGATTTCCTATAGGAAACGTCACTAAAATTGCAAAGGAAATCAGACATATTCAAAGTGACCATCTGAACTATATCAACTGTCTTAATAATGTTGCTTCCTCCCTGCTAAAACAAGATTAGCACAGCACATATCTTCTTTCTATTATTTGGGCTGATTGCAGGTGTTGCCCCCACTCACCATATGCTCAAACTGATGATACAAGGACTATTTAGATTGTGCCTTATCCTTTTCTGTTGTTTTGCTCAAATTATAATGTGGCCTATTATAAAAGGTTGTTGTGAGGACAAAAGGCTATAAAGCACTTTGGCAAATTTAAAAAGAGACAATGACTGGTCCAAGATAACATCATGGGCTCAGCAGCAATTTTAACCCTGATCTCCTAGGTTCTAGTCCATTTACTATTCCTCCACCTTATTCTAAATTCTGGAAAGAAGATGTAGATATGAATAAGCTGGAGGAGGAGTATAATCTTTTACCATGGGTCTGAAAATGCAGCGGGGTTGCTAACAGTCCTGTGTGGCACGTTTAAGACAAAGCAATTCAGGCTACAATCATATACATACTTATCAGGGAGTAATCCCCATGGGATTCAGTGGGACTTATTGTGAGTAATGTATGGTTTCTTTGGCATGAACCCCACTAGAAACTGGGACACCAGTTCTGATCCACAGTAAGACAGTTAGGCATCAAGTATTTACACAACTGTAACCTGTAAGTGTACTGTACATCTCTTCTTTGCAAGGAGAACAGAAAGAAAATCAGATCATGTGGAGACCACAGAGAAGCAACTGTGGCATTAGAGACCGCCTTTTGAACCAAAATGAGGCACTTTCCTGGTTACTGGGGCTGAGTATTAGTTCAGATGCAATGCTGAAGTGCCCACAACGCTCTCAATACAAGGGAGAAAGATGGGGAGAAACTAGAACAACCCCCCATGACTTCCTAACTGCTCTGACACCAGTTCCCACCGCCTCCTTCCAAGCCACCTTCCAAAACCATTTCATACATGGAGACCTACTGCCATTTCATTGCAAAGCCTGATAATGATTTAGTCCTTATACGTCTATACCAGCTAGCATGACAGGAAAATGTTTTGAATAAGACACCAGCATGTCTTTGGTAAGAGTGAGACACAAGAGAGATACCTCAACCTGGGGCTTGAAATTGGTGATTTATTTCATGAAACAAGAGAATAAACCTTGAGCCCATTCCAAAGCTAAAATAAAAGGGAGGGTGGAATACTTACTAACCACTTGTTGGGTAGAAATGTGGATGTTCCTCAAAACCTGGTGAAATTTTGTTAGCAATTGAAAGAGATACAAATTCACTAATAATCATCTCACTGGCAGCAGTATATGAATTGGTTTGTGACGCTGTCCCCCAACAACATTTGGGGGAGTTCAAATTTTTGCTAAAGGAATAATACTGCAAGAGCAGCATCAAAATCAGATTCATTCTTAACAAGTCTCGGACCAAACACCAACCAGACATTATCATGATTACACAAACACATACAGCAATCGCCACCAGCAGTAACCCACCAGGATCACTAACAAAAAGGTTCTAATCTGAGGATTGTGGTCTCAAGTTCCAAGCATCAAAGCTTGGGACTGACAAGAGATGTGCCTCTCTCAAATTAAACATCCAGATTTGGATGGCACAATGTCTTCCAACAAGAGTCTTTCAAGACAGAGTAGCATATTAGCTTTAGGATGGGCTGTTTTGATACAGATTTTGCACATGGAGCCTTTTGATTACCCACGGGGCTTCCAAAAGCAGCAGCAGGGATCATAGTAATTTTGATCATTACAAGGCAGATCATCTGCTTTGCTGAAGTCCTCAAATCTCAACACAGCCAAAGAAATTACATCTTAGTGAGACTGCCAGGCTATAGTGAGGCAGGAAAAAAATAGTCAAAAAAGTCTGTTGATTAAATTCCCGAATAAATGGAGTATGGCCATTCTATATTCATGTGGTCACTAGACAGATAGACAGACACACAGATAGATATTGTTTGTTTAAACTATTGTTGCCTTACTCTTCAGCCCAACTTGGCTCCCAGAATTGCTTACAACATCAATAAATAGAACAAGGAGAACATAAGCCCATCGGAATCAGACCAGTGGCCCATCTTGTTCATCATTCTCTCCTCACAGTGGCAAACCAGATACCTATTGAGAAGTCCTCATGCAGGACTTGTGTGTGCAGTTGTTCTTTCTCACTCATGCGCCTCAGCAACTGATGTTCAGAGGCATACTGGAGGTAGTCCATAGGCATCAGGACAAGTAGTCAATGACAGCCTTACTCGCCATGAAATTTTCTAATCCCCTTTTAAAATCATGGTGACCATCACCACTTCTTGAAGTGGCAAATTCCACCGTATAACTGCATGCTTTGTGAAGATGTGCTGCCTTCTGTCCACCCTAAATCCTCCAATATTCAGCTTAATTGGATGACCCCAGGGAACCTGTATCCTGTACCCTTTCTTCATAAAGGAGTTCCTCTAGCCCCTGGTGAGCCAGATATGGCAGCAATTTTGGCCATGCTTAGGGCTTTGGAGTAGGCCAAATATAAACCTTCTTTCATCCAGAATTAACCTTAGTCTGTTATTCAAGCTATGTTGGATGCCTTGGAGGCTAGTTTCAGCTCTACTATCAAATGAACAAGGTCATAGCAGAAATTATGATTATGCTGCATGAAAAGAACTTGGAAGAACATGAATCATGGTCTGAGTCAGTTGAAGGTGAGATCAGCCCACATCTACAACCATGGGGCTGTCCAGGATGGAGATCAGTATTCACCTTGGGAACTTCCAGTATGGGGAATTGGGCATTAATGTCACTTTTCTCAGTTGGTCACTATTAATATGGGTGATTTAAGTCAGGATGGCCCGAAAACACAGTAGGGTCAGCTTACCACATTGTGAAGTAATAAACATTGCTATCTAAAGACTATGGCCCCCATAAGAACATCATATTCAAAGGTAGTTGAATGCGCCTCTGGATTCAAAACCATTGAAGAAATGTGGGTATGAAGAAATGAAATAGGGAGATTGGGCACAAATCTGTCAGCACTGAATGCAACAATATTCAATTCCCATAAAGAGGGGTGGTCAGACTTCAGGCTTGTCAGATCTGATTTCATTCTGACCTGAACCCCTGGATCCACCAAGAAGACCCAGGTGCAAAATACATACAGTTAAAATTGAAGAAAGTGGTCCCTTTGAGCACATTCTGAGCCCAGGACTACATATTCTGTACCAGAATGAAGCTGAGCTAATGGCCCTGCCAGACTAAATTCTGCTCCAAGTTAGTTTTCATAATTTAGATGGAAGAATTTGTTTTGTTGTTCAACTATGTTGGTGTCAGAAACCCTTCCTGGTCTATTGAAAATCACCCAGACATCTGTCAGCCCTTCTGCCCAGCCCTCCCATAGAGGAACTATGTAGCTATCTATGAGCTCCAATTTGGACTGTGTAAGCAGATTGTAAATTCACAGATATTGACAGATGGGGAAGTGACTAACAATAATCCACTTTCTCAATAATATTCTGTCATTTTTTTAAAAAAATCTAACTTTCTAACACCTGGAGGGAAACCTTTAGAAAGCATAGGTTTTAGTGAATGTCCACTGCCTACTTAGATAGTATCTAAAACTATACCTCTGTGAGGGATATAGCACATATCTGCAGAAGCAGATGTACAAAGGGGTTTTGTTAGTTTAATTTATTAAAACTATTTCTAGATGACATTTCATGAAACTATCACAATATGGTGTATATAAATACAGTGAAGCCTGCAGAATAAAAAGCAGCAAAGGTTAGGCAAAAACAGGCATATTAAGTTGTTACAGCTAATTGACATTGATATGAAGCAAACACCTGAGAAAATAAGTTTATAGAAGACATAAAAATGACAGCTTTGTTTGTGCCTGCCTTAATTCATAGGGGAGGTAATTTCAAGGAGAAAACAGCGCATAACAGAGTAGAGCTGGGTGCATGTGAGGCTCTAGTTCTTGACTTTCACCATGGGAGTGTTCCAAAACATCCTGAAGATCATCATCAGATCAATGTTTGGTAGAATGTTCATTTTTATTAGTCTTTTTACTTCCCAACAGAGATACACCCATTTCTTCCATGAATCTAAATCTTGCTGAATCTTGCTTTACAACAGAAAATAATTGTCCTTATCTAAGTTAAACAGTTTAAACCTTAAAGTAGCTATTGCCTTCTATCCCCAAACCCTCCCCCTCCCTCAATCTCAGGATGGTGTCAATCATCACAGGAGTTAATTATTCCTGTCAATAATATCACATCCAACCTTAACTGTGACCATTCTTTTTCCTTACTAACTGCTCCCTGGTGTTCAGCTCAGGTCTCAGAATAATTACGTAGAATTTGGGGAGGAAGATACAACCCAGTAAGCCGGCACTAGAGGCCAAGATGGAGAAGATCTCCACAGCCACCATGTATTTCCCCTTCGTGCTCAGATAGGTTGGCACGAAAGACACCCAAACACTGCAGAAGACTAACATGCTAAAAGTGATGAGCTTGGCTTCATTGAAACTATCCGGCAACTTCCTGGCAAAGAAAGCCACCAAGAAGCTGATAATGGCCAGAAACCACATGTAGCCCAAGACAATGTAGAACATCTTATCTGAGCCCTCGTTGCACTGCACTATGATCTGTCCAGTCTGGGAATACATATCAAACTCTATGAAAGGGGGAGAGGTTGCCAGCCACACAACACAGATGCCCATCTGATTAAGAGAACACAGAATTATGACTAATATTGCCAGCCTTTTCCCAAACCATTTCCTCATCCTGTTTCCAGGCTTTGTGGCCATGAAGGCCAGCACCACAGTGATGGTTTTAGCCAACACACAAGAAACTACAATGGAGAAGATGATGCCAAATGCTGTTTGCTGGAAGAGACAGGTCAACTTCCCAGGCCGGCCAATAAATAAGAAGGAACAGAGAAAGCAAAGCAACAGAGAGAACAGCAAGGTGCATGTGATGCTCCAGTTATTGGCTTTCACAATGGGAGTGTCCCAGTGCAGACTAAAGGTCCCTAACATGACAATTGTGATCACAGATAGGAAAAGAGACAAGGAAGCTAAAACTTCTCCCAAGGGTTCTTCATAGGATAGATAGCTTAGTTCTTTAGGAAGACATTGGTCCTGCTTCTGGTTTGGATACTGATCTTCTGGGCACCTCTCACATTCGTCTGCATCTGGAAGCAAGAGGCGAAGGCTCATTATTTCCCAAGTACACCAATGTTTTCCATATTTAGCTCCCAGATATTAATTACCTTGATGAAAAGCAAAATACATTGTTGAAATTATACATAAAGATGGGGAAGGCATTCCATTTGCCTTGGATTCTAATTTGAATATACTTAATTCACATTTACAAAACAAAACAATTACAGACATGAGAAGGCAGATATCCTTCAAGTTCACACTTCTGCAAATTTTTCAGGAAAATTCTAGAACCTAAATGTTTGCAAAAATACATGTACAGAAGGGCCCCGCTTTACAGTGCTTCGTTTTACAGCCATTCACTAATACAGCGGTCTCAATTAGATGCAATTCGTCTAAAGCCCCACTCATACGGCGCTTGTTCCGCTTTTATGGCGGTTTTCGAGCATCGCACGCCATTCTATTCAATGAGTACCTCTTTACAGCGGTTTTCGCTTTACAGCGGGGGTCCAGAACATAACCCGCCATATGAGTGGGGCCCTACTGTATTAGGAATGTAAAACCTTTTCCCCACTCAACCCTGAGTTCTTTCACTTACCCCTGTGGGATGAAATCTTCCCCTGAGGACATCAAACACAATCATAGCAACACACCTGTTTTCCCTGTTGGATGAACATGTTTTGTCCTGAGTGGCAGCTCTCGACACAGCTGGATCTGGGCATCATCTGATAGAAAACACAAGTAAGGACATTTTGGGGATGGAAATGAACTACTTTTTCCTTATTGCTCTCATTCTCAGCTAAATTCCTTTGAATTAGATCATCATAAGGACACAACACTGGCATCAGGTCAGTATCTTCAAGGCATTTGGCAAAGCCTGGGAAGAGGTCACCACTGAGTCTCCAAGCTATGATGCATCTTTCTGGCTTTGCCGCTCACCTCTTGCCCCACCAGTCTGAAGTGTGAATGGCAAAGAGAAGCAGTTGCTAGTAACTGACAGTAACTACTCTTCTGGACTGTGGTGAGGATTTGACCAATCAGCTCCAATCACCACTGTCACCTAGAGCAGAGGTGAGGAGCTTCCAGCTCTATGTTGCATGCAGGCCTTGACCACATTTTATTCTTGGCCTGTTTCTGCACAAAATCCATTCAGATCTCTGGAAAGAGCAATCTTCACACACACATACACACACATACATACAGGAAAAACATAGAAAGGGAGCTGCTACAACCCATATTTCATAATGCTTCAGCCCCACCTACAATCTGACAGACTGCCCCCAGATTACGGTTGCCAGGCTCATAGCCTGAGAATGATCCTGTATCTTTAGGAGAAGAGAAAGACAGCCAAGTGCAGGTGTTCTTGTAACACTGTAATGGGAAAAACCACAAGGTGGAATTCTCACTTCCCCCTGCATAACTTTTAAAGATACAGAAGACCTCTTGGTTGCCAGTCCCAGCCTCCAAGAGGTCTTCTGTATCTTTAAAAGTTGTGCAGAGGGAAGGGAGAATGCCACCTTGTGGTTTTTCCCATTACAGTGTTGCAAGAACACCTGCACTTGGCTGACTTTCTCTTCTCCTAAAGATATAGGATCAGTCTCAGGCCCTGAACCTGGAAACCCTATCCCAAACGAATGTGACCAACCCCTGACCTAGAGCAGGAAGTCAAGTAACTGCAATATATTTAGAGTTACCAGGTCTCCGGTTTTCAGCCGGAGTCTTCATTGTTTGGGGGGCCTGTGACGCCCTTCCCTGGCTCTCCCTGTCAGGTTCCTACCTGCTCGTGGTTACTGCCTGTCACTAGGCACCACCAGGGACTCCACCAGTCCGGACTGTCCTTTTTTATGGTTTCTCTCCCCGCTCTAGCACAGAACTCAACAGATCCCCCTGCTAGGCAGCACCACCAGTCACATCCTATAACCAGTATTCCCAGAGACTCTGCCTGAGTCTCTGTATCAGGTTACCTCTGTGACTGAGTGCTTAAGCTGTCCCCAATCCCTTGGATCTTTATATATAAAGCATACAATCCTGGTTTGCTCTGAATACTTGTGGTGTTATATTCTTCCCTTCACCACTGCCACCAATTGTTACAGTTTCCCTTCAGCCTTGGTAAGCACCTTGCCCTCCCTTCTGGTCTGTATAACCCCAGCCAAGGATCAGGCCTTCGGTAAACCAAATATAGTTTTTATTAAATAACAGAGATAACAAGATTACTTTATAAAGGCACATAAGCATATGGTTTCATCTATTTCTGGTACTTGTCTTAGTATTAATCCGAACTCCACACTCTCCTCACATTCACCAACTCTCCACACAATCTCCTCTCAAAAACCCACCAAAACAACCCACTCAGGTCCACCCAGATTTAACTGTAATCCTTCCATTTATACTCTCAGCCATTCTAAACACTCAGCCAATCATCCAGCATTGTACTGCCCATTTACTCCCCCCTCCTCTTTCATTCCACTTACCATGTATCTCCTATACAAACAGCACTTACCATATATACATTAATACAGGAACATCACAGGGCCCCTCTGGCTCTCCGGCTAGCACCCCTTAATATCCAGACTCTCAGCTTCTAGGTGGTCTGGTTCCCGAGATATACACCAAAATGTTTTTTACAGAACTCTAGCACAATTCCTTGCTCTAGCTACAACTCCCATCAGCCCAATCCAGTGGCCATGCTGGCTGGGGCTGATGGGAGTTGTAGTTTAAAAAAGTAACTTTTCAAAGTTCTGGCTGTAACCCCACCCTTTCAGGATTGTAGCCAATGAAGCCAGGGTTGTGACTTGTTGATCCAGACATGCCTAGGCCTAATTTCAGCATCAGAAAATGGTGGCTTTAAGAATTTTGCAGTTTGCGTAAGTAATATGCAGAGCTTGGGAAAGTTACTTTTTTGAACTACAACTCCCACCAGCTCAATCCAGTGGCCATGCTGGCTGGGGCTGATGGGAGTTGTAGTTCAAAAAAGTAACTTTTCCAAGCTCTGGTAATATGGCTTAACATTTTGTTTTCTCTTCTGTCCAAGAGTCAGACCCTGGGCTATGAAATATGAAAGTATTTAATCCAATATCTGCTTTTCTGGGAGTAAAGCAATTCTAATCCCATGTACCTGGAGTAAACCCCATTGAACTCCATTAGGACTTACATTTGAGTAGACATGGTTAGGATTGTGCTGTAAATTAATGGGACTTTTGAGTAAACATAGCGCAGACTTGTGTTTGTGTTGTAAATCTTTCTCTCCCCCTCCAACCCTATTTTTAAAGAAATTAGGCAGGGTTTATCACAGTTTTTATTATGTAGGAAACTAATACTGATTTTTTTTTTAAATGTTCCTCAATGACCAACTGGTTTGACAATAAACTATTATATGGGGTGTATTTTTACACCTGCATATATATGTGTGTGTAGGGTTGGTGAATGGAAATCAAGGCAGCTCACAATAAGAAATAAATCACTTTAAAACCAATAACCATAAAAAGTATTGACAGTTGGAAAACAGCTTAACGTGGCATGATTCCAAATTTTGTGTTGAGTGAATGAAGTTTATCTATTTATTTTTATGTATTTATTATTTGATTTATATCCCGCCCTTCCATCCAGTAGGAGCCTAGGGCGGCAAAGAAAAGCACTAAAAACACTTTAAAAATCATAAAAACAGACCTTAAAATATATTAAAACAAAACATCTTTAAAAACATTTTTAAAAGCTTTAAAACATTTTTTTTAAAAGAAAAGGTTTAAAAACATATTAAAAATCAATTCCAACACAGACTGGGATAAGGTCTCAGCTTAAAAGACTTGCTAAAAGAACAAGTTCCTTATCACTTCAGGGTACAGTTTTCCCTGGTTGAGTAAGCCCCATTGAATACATTGGGACTTGCTTCTGAGTAAACAAACATAGGATTGCACTATAAATATCTTTACAGGTTGTATAAATAATAAACATAGTTGATAGTCATGCTTATATAAATATTTTCATAGAATCATAAAATAGTAGAGTTGGAAGGGGCCTATAAGGCCATCAAGTCCAACCCCCTGCTCAATGCAGGAATCCAAATCAAAGCATTCCCGACAGATGGATGTCCAACTGCCTCTTGAATGCCTCCAGTGTTGGAGAGCCCACTACCTCTCTAGTAATTGGTTCCATTGTCGTATGGCTCTAACAGTTAGGAAGTTTTTCCTGATGTCCAGTCGAAATCTGGCTTCTTGCAACTTGAGCCCATTATTCCGTGTCCTGCACTCTGGGACAATCGAGAAGAGATCCCGGCCCTCGTCTGTGTGGCAACCTTTCAAGTACTTGTGCTATCATATCTCCCCTCAATCTTCTCTTCTCCAGGGTAAACATGCCCAGTTCTTTCAGTCTCTCCTCATAGGGCTTTGTTTCCAGTCTCCTGATCATCCTTATTGCCCTCCTCTGAACCTGTTCCAGTTTGTCTGCATCCTTCTTGAAGTGCAGAGACCAGAACTGGATGCAGAACTCAAGATGAGGCCTAACCAGTGCTGAATAGAGGGGAACTAATATTTCAAGCGATTTGGAAACTATACTTCTAATTTACATGCAGGCAAAATTTATTAAGTGGATTCACACAATTCGTTTAAAGCCCATCCAACTCGCATTTAAACCGCACGACTTCCTCTAAAGAATTATGGGAAGTGTCATTTCCCCCTCACAGTTATAGTTCTCACCACTCTTAACAAACTGCAGTTCCCATGATTCTGTGGTGGGATTCATGTGCTTCAAATAGGTGTTGAATGTGCTTTAAATGAATGGTGTGGATCTGCCCTAGGTATGATGTGCATTCAAGAATGAATTGAAAAGAACAATTTTAAAAGTGAACGTGCTTATATAAGTTGAATAGTTTAAAATGTAAACGCCCTTCTCCTTCTCTCTCTTTCTCTCCCTCAGTGGTATTTCTGATTATCAATTCCTCTCTCAACTGTGACCATTATTTTTCCTTACTAACTGCTCCCTGGTGTTCAGCTCAGACCTGAACACAATAAGGTAGAATTTGGGGAGGAAGATACAACCCAGTAAGCCAGCACTAGAGGCCAAGATGGAGAAGATCTCCACAGCCACCATGTATTTCCCTTTGGTGCTCAGGTAAGTTGGGACAAAGGACACCCAAACACTGCAGAAGACCAACATGCTAAAAGTGATCAGTTTGGCTTCATTAAAAGAATGAGGCAATTTTCTGGCAAAGAAAGCCATGGTGAAGCTGATGGTGGACAAAAAACCCATGTAGCCCAAGATAATGTAGAACATGGTGTCTGAGCCTTCATTACATTGAACTATGATCCACCCAATTTGGGAGTGCATGTCAAAATCTAGGAAAGGGGGACAAGTTGCCAGCCATACAACACAGATGCCTATTTGAGTAAAAGTACAGAGAATGATGACTGATATTCCCAACCCATTTGCTCATCCTGTTTCCAGATTTTGTGGCCATGAAGGCCAGTACCACGGTGATGGTTTTTGCTAACACACAAGCAACAGCAATGGAGAAGATGATGCCAAAGATGGTTTGCCTCAAAAGACAGGTCACCTTCATAGGGCAGCCAATGAATAAAAAGGAGCACAGAAAACAAAGTAGTAAAGAGGACAGCAAGATGCATGTGATGCTCCAGTTGTTAGCTTTGACAATGGGGGTGTCCCAGTGCAGAGTGAATGTCCCCATTACGACCGCTGTGGTCACAGAAAGGAAAAGAGCCAAGGAAGCCAGAACTGCTCCCAAGGGCTCCTCATAGGATAGGTAGCTCATTTCTTTGGGAATACACTGGTCCTGGTTCTTGTTCGGATACTGATCTTCAGGGCACTTCTCACATTGCTCTGTATCTGAAATAAGAAACAAATTCTCAGTATTTCCTGAATGCTCCAATGCTCTCCTATTTATCCATATTATTAATTCTCTTGGTGAAACCAAAATATGCAATTACAATTATGAAAATGGACATGGACTGCCTTCAAGTCGATCCCGACTTATAGTGACCCTATGAATAGGGTTCTCATGGTAAGGGGTATTCAGAGGGGGTTTACCATTGCCTCCCTCTGAGGCTGTGAGGCAGTGACTGGACCAAGGTCGCCCAGTGAGCTTCATGGCTGTGTGGAGATTCAAACCCTGGTCTCCCAGGTCGTAGTCCAACACCTTAGCCACTACACCACACTGGCTCTCAATTACAATTATACATAGGGACAAAATCAGTTTGGTTTGTGTGTTGTTGCCAATATACCTAATTCACACTTGCTGAAACAATATGCAAGCATAAAGTCAGCTATACTTCAAAATTCACACTTTTATTTTTCAGCGCCTTTATTGATCTAAAATGTTTACAAATATACATAGGAGAAAGTGTGCATAAAATGCATATATTAATGAAAAAACAGACAAAATTACATTACATTGGGTAAAGTTGCTTACAGAAATTTATAAATTAGGAGAGAGACACACTGAAATGCAGATAGATTTTTCTGAGGGCTGATGCAAACATATGAAGAAGTGAACTTAAGACTGGAAAAATGAACAGCTGAAATCAACACATTTGTCCATCTCTAATTATACAATATATATTCTTTTTTCAGTCAGCAATGGTTGCTATGTCAGCACCTACTATGTGTTAGCAAGTGCATGCATATTTTCATCTGTAGAAAAAAAATACTTGGAATTCAGTAGACCTGAATTTAAAACTTTTCCCCTCAAAGGAGATCTGGTTCCTTTTCTTACTCATGTGGGATGAAATCCTCCCTTGAGGGCACTGAACACAGTCGTAGCAACACATTTGCCTTCCCTGTTGGATGAACATGCTCTGTCCTGGGTGGCAACTCTTGACACAAGTAGAGCTGGGCAGCATCTGATGAATAACACAATGAAGGGCATTTAGGATGGAAATCAGCTAGTTGTTCTGCATTCCTCTAATTCTCAGTTGCAACCTTTTGCGTCAGATCATCATAATACCACAATACTGACATGAGGTCAGCATCTTCAGGGCATTTGCCACCTGGGAAGGGCCTAATACTTCCTGACCTCTCAACTAGTGATGCTTCTTGAGGACATTGCCATTCGCCTCTTTCCCACTGCTCTAATGGGTGAATGGCAAAGAGAAGCACTTTCTGGCCACTTGCCCACCCTCTCCTTCTGGGTGGTGGTGAGGTTTGGACCAACCCAGTTTACTCACAACTGTCCCCTAGACTAGCGGTGTAGGACATATGTGCCTCCTAATTATATACAATCCCCAGACAAATTATTTTTTAATTTGTTTATAAAAGCATTTCTATATACCACCATCTCATAAAATATCAAGGTGATGTACAGCTGTATATGTAAACAATGAAACATAAACTGGAACAAATAATAATTAAAATGACCAGTATAATCAAATGTTTTAAACAGCTGTTTAGGCTAGTCATCATAAAAAGGTCTTCAGGAGACATCTGAAAGTCAAAAGCAAGAATGTCTGTCAAATGTCTTCTCCAGAGCATAGGACCAGCAACATCCAATGCCTGAGTTCTTGTTGTGGTCACTCGGGCCTCTGTAACATGGGGAGCAAACAACAGCACTCCTCTGGACGATCTCAAGGATCAAACTGGGATATATGAACTGAGGTGGTCCTTAAGGTATCCTAAACCCAAGTTGTTCAGCTCTTTTGTGATTCTACGCAAAATCAGTTCAGATGTTTGGCAAGAGCAATCTGCCCCTCCCACACCAGAAAGAGAGAAATGGGAATGTTCCCACCCTCTTCTTTGTTCTTCTCTTTCCACCACTGGCTTCGGCCCCACCCACATTCAGGAGGCAACCTTTGCCACATTCATCCCAAATGACTGTGACACACCCCTGCCCTTAAAAAAAAGTAACAGTAAAAGAAGCATCAATTTTAAAATAAGATAGCCATGGTAGTCTGTTGCAGGGGGGAAAATACTTGCATGGCATAAGCTATGATAGACTACAGGTGCAATTCAACTTGATTTGTGCCAGGCTAGGGGGAGTTGAATGAGGCAGATCCCTAGCTGAGCTGGCAGGCTCCAGGAGCCAAGCTCCACCAGGAGAAGCCCCATGTCCCAGCTGAGCTGTGGCGCTGCTAGGACCCTGCCAGCACCCCTGGGCATCTGCCAGGCATGGCCAGCCCAGCAGACAGAGCGCTGGTGGAAGCCAGCAGTAGTCCTGAAAATGGGGCATTTCGGGGATATAACAGGGAGGAGACGTGGGGGGGACATACACAAGATCCAAGTCACCCTCAGAGTGCTCCCCCAGGCAGGGCCGGATTATCCATCAGGCTTAGTAGGCTGAAGCCTAGGGGCCCGGAGCTCTTGGGGGCCCATGGGGCACTAGCCTGACGGCCCCTGGAGCTACATGGGGCCCTCCGCTCTCCTTCCGCGATCTGCGGAAGCATCAGTGGACCGCCATCCCCCCGCTTTACCTACCTTTCCGTTGTTATTTGTGGCGCGCAGATTTGCCATCAATAAAGATGGCGGCCGAGGTTTCCTTAAGGGGTGAAGCCTCTGCCACCATCTTGGCTGATGGCACACATGCGCGCTTTGCTGCCAACAACAAAGATGGTGGCAAAATCTTCAGCTCCTTAGGGAAACCTCGGCCACCATCTTGATTGATGGCAAACCTGCACGCGCCACAAAAAACAACGGAAAGGTAGGTGAAGCGTGAGGATGGGGGGGCCCAAACACCAATCTGACTAGGGGCTCTCCTCAGCTTAATCCGGCCCTGTCCCCAGGTCCCGCTCCACATCAGAATTTCACCAGCATAAAGGCTGGTGGAGTAAAATAATGACAATGGTGGTCTACGGGGAGCACTTACTTATTCATGCGAGCCAGCTCTTCCTGTCTGACTCTCACACATGGCTCCTGACAGAGCCTGTGTTCGGCCAGGGTGGCGGCTCCCAAGCAGCAAGTGGATGCCGCGGAGCTTCCCACTGGCTCCTCCTTGACTGCCCCCCCCTGCTGCCGGCTACCCATAAGTTGGGTTGCGCTGTAGATAGGTAGATACATACAAAAAAAACCCACAAGATGCAGAAAAAGTTATCACACATGCTTCAAATACTTCAAATGCCCAGGATGTGCTGCTAAAACTAATATGAACTATAACAAATATTCCCATTTTTGCACCAATTTTGACTGGTTCCAGAGACATTAGACCATGCGCCATAGCTCATCCTTTTATTAATGATTGTCTTTACTAGGAATACAAAGTATCTTTCTATTTTTGTGATGCCCTTGAGAGATAGATCGGACTTGCGAATCAGACTGGGACATCACTACTTCCCATTTCCCTATCTTCAACCATACACCTGCGGCTCCTGTCACACAAAGAAAACCTTGGGTTGGCTAGACTCAGTCAACCCACATTTATAGATTAGCTAAACATGTTGCATTCACAGTGATACATTTACTACGCACAGATGCATACCAGGCAGGCACATTATCATATTAAAATATTCTAGGTTTTTATTAAAAAAAAAAGCAGTTATTTGTATTTGATGTAGGTCTATTGGATGCAGCAAAAAATACTTCACTCTGATGATAGCAAACTGTGTTTAATCACAACTGTTGCAGAACTTGCAATGTATATTACCTGGGCATATGATTTATCAGAGCCTTTCATGCAGTTCAGTATTTTGGAGAATCTAGCAGTGTATTTCTTTGATAATTGAGAAAATTAACAATTAAATTTAGGAATGCCTCGTGAATTCATCTTCTTCAAAGGAAAGATTTAGTATAGATATACTAAATAGAAAAAAGATTTAGTATAGATATACTCCTTTGAGAGTCTGACTCACTTCTTTTTGAGAGGCACCAATCACCTTGCTTGCATCCTGGACAGACTTGTTGATTCAGGTGATTATGGTTTAATACAGTTTCTCAACTGCATCAATAGTTTCACGATGTGATAATAGCAATTGTATTTTATAATGCTCCTGTGTTACTGTCTAATTTCATTTCTTTATTTTTCTGTCTTTTTTTATTGTTATGTTAAGTAAAGAAAATGTATTTACCAAACTTGATATGCCTAAGACTCATCCCTGAACCTTAAATTCTCTGTGTGCTAATATGGAGGGGTGCTAACTCCCTAATGTGGTATCTGTTGTAGAGGGAGCTAGAGTGTAGCTTAGCTGCCAGACCCAGTGTCTGCTAAATAAAAATCACACTGAGAGTTGCACTAGACACAGAGCAAATTTGCCAAAAAAACAAGTCCTAATACCAATATCCACATCATACTGATAAAAGGACACACTCATAGTTATCATCAACATCCTTCCTACTTGATTAAACTTGGGATTCCACACAATGGCATCACCGTTAACAATGAACCTTTTCCCTGGAGGAGCCTGGGGATCCAGCCTTCCAACATGTCTTCTCTGGAATGATTCATTCGGGAACATGACCAAGTTGATGAGATCGTATCCACCTGCTAGGTCCCCATTATCATCAAAAAATATTTCTTCACCAGCACTATTGTTAAAATAGATGTTTCTCAGAAACAAGTGAAGCTACAATGAAGGAGAAAGATTTTATGAACTCAAACGCTGAGAAAGCAACTAAATTTATATTCCTCTGAGAAAGCAACAGCACCTATTTGCCACTGTATCATTACCACACACATAAAAATGGATCAACATTATTTTGTACTTCCCAAACATGCCAAATATTGAAAACTCTTTTATTCTTTTTCACATCCAATTTTCAAATAAGCACAGATTATTTATTTATTTATTTATAATCTTTCTATCCCACCCTTCTACCCTATAATAGGGCACTCAGGAAGGCTTACAATAAAATCGCACACATACATAATAAAAGTGTACACAACAAAGTATAAATACTCCAAACAGGTGCACTTTCAACAGTCGCTGAAGCATTTTCTTCTCCAGGGTAACCAGAAGGTCCTGCTGGCTGGGAACAATACACCAATATTTTCCTCTTGAATATCTTCCTTAGTAAACCCAGTTTCCTGGAATGAAAATCTGCTCCTCAATATTTAATGTTAATAAGCTGGGCTGTTTTAGCATATGTAGGTCACAGCTGCATCCATGCTTTCCAAAGAACTTGAAATCTTTGTTTGCGCGTGCACACATTTCACTGAGCTCCTAAATCCATTAACATTCAATAAGACCCACTTAATATTGCTTCCCATTGGGATGATTCAAAGGATTGAACAAAGGGAGGAGATAATAAATGCTGAAGAAAATAAGCATTAAGCAAATCACATTTAATCTAAAATCCAAGAGGAAATGGTGCAGAGTTATCATGGATGGAAAAGAGGACAGCAAATCACCTGCCCAATATAAGCTGAGCTGAGGAATAAACAGATCTGCCTGGGTTTTATGCCTTCACAGCTTGGTTCTGCCTCCCATTGTCTCTAGCAAACCTTTTATCAGTTTCTTCTAAAATATCATGCAGAATCAGAACAAATCAAAGAATCTATGGTGAAATGGGCGCAAACTAGTGGGGGAAATGTTCCTTTGGACATCTGGGAAAATCTGTAGAAATAAGGACACCAGTTCTCCTTAACTATAGGTATAACAGAAAATTGATTCAAAGTTATGAGCAGATGGTACATTACACCAACAAAGATAAAAAAATTAATAAAAATTATCTATTTGGGGGTTGGAAATGTCAAGGTGATTTTTTCCACACAAGGTGGAAATTTAAGCTGTCAGATGAAGACTGGAAGATAATAAAAAAATAAAGTCACAAACATTTTAGGATTTGAGGTCCCATTCTTTCTACTTTACTACATGAAATAATTTGTTGGGCCAGAAGATAAACAAGTGGTTTCTTATATGGTTGCTGTGGCCAGAATTCTTTATGCAAAATATTGGAGATTTAAAACAATACCTAAAATCAAATAATGGATTGATAACATTTGGAACAATTTTTCTAAGATATCAAGAAGGAAGACAGCAACAAGACAACTTTTGGTAAAGTGGAAACAAATTGTTGATTATCGTAAAAAATAGGGTTTAGTACCAAATAAGAGTTAAATGTTTATAATATACTGCTACTTATGAAGAAATGTTACAATAAATAGACATAGATATGCTTCTTTTATCTTGAGAAATATTACTGAAATTCGTGAAATGATGCTCTTGATGTCTTCATAGTTTTGGATTAAAATAGGTAGGAATGATCAAATAGAGCCTGTTATCATTTCTGCTCAGAGATTAAATGATTATATTTCTGTATTTTTCTTTGATATAGAATCATATAATTGATGGGAGCTATAAATTTTAGTCTTGTAATATTAAATAAAAGTTTAAAAGTGAAAATTTAAAGATGTAAAACACTTTAATACAAGTTCAGAGGGAAGCTGACTATTAGCATTAATATCCCAAAGAATGACTTTCCATTTCAACCCCATAAACACTTGAAGCTGTCTTATTGGTCTATCTAACCACAGACATCTTATTCTGACTCTCAGCATCTCTTCTGGGTCTCAGGCAAAGGTTCTGACTCTCATTCTGCAATTGAGCTTGGCACCTTCCTCATGAAAAACATGTTTTGTAATGGAGCTATAGCCACAACCAGTGACATTGCTCATGAGGGTTAAGCACTGGTACCTGTTCTCCAGCCCATAGTTAAGCACCTGCACCTGTTTTCTATGCCGCAGGTTAGCTATGACACAAATGAATCAATAAAGTAAAAGCCTTAGTGCTTCCCAACGCTTGCAGAAAATTTACCCTTCACCAAATATTGATTCTAGCTGTCTAGCTTTCATCAGCTGTCATGGAAGGGGGGCTCATTGTCAAGGAGGCCAGTGTGAGCCCCAGCATCTATTTTCTTTGAAATTAAGGCCTGTATGTCAGCTGCCAAGAAGTGAAGGCCATCATATCCAGATCCCTGAAAAACTTCATTATGGCTTCATTAAGGTTACAGTATTTCATGTCAGTAAAATCTCAGGCCAGCTGGTGTCCATCATACTTCACATTTATACTTCTTATTTAACTTATTTAACTTCATACTTCTTATTTAACTGTCTATATCAGCCTTTCCCAACGAGTGTGCCTCCAGATGTTGTTGGACCACAACTCCCATCAGCCTCAGCCAGCATTGCCAATGGTCAGGAAAGATGGCAATTGTGGTCCAACAACATCTGGAGGCATACTGGTTGGGAGAGGCTGGTCTATATCTTATGAGTTCAACCTTACCTGCCATGGTTGAAGTTCCTGATGCTTCCACCTGTCTCCAACCCCCATTACTCTCTCTTTTGCTCTCAGGGAATATATTGCATGGAGAGCATGTGCTACAGAATACACAGCATTATAGATACTATAGCTCTGACCAGACATTTCCATTTCAAACATGGACCCAGGAAGGCTTCCCAGATTCTCCTGCCCAGTGCAGTTTCTCTTGTTTGGCACATCGATGTTATATTTTGGTAGCGAACAGAGGAATGCAGTGCACCAGAACTCATGGATGAAGTAAAATGTAGACTGGAAAGGATTTATCATCTCAACAAAATCTTGAAAGCCTGGCACTACTTGTGAATGGAGGGTGAATGACAAGGTGCCATTGAAGGATTTTGTGGTGGTTTTGAGTCTACCCACTGCTCCAGTGAAATCCCATTCAGCAGTTGTAATCCACACCCTTTCTAGAGGCTGCATATAAGTCAATTCTTCGGAATATAAAACTATTCGTAAACCCTCCAGTGACCGACTGTCTCCATAAACCAAAATCACATTGATTTCACTCAATGAGAGAAAAGATTGAATGGGACCCATTTTTTGTGGCCCTATTTGCTTTTGTAAAAATGTTGTCATTAGTGGGATTACCAGTGTCCATGCGATGCAAAGACTGCTCTGCAACAGCCTTGGTCCTAGGTTTTGAAGGAAAGCTGCACCACTGGCATCATCTGAAACAATGAGGCCAATCCAGTTCCATCCAAAATGCTTGAGTAACCCAACGATGCCAACATACTGAGGTTCTTCATTTGGGATCATCCGATAGAAAGAAGGGAAGTGGGTTTTGTCACTCAGCACTGGATCAAAGGAGCCATAGCTGAGCTAAAGGGGAAAATATGGCATTTTTCAGATCCAAGAAAACCATTTCATAGTTCTTGAAGAGAAAATGACTCCACCCACATATCTTGTCATCATTTTCAGCTCATTGATTAGAAGCTTCTAATAAACCTTACACTGACTAACAATCCAATCTTAACCAATCTTTTACTAGCTCTATTATTCCATTAAATATTAGTCAGAAGGGATGGTGCAGAAGTTGAACCAATGCCTGGATGTGGTTTTGAGATAGATGAGTTCCAATTAGCTGACGCTGAATGTTACTAAAACAGATTGGTTCTCAGGCCTGAGAATTTGGGATTTTTTCCATTTCTAGAATGCACTGTGCTTCCTCTGTAGAAATAGTATCTTACGGGTACTCTTGGAACCATCTTTTTTTATGGAAACCCTGAAGGCCTTGATGTCCAAGAGCACTCTTTCCTACACTAGGATAATTTTATAGATTGTCAGTTGCACCCTTTCCAGGACAATGATAGCTTGACCACTGTAACTCATATACTTATAACTTCAAGTTTATTATACAGCTGCAAGAGTAGTTGTATACTATAGCTAGCGTGGATTTTTCACATTCTCATGCACTTATAACTTCCCTTTTATACTATTCTGATGTGCTCTGTGTGAGGATTCCATTATGGCTGGTCCAGATTCTGCTGGCAGTTAAGAATGCTGCAATACAGATAGTGAGTGGTACTGCTTATTGAACACATATTGCACCCATACTGAGGAATGCACACTGACTGACTGCTAGCCACAGTAAAGGGAGAAACTGGGTTTAATTCTATGGTTCATATTAATGGATCACTGTATGAGAGCCAAAGTGCAAGGATCCCTGGGAAAACTGTGCTTTCACTGACCCTAATTTCAGGATGACCAGATCTCAGGAAGACATTTTTTTCCATGCTAATAAATACCAAGGACAGATGCTAATTGCAGGTTTGCCCAAGGAGTAATCCAATCATCTAAACAATGGTACAATTTGGCAGGATTTAGGACACCCTCTGACTTCACAGAGGAGTGGATTTCCCCAGATCATAAGACAGCAGGCTTATCTGCAAAGTTCATCTGGCAAAACCACACCCTAACTTTACATTTCAAAGAACTTCTTTGTTCTCTGGTTGGTCACATAGGCACTCTCCCCCCTTTCCAGTTTACATACAATTGCATGAGCCCAAAAACATATTTAAATTAGAGACTTTGCCTGGATAAAAGCAGCAGCACACTTTGGCTTCAATGAACTTCTGATATCGCCACTCCCTAAGCTCATCTCAACATGCAGTTTGAGACACCAGGCAGGGAAAGGGTAAGAATGATATGCTTGGTCACGGGGCAATATTTTGGGAGGAAAGAGAGAGAGAGAGATTGATGTGAGTCTTTGGTGTGAGTCCACTTATTTGCAGTCCTAAAAGTGATTAAGGTGAAGGGTCTCTCCTTGCTTTCTTAGCACTAAGGAATGAATGGTTGTGTTACCTAAATGCTGCTTGTATTCTAATTGCAAATGAAATACTCTGGTGTCTTCTATCAATAAACCAACCTCTATTGTACCTTTTGCATGTTTCTTCTTGTAGTTATGTGGGTGGATTTAGACATGTTAGAGTGACGTGCAGGTTTTAATTCCAGCAAAAGTTTCCGCTGCGCTCTCAAGAGGCATTTGAATCTTTAGTGGGTATACACACATCAGAGAGTTCAGATGTAAGCATGTAACACCACCAAGATCTGTTTACTTACAGGTAAAGCCCTACATAACTTTGTGCAAGGTGCTGTCAGTCCTTCAGTTCTGAGTAGATTGTAAACTGAACATGGAAGAAACCAGAAATCTCAGTGTTTATTATTATTAATTATTTATTTATTACATTTATACCCCGCCTTTCTTTTCCTGAAACCCAAGGGGGCTTACATACGGTTCCCAGGCAGTCTCCCATCCTGACCCTGACCAGACCTGACCCTGTGTAGCTTCAGCAGGGAGCTGGCCTCATGTGCCTTCAGACTGCAGCCTGGGACCAGCCTTCTGCTGCAGAATACATGACTTGTGTTCTTTGTGTTGTAAGGTTTTCTTCCTAGGAATCATCATAGATACCAAAATGGCAATGCAGCTAATAAAGACCTCACTGGGAAGGGCAGAATCTTTTTCCTTACAGAGGTGTCAATATCTCCTGTTGCAGTTGCTTCTGTCTACATTCTAAACACATACCTGTGGTATCTTGTAGGTATTTAAGATGTAAGCCATCTGGATGGAGTTGAGGGAAAGGAGCCCTCCAATGACAGCCATTATTTTCTTTTTCTTAACACAGTTGTAATTGAGTGGATTCCCTTGTCCTGTAAATAGAAGACTCACAGTGGTCCAACAGGACTGCAATGGACTGAAAAAATTATCATGGAACTCAGATCCCAATGTAGTGTTGGGTAACAAGTTAGCATTCTTGTTGATCTCAAGAAGGGCAAAAAGAAAGGCAAGGATGTGCTGGTAGTTTTTAGTGATGCTGCTGCAATGAGAATTATAAATTTATTCACTACTAGGCAAAAACCCTTGCAGTTTAAGAATGTACCTATAGCCAACAGATATTTCTATCAAACTTTAAAAAGCAGGGAAATTGAGAAGCTATAGTGAATGCACCAGGGGAGCAGGAGACCTGAACTCCTCTCTGAGATATTGGACTGCCCTACAAATTGGTCAAAATGCAAACACCATCTGGGTTGGTCTTTCACAGTCCAATCCACTTCCTGCGTAGCTTGGAAGAATTTGGTAACATGTGCCTCTGAGCATATGGTGAGTGGTGGCAACACCTGCCATCTCCAAAGATGGAGAATTATATTTTTCTATGTTTGTTGGTGTTCTTCTTACATTGCTTCTTTGCTATGTCACTACTGTTTCTACAAAGAATGTGAACTAGAAAATTTTATTTCCCTCACTGTTCATCCCAGAAATGTGTGTCAAATTTATTTTTATTAATTTCAAAGCCTTTTTATTGGTCAGTGTCATATGATGGTGAAGGCAGCCTTTTGTGTTTCAAATTGGAGGTTATGTCCTATTTCTATTTTGGGTGCATTAACAGTGGAATTTGAAACTGCAGTTTGATGTAAAATCAGACTGATTCCAATATGTTGCTATTTCAGTAATGACTCTAGCTGTTGGAAAAAAGAGGATGCAAGTTTTCAGCCTGCTATGTTTAAACCATTTCATTTAAGTCAAGGTGGACACGGTCAATTAAAAACATAGAGCACACATAGAATTTTGCTGGAATATATTTCACCTCCCACTGTTTTATCTTGTGCAAATTGAGACACTCCTGAGGTCCACTGGAGACTATTCTGCAGAAGTCAGTGCCCTTATTCCACAATTATGTTTGGAGTTTTTTTAGTGTAAATTTTGCAAAATGTTGCTGAACTTCACATATTCACAGAAATAGAAACAAAAGAAAATGATTTCCTATAGGAAACGTCACTAAAATTGCAAAGGAAATCAGACATATTCAAAGTGACCATCTGAACTATATCAACTGTCTTAATAATGTTGCTTCCTCCCTGCTAAAACAAGATCAGCACAGCACATGTCTTCTTTCTATTATTTGGGCTGATTGCAGGTGTTGCCCCCACTCACCATATGCTCAAACTGATGATACAAGGACTATTTAGATTGTGCCTTATCCTTTTCTGTTGTTTTGCTCAAATTATAATGTGGCCTATTATAAAAGGTTGTTGTGAGGACAAAAGGCTATAAAGCACTTTGGCAAATTTAAAATACTATTACAAAAGGTAGGATGGTGCAGGGGCTGATTCAGATGAGAACTGAATGTGCAGAGCTTATATGTGCTACAGGAGCAGAGAATGCACCCTGCCTGCCCACCCAAGCTATCTGTCCCAGCAGATAGCCACACACTGAATTTTCCTGAGGACCTACATATAAAGTCTAATATTTGTAGGAGGCCTGAATATCACGTTGTGTCCTTGATTCTTTTTCCCCCTTTTAATTTTAGTTTGTTTGTTTGTTTCGAGGTTCCAGACCTGGCCACACACACCTGTCCCAGTTCAAAATCAGGGGCAGGCTGGCTGGAGATAGACTTTTTATTATTATATATCAGCATTACTTTTATATCCATTCCACCTTTCAATCAAGGAGCCCAAGGTGGCATTCATGGGTCTCCTTTCTCCCATGTTATCCTCAAAACAACCTTGTGAGTTTGGGTAGGTTAAGAGACAATGACTGGTCCAAGGTAACACAGTGAACATCATGGGCTCAGCAGCAATTTTAACCCTGATCTCCTAGGTTCTAGTCCATTTACTATTCCTCCACCTTATTCTAAATTCTGGAAAGAAGATGTAGATATGAATAAGCTGGAGGAGGAGAGTAATCTTTCACCATGGGTCTGAAAATGCAGCGGGGTTGCTAACAGTCCTGTGTGGCACGTTTAAGACAAAGCAATTCAGGCTACAATCATATACATACTTATCAGGGAGTAATCCCCATGGGATTCAGTGGGACTTATTGTGAGTAATGTATGGTTTCTTTGGCATGAACCCCACCAGAAACTGGGACACCAGTTCTGATCCACAGTAAGACAGTTAGGCATCAAGTATTTACACAACTGTAACCTGTAAGTGTACTGTACATCTCTTCTTTGCAAGGAGGACAGAAAGACAATCAGATCATGTGGAGACCACACAACAATTCTCACAGCAGAGAAGCAACTGCAGCATTAGAGACCCTCTTTTGAACCAAAATGAGGCACTTTCCTGGTTACTGGGGTTGAGTATTAGTTCAGATGCAATGCTGAAGTGCCCACAACGCTCTCAATACAAGGGAGAAAGATGGGCAGAAACTAGAACAAACCCCCATGACTTCCTAACTGCTCTGACACCAGTTCCCACCGCCTCCTTCCAAGCCACCTTCCAAAACCATTTCATACATGGAGACCTACTGCCATTTCATTGCAAAGCCTGATAATGATTTAGTCCTTATATGTCTATACCAGCTAGCATGACAGGAAAATGTTTTGAATAAGACACCAGCATGTCTTTGGTAAGAGTGAGACACAAGAGAGATACCTCAACCTGGGGCTTGAAATTAGTGATTTATTTCATGAAACAAGAGAATAAACCTTGAGCCCATTCCAAAGCTAAAATAAAAGGGAGGGTGGAATACTTACTAACCACTTGTTGGGTAGAAATGTGGATGTTCCTCAAAACCCAGTGAAATTTTGTTAGCAATTGAAAGAGATACAAATTCACTAATAATCATCTCACTGGCAGCAGTATATGAATTGGTTTGTGACGCTGTCCCCCAACTACATTTCAGGGAGTTCAATTTTTTGCTAAAGGAATAATGCTGTAATAGCAGCATCAAAATCAGATTCATTCTTAACAAGTCTCGGACCAAACACCAACCAGACATTATCATGATTACACAAACACACACAGCAATCGCCACCAGCAGTAACCCACCAGGATCACTAACACAAAGGTTCTAATCTGAGGATTGTGGTCTCAAGATCCAAGCATCAAAGCTTGGGACTGACAAGAGATGTGCCTCTCTCAAATTAAACATCCAGATGTGGATGGCACAATGTCTTCCAACAAGAGTCTTTCAAGACAGAGTAGCATATTAGCTTTAGGATGGGCTGTTTTGGTACAGATTTTGCACATGGAGCCTTTTGATTACCCACGGGGCTTCCAAAAGCAGCAGCAGGGATCATAGTAATTTTGATCATTACAAGGCAGATCATCTGTTTTGCTCAAGTCCTCAAATCTCAACACAGCCAAAGAAATTACATCTTAGCGAGACTGCCAGGCTATAGTGAGGCAGGAAAAAAATAGTCAAAAAAGTCTGTTGATTAAATTCCCGAATAAATGGAGTATGGCCGTTCTATATTCATGTGGTCACTAGACAGATAGACAGACACACAGATAGATATTGTTTGTTTAAACTATTGTTGCCTTACTCTTCAGCCCAACTTGGCTCCCAGAATTGCTTACAACATCAATAAATAGAACAAGGAGAACATAAGCCCATCAGAATCAGACCAGTGGCCCATCTTGTTCATCATTCTCTCCTCACAGTGGCAAACCAGATACCTATTGAGAAGTCCTCATGCAGGACTTGTGTGTGCAGTTGTTCTTTCTCACTCATGCTCCTCAGCAACTGATGTTCAGAGGCATACTGGAGGTAGTCCATAGGCATCAGGACAAGTAGTCAATGACAGCCTTACTCGCCATGAAATTTTCTAATCCCCTTTTAAAATCATGGTGACCATCACCACTTCTTGAAGTGGTAAATTCCACCGTATAATTGCATGCTTTGTGAAGATGTGCCGCCTTCTGTCCACCCTAAATCCTCCAATATTCAGCTTAATTGGATGACCCCAGGGAACCTGTATCCTGTACCCTTTCTTCATAAAGGAGTTCCTCTAGCCCCTTGATCATTTTGACACCCCTTTTCAAGCACCTTTACCAGCTCTACAGTATCCTTTTTAAAGTAATATGTCCAGAATTGTATATAGAATGCCAAGTATTCATTAGTGTATATCTGAAATTTCTTTGTCCTGATCTGCATCAGTTCACACTTGCTTATGTTGAACCACATTTGACATTTTCATGCCCATTCACTTCAATAAGTGGAGTCTAGCCCAGTCAAGTATTTAGGAGGTTCTTTCACTTTGGGAAGGCCTGGTTGGGTTTCTGTTGGCCTCTAAGATTTACACACAAAAATGACAGGATCGCCCATTGGGAACTGTTATGGGATCTCTTCATCCTGTTTGGTATTTTTTGCAGAGCTTGGAAAAGTTACTTTTCTGAACTACAACTCTCATCAGCCCCAGCCAGCATGGCCACTGGATTGGGCTGATGGGAGTTCAAAAAAGTAACTTTTCCAAGCTCTGATATTTTGTGGCTAGCATAGGGGTTTCTTGGGATAGGAATTTTTATGAGGGAAAACCTGTTTTGAGGACCTAGACAGTTTTGGTTTTATCCCAGGACATGGGGGGATAGGAGGTTCTGTCTGAGGCTGTGAGGACAGGGATGGCACCCAATAAATATGAGGGAGGAGTACGGAAATACCACTCCACCTCCAAAATTCCTCTTCTGCAGGATCTTCATCTGAGGCTGATGAGCCAGATATGGCAGCAATTTTGGCCACGCTTAGGGCTTTGGAGTAGGCCAAATATAAACCTTCTTTCATCCAGAATTAACCTTAGTCTGTTATTCAAGCTATGTTGGATGCCTTGGAGGCTAGTTTCAGCTCTACTATCAAATGAACAAGGTCATAGCAGAAATTCTGATTATGCTGCACGAAAAGAACTTGGAAGAACATGAATCATGGTCTGAGTCAGTTGAAGGTGAGATCAGCCCACATCTACAACCATGGGGCTGTCCAGGATGGAGATCAGTATTCACCTTGGGAACTTCCAGTATGGGGAATTGGGCATTAATGTCACTTTTCTCAGTTGGTCACTATTAATATGGGTGATTTAAGTCAGGATGGCCCAAAAACACAGTAGGGTCGGCTTACCACATTGTGAAGTAATAAACATTGCTATCTAAAGACTATGGCCCCCATAAGAACATCATATTCAAAGGTAGTTGAATGCGCCTCTGGATTCAAAACCATTGAAGAAATGTGGGTATGAAGAAATGAAATAGGGAGATTGGGCACAAATCTGTCAGCACTGAATGCAACAATATTCAATTCCCATAAAGAGGGGTGGTCAGATTTCAGGCTTGTCAGATCTGATTTCATTCTGACCTGAACCCCTGGATCCACCAAGAAGACCCAGGTGCAAAATACATACAGTTAAAATTGAAGAAAGTGGTCCCTTTGAGCACATTCTGAGCCCAGGACTACATATTCTGTACCAGAATGAAGCTGAGCTAATGGCCCTGCCAGACTAAATTCTGCTCCAAGTTAGTTTTCATAATTTAGATGGAAGAATTTGTTTTGTTGTTCAACAATGTTGGTGTCAGAAACCCTTCCTGGTTTATTGAAAATCAACCAGACATCTGTCAGCCCTTCTGCCCAGCCCTCCCATAGAGGAACTATGTAGCTATCTATGACCTCCAATGTGGACTGTGTAAGCAGATTGTAAATTCACAGATATTAACAGATGGGGAAGTGACTAACAATAATCCACTTTCTCAATAGTATTCTGTCATTTTTAAAAAAAATCTAACTTTCTAACACCTGGAGGGAAACCTTTAGAAAGCATAGGTTTTAGTGCATGTCCACTGCCTACTTAGATAGTATCTAAAACTATACCTCTGTGAGGGATATAGCACATATCTGTAGAAGCAGATGTACAAAGGGGTTTTGTTAGTTTAATTTATTAAAACTATTTCTAGATGACATTTCATGAAACTATCACAATATGGTGTATATAAATACAGTGAAGCCTGCAGAATAAAAAGCAGCAAAGGTTAGGCAAAAACAGGCATATTAAGTTGTTACAGCTAATTGACATTGATATGAAGCAAACACCTGAGAAAATAAGTTTATAGAAGACATAAAAATGACAGCTTTGTTTGTGCCTGCCTTAATTCATAGGGGAGGTAATTCCAAGGAGAAAACAGAGCATCACGGAGTAGAGCTGGGTGCATGTGAGGCTCTAGTTCTTGACTTTCACCATGGGAGTGTTCCAAAACATCCTGAAGATCATCATCAGATCAATGTTTGGTAGAATGTTCATTTTTATTAGTCTTTTTACTTCCCAACAGAGATACGCCCATTTCTTCCATGAATCTAAATCTTGCTGAATCTTGCTTTACAACAGAAAATAATTGCCTTATCTAAGTTAAACAGTTTAAACCTTAAAGTAGCTATTGCCTTCTATCCCCAAACTCTCACCCTCCCTCAATCTCAGGATGGTGTCAATCATCACAGGAGTTAATTATTCCTGTCAATAATATCACTTCCAACCTTAACTGTGACCATTCTTTTTCCTTACTAACTGCTCCCTGGTGTTCAGCTCAGGTCTCAGAATAATTATGTAGAATTTGGGGAGGAAGATACAACCCAGTAAGCCGGCACTAGAGGCCAAGATGGAGAAGATCTCCACAGCCACCATGTATTTCCCCTTCGTGCTCAGATAGGTTGGCACGAAAGACACCCAAACACTGCAGAAGACTAACATGCTAAAAGTGATGAGCTTGGCTTCATTGAAACTATCCGGCAACTTCCTGGCAAAGAAAGCCACCAAGAAGCTGATAATGGCCAGAAACCACATGTAGCCCAAGACAATGTAGAACATCTTATCTGAGCCCTCGTTGCACTGCACTATGATCTGTCCAGTCTGGGAATACATATCAAACTCTATGAAAGGGGGAGAGGTTGCCAGCCACACAACACAGATGCCCATCTGATTAAGAGAACACAGAATTATGACTAATACTGCCAGCCTTTTCCCAAACCATTTCCTCATCCTGTTTCCAGGCTTTGTGGCCATGAAGGCCAGCACCACAGTGATGGTTTTAGCCAACACACAAGAAACTGCAAGGGAGAAGATGATGCCAAACGCTGTTTGCTGGAAGAGACAGGTCACCGTCCCAGGCCGGCCAATGAATAAGAAGGAACAGAGAAAGCAAAGCAACAGAGAGAACAGCAAGGTGCATGTGATGCTCCAGTTATTGGCTTTCACAATGGGAGTGTCCCAGTGCAGACTAAAGGTCCCTAACATGACAATTGTGATCACAGATAGGAAAAGAGACAAGGAAGCTAAAACTTCTCCCAAGGGTTCTTCATAGGATAGATAGCTTAGTTCTTTAGGAAGACATTGGTCCTGCTTCTGGTTTGGATACTGATCTTCTGGGCACCTCTCACATTCGTCTGCATCTGAAAGCAAGAGGCGAAGGCTCATTATTTCCCAAGTACACCAATGTTTTCCATATTTAGCTCCCAGATATTAATTACCTTGATGAAAAGCAAAATACATTGTTGAAATAATACATAAAGATGGGGAAGGCATTCCATTTGCCTTGGATTCTAATTTGAATATACTCAATTCACATTTACAAAAAAAAAATTACAGACATGAGAAGGCAGATATCCTTCAAGTTCACACTTCTGCAAATTTTTCAGGAAAATTCTGGAACCTAAATGTTTGCAAAAATACATGTACAGAAGGGCCCCGCTTTACGGTGCTTTGCTTTACAGAGATTCGCTAATACAGCGGTCTCAATTAGATGCAATTCGTCTAAAGCCCCACTCATACGGCGCTTGTTCCGCTTTTATGGTGGTTTTTGAGCATCGCACGCCATTCTATTCAATGAGTTCTGCTTTACAGTGGGGGTTCACAATGTAACCTGCCTTATGAGTGGGGCCCTACTGTATTAGGAATGTAAAACCTTTTCCCCACACAACCCTGAGTTCTTTCACTTACCCCTGTGGGATGAAATCTTCCCCTGAGGACATTGAACACAGTCATAGCAACACACCTGTTTTCCCTGTTGCATGAACATGTTCTGTCCTGGGTGGCAGCTCTCGACACAGCTGGATCTGGGCATCATCTGACAGAAACCACAAGTAAGGACATTTTGGGGATGGAAATGAACTACTTTTTCCTTATTGCTCTCATTCTCAGCTAAATTCCTTTGAATTAGATCATCATAAGAACACAACACTGGCATCAGGTCAGTATCTTCAAGGCATTTGGCAAAGCCTGGGAAGAGGTCACCACTGAGTCTCCAAGCTATGATGCATCTTTCTGGCTTTGCCGCTCACCTCTTGCCCCACCAGTCTGAAGTGTGAATGGCAAAGAGAAGCAGTTGCTAGTAACTGACAGTAACTACTCTTCTGGACTGTGGTGAGGATTTGACCAATCAGCTCCAATCACCACTATCACCTAGAGCAGAGGTGAGGAGCTTCCAGCTCTATGTTGCATGCAGGCCTTGACCACATTTTATTCTTGGCCTGTTTCTGCACAAAATCCATTCAGATCTCTGGAAAGAGCAATCTTCACACACACATACAGGAAAAACATAGAAAGGGAGCTGCTACAACCCATATGTCATACTGCTTCAGCCCCACCTACAATCTGACAGACTGCCCCCAAGTGAATGTGACCGACCCCTGAACTAGAGCAGCAAGACAAATAACTGCAGTATATCAGTTTCAAAGGAGTAGCCACATTAGTCGGTTGCAGGCAATTAAATAAATAAATAATCTTGTTGCCACAACCCATATTTGGTACTGCTATATTCACCCCTGGCTTCAACCCCACCCACAGTCTGACAGACTGCCCCCAAATTAGGGTTGCCAGGCTCAGAGCCTGAGACTGATCCTGTATCTTTAGGAAAAGAGAAAGTCAGCCAAGTGCAGGTGTTCTTGCAACACTGTAATAGGAAAAACCACAAGGTGGAATTCTCACTTTCCCCTTGTCATGGCCCCGTCAGAGGACTCCTCAGATGAGGACGACTCGGGAGTAACAGCAGCAGACCCAGGAGCAGCAGACCCAGAAGGAGACACAGAGGAGACTCCTGAGAATCCAGCTCCTTCTCCCTCTCAGCTGCAGAGCACCCCAGATACAGTGGAGGCCCTGCAGCCAGACACAGACAGTGAGCAGGATACTCCCCCCTCACCTGCAGAACGTAGACAGCAGAAGGTCAGGCAGAAGAGAGGCAGGCCTGTCCCCTTAAGGCCAAAACGCTGAGGGCTCACACCTGCTGTCAAACATGCTCTTTATAAGGCACCCCTTGGCTGCAGCTTGTTGCTGACTGCAACGTCAGGCGTGGCTTCGTGTTTACCTAGTTTCCCTGCAGCAAGTCTTGGACTGACCCCTTGGCAATTGATCCTGGACCTCTACTGACCTCGCTTCTGGACTTCTGACTCGGCAAGTAGGCTTCAGACCGGCCTGGCCCTTATCAGGCTCCCTCCTCGTTGGCCTGGCAGATTTACAACCAGACTGCCGGCTAAGGACTTCCCTTCCCTGCTAACGACCCAGGAATTCCCAGCCCCCCCACCGGCACTGCTGACTCTGTGCAGAGCTGACACCCCTGCATAACTGTTAAAGATACAGAAGACCTCTTTGTTGCCAGGCCTCGCTTCCAAGAGGTCTTCTGTATCTTTGAAAGTTGTGCAGAGGGAAGGGAGAATGCCACCTTGTGGTTTTTCCCATTACAGTGTTGCAAGAACACCTGCACTTGGCTGACTTTCTCTTCTCCTAAAGATATATGATCAGTCTCAGGCCCTGAACCTGGAAACCCTACCCCAAATGAATGTGACCAACCCCTGACCTAGAGCAGGAAGACAAGTAACTGCAATATATTTAGAGTTACCAGGTCTCAGGTTTTCAGGTGGAGTCTCCATTGTTTGGGGGGCCCCTCTGGCTCTCCAGTTAGCACCCCTTACTCTCCAGACTCTCAGCTTCTAGGTGGCCTGGTTCCTGAGATATACACCAAAACGTCAAACGGCACCCCCCTGCACGACTGTTTTTTACAGATCTCTAGCACAATTCCTTCCTCTAGCTACAACTCCCATCAGCCCAATCCAGTGGCCATGCTGGCTGGGGCTGATGGGAGTTGTAGTTTAAAAAAGTAACTTTTCAAAGTTCTGGCTGTAACCCCGCCCTTTCAGGATTGTAGCCAATGAAGCCAGGGTTGTGACTTGTTGATCCAGGCATGCCTAGGCTTAATTTCAGCATCAGAAAATGGTGGCTTTTAGATTTTTGCAGTTTGCGTAAGTAATATGGCTTAACGTGTTTTTTTCTCTTCTGTCCAAGAGTCAGACCATGGGCTATGAAATATGAAAGTATTTAATCCAATATCTGCTTTTCTGGGAGTAAAGCAATTCCAATCCCATGTACCTGGAGTAAACCCCATTGAACTCCATTAGGACTTACTTTTGAGTAGACATGGTTAGGATTGTGCTGTAAATTAATGGGACTTTTAAGTAAACATAGCACAGACTTGTGTTTGTGTTGTAAATCTTTCTCTCCCCCTCCAACCCTATTTTTAAAGAAATTAGGCAGGGTTTATCACAGTTTTTATTATATAGGAAAGACTTCTGGTTGCCGTCTCTTCCGGTAAGCTGCTCTTCATTTCTCCTCTTCGGACTATAATCATAAATCCTTCCAATTTGTTTCTGCTGGAATTTCTCCTCTCCGGTAGTCTGAGTGGGAGTTGTTGTGCTTTCAGAGCAACTATTATATCTCATTTTACTCTGGATATGTTCCAACAGCTGTCGTGAGCTGTGGAAGCCTTCTCTGTAGCTGCTTTTCCCCCTGCCAAGAGACATTTCTTCAGTGGTAGCTTCAGATTTAAAGAGCTACTTAAAAACATTTATAATCAGGTGTTACTCCTTTTTGCGCAACACCCCCCAAAGTTCCCACAAATGGTCCTTACAAGGAAGAGACACCAGGAACTGGGTTTATCTTTGGGGGAGGAGCAGTTGCAACAACTAAATCACCAAGCAAAGATTACCCAGTTCTTCCTTCCTACATATGAAACGGCAGTTGCAAAGTGCCCAGAAAGACACGACCCAGTCTGAAAGCCCACACGATTGGTCAATAGACTACCATCTTCTCAATACACCAAGTGAACCTACTTCAGCCGTTAAAAGTTTAGCAGAGGAGTTATTGGACGCCGGTTTTAATTGCTCCCTAAGTCTGGAAACTGATGGTCCTCCTACTGAGATAATTACCATCGACTCGCTTCAAGACTCCCAGAGGCAACAATCAATCTCTCCTATGATGATACCAGCGAAGAAGCTCCTAACCCACGCAACATCCTCGGGCCCTAAATCCCCTCCCCCGAGTTGGGAAGCGCTTTTGTTCAAAGAGCTGACTTTAATTAAAACATACATTACAGAAACAAACAGCCTGCTAACCACTTTGGTCCAGGCCATGGGGCCTCTCTTACATGAGAAAACAAAAGACTCTGGATCCCCGGTGAGCCCTTCAACTACTCGTGTCCAGTACAAAGAGACAAGCAAAGGACCCGGCAAGAATAAGGGCAAGGGACCCACGAAGACTCTCTCGGTGTCCAGGACGACAAAAAAATCAAAGAATATTAAAAACTTTAAATCCAGCTCCGTAGGAAATATGAACTTTAAGCCTCTTTTTAAATTGTTGGACCCTCATACTCATCGAGCAAAACTGGTCCAGCAACATTTATCTAAAGACAGTAAAAATGAGAGGGAAACAAAGGGGATAAGCCCAAAGGAAAAAAGTATAACCCCCTCTCGTGATCAAAATATATCTACCTCTGTGGAAAGATCTCTATCTTTGCAGGCACTGCAGAAAACATCTTATACCGCATGTAAAACAACAGGCCCACATAAATCCAGCGTCTGGAGACTTAAATTGATACCAGAAAAGCTTGCGATCACATGTCATTTCAAAGCCTTCGGTTATCAGCCTGCCTATCCTAATATCCCATTTTTGGACACCTGTTTCAGTCAGTCTCTTTTTGCTGCTTCCCGTACGAATTACATCAAATATATGACCAACCTATCTTCTAGCACACAGCCCTGGTGCCTGATTGTGACACTCCATTCTTCGACCATTGCCAACCAGATCTACAACGCCAGAGACAAACTAAGGAAATGAGGTATAATTATCCAATGCTACTTTGTCAATGTAGCCCCTCCCATTCCATTAGTCAATCATCTGTCTGGACTTATTAGACCAGTTTGTTCTAATCTAACGCTACCCTCCAGTCCTCTGCCACAAATTACTCAAGAACTAAAGGACATCTTTCCCAGTCCACTGGTGGCCGACACAACCGCCCTGTTTACAGAAGAAAAAGAGCTCATTGAGTCCTATCAATCTCTTCCTTTTCATTGCCAACAAGAAATAATTACAAGACTGACCCAACTAAGAGACACCCTTGCATGTTCGGTAGTCTGAGATAATTCTAGGGGACCCCACTCTAGTGCTCCATCACCTCAACATCTATTAACCTCTTCTGGCTGCCACGACTCCAAAACGCTCTCCGACCGCGTTAAGCAGAACCTCCCGGGCTCAATAACAGTATCTTATACGAATCATGTTTCCAGACCTCCTCTGTCCAAGGAGGACTGGGTTCGAGCCAGACTCCTGGACACAGAGGAACTTGGTGATTTTCCCCCCTGTCGTGTTAGGCCCTCACCGAACAACAACAAACATACTGCTCTTCCTGTACGTTCAGGTGCCATATTTGTGGACACGGCCGGAACACTCAACCAGATTACAGAAATAAATTGACGATCTTTCCTACCATCTTGGACCCCCCGGAAACACCTTCACCCAGTAAGGGACCAACTTCAATTTCTCTCCTGGAATATTGCTGGGTGGGCGTCCAAACAATCAAATCAAGATTTAGTTGCTTTCTTAACGTCCTTCGATCTAATCTGTTTACAGGAGACGTGGTGCTGTAACAAAATATACTTGGACGGTTTCACCCCAATTATTCTTCCCGCAGCGCCCCCTAAAGGAAGAGAAAAGGGCAGACCAAAGGCAGGACTAGTGACGTTAATATCGACTTCCTTACCATTTAATTTTAAGACCTTCCCGCCTTGTGAGAATTTAGCAATTGCAGCTCTTCTTGATTTGAAATACATATCTCTTTTAATAATTAATATATACATACCACCTTTCTCTTCTAGGAATGAGGTTAATCAGGCCTGGGAAGTCCTAGAAGACTTCATAACCAGACTTAAATCCGCGCACCCCAGAGCCTATTCCGTCATAATGGGGGATTTTAACGCCAGAATTGGACCCGATAATTCCACCCTTTTCTCCTCCAGACTTTGGAAGGGGGCAGACACCGAACCTTATGTTCCTGTACACTTATGGTCATCTAAAGACCCTAAGGTAAATTACGGGGGAATCCGCCTAACAAACCTAGTGAGACACTTAAATTTAGTCATACTAAATGGTCTTAATCCTGTTGATAAATGCGCGGAATTTACATACTTTTCAAACCAAGGAAGCAGCGTGGTAGACTATATTTTAATCTCTCAACAGCTCTTACACCTGAACACTAGATTTTCAGTGGGTTGCAGACTTGACAGCGATCATTTACCCCTAAATTTCTCGCTCCCTATGCCCAAGAAGTGTCATTCTCTGATTAAATATAATATAGTGGACAAGCCATCTTCACTTAATCATAAGAGTCCCAAATGGTCTGCTGCGCTAGCTGCTAAGATTGCGGTTTTTCACAACTCTCCTCAGGTCCGAGACATCAAAAACCGTATAATGATTGCTGATGACCCGGTATGTGTCCTAAACGAATATTCCCACCTGATGTCTATGCTCCTCCCAATCTTAAAACCCAAACCAATCCCAACCACTCTTTCCCATCAAAATTCTTCTAGAAGGTTTGATAAAGAGTGCTTAGTTGCAAAAAATCACCTGAGAAAGATCTATAGTCAGTACAGATCCCGCAATTTAACTGCTTTACCCACGGAGTATTACAACATCAAAAAACAATATAAGCTCCTCCTTGCAATTAAAAAGAGACAGGCAGTACAGGACAGCTGGAAGGCCTTAATAAATGCATCTAAGCTGAATAATACTAGGACCTTTTGGGCAATAGTTTCTGACGCCCTAACGTCACATAATCCATTTCCTTGCAATATTCCCTCCCATATCTGGGAGCAGTATTTCTCACAAATGTTTCAAGCTCCAGACTGTTCCTCGAACTGTCTTTTATCCATTGATCTTTCGTCCTCTCCTCTTTGGCCCCCTGTCACACAACCTGAAATCAAAATATTAATTAATGCCCTAAAATCAGGTAAATCTCTGGGAGTTGACCTAATCCCCCCTGAATTATTAAGAACGCACCAAGTTTGGTGGGCCCCCTTACTTGCCACTTTATTCACAAACATAAATAACTCTGGCTGCCTTCCTACGGTTTGGTTAGAAGCCATAGTCATCCCCATTTTCAAAAAAGGGCCTAGGGACTCCCCAGCAAACTATAGACCTATTAGCTTACTCTCAATTGTGGGCAAGCTATACGCCTCCTACCTAAACTGTAGACTATCTTCTTGGGTAGAGGAAAACCATATCCTTGGTCGGGAACAGACGGGTTTTAGGAAGGGTAAATCCACACTCGATCATTGCATCCTCTTAAATCACCTGGCAGATAAATACAAAGGCCCTAGGGGTAATGGACTTTTTGTGGCATTCATTGATCTAAGATCTGCCTTTGACTCCATCCCTCGAGATAAATTGTGGGCCAAACTTATGAAGTCTACAATGGATAAGAGACTTCTATTTCTTATTATACGATTACACCAGTCTACCACCATGCGTGTCCGATGTGGCCCAGATGGAACATTAACCAACTCCATCCCCGTCACCAAAGGAGTCAGACAAGGATGTATTTTAGCCTCCTTGTTGTTTAATCTGTTTTTAAATGACCTGAATGTCCGCTGCTGTTCCCCCGACTTTCACCCCCCTAAGGTGGCCGACCAAATCTGTCCTCTCCTACTTTATGCTGACGATGCAGCCCTCCTATCTTTGTCTAAAGTCGGACTCAAACAACTCTTTTGGGCCTTTATAAAGTATTGTAATGACAACCTTCTTTCGATTAACTACTCCAAAACGAAAATACTGGTCTTTTCCAAGCGTAAAGTAGTTTCCGATTGGACAATTAGCGACCAGAAGATCTCTCAGGTTAGACAATATAAATGTCTTGGTGTCATCTTCCATTCCTCCCTCTCATGGGTACCCCACATTCGTTCCGCAGTTCAGACCGCTCGCAACACATTAAAGAGTATTTTAATTTTTTATTTTACCAAGGGTGGACAGTATTTTCCAGCTGCCATCCAAGTTTTTAAAGCTAAAATCCTTCCCCAATTTTTTTTTTGGAATATCACTTTGGATCCGGAGTTTTAATTCTTCAGTTGAATCTGTTTTATCTATTTTTCTCCGTGCCCTTTTTGGTGTCCCTAGGTGTGTACCTGCAGCAGCCCTACGTTTAGAGTCTGGCATGCCTTCCCTCGAATCCGTCGCCTGGATTGCTGCCTTTAGATATTGGCTTAAACAAGTCTATACATCTACATCTTTAGACTATTTATCCTTTCTTTGGATTGATGCCTACCCAAACTGCTGTAATACAACATTCCAGCTTAAACTAACAAGTCTGGGTTTCTCTATAGAGTTTCTTGCCTCTCTAGATTTAGAATCGGCTAGATGCTCCATCGAAACCCACATCAATGATATAGATCTCCAAACTGCTTTTCCGATGGCTGCCAAGACCTGTTCCCCCACAAATTTGGGTCTAAGATTCACATTTCCTTTATTTGCCCAATATTTAGAATTTTTAGTCATTCCCAAATATCGCCTAGCCTTTTCTAAGGCTAGGTTTAACTGTTTATTCTCTGCACTCCTTGAAGGCCGTTTTCAGGGCATCCCCTTTGAACGGAGACTTTGTCCCTGTAACCTTGCAACCATCGAATCCCTGTCCCACGTTCTTTTTGACTGCCCCTTTTATATTACTGAACGTTCCAGGTACTTAGAATCTATAATTAAGAAACTCCCAGGCAAGTCACCTGATTCTCTGTTGAAATCCCTGATGTCTGGTTCTAATAAACCTCGTACTCTTATGGTTGCCAAATTTATCAATGCTGCCCAAACTATCCGTCAGAGAATTATATTGTAATTTATCCTTGACCATGTATTTTGCCACTCTATTTTTGTAAATATCATTGTTTTTTTTTTTTGTACTTAACCCATTGTGTACTCTTTCCATTATGGGTCTGTGACCGCAATAAAGATACTGTACTGTACTGTACTGTATTATGTAGGAAACTAATACTGATTTTTTTTAAAATGTTCCTCAATGACCAACTGGTTTGACAATAAACTATTATATGGGGTGTATTTTTACACCTGCATATATATGTGTGTGTAGGGATGGTGATTGAAAATCAAGGCAGCTCACAATAAGAAATAAATCACTTTAAAAACCAATAACCATAAAAAGTATAAACAGTTGGAAAACAGCTTAAAGTGGCATGATTCCAAATTTTGGGTTGATTTATTTATTATTTGATTTATATCCCGCCCTTCCTCCCAGTAGGAGCCCAGGGCGGCAAACAAAAGCACTAAAAACACTTTAAAAATCATAAAAACAGACCTTAAAATATATTAAAACAAAACATCTTTAAAAGCATTTTTAAAAGCTTTAAAAACTTTTTTTTAAAAAAAGAAAAGGTTTAAAAACATATTAAAAATCAATTCCAACACAGACTGGGATAAGGTCTCAGCTTAAAAGACTTGCTAAAAGAACAAGTTCCTTATCACTTCAGGGTACAGTTTTCCCTGGTTGAGTAAGCCCTATTGAATACATTGGGACTTGCTTCTGAGTAAACAAACATAGGATTGCACTATAAATATCTTTACAGGTTGTATAAATAATAAACATAGTTGATAGTCATGCTTATATATTTTCATAGAGTCATAGAATAGTAGAGTTGGAAGGGGCCTATAAGGCCATCGTCCAACCCCCTGTTCAATACAGGAATCCAAATCGAAGCATACCCGACAGATGGATGTCCAACTGCCTCTTGAATGCCTCCAGTGTTGGACAGCCCACTACCTCTCTAGTAATTGGTTCCACTGTCGTATGGCTCTAACAGTTAGGAGGTTTTTCCTGATGTCCAGTCGAAATCTGGCTTCTTGCAACTTGAGCCCATTATTCCGTGTCCTGCATTCTGGGACAATCGAGAAGAGATCCCAGCCCTCGTCCGTGTGGCAACCTTTCAAGTACTTGTGCTATCATATCTCCCCTCAGCCTTCTCTTCTCCAGGGTAAACATGCCCAGTTCTTTCAGTCTCTCCTCATAGGGCTTTGTTTCCAGTCCCCTGATCATCCTTGTTGCCCTCCTCTGAACCTGTTCCAGTTTGTCTGCATCCTTCTTGAAGTGCAGAGACCAGAACTGGACGCAGAACTCAAGATGAGGCCTAACCAGTGCTGAATAGAGGGGAACTAATACTTCACACGATTTGAAAACTATACTTCTGTTAATGCAGCCTAATATACCATTTGCCTTTTTTGCAGCCACATCACACTGTTGGCTCATATTCAGCTTGTGATCAACAACAATTCCAAGATCCTTCTCACATGTTGTATTGCTGAGCCAAGTATCCCCCACCTTATAACTGTGCATTTGGTTTCTTTTTCCTAAGTGTAGAACTTTGCATTTTCATTCTGTTGTTTTCAGCCCAATGCTCCAGCCTATCAAGGTCCCTCTGAATTTTCTTTCTGTCTTCCACGGTATTAGCTATGCCCCCCAATTTTGTATCATCTGCAAATTTGATAAGCATGCTCTGTACCTCCTCATCCAAGTCATTAATAAAAATGTTGAAGAGCACTGGGCCCAGGATCGAGCCCTGTGGTACCCCACTCATTACTTCCGCCCAGTTTGGTCATACTGTGTCCCTATAAGTATCTGATTTCACACTATGGTTGTACAATACTTCCTTTACATTTTAAGTATGCCTTGGGGTAGTCATGGTTCTCCATTGTTTTCATCCTGAGGGGCAGATAGGCTGAGAGATGGTGAGTAGCCCATGGTCACCCACTACAGTTTATAGCTCATTTCCATTTTGAAAAATTAATTAAAACAATTTACATGCAGGCAAAATTTATTAAGTGGATTCACACAATACGTTTAAAGCACATCCAACTTGCATTTAAAGCGCACGACTTCCCCTAAAGAATTATGGGAAGTGTCATTTCCCCCTCACAGTTATAGTTCTCACCACTCTTAACAAACTGCAGTTCCCATGATTCTGTGGTGGGATTCATGTGCTTCAAATGGATGTTGAGTGTGCTTTAAATGAATGGTGTGGATCTGCCCTAGGTGCATTCAAGAGTGAATTGAAAAGAACAATTTTAAAAGATACTTCTTACTCTTACTCATTTCTCAGAGCTCTTTCTGAAGTAAAGGGTCAAATCTGTAAAAAAAGTTTGGAGCAGCCACGTTAAAAGATAAGGGCAGGGTATTCCAGGCAGAGGGTTGCCAACCCTGCTTGGAGATGGATGTCTTTGCAGAAGAACCCTAGTCAAGGTTTACCAGCAGCACAATCCAAACTATATCTACTTAGAAGTCAGTCCTGTTGAGTTCTATGGGGCTTAATCCCTTAGTAAATGTGTTTAGAATTGCAGCCTTCAGGAGCATCCATCTTTACTCCCCAAAGCTCCCATCTAACATCTCCACAACACTAAGCCCCTTTGTCCCTACAGTGACCTTCTGGTGACTGGACTGGCCTGAAGGCACTTAAACCCTTCTTGCTGAAAGCATGTAGGCTAGATTAAATGTTCCCTACCCAGGCTCCACCTTTTAGCTAAAATTTCTATCTTAATTGCCAATCAGATTTTTTTTTAATTGTATGCTCCAAGCAACTGTGATTGATGCTTAATGTATCATGCTTAATGACATCACTGGGGCCCACCCCATAACATTACTTGAGCCTGCCCCATGGCATCACTCGGGCCCGCCCCATGACATCACTAGGGCCCGCCCCTCAAGTCTCAGGTTTTGGGATGCTTCTGACCTGGCAACCCTAAATATATTAATTTCAAAGGTGTAGCCATAATAGTTAAATAAATAATCTTGTTGCATAAGTTGTCAGAGACAATAAGGAGTCTTCTAGCATAAACTTTTACAATCCATGGCTAGCAGATCTATTGATACAGGAATGTAGAGAGAAAGAAACATAAACAGTGAGGTCACATTGAAATGCAAAACTACACTTTATAATCACCATGAATAGGCTACACCGGCCTTTCCCAATCTTTGGGTCCACAGATGTCATTGGACTACAACTCCCATCAGCCCCAGCCAGCATAGCCAATGGTCAGGAAGGTTGGGAATTACAGTCCCACAACATCTGGGGACCCAAAGGTTGGGAAAGGCTGGGTTACACCATTGCATATATTCATGTCACTTAGAAGTAATATGAATAAAACAGAAGCCAAAACCAAGTCCAAATAACAAAATCCTCAAATTCGGTTTTTAAAGGGAGGAGGAGGATATTCCTATCTGCCTTTCTGCCCATTGTGTTTCAAAGCTGTCATTCTACTCGTATGTTTCTTGAATACATCTGGTGATACATCTCTCCTGATTCAGATGTTACAGAGAAATAGAATCCTTTCAAAAGGATTCTGCACAAAATCAGTGCAGATTTCTGGCAAGAGCGATCTGCCCCTCCCACAGCAGAAAGAGAGAAACGGGGGTGCCCCCACACACGTTTTGTCCTTCCCAATCAATCACTTCTTCCTCTTTTGAAAAATTTGAATAAAAATTATAAAAAAAAGAAAGAAAGAAACAAGGTAGCCATGAAAGCAATGATAGACTAGATAGATATGATGGCCGAATAAAAAAGCAGAGTGAGGAGAGGAACAGCATGGAGATGCAGACAGATTTATCTTACGTGCTTCATATTCTTCAAATGTCCAGGGTGTGCTGCTATGAGCAATATGGACCAGCCCAAATACCAGTATTCAGAGCACATTAATAAAAGAACATGTTCATACTCAGCATCATCAGGATAACTCCTACTTGATTAAACTGGGGATTCCATGCAATGGCATCTCGATTAATGGTGAACTCTTTCTGTGCAGGAGACTGGGGGTCCATCCTTCCAACTCGTATTCTCTGGAAGGATCCATTGGGGAATGTGATCAAATTGATGAGATCATATCCACCTGACACATCCCCATTATCATAAAAAAATATTTCTTCACCAGCGCTATTGTTGAAGTGGATGTTTCTCAGAAACGAGTGAAGCTATAATGGAAGAGAAAGGATTTGTAAATTCAAATGCTGAGAAAGCATCAATTTCATATCTCTGAAATTTCCAAACTATGACTTTCAGTACCAATTTGCCATTGTATCATTACCATACACATAAAAATAAACATGAATTTATACTTTCCAAACATGACAAATATTTTAAAATGCATTTTAGCATGTGTTTTTAAATTGTTTTTTAAAAATGTGTTTTTAAATTTGTATATTTGTTTTTAATGTTTTAATTGTTGTAAACTGCCCAGACAGCTTCAGCTATGGGGCGGTATACAAATGTAATAAATAAAGGTAAGGAAGACTACTAATAACCATAATATTCCAAAGAATGAGTGTTTTCATTTCAATTATATAAACACATCAAGTTGCCTTATCTTAAGTCACAACTTTAGTCTATCAAGCTCTGAACTGAATTTGAAATGACTCTTCGTCATGTTGGGTAGAGGTTCTGCTGAGATCCCTTTTTAACAAGAGAATTCAAATATTGAGTTTGGGACCATTAGTATGAAAATTATATGCTCTATAACTGAGCTACACCCCCTACCAGTGACATTGCTCGTGAGAGTTAATCCCTGGTACCTATTTTTCATGCCAGGATTCAGCTATGAAACATATGACTTCAAAAACTTTAGTACTTCTAAACAGGTGCAAAGAATTTCCACTTCACCATCAAGCCATTTCAGTAAACCCACTCTAATCAGGCATCAGGGTGAAAGATTTCATTCTCAGGAAATACTCATTATTATTTAACTATATATAAGGGGGGCAACCTTATTACATTTCATTTTTACTTTACTCTTTTCATTCTTAATTCTCCTGTGGTACTGTACATTCTTTATGACTACAGTAGCTGTGGCTACCTGCCATGGCTGAACTTCCCAAGGCTTACTTCTGTTTCCATACCCCAATGTTCTCTCTTTGGCTCTCAGGGAATACATGGCATGGAGAGCATGTGCTACAGAATGCACAGCATTGTATATACTGTAGCTCTGACCAGACATTTCCATTTCAAACGTGGACCCAGGAAGGCTTCCCAGATTCTCCTCTCCACTGCAGTTTCTCTTGTTTGGCACATCGATGTTATATTTTGGTAGTGAACAGAGGAATGCAGTGCACCAGAACTCACGGATGAAGTAAAATGTAGACTGGAAAGGATTTATCATCTCAACAAAATCTTGAAAGCCTGGCACTACTTGTGAATGGAGGGTGAATGACAAGGTGCCATTGAAGGATTTTGAGGTGATTTCTTGTCCACCAACTACTGCAGTGAAATCCCATTCAGCAGCTGTAATCCACACCCTTTCTAGAGGCTCCATATAAATCAATTCTTTGGAATATAAAACTATTCGTAAACCCTCCAGTGACTGACTGTCTCCATAAACCAAAATCACATTGATTTCACTCAATGAGAGAAAAGATTGAATGGGATCCAACTTTTGTTGCTGTATTTCATTTTGTAAAAATGTTGTCACTAGCGGGATCACCAGCATCCATGCAATGCAAAGATTACTCTGTAAAAGCCTTGGTCTCAGGTTTCGAAGGAAAGCTTCACCACTGTCATCATCTGAAACAATGAGGCCAATCCAGTTCCATCCAAAATGCTTGAGTAGCCCAACGATCCCAACATACTGCAGATCTTCATTAGGAATCATCCGATAGAAAGAAGGGAAGTGGGTTTTGTCGCTCAACACTAAATCAAAGGAGCCATAGCTGAGCTGTTGGAGAAAATATGGTAATTTTTTAGACCTAAGAAAACCATTTCTTTGTTCTTGAAGAGAAAATGACTTCATCCCAATGCCTTGGTGATAATTTTGAGCTCCTTTAGTAGTATCTTCTAACAAGCATTACTGCGACTAACAGTCCAATCTTACGCAATATCACACTAATGGAGAAATAGCACTAAATCTGAATCAGGAGAAGCTGTACACTAGCTGACCCAGTTCCTGCATGCAGTTGTGCAATGCATGAAGCCAGTAAGATGAAGATGACTGTCGCTAAGACAGAGACACTGTGGGTGAGTGGTTCCTGGTTCTAAAAATTGGGGATTTTGCCTATTCTTAATAGGGTTGTAGGAACAGTTCTACAGGTAGGAACAGTTTCTCTGTAGAAACAGTTATACAGGTTAGGGATACTCTTGGAACCATTTTTGTCCATGGAGGCTCATCTGGCCTTGATGGCAAATTGCCCCCTTTCCTGGACAAGGATAAATTTAAAAATGTCAACTGCACCATTTCCAGGACAGGGGTAGCTTGGCTACTTTGACTCGTGCACAGATAAAGCCAAGTCTGGACCGCTTGTAATGCACTCTGTGTGGGACTTCACTTATGGCTTGTTCAGAGACTGCAGCTTATTACTACTGGGAAATAAAGACATTCTGATTGCAGACATACATATAGCCATGATTTAGCCTTCAGATCACAGTCACATACACCATATTTAACTAACTAGAAAGGAAGGGAGGAAGTGAAGCCTGAGGAGAAACAAACAAGTTTAGAGAAGGAATCAGTGAGGTAAGAATAGGGTGCCTTTCTGTCTATTGCACCGCCCTCCTTGTTTCAAGTATTTCTTATTACAAGGATTGGTGCTTGTTCAGAGACTGCAGCTGGTGCAGAAAGCCACAGCCCAGGTGAGTGGTGCCTGTTCATGGGCACATATCATGCCTATACTAAGGTATCTGCACTGGCTGCCTGTTAGCCAGCAAGCCAGTTTTAAAGTCTTGTTACTTACATGTAAAGCCCTAAGCAACTCTAGACCACGTTACCTGAAAGATTGACCCTCCCCCAATTGTGCAGTAAAGACATTTAGGCTGCTTTCAGACATGGGGTTTATTGCATTAGACTACAATGATAGCACTTCTGTCCCAATTTCTAACATTCCTTTCACACTACCATGCCTGTTGCTCTATGGAACTGTGGCTTTTTTACCACTATAGTGCCATTGTTGTTATTGACTTATGGCAACCCTATGAATCAGTGACCTCCAGTAGCATCTGTTACAAACCACCCTGTTCAGATCTTGTAAGTTCAGGTCTGTGGCTTCCTTTGTGGAATCAATCCATCTCTTGTTTGGCCTTCCTCTTTTTCTACTCCCTTCTGTTTTTCCCAGCATTATTGTCTTTTCTAGTGAATCATGTCTTCCCATTATGTGTCCAAAGTATGATAACCTGTTTCATCATTTTAGCTTCTAGGGATCATTTTGGTTTAATTTGTTCTAACACCCAATTATTTGTCTTTTTTGCAGTCCATGGTATGTACAAAGTTCTTCTCCAACACCACATTTCAAATGAGTTGATTTCTCTCTTATCCACTTTTCTCACTGTTCAACTTTCACATCCATACATAGAGATCAGGAATACCATAGTCTGAATAATCCTGACTACCAATTATATAATCAATTTTATTCCTATATTAACCATTTGGTGATGCCCGCATGTATAGTCATCTTTTCAGTTGCTCAAAAATGTGTTTCCAATGTGTATGGCAATAGTGCCATATTGGACTAAATTTTATTCACACCAATGGACATCATGTGACACAACAATGAATATCACTGGATATGTCACGACTCCCCCAGCCTTCCCGCACATGCACACTTCTATTCCCCCATCATTCATACATGAAAACAGCAACACAGTATGCTGGTATATTGCCCCAAATTTTGTTACTTTACTCCTGTGGTTTTCTGATTAGTGAGGTTGCAAACAGATTTTTTTCTGGAAGCAATGAACACAGAAATGAGTGCCAAACGTCCACTGTATTCAACTAGATTTCCAGAAGTGGCTTTTATGAAACATGAACGATCAAATAAAATGCAGAAATTATCAGATAAGGAAGCATAGGGAAAACAGAATAAATGGCCGTCTGAATGCAGCCTAAAATTAACAACTGGGACTTAGTTACTCTTGCCATGGACTTTTGATTATTGGCTCGTGGTGAAGCTGTAGAAGGCTTTTTTATGTATGGGACAGTTGCAATGAAATGCACTCCCTGCTGAAATATGACAGCCCCCATCTGTATTGGCATTTCTCCAGCTTTTGAAGACACATCTTTTTACACTGGCATTCCTTTGATCTCTGAAGTTGAGTCTCCTGTATTAATTACCACATTGTTTTAATAGGATCATTCTACTGCATGATTTCATTCTGCATGTTCATATAGTAATGCTTGTGAAATTAGCTTTTATACTTGTGAACTGCTTAGAAGCCTATTTTGGCTTTAAGTGGTTTATAAATTAATTAATAATATTAAATAGTAAAACTCATCAGTTCTTGGATTCTGAATACAATGCAAGCAGAAAATAAAAAACACAAGAAATCTTCTTGTTTATGGGCCTGTTACACATCATTCACAGTTTGGATTATTTGTGTTGTGGAGTTTTCTTTTGGGGAATTATCATAGATACCAGTGTTTGTGGGCAGAATGTTTTTGCTCACCAAAATTGAAATACCTCCCCCTTATGTAATTCTAAACACACACCTGTGGTATCTTGTAGATATTTAAGATATTGGCCATCTGGATGGAGTTTGGGGAAGTGAGCCCTCCAATGACAGACATTAGTTTCTTTTCCTTGACACATTTGTAATTGGGGGGATTCCCCTCCCCTGTAAATAGAAATTCCAGAGTGGTCCAAAATGTTTGCAGAGGACTGAAAGTATTATCATAGATCTCCGATCCCAGGGTTGTGTTGGGTAACAACTCAGCATTGCTGTTGATTTCATGAATGGCAAAAAGAAAGGCAAGGATGTGCTGGTAGTTTTTAGTGACTGTACTGCAATGAGATTTATAGATTTATAAAGATGTACAGTATATGCTGACATCAGGTGTGTTACAGCTTGCATTATAATCTGCCATTAAAAAGTGAGATGTTGTCACCCATGCTATCAGAAAGCCTAGATCTTGCTCCAACGGCTGTCTTCTATGACTGACTGACTTGTATGTAGACATCAGAGCCTAAGACATCCACTAAAATACAATGGGTGTAGGAGATTAAGATCCTTGTTCACCTCTGAAGCTCGCTAAATTAGTCTTTTGTTGTAAGAATCTGTCTCTTTTACTAATCCACCTTCCCAGGGTACATTGCATAAAAATAGCGAAATGGTTATAGACATTGATTTACCCATTTTTGCAGAGAGGTTCCAATGCAGAACTACCCCAGTGCATCGCTGTCCAAATTTCTGCTAAGTCAGTGAAACATAGGCAATCTCTCTTCCATTTCTCTTCCTCCCCCACTTCTCTCCTATTACAATCTTCTGCATGTCTGTTATTCTGCCCTGTCCCCCTACCTCCACCACCCCTTCCTTCCCATTTGTGTGGTCAATACCACAAGCACAATGTCAAGCAGCAATTCCTCAAGAGAGTGTCTCATGTCTTTCCAAACAGAGGCTCTGTGTCTTTAACAATCTGCTTGAAAGGCAAAATTTTGACAGATGCAGGCTTCCATATCTGTTCCTCTGTGAGCAGAAAAATTGGCACTTGTTGAATTTCTGCCTGTCAAAGAGTTGTTAAATGCGTGAGACCTCTGTCAGGAGAAAAGCTGGGAGTGGATTGCAAAACCAATGACTGCTAACACTCACTGTATACAGAAAAGACTTTAAAGTCACTGAACATATTATCCATTATATAACCCAACGCAGAGTATCTCAATTTCTCACCAGGTTTGAACTTTCACTTAAAAACATTAGTTTGTATCTAAGTTCTGGTCAGTGTAGACCTACTGAAATAAATGGACCTAAGTTAGTCATGTCCATTAATTTTAATAAGCCTTCTCTGATTGTGACTAATGTTGGAGACAACCCATTGTACCCTGTGCTCCAGTTCAGCTAATCATTGTATTATAATCATAATAATCATTATATTAGAAAAGATGTAATTTCATTCTAGACCTGTTCATACATTACAGTAAACAAAAGTCCAAACTATGTCCACACATTTGTATTTGTATGAAGGATGCTACACTTGCTGATTATATTTGATTTGTCATAACTGCATATTGCTGTCATTGGAGCACTATGGATCAAGTCCTTCCAGATTCCTCACCCAAGAATGATTATCCTGTCCTTGTTCCAAGCCAACTTCAAAAACATTTTTATCAATGAATACTTACAAACCACCTATTTGGAAGGAATGTGGATGTTCCATAAACCCCGATGAAATTATTTTAGCAATTGTTAGGGATACAAATTCACCTATGATCAGTTCATTGGCAGCACTATATGAATTGGTTTGTGATGCTGTCCATTGGGTGCATACGGAGGAGGAGTTCAAACTCTCACTGAAGGAATAATGCAGCAATAGCAACATCAAAATCAGACTGTCTGCTAACAAATCTCGGGCCAAACTCCAGCCGAATGATTTCATGATTACACCAGTATCAGCAGATGTTACTGGAATCCTTGATCCACTAGTGTGGTCCTCACTAATAAACAGATTCCAATTAGGGCTCTTGGTCTGAAGGTCTAAGTGTCAAAGCATGAGACTGACAAGAGCTGTTCCTGTTTCAAATTAACCATCCAGATTTGGGTGACACAACTTCTTCTGATCAGAGTTTTGAAGACTTAGCGTAGCATATTAGCTTTGGAACAGGCTAGTTTGGAATGGGCTAGTTTAAACTTGCACCTGGAGCCTTTCAATTACCCCTGGGGCTTCTAAAAGCAGCAGAAATAATCACTGTAATTTTGCTAAAGGCCTCAAGTCTCAGTACAGCAAACCCAAAACTTAAAATCAGCAAAGGAGTGATGACATCTTGTAAAACGCTTCACCAAGGGGGCCCCAGGTCTCTTGTTTTTAATATTGCTCTATATTGTTCCCCTTGGGTTTTAGGAAAAAAAATAAGTGTGGAAAAAAGCAATGTTTTATTAAGGAAAGAAATGGTGTGGATTTCGGAACTAACAACACTGGCTCCTGGTGGTCTTAATGAGGGGTTGGAATTTCTTCCTCTCCTATAAGTTTTAACAAATATCGATGCTCCCTCCCATATTTTTTTCCTCAATTGCACATAATTCCCCTATGTTTAATTAGTTACACCAGAATTAAGAGACTTAGGGATGTATATTCATGAGTATGCTCATGTGTATTCTTCTTCGTGGTCATCTATCATTTCAAGCAATCATGCTAGAAAAGAATATTGCAGACCAGTCCATGTAAGTGCAAAACATTTCTTTTGTACAGATTAGTTTATGTAGAATATGATTTTATGCTTTAATGTACTTTGTTTATTATGTGTAATAATGTAGTGTGTCTTTGCAATTTTATTTACAGCCCCTGATGAAGGCCAGACAGTTTAGTGGCTGAAACGTGTTGGGCTTTTGTTTGTTCGTTTCTTTAAATAAACACCACAATTTCCAGCATCTTGGGTCCCCCCCTTTTTTATTCTTGCCTCTGTAACACAGTGGACGACTAATAGTACTCCTCTGGTTGATCTTAGTGACTGAGGGAGCAATTCTAAATCATGGAAGCCAGCAGAATTTATGCTGGCTTAAGTTAAGGTGCCATAAAGTGTGCCAGATCCAAGCCCCATTCAGGAGCCAGTCTAAGCTTGGTAGAAAGAAAATAAGCCTGTGAACCAGTTCAACTGGGTTGCCAGGTCACACAACTTAGCTGAACAGAGTTAAGATCCAGTGTAAGTCCCCTCTCTTGGTCTTATCCCCAGTACTTCCCTGCAATGCCCAGTTTGGGAGGGGCTTACACTGTCACGTGTTACAATGGTCTCAGCTCAGCCAGCTGAGCCCCAGCTCAGCTGGGATGAGCAAGTCCAGCTGGCATATCTTCAGCTGAGCCAGGGTAGTCACCCTGACATAAACCAGCTAAGCTGCAAACGAGATGGCTAAGCCAGAGATCCACCAGAACCTAACTCACTCATCCCAACGGATCTTGGGTTTGGATTGCAACCTGAGCTGGAATATAAGGGCTCAGGCAGTCCTGGACTCAAGGTACCCTGGACTCAAGTTATTTAGGGTATTGCATATCAACACAAAGGCGTTGAATCTGGCCCAGTAGCATATGGGCAGCTAGGGCAGATATTTTAACATGTCTGCCCCCATCAGCAGTCTAGCTACTGCATTCTCCACTAACTGGAGTTTCTGGACCAGTCCCAAGAGCATCCCCACATTGAGAGACCTGCAGTAATATGTCCTGAGGCAGCCAAGGCCTGGAGGCCAGTGGCCAGTGTTGGTCTACCAAGCAAAGCTGGTAAAATCCACCCACTACTCCAGTGAAATCTCATTCAGTAGTTGTGATCCACACCCTTTCTAAAGGTTGCGTTATTAAAAAAAAAAATTGGAATATAAAACCAATCTTGAACCCTCCAGTGACTGTTTCCATAAACCAGAATCACACTGATTTCACTCAGTGAGAGAAAAGAATGAATTGATCCTGATTTTTGTTGCAGTATTTCATTTGGTAAATTTCTTGTCACTAGTGGGATCACCAGTGCCCATGTGATGCAAAGCTTGCTCTGCAAAAGCCTTGGTCTCAGGATTTGAAGGAAGGTTTCTCCACTCTCATCATCTGAAACAATGAGGCCAATCCAGTTCCATCCAAAATGCTTGAGTAGCCCAATGATCCCAACATACTGAGGATCTTCATTTGAGATCATTCACCCACTCCAGCCACCATCAGAAGTATCAGAAGGAGTTACTGAAAGCCTTAATCCATTAGGATTAAGGATGGTCTCCACTAATACACAGATTATAATCTGGGCTCCTGGGCTCAAGGTACAAGGTTCAAAGCATGGGACTGACAACAGCTGTGCCTGTCTCAGATTAACCATCCAGATTTGGGAGGCACAACATATTCTGACAACAGTCTTTAAAAACTGGGCGTAAGATATTAGCTTTGGAATAGGCTAGTTTGGTATTGATCTTGCACATGGAGCCTTTTGATTACCCATGGGGTTCTAAAAGCAGCAGGACTGATCAGAGGAATTTTGAGAATTACAGGGCAGATTGTCTGCTTTGCCTAAAGTCCTCAATTCTCAATACAAGCAAAGAAACCACATCTTAGTGAGACTCCCCTAGAAGCCACAGCTTCCTCCACTTTGCAGCAGTAAGGCTGCAAAGAAAACTTCATTTGCATGAAACAGCCTAATGATAGTTACCCTAACTTTCTAAATAGATAAGGAGTGGCATATGACAATTCTGTACACGATACATCAGATAGATAAATATTTATTCATTCATTCAAAGCATTTTTATCAAGCACTTTAGTCAAAAAAAGGGGGTCCCAGAATGGGTTACAACATCAAGAGCCCTCCTAGGTCAGTCCAAAGACCCATCTAGTTCTGCATTCTTAAATTCTCATGTCTGTTTTACATTAAGATAGTAGTGGCTGGTGGCTCCATGAAAGTTTCAGCACCTTGTACAGCTCCAAGAAAAAAATGGAGTGGATTCCACTGCCCCACTGACATGGAGCCACCAGCCTCCATTGCACTAAGACCAGCATATGAGAGAGTATAGTATTTTTGCTTCTTTGTCACAGTAACCCTGGGTGCTTCCTAAAATGTTTCTTTCAATTAGTGGGTTTAATCCAATTATCATGTCTACAAAACAACTCCTGCATTCCCATTTTAGATTCTTGCAAATTTGGCTTGGAGTGAAAACATGCACATTTTTGTTCCCTCTGCTCCACCCCTCATTTTTTTATTTTTATTTTTTTGGTTTAACATCAAAACTGATGAAGAGTTCTGGAGAACAAGAAAACTTGATCACCACTTATAAAGATAATGTACACTGTGCTTTTTTAATTTTTATTTTTTCTAATAGACCAGCGTGGCTACCTATAACTCTTCTGCTGGCTATGGGTGCTGATTTTTCATTAATAAAAAGGGAAAATCATTTGCTACATGTTTTTCCACCTCTTGTGGATGGATTTTTGGACAAAGAGGAATAGAGGAAGAGAAGTGCATTTGATTTCGGGGAAATCATCAGCAAATAAAGGAAACTAGTTGTCAGATTCAGAAACTGGAAGTCTGCACATAGGTAGATAAATTCTCTGTTTCAAATTCTAAAACATCTGATGGTGAAGCCCAGGTTTCAAATGGCTCTACCAAAGGCACCACCCCTTTGACACTTTATTGTGATTAATGCTTTTGGATCTGCACATTTGCTGATAAAATCTTCAGTGAGATAACTCAGGTCAAAGTAGTTTCTGAACTCCAAACCACACTTTATGTGATAAGTGCCCTGATAGAATCTGCTACAATTTTTGCTCCACCATGCATGGACACACACATACGTACACATATCTCTAACTGACAGGTCTTATGAGTTCATGAGCTCGTGGTGAATCACAGAGCAAATTACACCTAAGATGTTCCCATCAGCCACAGCCAGCATAGCTATTGGTAAGGGATGATAGGAGCCAAAATCTCTAGCAACATCTGGAGGGCCCCAGGTTTTATCTGTTTTTATAATACTGTTATCTGTTTTATAATACTGTTATAATACCATTTTACAATACAGGTACTGTAGAAGCAGTTATATACAGAGCTTTCATTGTTTTATTTATTAAAACTATTTCTAGACCGCCTTTCATATAACCAGCACAAGGTGGGATACAAAAAGTCAAAACTTACAGAATAACTAAAAAGGACATAACAATAGGCAAAACTAGACATTGCTGTTACAGACAACTGGAATCGATACCCAGCAAAGACCTGCAAAAATCAAATAGTATATTTATTGCTTGGTCAACCGACCATTGCGATACATTAAAACCACTCTATACAAGAAATTAACAATAAAACACATTAACACAACTTAAAATAGGCTCTGCAGAGAAACAGCTGCGGACAGTACTTAGGGGCAAGACACGCACTTACGAGATCTAGTCTCCATAGCCAAGTTCAGAAATTTGGCCACTTGGATTGTATGTCGGAGCCCTGGAGGAGAACTACCAGAAAAGAGTCCGTAGAGCGACCTGGGAATGCTTGCAGAATTAGAATTAGTAAGAGACCAGTCCTAGCTTCATCATAGAAAGGGCACTTAAACAAAACATGTGAGACCGTTTCAACTTCAGGTTTGTCACAGGGGCAGTATCTGTTGCTCCTTGGTATTTTCTCAAATCTGCCCTCCAGAAGTTTTGATGGGAGAGCATCAAAACGGGCCAAAGAAAAGGCCCTTCTATACTTTGGCACAGTTAGCCATCTTAAGTAGTGCATCCCCTCTTTGCGAGGGGAGCCTGATATGCCCAATGAGCGGGGGGAGCATGGTTCCACAGCAGCTGCAAGGAGCTCCTGGTTATCAATATCGTGCAACTGCTGTTTGACCAGCACCCTAGCTCTATCGTGTTCCATGGCAAGCAGGTCAACAGGGGAAAGGCCAACCGCTAGGATTTTGTTCCTCACCAATTTGGACCAAGGAGGGGTAGTGGAATCACTCATTATCTGCCTCACAAATGACTCTTGAGGTAGCATAGAACTACAACAAAGCCAATAATGAATAGTATGAGTCCAGGCTATACAATTTATAGAATTTAGGCCCACCTCCAGTTTGAGGGTAGCCCCAGAAACACATCGTGGGACACCTAGAATGGATCTGAGGAAAAGGTGGAAGGGACCTTCGAGTGACCCCTTAAAAAAGGGATACCAGATTGGAGCCCCATATAGCATCACTGGGATTATTTTTGTTCTTGCCACACAAACTGCAGCAGGGACAAATTTCCCACCCTTAAGAAAAAAGAAGCGGGATATCGCACCCAGGTTTTTCTCAGCCTTAGCTTTGACATAATTTGCTTGGGATCTCCAGCTTATTGTTTCATGGATCCACACCCCCAAATACTTGTACGAGTTGACCTGCTCAATTTTAACAGACCCCAAAAACCAGGGGAACCTCACTTTTCTCCTTGCAAACACGATTTCTTTAGATTTCACTTGATTGATAATTAGATGGTTATTTTTGCAGTACTCCGCAAAGCCCGAGAGGAGTCTTTTTAATCCCAACTGGGTTTGAGAGATCAAAACTACGTCGTCTGCATAAAGCAGAATCAGCACCTTAGGAAACCTTAGTTTGGGGGAATGAGATTGTATCCTTCTCAGGGCAGGGGGAAGGTCAGCCAGGTATAGATTAAATAAAGTGAGGGTGCGAACACACCCTTGCCTGACACCAAGTGAAGAGTGAATCACCCCGGAGAGGTAACCTCAGTTATTACATCGCACTTGGATGGAGGTATTATAATATAAGGCAGAGATCAAGAACAGAAGCCTTTTCTCTATTGCCCAGGATTCTAACTTACTCCATAATCGGGCGCGCGAGATAGAGTCAAATGCAGACTTCAGGTCAATGGAGGCCATGAAAAGCTTGCCACCTCGAGGATTAGAATATTTGAGTGCTAAATGAGCCAGGACCAAACTATGATCAAGAGTGGAGCGTCCCATTTTAAAACCTATCTGCTCTTCTCCTAAGATATTATTGGCGCTTATCCACTGTTTCAGCTTTTGATTCAGGTAACTGGTGGAGGAAAATAATTACAATGGTGGTCTATGTGGAGAGCTCACTCTACAGTTGGGCTATTCCTGAGAGCCAACTCTTCCCTTCTGGCTCACACGTGCAGCTCCCAATAGAGTCTGTGTTCAGCCAGACCAGTGGCTCCTGACTGGCAAGTGGATGCCGCGGAGTTTCCTGCCGGTTTCTCCTCCACTGACTTCCCTTCATTTGGATTGCTCTGTTATTCTCAGCTGCATCCTTTTGCATCAGATCATCATAACAATACAATATTAGCATCAGGTCAACATCTTGAGGGCATCTGTCAAGGAATGGGAAAGATGCCGTATCAAAAGCCGCTGAGAGATCAAGTAAGAACAACAGGGTTGCACTCCCCCTGTCCTTCTCCCAATAAAGGTCATACATCAGAGTGACCAAGGCCAATTCAGTCCCATAGCCAGGCCTGAACCCAGACTGGGATGGGTCAAGATTATCTGTTTCATCCAAGAGTACTTGCAACTGCTGCGCCACAATCCTCTCAATCACCTTCCCTAAAAAGGGGATATTTGCAACCGGTTGGTACTTGTCACAAACCAATGGGTCCAGGGTGGGCTTTTTCAGGAGTGGTTGGATCACTGCCTCTTTCAAGGTGGCTGGAACCACTCCTTCCCGCAATGATGCATTGGACACACCCTGGATCCTCTCGGTCAGATCCCTTCAGCAACCTTTAATAAGCCAAGAAGGCTGAACATTACAAAAAACTTCCTGTTAGAGCAGTATGACAATGGAACCAATTACCTAGGGAGGCGGTGGGCTCTTCAACACAGGAGGCATTCAAGAGGCAGCTGGACAGCCACCTGTTGGGTATGCTTTAATTTGGATTCCTGCATTGAGCAGGGGGTTGGACTCAATGGCCTTACTGGCTGCTTCCAACTCTACAATTCTATGATTCTAAATGAAATTCATTCATTCACTTAATACACCGATAAATGTTCTAAAAAAAAGAAAGTAATATCTACACCAGCTTCTGATTTGTTTCCAAGCACAATTCAAATTGCACTAAAGATCTAAATGCTTTGGCTTTGGGTACCTTATCCTATACAAACATTCCATCAGCTAAGATCATCCAGTGTCAGCCCTCCTCCATGTGCTCCTATTGTCAGAGACCAAGCGAGCGGCTCCTGGAGAGAAGGTTTTTCACTGACGGTGCCCCAGTTGCAGAGGTATAAAGATTAGAGGTATAAAATTAGATAGATAGATAGATAGATAGATAGATAGATAGATAGATAGATAGATAGATAGATAGATAGATAGATAGATAGATAGATAGATAGATAGATAGATAGATAGATAGATAGATAGATAGATAGATAGATAGATAGATAGATAGATAGATAGATAGATAGATAGATAGATAGATAGATAGATAGATAGATAGATCGATCGATAGATAGATAGATAGATAGATAGATAGATAGATAGATAGTCATAATAATCATATACTGTACATAAAAAGAGAAATGCAAATATACTGCCATATAGGGCCAAAGTGGTGCAGAAGTTAGAGTGCTGGCCTTAGGAACTGGGAGACCAGGGCTCAAATCCCAAATCAACCACAAAGCTCACTGGGTGACCTTGAGCCAGTCACTGCTTCTCAGCCAAACCTACCTCACAAGGTTGTTGTGAGGATACAATGGAGAAGGGGGACAAGCATGTACACTACCTTGTGCTCCTTGGAGGAAAAGCTGGATATAATGTAAAATAAATAAATATATCATAAACCCAAACCTCCTGCCTTGGGCCCAGAGGTTCCTAGGCAATCATGAATGATGATCCCAATTTGCCACGATGGCAACCTTACATCTCTTGCTAATTTGAGTGCCTCCAAAGTCTTTCTCCCAATGGCTCCAACACTGCACTTGAACTAGTCCCTCATTATTTAAGTTTGCTGTGGGTTTCTTCGCTACATTCTTCTCTGGCTTCTCAGGAGGGGGGGTTGTCATCAATGGGACTAGATTTGTTTTACCTTGCACCTTCAGATGTATGGAACATTTGAACCCTGCTGCTTCCAGGTGAGCTATTTTACATAGACCAGCAGATCTGAGTGTTGACTTGTCTTTATTATAAGGGGAAATTGATCTTCTACATGTTCAGTATAGAAAAGCCATAAGGTTGCAGAAGACCCAACACTTCTGATCTTCTGTGAAATAAATTGACAGCCTTGGTCAGCATTAGGAGTCAGCTGTGCGTGCACAGTAATCCTGATCTGTTACCTATGTGATAATGAACTGATAGACAATCAAACAAAGATAATATTGGAATTACATCAAATTAAAATAATGTAGAAAATATCTTAAAGCAATGAGATGATAGATAGATAAATAGATGATAGATAGACAGATAGATAGGTGGACTGCCTTCAAGTTGATCCCGACTTATGGCGACCCTATGAATAGGGTTTTCATGGTAAGCGGTATTCAGAGAGGGTTTACGATTGCCTTCCTCTGAGACTGAGAGGCAGTGACTGGCCCAAAGTCACCAAGTAAGCTTCGTGGCTGTGTGGGGATTCGAACCCTGGTCTCCCAGGTCATAGTCAAACACCTTAACCACTACACCACACTGGCTCTCAGACAGACAGACAGACAGACAGACAGATAGATAGATAGATAGATAGATAGATAGATATTGGTATAAATTAATTAATGATGAGATGCAGTTAACAGTGAACCAGAAAAATATGAATTAATAGGATAAATCACTCTCCTCCCCCACTTACTATGAAATATGGCTGGAATGCAGGTCTGTACAGAAACTATGGCAGGAATGGGAAACCCACATCCCTCCAGTGTTAGACTCCAACTCACATCAGCCTCAACCAGTGTGGGCAGTGGCCAACAATGATGGGAGTTGTAGTCCAGCAACACCTGGAGAGCCACAGGTTCTCCACCCCTTAATTGTAGCCTAATAGGAGGAGAGGTGGGACAGGCCGGAGACTGCGAGACACCCTGCTAAATTGTAGCATCACAATCAATAAGCTCCTCTTTGTCTTAATCAGCACCTTTTGATTGCCTTCCAACAGTTGACAGCCCTGTAATTTTGTGTGACCTATTTCTTCTTCCTTACTGATCCTGGTAGAGACATGTAGATGGATATTTAAGAACATAACTGCTCTGCTGGATTGGTCCCAAAGTCCTTGTGCTATAACATTCAGTTTCCAACAGTGACCAAACAGGCCTCTGAGAAGTTTACAAGCAGCAGCCCTCCACTTTGTTTGTTTGTTTGTTTGTTTGTTTGTTTGTTTGTTTGTTTGTTTGTTTGTTTGTTTGTTTGTTTGTTCATATATATACTGCCCTTCCTCCCAGCAGGAGCCCAGGAACCTATCTGACTACAACATCTGCTGTCCTGCTTCTGAATATGGAGGTTCCAGATCATGGTTAATACCCAGTGATGGAGTGGTCCTCTATTAATTGGTCTCCATGAATTTGACCTGGGTGTATTAGTACCAATAAAGGAAACCATCTACTATCAGAGAGATGGAAATGATGAATCAGTCAGCCATTCAAGAGTTTATTTTGGTTGGCTTATCCAGCTCCCCTGAACATCAGGAAATCATCTTTTGGGGATTCACTTTAATCTATGCAGCAGCTTTGTCTACCAACTTCCTCTTCATCTTCACTATAAGCACTTCCAAGAAGCTCCACACCCCAATGTACTTCTTTCTCATCAATTTGTCCATAGTAAACATGTTCTGTATCTCAGTGACAATTCCCAAGATGCTCCAGGCAACTTTGGCCCCCAGGAAGACCATCTCCTTTTCTGGCTGCATGGCCCAGGTCTACTTTTTCTTATGGGCTTTGGGGACAGAGCTCTTGCTCCTGTCCTTCATGGCCTTTGATCGCTATGCAGCCATCTGCCGCCCTTTGGAGTACGTGGTCATCATGAGGAGGGAAGTGTACATTGGGATGATGGCTGGAGCGTGGGTGGCTGGAGTGGTTGTTTCTGCCATTAACACTGGGCTTGTGCTGCGCCTTTCCTTCTGCGGCTCCAATGTCATCAACCACTTCTTCTGCAACCTGCCTCCTTTGCTGGCTCTCTCTTGCTCAGACATCAGCCTCAACGAAATCACGGCTTATGTTTCTGATGCAATCTTCTCCATGGGTAGCTGTCTGCTGACATTAACTTCATATTTATTAATTCTGGCAACCATCTTTAGAATTCGATCTACCGAAGGGAAGAAGAAAGCCTTCTCTACTTGCTCTTCCCACTTCCTAGTGGTCAGCTTTTACTTTTCAACCATCATCTACACATATATCAGGCCCACCTCAGCCTCCTCCCAAGAAGAAGACAAGGTGGTCGCTATCCTTTATTCAGTAGTGACCCCTGTGCTCAATCCCATCATATATTCTCTGAGGAATAAAGAAATTAAAGAGGCACTGAAGAAGCTCATGGGCAGATCCCAGCTGAGGGTCAGTGCAGGATAGTGGTTAGAGCAGGTGTGGGAAACCTTTGGCCATCCAGATGTTGCTGAACTACAATTTCCATTATCCCTGACCATTAGCCTTGCTTGCTGGGGCTGATGGGAGTTGTAGTTCAGCAACATCTGGAGGCCCAAAAGTTCCCTATCATTAGGTTAGAGTGTTGGACTTTGACTGGGGGAGGCTCAGCTTGGAATCCCCACTCAGCCACTACACCTGATATTTTCTTTCAACTGTCACATTGGATAAGATGAGGGACAATCATGTATGCTGCCTGGAGCTGCTTTTAGTTAAAAATGTAATACCTAAGTAGACAATACTCTATACCAGTGAGTATTGTTACACACAAACAAAGCACTGAGGAGATCTCTTTGGCCAGTGTGACTGGTGCCTGGGAAAATATCCAACTGGTTACAATAGAGAGTAGATCCCTGTAAATTTGTATCAATAAACTAAATTTCCATGTTTACTAGAACATGGATGTGCAATTTCTTACAAGGCTGTGCAGTCTCTCATATGTCCTCCCTTCATCTGTAACTACTAAGTAACTTTGCTTGTAACACTTGTTGACACAAAGCTGGCAGAACGTACGTACAGTATTTCATTATATAGATAGGTAGGTAATTGTATATAGTGTTCCATATTTCAGAGAATATCTCTGAGCAGTTTATACCATCATTAAAAAATCACCCAAAAAAATAAAAATGAAATTTAAAAATCCACATTTTAAAGCGGCACAAAATACTTTGACAAGATAGCCATCACTACAAACTAAAACAACTAACATATGTGAACCATCATAACTAGTAGCGGATCCAGGGTCTTAAGGCCATCTGGGAAAGTGACCTACAAATGGAAATTAGTGAGGCTGCTTTTTTCATTTATGCCCACCTGTACATCATTTTTGGACTAATGTGTACTTGCAACTCTCCAACATCTTTGATAGTGTTATGGATATGATCCTTCACCTTTCTTTATTGTCTTTGTGAGCTGCTCACATGAAAGCTTTTTGTCCCAAGGAGCTTTCGACATGGCTGCTGGCGGATGCTAGGCTTTCTATAGCACAAAAGACAGCACAGGATTTAAATAATCAACTGTGAGACAAAAATGTGTGGAACTTGGCCTCAGGGAAAAAATAAGCCATGATTTAAGGGTTTCCTGTAGACTGGAGGAATCAGAGGAGTTTTATGCCATCTGGTGGAATTTTATTTCACATACTAGTAGAACTACTACCCAATATTTGTTATCCTCACCACTGCAAGAAGTACAGATGTCATAATTAATTGTTTCTTTATCAAGGATTTCTGTATGTTAAGCATGGCACTAAGGGGGGTTTCTTCTGTTGATTTGTTTTTACTGTCTTCTGTATTGTATGAATATATATTTAATAAAATATTTGAAAATGAAAAAAAACCCTCTATAGCAGATCCAAAATACAGTAATACAAGAGAGGCAACGGAGTCTACGCACCAAGTATACAAACGCCTGTAGTGATAGGAAGCAGCAACAATCTCATTTCTGCTACTGTCTCCCCAACTTGAACCTCACACTAAAACAAGGAAGGAACTACTCACTCCTCACCTCCGGAGCTCCCTGCACTCACCGGGAAGCATACACAATCATTCCTGTGGGAGACAAGGGAAGGCTGGGGGATGTGGACCTGGTGCTCAATGGGGTACGTTTGCCCCTGAAAGACCAGGTCCGCAGCCTGGGGGTCATTCTTGACTCCCAGCTGACCATGGAGGCTCAAGTCTCGGCTGTGAGCCGGGCGGCGCTGTATCAACTCCATCTGATACGGAGGCTGCACCCCTACCTTCCCAACCATCTGCTCCCACCAGTAGTACATGCCCTGGTCACCTCTCGCCTAGACTACTGTAATGCGCTCTATGTGGGGTTACCCTTGAAAATGGTCTGGCAAAGAAGGTCTCAGAGGCATTCAGTATATTTCAGGGATAGCCAACTTGGTGTCCTCCAGATGATGCTGGACCATCAGCCCCAGCCAGCATGGCCAGCAATTAGGAATTATGGGAGTTGTAATCCAGCAACATCTGGAGGGTACCAATTTTGGGGTTACCTGTGGTATATTTTGTTCACTGTGACCCGTATAATTTCATTCATGTTTCTTATCCTTTGCTGTCACCACGTGGCCATCCTTGTTAAATGCATATATATATTTATGCTATTCATTCATCCAGAGTTTCTAAAGACCTGTCGAGGGGATGCAGACAAAGCCAGCTGTAGTAGATGGAAACAGAGTCCTGGCGACAGCAACAAAAATTTTCCATATCTGTCACTGAGCATCAACTACCAGAAACATGTTATGAGACCTCTGGGAAAAGATGCCATCCACTTTCAGCACTGGAAGGGCAACCAGTTCATGTGGTGGTATTAGAGCTGTGCTATAAACAGTAGTATTTCAGGTTTAGGACTCCAAAAGATACAGCTATCAAAAAATGTAGGCAGGGGAGGGAGACCTTAGCAGGGAGATTAAGCTGACCAGAGGATTACTGGAGCCAGGTGGATGAGAAAGAAGCAGGAAGCACCACAGTTATGAATAAGCACTCCCCATATCCTCCCTTGCCTTCAGCCTCCCCACCTACCACCATTTCTCAACATCACCCTCCTATGATAACCCCCTCTTTATGCAAGTATCACCTTTCCCTTACATCTGGGCTCCTACTGGAAGGAAGTTCAGGATAGAAATTTAATAAATAATAATAATAATCTGCTATTATTCTCACTTTGATGGTGCTGTCATGTGCAATGCAACAGGGACTACATCAGAATCTAATCCAGAATGCATGCCATTAGCACCACTCCGAGAAATTTAACCAGAACAATTGATCCCATCGGTTCATGGTAAATGTATCCAGAATCTGGCCCTGAGTTACTAATTGTATCACACACTCCTTTTCTACATGAGTTTCCACAGCCCACTAGTTTTTACACACACACACACACATGCACACACTAATTATTTGTGAGGTTTTTCTTAGTCAGTACTAGGTTAAATATCTGTTGGGCTGAGTTCTGTGTTGAGTGTATGCTGAACCTTCAGCACCATGGACAGCTGCAGTAGAAGATGCACAGTTCAGGCTTCACAGTGGCTTGCTCAAGAAGAGTTCAGTCCTCCTCATCATCATTACTGGGTTGTATTTATCCAAATTCTGCTCAGAATAGACATACTGAAATTAATGAGCCTAAATTACTCCTGTCCTTTAATTTCAGTGAGTCTACTCTGAGCATGACTAGTGTTGGATAGAACCTAGGAGTAGCAGTAGCAGTAGTACATTTATATCCAGCAATTCCTACTAAGAGTTCAAGGTAGTATCAACTATTCTTCTCCCCATTTATCCTCACAACAACACTGTGAAGTAGGTTTGTCTGAGCCAATGACCAGCCCAAGGTCACCCAGTAAGCTTAATGGCTGTGAGGATTTGAACTGCTAAACTACACTGACTCACAGCTTCAGCTTAGAGAGTGTAGGCTTTGTGGATGTAACAAAACCCTTTAATTGACAGTGATAGGTTGAGTCTACAATATACTCTTACATTCCTTAATGTAATAGATGTCTGGTGAATTTTCTACCAGACTGCAAATTGAACAAGAGGTGAAATGTAAATATTGTCATATCTGCACCCCCCCAACTACACACATGAATACATTGCACTGTTGCCCAGCATCAGGGATTCCCCACTCCTGCCCTACAAAGAATATGTCCACTTCTGTCTCTCGTCTAGCTTCAATCAGTGACATTAAAATAAATATTCTTTATAATGCTCATGTGGGATTTCTTGCTGGAAGAGGCATTATAGAAAGCATGCTGAGGGTTCCCAGAAGGACCCATTACACTCTTATTAGAGTTACAATAAAGTTCTTTGCATCTATTCATTTAATTTCTCTAGAGTTTATCAAAGTTGTCCATTCACTCCACAAGGACAGTGTTCAGTTAATCGCTTTGGACCTTATTCCTGCAGCCAAGAGTTCAAATTTAGAGCAGAAATTAATGGGGGATCATTAAGACAATCCATCTCAGAGGAGTTGCATCTCATTAACTCTTAGGCAGCATCCTCATGTCCCCATGCAACTAATTGTACATATTTTATATTAGAATGACACTGTTATTTAAAATGACCAGACTACGAAGCTGAGTTAAACTTTAATTGAGCTTTTATCATAAGTCAACTATTAGTATTACTCATTAGCGTGTTCACAGCCTATGGATAACAGGTACCATTTAGCAATGATGGCTGATTTGCTCTGATGCCACAGTGAGCCCACATAGGTAGGAGTATCATGGCCCTTCTGGTTGCCATTAGCTTGGCTGCTCTGATGTCAGAGAAGGGCAGGGCAGCTTTTGATAAGGCAGCTACTAAAGGGGGAAGGTTGTGAAAACACTAAAATCCGAACAAGTGAAGTACATGCACAACTGATGATAAACTAAACAATATGTGTTTTCCTAAAGATATATTTTGAAGGATATTTTTATACTTTTGAACTGATTTAATCTGTATTTTCACCATGATTCCTGAGATTTTCAGTGGAAAACCAGTGCCACAGAGACACATGCTGCTAATGTATGTGATTTCACAGAATCATAGAATAGTAGAGTTGGAAGGGGCCTATAAGGCCATCTAGTCCAACTCATTGATCAATACAGGAATCCAGTTTAAAGCATAATTTATATGCTAAGCAGTGTGTATGCCTCAGGAGTACCGGGAGGAGGAGATGACATAATATAGAAGTTGGCACAAAGTTCAGCTTCCTGTTATTATCTTCCTGTTTTCTTTTTCACAAGGAAGTTTATTCCCACCCATCTCCTCAATCAGACCTTTCCTCATCTTCACCTTATGTTTTGATCATAGCCAGTGACTGAGACTTGTCCCTTTCAACCACAAAACCTGTGAGAGCATCACCGCAATGTACTGTCCTAATGAACATGTTTGCATGAGAGCAAAAGCTCATGCATCCTTAAGACCCACAAAAGCCATGATGCAATGTCCCCACGAGTGAAATACACATGCACAGGAACACATTACATGGGGCTGCCTTTAAAGATGGTTCAGAATCTGGTACAAAATGTAGCTGCCCAGATACTGGGTGGGGCCATGACGTCTGAACAAATTACACAAATATTGTACTACTCACATGTTTCCTTGTCCTAATTAAAGTGTGAGTGATGACCTTTAAAGCCGTAAATAGGTAACTTGAAGGACTGCTTTTCTTCATATGAACCTGCCCATGTCTACCAAACTGTTTCTGAGGCCCTGCTTGTGTGCCCATCGATTAGAGCAATCAGGCTGGTGAGCAGGCAGGATCTTTTTACCAGTGAAATTTATTTATTTTATTTATTTATTTTTTATTTATTTATTTATTTTATTACATTTTTAGACCGCCCTATAGCAATAAGCTCCCAGGGTGGTGTACAGCATAATAAAACAGGTTAAAATACAAGTGGATGTAGATACACAATAAAACATAATTAAAATTTTTCAATTTTAAATTCAAATTTTAAAATTTTTAAAATTTTTAAAATGCCTGGGCGAAGAGGTAGGTCTTTACCTGGCGCCGAAAAGATAACAAAGAAGGCGCCAGGCGTATCTCATCAGGGAGGGCGTTCCATAGTTCGGGGGCCACCACTGAGAAGGCCCTAGCTCTAGTTATCGTTCTCCGTGCCTCCCTATGCGTTGGGACACGGAGAAGGGCCTTTGACGTCGAGCGCAGCAACCGGGTAGGTACATAGCGGGAGAGGGAAATGAAGCTTGTCTGGTCTCATTTCAAATCTGGAGGACTCAATTCCAAATTAGATCAAAGCCCCACCTCCATATATTTTTAAGTGGGCCTTAAAGACACGCCCATTCTCTGCAGCTTTCATGGAATAATTATAATTGGGCTGCAGACATGGTGCTTTTATTGCGGCTTTTATTATGTTCTATTGTTGCTTCATTATTTATTTGCATGTATTGTGTTAAGGCCTGCTATCGATCAGTTGCCAAGGGCCAAGTCCTCACACAGCAACATATATAGAGAAATAAAAGCAATGGAACATTGGCAGAATATGAAGCACTGAGCAGCTACAGACAAACGGATGCACAAGAGAAACTGAATTAGATTATCTAAACCAGGGACGGAAAACATTTTTCAGCCCAAGGGCCATGTTACCTTCTCAGCAGCTTTCTGAGGGCTACATGCTAGTGGTAGGCGATGCCAGAGGCAAAAGTGGGTAGAGCAACAAATGTACATTTTAGTTTTGTACAGAAGACTAGTTTTTACACACACACCTCTGTCCTCCAGCAAGACAAGCAAGAGGCATTACAGAATTCAAGAACAATTTTTAGCCAGGTAAAAACAATTGGGGTATAAAGCAGGGCCAGTAAGGGGGTGAGGGCTGGTGAGAGGGGGGCCAGTAGAGGATTTCAAGGGCCAGATAAAGAAGCCTGGAGAGCCTCATTTGGCCCTCGGGCTTGAGGTTCCCCAAGCCCACCCCTGACCTAAACTCTCTTAAGGAAAGAAAAATGTGGAAAAATATGCACTACTGATGAATTTTTATGAGGATTTTTTAAAGCAAACTGTTGCAGAAATATGGAGAACTGATCTTAAGATTGGAAATATGAGAAACAGAGAAACAAAAAATTACAGATTCATCTTTCCCTAAAGCAGTTCAGGGCAGGGACATGTCGCCATGTACAGTGAAGTGCCGTGTAAATCTTTGCAATTTCTGCTTTCTAAAGTTTATTTACACCTGAGCAGGGAAAAAAAAAATGGCAATGTCCTTCCCATCTTCCATTGCCCTCTATCAACTTTTTTCCTTACCCCAAAGAACTGATGCAATTTGAAAACCCAAAAATATGCAGGGTCATTCCTACCATGTAGCAGGGTGGAGTACCCACTTGGACAGAACCACAAGGGGCGGGGGGGAAATAGATAAAGGCAGAAATTGGTATTTGAATGGTGATGCAAGACTTTGTGTGTGTGTTGGTCCTAGGAGAGATAGAAAAACAATGTGGGTTCTGCGCTGAACAGCAAAATGATTTGAGTTGGTACTGGAAGTGTGGATCAGACAGAATTATTTACAGCTAAGGGAATATCTGCAATCTTCATCTTGAAACTGAGTTGAAAAGCTGATCATAAGGCCATTAAGCCTCATTTTTGTACTTTTCCCTTGTCCCCCATCCCCTGCGTTGTGTAACATCTTGCTTGATAAAGAGTTCTTAATATGCACAAATTTATGGATCTTGGTACAGAATTGCAACTCCCTCCCTGTGCATAAAATATCTGCCTGTATATATCCAGGAACAGTCAAGAAGGATGCATATAGCAATGATCACGCTGTGAACAGAATGGAAAATGTTTTTGGAAAACATAGGAGCCAGCAACATTGTCTAGGTGCAGATGCAGACCAGGGTACAGAAGGCTCCTGTCCTTTTTCTGGTGCATTCTGGTCTACTCGGTCTGTCCCTCTGGACCCTGTGTGCTGCCTTGAGTCACTTCAAATATTTATTTTTAAATATATGTAGTTTATAAAAAATAAAATAAACAGATAAAAATATTAGATGAATATATTTCCACCAAGCCCTCTATATCTGTGCAGCTGATTTCAATGGCCAATGGTCAGGGGTGATGGAAGCTGTAGTCTAACATCTACAGGGCAATAGGTTCCCTATCCCCACCTTAGAAGAAACTACCAAAGGCATCCCATAATCCTAGATTCTAAAGTGAAGCTTCAAAATGCCATTGTGACCTTTGAAAGCCAATTCTGAGGCAGGAATTCTGTGTCACACACAGAGATTCTAAACCGGTGGTGGGGAAACTTCTTCAGTCTGAGGGCGACATTCCCTTGTGGGCAACTTTCCAGGGGCTGCGTGATGGGTGGAGCTCGAGGCAAAAGTGGGTGGAGCAACAGATGTGACATGCACCTTTGTACCGTAGGCTGCTTTTCAGTCACAGAAAAGCCAGAGATTTCGACACTCTCCCACATTAATACCCAGATCTCTTCATCCAGGCAAGAAGCAGGATCGCAGTTCAAGGATACATTTCAGCCAGACAAACACACTCAAGGAGAGCATGCAGCAAGGAAAATGAGGGGTACGTCCTGGGCAGAGGCCTCAGGAGCACATGTGATCCATGGAGCTCAAATTCTCATCCCTTGTTTTAAACCTACGGTGGCATTTACCTTGTGGAATTGTTAGGAAATATTTTATTTCCTAGGCCCCAAGAGTTGTCAAGAGTTGTCAAGAAACGCTACCTTATTGCCAGAGCTAGTGCCGCAATGAATCATGGAACATAGAGAGGGTGGGGGACACAAGACTCTAAGTTTCGCTTCTTCTCTCATGAGAGAAGAACACCCAGAGGCGCCTGTAAGGCTGTAACATCTTGGAAAATGAGATAAAGTGTATCCCCTCTGATTTGTTGCTATTTCTCTGTCTTGCTTCACTATACACATCCTGCACATTGTAGCTAATTCAGCACAAAGTGAGAACTGTTCTCAAAATACCGTATTAGAAATTGTATCTATAAGATTTACGTCACACTGCTGAGTGGGTAACTTTCACAGGCATACTAGCAACATCTTTATCACTTTTAGTGTCAATCTAATTCTTTTCCTCGCCTTTTCTTAGTTCTTATCTCAGAATAAGTTTTCTGAGATTGACAAGTGTATGAATTCATTATCAATCTCTCACTTTTTAGAATTATAAGAAATGTAATAAGGATAACAGATGCGCTTGCTTATCTCTGTAAAACTGTATTCCCTTTGTTATGATTTTAATAATATTATACTTTGTTTTGCTCATGAAACCTATATAAATGATGCTTCAGTTATTAAACGGTGCTCTCTCTTCTGTCAGACTGCTGTCTGTACAGTTTAGAGACCCCTTCTTGATCAAGCAGTATTGTGTGTGTCTATTTGTGTTTTGGTATCTGGCTGAACCACTGAGACAGGTAAATTAAATTACCAAGCTTGCACTCCTATTCAGGGCTGAGGGGTGCACTGGCTCGCCCCTGCACAGTGAGGGGCGGGCGCTTAGATTTGGACCCAACAGAATGATGTCCCCATAGAGATCAGGCAGCTTCCAACAATAGATTGTTTCCACCAACATTTAAAAACATACCTGTTTACCTGGGCATTTTCCTGACCTTTAATTCCGATTCTGCTGTTCCTGGTTACTGTGAATCATATTTTAATGTTGTCTTGTGACTGATATGTTAACTTTGTTTTATTGAGACAGTTTAATTATTAGCTTGTTATTTTATTGGTTTGTGAACCGCCGTGGTAATTCTTTTTGAAATGAAAGACAGTATATACATTCTTTTAATAAATACTAGGGGCTTCACCCCTGCTTGCTTTGCACACCTCCACCACCCCACACACACCCAGGAACTCCCAAACAGACATACACAGGGACTCCCAAACATACACTGAGTCCCAAACAGGTCTCCCCCAAATGAGTCACAAAGTGTCCTCTTCTCCTCCACCCCAAACAGATCACCCACCTTCCTCCTCTCCTTCCCTTTAGAACTTCTTCTGCAAGAAGTAGAAAAGCAGATGACTGAGGTGTGCAACAAGAACAGTGGGGAGTGGCTAGGGCACCGCCTCAATAACACAGCTCAAACTTCAACTTCTGTTTTCAGAGGTGGAACACTTCCAGCTATCCAATGCTGAGGATGCATGAAGATGGATATTACTATTGTGCTTGCCTGTGAACTTCAGAGCATTTTTCTCTTGTCCGTTGATATTACACTGATGATGAGTTTAATGGCATTCAGCACCAATAAATTGAAACAGAAACACATACATTCCAGCAACCTTAAATATTTTGAAGTATGGAAGGAAATGAAATCCTTGTAATGAAGCTTCAGTAATGGGCTTACACTTCTAGTAATGAACACAGTCTACCAGTTGTGTGTGTATGTGTGTGTGTATCTCCAGCAATTTTAATATATTGTTTTTAACATAAAACAAATACGACATTCAGCAGGAAAAGACAGTAAAAAGGACTAACATTTTAAAGAAGAAATATACACTTGTACAAATATTCACTGAACAGAGACTCAAGTATCTCAGTTCAAGATAAACTTTGCAAATTGAAAGTGTTTATGCTAAATAAGAGAACATTTATTTATTGATGAATTCATTTATTGAGTGGCATACTTTATTCCAAGTGTAGAAATGGGAGAGGGAAAATCCCTGGTGTAGGAAATCTCCAAGGGGGTGGTGGGGAGTCAAAATTAAGAACTGTGCTTATGCCATGCACTGGACTCCATATATTGTATTAACATTATTTGCAGTAGATTGTACTGAAGAGATTTAAGAAAGAAAGAAAGAAAGAAAGAAAGAAAGAAAGAAAGAAAGAAAGAAAGAAAGAAAGAAAGAAAGAAAGAAAGAAAGAAAGAAAGAAAGAAAGAAAGAAAGATCCCTGCCCCACGGAGCTTACAATGCATAATTCAAAAGCTGAGGTGATAAGAGAGGAAAAAGAGGCAACGAAGGAAAGAAATAGGCAAAGACAGCATGGGATAAATATTAGCAAATGTAATAATGTACTTTAGTTAGTTAATTATCATTCCAGGATTTTGTACCCTGATCCTCAAGCAGCAGCCTCCAAGGTTAGCCAATACAAAATTGAAATATAAGCAAAATAAAATACCAATAATCAAGCATATACAGCAGCAGCAGCAGAAAAAAAATGACAGCCAAATTAAAACTTAAATGGGATCTAAAATGCCTGGGAGAATAAAATGGTGTTCAAAACATCAAGGTTGTCAATGGGAAAGCCTCCTTGGGGAGCGCATTCCAGAGCCAGAGAAAGGGATTTCTTTGATTCACGTAACTCAAGGGTGAGGAATCTTTTTCAGCCCAGGCGCTAGATGGAGAACTGGTCCCCCTGCATTATGATGTCAGGTGACAACTTCAAAGGGGCTCACTGTCAATGCTAATCTGTCATAATTTAAACAGATTGTCAATTTCTGTTCTTCCTTGCTGAGAGTTTAGGTTACTTTGGTACAGAATAGGATAAAATGGGATGATATGGAATAGAATAAGATAATAGTATCCCCCATCTTCAGAATTAGGATCACTTTGATGCCTGTTTTATATTACTGAGAAATGCAAATGCCTAAGCCTCACATTCCCTTTCCAGCTTTAGTGCCATTTATGAATGATCATCCTCTTCAAGGCCCCTTTCACCTCCTTGTTTCTAAGGCTGTAGATCAAGGGGTTCAACATGGGGGTAATCACCCCATACAACATGCTCACCAGCCTGTCCTGGTCTGGATGGTGGCTGGAGGAAGGACGTATATAAGTGAAGATGGTGGTCCCATAGAAAAGGCACACCACCATAAGATGAGAGGCACAAGTGGAGAAGGCCTTGTGCTTCCCTTCGGTGGAACGGATCCTAAGGATGGTAGAGATTATGTGGATGTAGGAGACCAGTGTCACCAGAAAAGCCCCCACACCAAAAATACCCCCAACAATAAGGACAACCATCTCGGCCATATAGGTGGAAGCACATGATAAGGCCATCACTGGTGGAATGTCACAGTAGTATTGATTTACTCTATTGGATTTGCAGAAAGGTAGAGTGAAAGTCAGCACTGTATGTAGCAAGGAGTTGAGGAACCCAGTGATCCATGTACCAGCAGTCATCTGGAGGCAAAGCTTCTTGCTCATAATGAGTGTGTATCGCAAGGGGTTGCATATAGCCACATAGCGGTCATAGGCCATGGCAGCCAAGAGGAAGACCTCAGTCCCTGCCAGGGCTACAAAGAAGTAGAGCTGAAGCACACAGCCAGCAAAGGATATGGTATTGTTCTCTGACAAAAGGTTCTCCAGCATTTTGGGCACTGTAGCTGTGGGGCAGAAGATGTCCAGCAAGGAAAGGTTACTGAGGAAGAAATACATGGGGTTGTGCAAGTGTGAGTCAGCTCCTATGGCAAGAAGGATGATGCCGTTTCCCACCAGGGTGACCAGGTAGATGAGCAAAAAGGCAGCAAACAGGGAGAAGCGAACAGCTGGGAGATCAGAAAGTCCCATTAGGATGAATTCTGTCACTAGCGTGCTGTTCCCTAATTCTCTGCCCAGAGAAGAGGTTTCCTGCCAGAGGTTGAACGCATAAAAGACATATTAAGTATGTCAAAGGCTACAGGCGTAGACAAGAAAAGCCCTTCTTTTGCTTTTAAAAGTATTAAACAAATGGCTGTGATTCTTACTAAGCAGGAATGGAACGTCCCTGTTCAGAGACTCCATACCTTTCCCCCATAGTTCAGCACTCTCTCTCTCTCTCTCTCTCTCTCTCTCTCTCTCTCTCCCATTCTTCCACAGAAAATGCTACTACCATAAGATTTATTAAAACTAAAACAAACCAATCTTCTCAGTTATTTCCATTTTGAAATGTTACTTGCACTTTTAAGACAGTGATGGGGAGCCTTCTTCAACCCAAGGGTCTCATTGCCTTCTGGGACCAGTGACAGAAGTGGGCAGAAACCACAACAAATGAATACATTGCTTGCTTTTTAACAATTTAAATCTTGAATTTATCCAAGCATGAGCATGTAACAGGGTCACAGTAAATTTTAACTCTCTTTTGTTTTCCTTCCCCATCTGCTCTTGCACTTAATGTAGTACTGCCAAACTCAGATCAGGTAGTAACATAACTGGTTTACAACTGATAACACTTGAGTTCTTTGCATGGTTCAGGGTTGGCACTGGGGGAAAGCAGAGCTCTTGTGCCTTTAACAACTGTCTGTCAGCCAAACTGACAAGCTTAATTAAATAAATAAAAATAAATAAATAAATAAACATTAAACACGGTAATACTTTTCTACTACAGAACTACAGTTACGAGGAAAGCTTCACCTGTTGACATTCTATCTGTCAGATAACTTATTACTTGTGGGTGGCCCCTGATTTATTTTTGGTCCCGCATGCAAAGCAGGGTGCAAATTTTCATATGGCATTAAGTGGGCACATTTTATGCAAATTTATGTCTTCTTTTATGAGTGTAGCAAGGGATCCAATCCACACAGAGTATTCTTGGCCAAGAACATCCTGTCGGCACCCCTGCATACGTAGCATCTAACAGAGGCTCCTTAGAACGCCTGTTGCCTCCTCCAGTCCCCCCTCCCATCCTGAAACCATGACCAGATGCAAACTCTATGGCTTGACCATCAGCCTGGTTTATTCCTCTTTCTCCCCACCCCCCCCAGCCTTTGTTTGTTTACCCTCTAGCCTGAAGAAAAGTTCTGAAGAACTCAAAAGCTTGCACACCAATTCATGACATTTTGGTTGGGCTAATAAAGGCATGTCCTTAATATGGATGTTTGAATATTTCAGTAAGAACACCCATCTAGCCTATCTTTCTATTCATCTGAGCATCCTTTCCAGAACATTCCATGTACTGCTCCCATTGCACATAGCCTTGCTTGATATTTATGAACCTCTTTAGTTTCAGCTGTTCTACCTTACTGAACCTACAACTGTTCCCATCTTCCATAACCCTCAGTCCTAGATATTACAATAGCCCCATTAAGCTAATATCTATTAATACTCACTGGCAATGAGTGGCGCATATTCATTCCTCCAAACAGTCACAGCTACAAATCACTCTCATGTGCCTTGAGATCAAGCAAGGATCATCTGTGCTTCCAGCAGCCCACCCTTCTCCTTTAAGTCTCCACATAAGGAGCTCAAGGGAATAGCAATCATGTATATATGTCCCTTGACCAATGTTAAGAATCAAGACGTAGAGTGATATATGATTTCCCAGCATGATAAACTGAAGTGCTATGAGTAATCTCCATTCAAGAAGGCATTACTCCCTGTAATGTTAATGGAATCCAATCTGTGTTTTATGTATCCCAGTTCAACACAGTGGAGTAGTTCCACTCCAGATTTTACACACATCTCAGGAGCTCTAGAGAGTAGGCCTTGAGGCAGTTGCAGAGACAGAATTCTTTGCTCCTGCCTCATGGTTTGGTCACCATCCTTTGTGTAAAGAGTACATCCTTATACTCCCCACAGTTTGGTTGGCTCCTTCCCACATGAACAAGCATTAGACACAAAAAGAAAAGTAGCCGAAACCATACTTCAGCACCCCCAGCCTCATCGAATTTGTATGAGGTACCACTTAAATTCAGACAGCTGCCCTGGCCTCCTTGGCCCCAGCCTCTGAGCAGCAGTGGGAAAAGGAACTAGAAGAGGGCCCCCATGGGACAAATTATATTTTACACACACAAAACAAAACCCTCTTGCTTAACTCCACATTTATTTTGAAAGAAAAAGCAGTCACAGGGGCCCTGATCTGGTGCTGCACTGCAGCTGTGGATTGGGCATCCATGCCAATTTCCCACCAAATTCATAGAGAGAGATGTTGCTGTTTGTTTCCAACTGCGTTGTTTGCAGTAACTGCCACATTTGGGAGAAATAGTAGCAGGGGTGGGGTTTTAGATGGGAAACTGGCGTGGGGCCCCAACCCAGATTGTGAGTGCAGTGCCTGATTGTGGGCCCCACAGCGGATTTTTCCTTCAAAATAAAAGTGGCAGAAGTGTGATTAAGGTAATGTATTTTATTTATTTATTTATTTATTAAATTTATATTCCGCCCGTCCTGCCAGAAGGAACCCATTGTTTGAACAGTCGTCTTTGCCTTACGAGAAGCTCTTTGAACGTCCCTTGCATATCTGATTTTTGGATTATTGTTTCTCTCTGCCCTCTGGATACAAGGCTTACCCCTAAGGGTGCCATATTTTTCTTCTTTCTGGCTAGGAGGATTTCCTGGTAATGACTTGCCTACCAGATTTCATTTTTCTCATAATTGCTGAAGTACCACAACTATTCTGAAACCCTCATGAGGTTCAGTTATCTTTATAGGTACCATTAGATATATTTTTATGGTTTCATTAGGAAGGACAGCAGCAGGCAGGAGATAAGCTGTAACTATGTTTAAATTGCCTTCGTTATCTTATAGGAGAGTGCTTGGTGGCCAAAGAACATTTTGGTTTATATCTTTTGAACCAGACCACCTAGAAACTTAATTTTTTTTTAAAAAAAAATGAAATCTAAGAGTCCAGATATTAAGGTGACTCACCCAGAGACCTGGAGAGGACCCAAAAAAACTGGAGTCTCCGGGCAAAACACTGGACACCTGGCGACCCTAATTTTCTAGAAGTAGTAACACTGAGGGAGAAGAATGGGAAAATTTCTACGCTAGATTGAAAGAAAAAAAGGTTAAAATATTTTGTCATACAGATAGTTAAGATTCACTAATAGGCAAAAAAAAACCTTATGGTTTAAGAACGTACCTATAGCCAACAGATATTTCTATCAAACTTTAAAAAGAAGGGAAATTGGGCAGCTATAATGAATGCACCAGGGGAGCAGGAGACCTGACCTCCTCTCTGACATATTGTACCGCCCCACAAATTTGTCAAAATGCAAACACAATTTGGGTTGGTCTTTCACAGTCCAATCCACTTCCTGTGTAGCTTGGCAGAATTTGGTAACGTGCCTCTGAGCATATGGTGAGTGGTGGCAACACCTGCCATCTTTGTACGTTTGTTGGTGTTCTTCTTACTTTGCTTCTTTCCTGTGTTACTAATATTTCTACAGAGAATCTAATCTAGAAATTTTTATTTCCCTCATTATTCATCCTAGAAATGTATGTCAAATTCATTTTTATTAATTTCAAAGCCTTTTTATTGGTCAGTGTCATATGATGGTGAAGACAACCATTTATGTTTTAAACTGGGGATTATATTTTATTTCTATTTTGGGTGCATTAACAGTGGAATTTGAACCTGCAGTTTGATGAAAAATCAGACTGATTCCAATATGTTGCTAGTTCAGCAATGACTCTAGCTGTTGGAAAAAAAGAGGATGCATATTTGCAGCCTGCTATGTTTAAACCACTTCATTTAAGGCACGGTGGGCACAGTCAATTAAAAACATAGAGCACACCTAGCATTTTGCTAGAATATATTTCACCTACCACTGTTTTATCTTGTGCAAACTGAGACACTCCTTATGTCCACTGGAAACTATTCTGCAGAAGTCAGTGCCATTATTCCACAATTATGTTTGGAGTTTTTTTAGTATAAATTTTGCAAAGAGTTGCTGTACTTCACATATTCACAGAAACAGAAACAAAAGAAAATGATTTCCTATAGGACACTTCACTAAAATTGCAAAGTAAATCAGACATATTTAAAGTGACCATCTGACTATATCAACTGTCTTAATAAAGTTGCTTCCTCCCTGCTAAAACAAGATCAGCACAGCACATGTCTTCTTTCTGTTATTTGGGCTGATTGCAGGTGTTGCCCCCACTCACAATATGCTCAGAGGCAAAATGTTACCAAATTCTGCCAAGCTACACAGGAAGTGGATTGGACTGTGAAAGACCAACCCAGATGGTGTCTGCATTTTGACAACTTTGTAGGGCAGTACAATATCACAGAAAGGAGGTCATGTCTCCTGCTCCCCTGGTGCATTCACTATAGCTGCCCAATTTCCCTGCTTTTTAAAGTTTGATAGAAATATCTGTGGGCTATAGGTACGTTCTTAAACTGCAAGGTTTTTTGCCTGTTAGTTAATTTCTCTGCTTTTTAATCTGAGAAGTAAGAAATGGGATCCTCTGCAAGTTTGCTGAGAATGGATTGATCATTTGCATGTTTATTGAGTTCAGTGGGATTTACTCCCCTGCAATCATGCTTAGGATAGGTAAAACTGACCCAGGGGGACGGAGGGAGGGCTGGAGTGAACAGGGAAGGAGGAAGAAGGAAGAGGGGAGGGGAAGAGGAAGGGAGAGGAGAGGGGAAGGAGGGGAAAGGCAGGTCATCCTTTGCATGCTTATTGAGTTCAGTGGGATTTACTCCTATACAGTCATGGTTAGGATAGGTAAAATGACCATGGGGGAGCAGGAGGGGGAGGGGAAAGGGGAAGGAGCAGATTGGAGGGGAGCAAAGGAAGGGGGAAGGGAAGGCAGGTTTGATCATTTGCACGCTTATAGAGTTCAGTGGTATTTACTCCCATGCAATCATGTTTAAGATAGGTAAAACTGACCATGGGAAGGAGGAAGGGGAAGGGGAGGAGGGGGGAGGAGGGGATTGGAAGGGCACTTCCCCTATCTTGGCAGCCATCTCTCTGTAAAAGCTGACATCGATGCTGAAATTCAACATCGTCTGAGCTCTGCGAGTGCCGTATTCTCCCGCATGAAGTGTAGAGTGTTCGAGGATTGGGATATTCACAGGGAGACCAAAATGCTTATTTTCAAAGCTACTGTACTACTGACCTTACTGTATGCCTGTGAAACATGGACCATTTATAAATGCCACTCCTACCTTCTTGAAAGATTCCACCAACGCTGCCTCCGGAAAATTCTGCAAATCACTTGGGAAGACAGACGGACTAATGTTAGCGTTTTGGAAGAAGCAAAGACTACCAGTGTTGAAACAATGATCCTTCAACATCAACTTCGCTGGACCGGCCATGTTGTTCGAATGCCTAATCACCGTCTTCCAAAGCAGCTACTTTACTCCCAACTTAAGGATGGAAAACTGAACATCGGTGAACATTGGTGGACAGCAAAAGAGGTTTAATGATATTGTTATAGCGAATCTAAAAAAATGTAACATGAACATTGACAAATGGGAAGTCTTGGACCATGAATGTCCCAAATGGACCAAAGGTGCTGTGGACTTTGAAGAAGCACGAATTCAGGGCAAACGGGACAAACGAGCTAAGCGGAAGGCACATCAAACAAATCCTCATCACAACCATCTTCCATCTGGAAACCTATGTCCTCAATGTGGGAGGCTGTGTGGATCCAGAATTAGCCTCCACAGTCATTTACGGACCCACTGTTAAAGACCTTGTCTTGGAAGACAATCTTACTTGGCCACGAATGATCACGAATGAATGAAAAATGAATGAGAGTTCAGTGTATTTATTCCTGTGCAATCATGCTTAAAATAGGTAAAACTGACCATGGGGAGGAGGAAGGGGAGGGAAGGAAGGGGAAGGAGGGGATTGGAAAGGGCTGGGGAGGGAGGGGCAAAGGAAGGGGGAGGGAAGGGGGAAGAGGAAGGGGATAGGAAGGAGAAAGGAGGATGGGTTTGATCATTTGCATACTTTTTTAGTTCAGTGGGATTTATTTCTGTGCGATCATGTTTGAAAATGGAAATGGACTGCCTTCAAGTCAATCTCAACTTATGGTGACCCTATAAATAGGGTTTTCATGGTAAGCGGCATTCAGAGGTTGTTTACCATTGCCTTCCTCTGAGGCTGAGAGGCAGTGACTGGCCCAAGGTCACCCAGTGAGCTTCATGGCTGTGTGGGGATTCGATTCCTTGTGTCCCAGGTCGTAGTCCAACACTGACTGGGGGGGCAGGGAGGGTAGGAGGAGGGGGAGGGGAGGTGATTGCGTGGGTGGGCACTGAGCAGAGGGGAAGCCCCTTTCCAAAAGGAAAACACTGTGAACAGTGTCATTGCTTTTCAGCGTTTTCCCCACCTTTTTATTCTACAGCAGGCACATGTATCCTCCCACCCAAATTTAAACCAAAGCTGTCCCTGGCTTCTACACCAGTCTGTTATTTCACTTTAGGCAGTCATCACTTCTCCCAAAGAATCCTAGGAAGTGTAGTTAGTGAAGAGTACTGAGAGTTGCTATAAGATGCCCTGTTCCCCTCACAGAGCTTCAGTCAGAGTGGCTGACTGTTAAACCACTTTGGCCACTGGAGCTCTGTCAGTTGAATAGGAGTCTCCTCTCAGCACCCTTCACAAACTACATTTCCCAGTATTCTCTGGGGGAAGCCATGACTGTCTCAAGTGAAATCAAAGTCTGATGTGGGTGTGGCCCCGATTAGGCAAGCTGAGCAGCTGTGACTCTGGCTTTTTGAACACTGGCAGTTGGTTGTTACTGACCATGCCAGTCATTATCATTGAGTTCAAACCAAATTTTCTTAAATTAATTAAAAATCAGCCAGGCATTTTTTTTAACTTTTAAACTGCAGAAGATGAAGGTCAGAGTATGGGGCAAGGTCATTAACAGGATTCCCGATACTCTGTGAACATGGCTGATTTTTAATGAATTTCAACAGATTATGAGAACTCTGACAGAAAAAAGTCCAAAAGGACTCTGGGGGTTTTTTTCCTCTCTTTTTAGACTTTGAACTCTCTATTCTCTCTGACTGTTTTGTGTATCGGCATGAAAGTTTAGAGGGTTGTTAAGCAAGCATTTCTGAGTTCAGGAGTATAGGTTTTGTAAGGTTTTCTTTTGAAATGAGCTTATGGGAAGCATCAGAATGGCATGGGGGGTATTTTCAATTTAACATTGTGGAATGTGAAAAATCCATGCTGGCTATGGTATACAGCCACTCTTATGGCTGTATAATGATTACCTATAACCCAACCTTGTACAACAGAGAGTTAACTAAGAGTGTTGAGATGGCTTAAATATAGAAAACAGAGAATTATTTTTTAAGGTGTGAAAAGGGATGAAGAGCAATTGTCCAAGGTGTATACATGAACACAAACTGAAAAATGGAGTAGAATAAAGAACAGGGAAGCATTTTCAAGAAACCATTATTCATTACAGAAAAGTGGTTAATAAATGAGGGGCATTTGAACAGACATATGCGTTCCTAGATCAGAAATAAGAAACACAAATATGTTACAGAGTTTATTTACAGTAGTGGATAACACAATGTGTCTTTACAGGTTAAGAAGAAGCCAAACACATAAATAACTTGGTCATCTATATATGTTTGTCATTGTTCTAACATTTCAGCTGTGTGACAAAAATGGAGAAGATTACAGATTTATTTATTTACCTCATTTTTATCCCACCCTTTCTTCACAAGGCAGTGTACATAGGTCTCTCCCCCACCCCATTTTATTCCCACAATAACTCTGGGAGGTAGATTAGGTTGAAAGATGGGGACTTGCCAAGTCACCCAGTGAGCTTTGCAGATGAGTGAGGATTTGAAGCTCAATTTCCCTGGTCCTAGACTGAAACTCTAACCGCTGCATCATGGAAATTGAAATGGACTGCCTTCAAGTTGATCCCGACTTATGGTGACCCTACAAACAGGGTTTTCAGAGATGGTTTACAATTACCTTCCTCTGAGGCTGAAAGGCAGTTACTGGCCTATTTCACCCAGTGAGCTTCATGGCCATGTGGTGATTCTCCCAGGTCATAGTCCAACACTCTACTTATATCTTAAATAACTTATATCCTAAAGCAGATGTGGGGGATCTTTGCCCTTCAGATGACGCTGAACTACACCTCCCATCATCCCCCATGCTTGCTAGGGCTGAAAAAAGTTGTAGTTCAGCAACATCTGGAGGGTTAAAGGTTCCACATACATGTCCCAAAGAACTGTCTATTCTAGCCTAGTATATAAAACCATATTTTGAAATGTTCTTTAAAACTATAAGTTAATATTTTATTGACAAAATAATTGGGATGTAACAAAAAACGTAGGTGGTAGGATAACACAGACAGCTTTTATGCACCTATATTGGGAATGTTCTATCAGTCAAACATTCTGGGGTACTATCCATGACATAATCACAGAAATGCTAGGATAACCTATCCCTCAGAACCCTAAGACATTACTTCTGGGGTATCTAAAAATACAGTCCAATATACCAACATTGAAGTAGTAATAAACCTATTTACAGCAGCTTTAAAAGTCATGGCAAAATGTGGGGAAAACTCTTAACTACTGTATCAGGCTAGTCAATGTGGTTCTTTCCAGATGTGTTGGACTACAATTCCCATCAGCCCCAGTCAGTATGGCCAATGGTAGAGGATGATAAGTGTACTACAAAACATCTGAAGGACAACAAGTTGGCTTTCCCTGCACTACATACTTATATCTTAACTAACATATCCTAAAGAACTGTCTATGTTAGCCAAATCCGATAAAACATTTTAAAATAACTATTTTATTTAACTATAAATTAATAGCACAGTGGGGAGGAGAGCCTGGCTGGGAGTCCAGAGTCTGTGAGTTCAAATCCCTGCTCGTGTCTCCTGGGTGTCAAGGGCTAGCTAAAGATCACTCCCACAGTGAGTGGCTCGGGGGTTATGTGCCCTGCCACCTGTGCAGCCGTGGGCAAGCTACATAGTCCCAAGGAGCCCAGTTGCCCCCCAGCTGGCAGTTGTGGACAAGGCAGGGGCTGGCTTGTGCAGCTGTGGCAAGCTGAGCAGGCCCTAGCCAGCTGGGGAGGACTAGCCTCAGAGGGAGGCAATGGTAAACCCCCTCTGAATACCACTTATCATGAAAACCCTATCTATAGGGTAGCCATAAGTTGGGATCAACTTGAAGGCAGTCAATTTCCATTTCAATGTTTAACTATAAGGAACTATAAGAAACAAACAAAAGGTAGGTAGGTGCAAGATAATCCATGAAGGACTGTGTACAGAAATGAACAGAAATTAACTGCAGCTGGCTAAGGCTGCGATCCTAACCCTACTTACCTGGGAGCAATCTCCACTGAATTCAACAGTACTTACTTCTGAGAGTAATTATCAAGACTGCACTGTTTCTCTGGATCCAACCAAAGCTTTTTTATGTGTTCCCACTTTATAGTTGTTAAAATATTGATTTTCATGAGCAAAAAAAGGGGGAGGGAAGGATCACATCCCAAGTAGTTTACAATATACATTTTGACCGTGAAGGAGAGAACAGGTTAAAGAAAGGAGAGAAAATCTGTAACTAAAGAAAGTACTGTCAGCAAGTATGACAACATATATTTTGGTTTTGTTTCACATAAGAATCAGGAGTAAGGGTTAAAGCAAAAGGTTTAAGGGAACAGGTGGCTTGAAGAGGGATTTACAAATGCTGTTTTTCCTTGGCTCAGAATTAGCATCTCTTTGGTGCCCATTTTATATTATTGAGACCTGCACATATCTAAGCCACATTCCCTTTCCAGCTTTAGTGCCGTTTATGAATGATCATCCCCTTCAAGGCCCCTTTCACCTCTTTGTTTCTAAGGCTGTAGATCAAGGGGTTCAACATAGGGGTAATCACCCCATACAACATGCTCACCAGCCTGTCCTGGTCTGGATGGTGGCTGGAGGATGGCCTTGCATAAGTAAAGATGGTTGTCCCATAGAAGAGACAAACCACAATTAGGTGAGAGGCACAAGTGGAGAAGGCCTTGCGCTTCCCCTCTGCAGAACGGATCCTAAGAATTGTGGAGATTATGTGTGTGTAGGAGACCAGTGTGACCAGAAAAGCCCCCACACCAAAAATACCCCCAAAGATAAGGACAACCATCTCAGCTGCATAAGTGGAAGAACATGATAAGGCCAACACTGGTGGAATGTCACAATAGTATTGATTGACCCTATTAAATTTGCAGTAAGACAGAGTGAAGGTCATCACTGTGTGTAGCAAGGAATTGAGGAACCCTGTGATCCATGTACCAGCAGCCATCTGAACACAAAGCTTCTTACTCATGATAACCGTGTATCGCAAGGGGTTGCATATGGCCACATAGCGGTCATAGGCCATGGCAGCCAAGAGGAAGACCTCTGTTCCTGCCAGGGCTACCAAGAAGTAGAGTTGCAGCACACAGCCAGCAAAGGATATGGTACTGCTCTCTGACAAGAGATTCTCCAGCATCTTAGGCACTGTAGCTGTGGGGCAGAAGATGTCCAGCAAGGAAAGGTTACTGAGGAAGAAATACATGGGGTTGTGCAAGTGTGAGTCAGCTCCTATGGCAAGAAGGATGATGCCGTTTCCCACCAGGGTGACCAGGTAGATGAGCAAAAAGGCAGCAAACAGGGAGAAGCGAACAGCTGGCAGATCAGAAAGACCAGTTAGGATGAATTCTGTCACTAGGGTGTTGTTCCCTAATTCGCTGCTCAGAGAGGAGCTTTCCTGCAAGAGGTTGAATGCATAAGAGACATATTAAGCATGTCGTAGGCTACAGGCATAGACAACTAAAGCTCTTTTGCTTTTAAAAGTGTTAGACAAATAACTGTGACTCATACTAAGTAGGAATGGAAGGCTCTGTTCAGAGGCTCTATAACCTTTCTCCCCTTGTTCAGCGCTCTCTCACACCCTGTTCTGATGGTCAGTGCCTTTGTACATTAAGGTCTGGCTATCGCTTTCATGACCTACTTCTGAATTTGGGGACCTCTGTCTGGCCAGCATGAGAAACAGAATGCTCAGCTAGATACAACTTTTTTTTCTCATTCAATAAGGTGATTTCTGTGTAAATTACTAAGACACATCAGATGTTCATGCATTACATGTAGGTAGTGGTACTGTTGAGGGTCAACACCCAGTGTAGGAGATGGAGTTAATGATTCAACAGAGAGTTGTTAACCCAGCAAGTACCTTGATGAGACTGAGAGATTTATATACTCACTGCCAACTCTTTCTCTTCCTGGTCATTTGTTGGGCCATCGTTTAAAGCTGAATCGTCTCCTTCCTCCTAAGTAGACTCTTCCTCCCAAGGAAATGCCTGATGATAGCACTTTCTGGCAGTCAAGAAAGCACCCCTAATGGTGACTGTGGGATTCTTACCAGGTCTCCTTCTTTGTTCATTTTTGAAGGCCACAAGGCAGGGGTTGAGACTCACAGATCAAGACAGGGCTCAAGTGAGACATGGATGCCTCGGGTCATAGGTGGCACTTCAGGCAGCCATGGGACTATTGCAGGTTCTCCCAGGCCCTCATTTTTCTAAGGTTCTTTGCACGGTCTCATGCCTCTTCCTCAGTAGCAATCTCCCCAAGGTCTGGATCAGGCAGGACCCAAGTAGGGTTTTCTCAGCTTATACGTAATATGTGAATACTCTCTTGGAGGACTCTACTGGTGGAATTTAGTGGAGAGAGTACATACTTTGCATGCAAAAGGTCCCAGGTCCAATCCGAGGCATCTCCAGGTACAGCTGGTAACTACTCCAATCTGAAACCCTGGAGAGCTACTGCCAGTCTGTGTAGATAAGACTGAGCTGGATGGACCAGTAGGCTGACTCAGTATAATGCGGTTTCCTATGACCGTCAAGCTCATTAAGTTGCTCTACCGATGTGTGATGTATTTTGTACTTGTTTATGAATGTTCGTTTATTTTTTATTTTATGCTGTTCACTGCCATGATATTTTAATATTGGCATTATAGAAATCTTTGGAAATAAATAAGTAAATGTTTCCTAATACAGTGGCTTCTTTTTCCTGACTTTCCCTGATTTATGTCCATTTATAACCTGAACTATCCAGGACACTTCAAGAATCTAACAATATTTTTCAAATAATCTTTTCGCCATTGTTCATCTTATACATTCACTCTTCCATGGTAGACGGTGCATTCTAAGATTTATTATAACCCAAAATTTTCTGCTGAGTTTTTTCCATTTCAGAATGTTACTTGTACCTTTAACAGATACATAGAGCTCAAGAATAGAGGCCTTCTGGATCTAACAGAGGGGGCATCTAGTGCAGCTTCCTGTTTCTAACTATAACCAGTCAGTTTTTTCTGGAGAACTCACAAGCAGGGCAGGGCATGAACACAACAGCCTTCCCACAGTATTTGCACCCAGCAACTGGTGTTCAAAACTATGGAGCCTCTCAACCTGGAAGTTCCACTTAGCTATTTCTAGCTAGTTGCCACTGATATATCTACATAATTTGCCTGCTCCCCTTTTGAAACCATCTATACTAGAAGCTCTGACTGCATCTTCTGGCAGAAAATCCCATTAATTAAATATATATTATTGTGCAAAGTACTTTCTTTTCTCTCTCCACTCAACTTCTCTGGGTGTCTCCCAGTTCTACTACCAAAGAGCAAGCTCCAGTTAACCCCATCAAGGTGCTGCATAGTGCTATGTATATTCCCTCTATACTTTCAATTACTATCTCCCCATGTTTCTAACTTTAAAAATAATTTAGATGTTTTCTTTGGATTTCCATATGATGTAGACTCAGTTGTGAAATCAAATCTACAGAGAGGCAGTATAAGTCTCCTCATCCTCAGCCAACGTGCTTCCTAGTTATTTTGCTGGAGATACTATGCCATATGCTACGTCTGAATTCAGACTCCCCTCCCAACTCTCCTCCCAACCCAGCAGGTTTTGATACAATCTGAAACCTGCTTAACAGAGGCTCCTTTGAATGTCTGCTACCTCTTCTAGTCTCACCTTCTATCTTGAGACTGACCAAATGCAGACTCCGTGGCTTCACCATCAGCCTGCTTTTTCCCTCTTCCCAGCTTCCTGCCTTATTTATTATTTATTTATTATTTGATTTATATCCCGCCCTTTCTCCCAGCAGGAGCCCAGGGCAGCAAACAGAAATGCTAAAAACTCTTTAAAACATCATTAAAAAACCTTAGAATACATTAAAACAAAACACTTGCTTTGTTTACTATCTAGCCAAATTAACAGTTCTGCAGAACTCAGAATTGTGCACATCACTTGTGACAATTGGGTTGGACTAATAAAAGCATTGCCCTAATATGGATTTTCAAATATTTCTGAAAGAACACTTATCTAGCCCATCTTTGTTCATCGGATCATCCTTTCCAGAAGATTCCATGTACCACTCCCGTTCCATGTATCCGTTCCATGTATCCTTGCTGCTGTTTATTTCTAAGCCTTGTTTCTTACAACTGTACTAATGTACTGTTCCTCTCTCTCTTTATCCTTGGTCCTAGCTATAACAACAGACCCATTAAACTAATATCTACTAATACTCACTGGCAATGACTGGTGCGTATCCATTCCTCCAAACAGTCACCATTAGGAAGTCCTCTCATGTGTCTTGAGATCATGGAAGGATCTCCTCCTAAATGTGGTCATGCAAGTTTTTTCCCTTTCCAGATGAGTCCCACAGAGCATTGTTAAGCATAATAAAGATGATGGCACCATCTCCAACTCCTTAGGTACAAGGGACCTCCAAAAAGGTCCTCGGGTGAATAATCTACATGAATGGTACTGTATAAATAATAATAGCAACAGTAATTTTGGTAAAGTCCCCAGAACCTTCACAGGGATTAGCATTCAGATGTGGAGTTTATTGTATTATTTTTTCTGATTATAATGCCAGCATTCTGTCCCAATTTCTAATATTTCTTTCAAGCTGCAGTACCTGTTGTGTTATGGAACTGTGGTTTTTAATCAATATGCTGCCATGTAGTGCTTAATTTCATTCATACCAATGTGCATTGTGTGACACAACAACAGCAGATGTGATCAGATCAGGGGCGTCACTACTGGGGTGCGGAGGGTGCGGCCCGCAACCGGGTGTCACCATGAGGGGGGTGACACCCAGAGCCACCCCACCCAGCGCCGTTGCCCGGCAAGGCTGCTCCAACTCCTCGTAGGCGGGCGGGCGGGCGAGACCAGGAGCAGCGTTGGCGGGGCGAGGGAGGCACATCAGTATTCCCAGGCCTTCTCCGGCTGGGTGCCCCTCCGGCGCGCGCCTTCCCAGGGGCATGGACCCCTTCTGCCCTTTATGGGCATGTGCATTTCTGTATGCCAGAATACGGCCCCAAATTTTGTTATGTGATCCCAAGAAAACTATGGGGAAAATAAAACACCAGATTCCTGAGATTTTCTGGGATAACAGGGTTGCAAACAGATTTTTTTCTGGAAACGATTAACACGGAAATGAATGCTAATCAGAAATGAGTGCTAAACTTCCATTTGATTCCACTAGATTTGCAGAAATGGCTTTTACATTGTATGAAAGTTCGCATCAGAGATCAGACGCAAAAATTAACAGGTAAGGAAACATCAGGAAAATGGAATAAAGTGCTATCTGAATGCAGCCAAGGTCAAGCAAGAAGGCTGTACTATCCACTGCCAGATGCTTACTGAGGTAATTTTCTTGTGCCTGGGCTCTGCCACACCACTTGAAATAATGGTCCTCCACAGAAAACAATTTCCTCCATAAAGAAAACTAGATGTAAGGGAGAAGAGAGCCTTCCTCCTGACAGGGCAGGAATCATGTCTGTAGGAATCTCTCCTGTCTGGCACTGAAAATGGTAACACCCAGAATGATACAGATTACCCCCCCCTTTTTTTTTTAAAGCACATTCATGCACGGTAACAATGTGGCACATCAGGGAACAAATTAAGCTAAACCCCTTTCTCCCTAATGTGCTAGTTTTTAATTTGCTAATAAATGTTGCACATGTGGGAGCATTTTTTAAAAAATGGCATCTGGTCTGCAACGTGGGGGGTGGGGTTTGCTGAATTAACTGAGAAAAGAGAGGTGAACCCTAAGGTACTAAAATACCTTTTTATTTAATTAACAAAAACTTTCCACAGAACATAATTTGTGCCTGATGTTTCGAGCAATGGCCTTCTTCAGATGCATTAGTGTCATGGCCCCGTCAGAGGACTCATCAGACGAGGATGACTCGGGAGTAACAGCAGCAGACCCAGAAGCAGCAGACCCAGAAGGAGAAATGGAGGAAACTCCTGAAAACCCAGCTCCTTCTCCCCCTCAGCTGCAGAGCACCCCAGACACAGCTGAAGCCCTTCAGCCAGACGCAGCCAGTGAACAGGATACTCGCCCCTCACCTGCAGAACGTAGACAACAGAAGGTCAGGCAGAAGAGGGGCAGGCCTGTCCACTTAAGGCCAAAACACTGAGGGCTCACACCTGCTGACAAACCTGCTCCTTAAAAGTCAAACCTTGGCTTCAGCTTGTTGCTGACTACAACATCAGGCATGACCACTGTGTGTCTTCCTGTCCCCTGAACCTTGATTTGGACTGATCTCTCGGCAAACTAGACCCGGACCTTCACTGACGTCTCTTCTGGAATTCTGGCTTGGCACGTAAACTTTGAACGGCCTCTGCCCTTATCTTGCTTCCTCCTTGCTAGCGTGGCAGATTTATAGCCAAGCTGCCGGCTGAGGACTTACGGCCTGGCAATTACCAACGAATCTCCAGCCCTGCCTGCACCCCCACCGACACTGCTGTCTCAGTGAAGAGCTGACAATTAGTAAGGACTAGTTATCACGACAGAAAATTGCTCAATCCTGAAAGCAACTATTCAAAACTCCCCTAACTAGAGCTGTGCAGGAGTAAAGACATCCTATAGGAATAGAATATATATAACCTCTTTAAAATAAAATAAAACAAGTGGGGTCCTGCAGCAAAATATTGCCATGCAAGGTGCTTCTGTTCAGGCTTTTGATGGCTAACTAATAAAAATTAATAAAAACTAACTGTTCAGGCTTCCAGCCGCTGCTCCATCCTGTTCCTCTTCCCCCTTGAATTTCCTTCCTTCTCTCCAGCAGTCAGCCACCTTTCCATACCTGCCCAGCATGCTCAGTCATAAATAGGCTGCTTAGAGTTTTGGTTTTGTTTCCCAGTGGCAAACCAATAAATGACCTATCCAGACAATGAGGTTACTTTTTTTTTCCCTACCGCTTTTTATATCTAAGGGCACAATAGGATCTGGTGCATCTGTGGATCAGCTAAAGGGTTTCTGGCCCAGCCATGTTGCGCTGGTGTAACTCACTCATCCCAGTTCAGTCAGAGATACACTAAGTTGACTCGCTCAGCCGGGACTCAGCCAGCTGCACTGAGGCCAGTGTAACTTATGCCAGCATAAGCCCCAAGAAATGAGTGTTCCAGGGAAGTGTCAGGGGTGGCACTGAAGGGTGGGTGGGATTACAATAGACCCTAACTCTGTTCAGCTCAGTCATGTGACCTGGCGAATCAGTTGAATTTATGTCAGCAAAAAGGGTAGTGTAAGTTAAACACTATATTACAGGCTTGTTTTCCCTCTGCCACGCTTGGGCTGGCTCAGCTGGCAATAGCCTTGCTACTGAACAGGCGTACTTTACAGTGTAACTTAAACTATCATAAATTACGCTGGCTTCCCATAGTTAGGATTGCTCCCTAAGTGTCTCTCCCTCCCTCTGACCTTTCCAGCCACTCCATTCCATTCCCTGCCCCACCTGTATGTCACTCCCCCCCCATTCGCTCAATAATCTCTGGCCTTGAGTCCTTATATGGTTCTTTTCAGGATGTTCCCCAACTCCTTTAGGGTTCTTTCCCACTATCTCTCTCTTGTACGTTGTTGATTCGGTTTCAGGTACATAAGCACCAACATAAAAAAACTGATTCATTATTGGAAGGAATGGTAAACTAGAGCAAATCCTGAGAGTCAAAAGCAGGGTGAAGATTGAGAGAGACTTACAACTGGAAGACTGTTGGTGACGGTCTGATAAACTGCAGCCAATTCTTCAACACTGTTGCAGACCCTGAGAGATAAAGGGAGGGGATGTGGCAGGCTAGACCTCAGGCTAGTTTCTGAGGGGGAAGGTATAGCAGCAAAGTGACAGGACAGGCACTAGACCACAGGGAAACATGGAAAATCATACAGAGAAAAAAGAAAGAACATATATATATATATATTTCTATCTTAATTTCCAGTCGGAGAATTTTTTTGCTTGAATGGTATGCTCCAAGCAGCTGTGGTCAATGCTTAATGACATCACTAGGGCCTGCCCCATGACATCACTAGGGCCTGCCCCATGACATCACTAGGATCTGCCCCATGACATCACTAGGATCTGCCCCATGACATCACTAGGGCCTGCCCCCATGACATCACTAGGGCCCACCCCAACATCTCAGGGTTTGGGATGCTTCTGACCTGGCAACCCTAGCACAGCCAGAGGCTGCGGTGGAGGTGAAGCCCTGTTGTGGCCATGTAGGCTGTGTGGGCTGAGGCTGCAGAAGTGGCGGAGGCCCATGGTGGGTGGATGGGAGGGCTGCGGCCCAGGCCAGGATCTTGGCTTGGGTGGGAGGCTGGTGGAGGCAGCAGTAGCGGCACAAGAGCTGAGGCTCAGTCTTCTCCCAAAAGAAGGTCTATGACCCTCCTGGGAAATGTGAAATTGAAGGGGCAGGATTGCAGCTTGAACTTGATAGACAAATGGTCAAGGAATGCCTAATCACTTTGAACGAGTTCAAATCTCCAGGGCACAACAAACTGCATCCTAGAGTATTGAAGGAACTAGCTGAAGAACTCTCAGAACCACTGTCTATTATATTTGTGAAATCATGGAAGATGGGCAAAGTGCCGGATGTTTGGAGGAGGACTAATGTTGTCCCTATCTTCAAAAAGGGCAGAAAGGAGGAACCTGGGAATTGCAGACCAGTTAGCCTGATATCAATCCCTGGCAAAATTCTGGAGCAGATTATAAAGGGGTTAATCTGTATGCACCTTGAAAACAGTGCAGTGGTTCCTAGAAACCAACATGGATTCACTAAGATCATACCATGTGTCGGGAGGCAGAGTTGGGGTCCCGAGGGGTTGGAAGAGGAGGATTCAGATGGATGGCAGGGAGGAGGGGGAGCAACTTCGCCCGAGTGGAGTGAAGACGAAACAGAGGAAATGCCAGAGGTAGGGTTGCCTAGCAACGGGGAGCCTGAGAGCTTTGGAGTTTCAGAATCTTCCCTGGACATTCCCACGCCTCCCCTTCTCCGAACCTCAGAACAGGAGGGAGAAGAGGGAGGGCTGCCCAAGGCAGAAAAGCCATGAGGCAGTTTACCATCAGCCCCCCCCTCCCCCATACTGGAATTGGAAACTTCAGAAGAGGAGGGGGCGATGCTTCCCCCTTCGCCACACGCATGAAGACATCTGAAAAGACAAGAGAGAAGGGGGGGAAGGCGGGTAGTACCTGAGGGGCAGTTAAGGAGGAGCGAAAGGTTGCACGCCCATTTGGCCCCTTCTTAAAGAACAGGCGGGAAGCAGCTCCTTGCTCTGTCAACTTTCTCTCAATGCCGCAGGACCTGTATCTCTGTGTTGCTTCATGAGAAGACGCAGTCTTTGTTTGGACATTACTCTAATAAAAACTGAATTACTTACAACCCCTGGTCTGGTTCCTGAGTCTCATCCTGGGCCTGACAGCTTGACAGAGCCACCTAAATCACCCTCAACGCTCTCTTCACTTGACTGGGACAAGATGTCAAAGGGAGCAGCGGGGGGAACGAACCCCACTTCTGAGACGGAAGAAGTGAAACTCTTGAGGACTAAGGTAGCTGATTTGCAGACGGATGTTCAAGCCCTGCTAGCAGCAGTCCAGGAGCTGAAAATGGATAATCAAGCCTTGAAGGCCACGATAGACCAGAAGCGAACAGCCCCTCCAGTTGCCGCAGTAAAGTTTCCCATTGGATTGCCCCCAAAATATGCGGGACAGAGTGATCAGTTGGCAACTTTCGTGGCTCAATGTGAGTTATATCTGGATGTCAGGCACACAGAATTTCCAGACGATGGGGCTAAAGTAGCCTTCGTGATTAGCCTCCTGGAGGGAGAAGCTGCAAAATGGGTGACTCTGTATCTGGTGAGAAAGGATATTGTCTTAAGAAGATACAGAGGATTTATACAGGAGATGACCGAGATGTTTCAAGACCCGCAAAGATCTGAAACAGTGGCGCGGCAGCTCGGCGCTCTGAAGCTAGCTAAAGGGACTGTTTCCGAGTACACTAACACTTTTAAAATTTTGTCCCAGGAAACTGGTTATAATGATGCAGCCCTGATGTTTATGTACCGGAGTGGATTAAATGCTGAAATCCTGGATGAGCTGGCCAGGACCTCCCCCCCCTGACCTGCCAGGGCTAATCCGGCTATGCCTACAGATAGATCACCGGATGGAAGGAAGGCGCCTGGAAAAGAAGCAGGAGGTCCCGAGATACTCAGCCTTGGCATCCCGCAGCAAGACCCTTTCCACTGCAGGGTTGGCAGGTAATGCAACTGAGGGACAGGGAGGGGCTAGGCCAAGACTGTCAGAAGAAGAAAAGGAAAGACGACGCCGAGAACGTTTATGCTTTTATTGTTCAAAACCGGGCCATGTGGCCAGAGACTGTGGACTGAAAGGGGGGAAAGCCGAGCCGTCGGGAAACTAGAACACCCAGTCCACGTGCAGGCCGGTGGACTGGGGGCAGCATTGTATAAAGGCCCCCCAACGATCCAACCTCCCTCAAAAGGGGTGTTGGTTTTACCTATTCGGATTACAACTTCCAGAGGAGTGGTGTTTAATTCTATCGCCTTAATTGACAGTGGAGCCTCCACAAATTTTATTGATGCAAAGCTAGTCAAGCGTCATGGAATTTCCCGGTGGAGACTGGACGCTCCCTTATCTGTGGAGACCATCGATGGGAGACCCCTGAAGTCAGGAGGGGTGACACATGCCACGGAGGAAGTGAAACTTCAAATCCCTGGGCATGAAGAGTTCATTTCGCTATACGTGTCAGATCTCTCGAACTTTGAGGTGATTCTGGGAATGCCCTGGCTAGCCAAGCACAAACCCAAAATAAGTTGGAAGGAGGCGGTGGTGTGGTTCACCTCACAGTATTGTCAGGAGAACTGTCAACCTGAAGGAATCAAGAACACCTTAGCGGGGTCAGTGCAAGAGATCGAGCAAGTGACACTGCTGCTGAAGTATGAGGAATTCAAAGATGTATTTGATGAAAAAGAGGCAGAGACTCTACCCCCCCACCGCCCTTACGACTGTGCGATTGATCTCGTGCCAGGAGCCAGCATCCCATCGGGGAGAATTTACTCTCTGACAGAGACTGAGAGGGAGGCCCTGAAGGAATTCACAGTCCCCTGCGGGAGCGCCACTATTGTTTCTGAAAAAGAAGGGGGGGAACTCAGACCTTGTAACGACTATCGCGCATTGAACCAGATCACCATCCCTAACAGCTACCCGCTGCCCCTGATCTCAGAGCTGCTAGACCGACTGCGCTCCGCAAAAATCTTCACGAAGCTGGATTTGAGAGGAGCGTACAATCTGATCAGAATGAAGGAGGGAGATGAATGGAAAACAGGATTCTTGACCGCTTATGGACAGTTTGAGTACCTGGTCATGCTGTTCGGGCTTTGTGGAAGTCCAGGCGTGTTTCAAAAGTTCATGAACGACGTGTTTTGAGACCTGTTGGACACATATGTAATCTGTTACTTAGATGATATCCTGGTGTTCTCAAAGAACCAGGAAGACCACGACCAGCATGTAAAAACGGTGTTGAAGAGACCGAGAGAGAATCACTTGTATGCTAAGTTAGAGAAATGTGGATTTGACCTCAAGTCTTTGGACTTCCTTGGGTATCGAATCTCAGCGGAAGGCGTGGAGATGGACCCAGGGAAAGTAAGCTGTATATTGGACTGGGGTCAACCTGTTACCAAAAAGGATGTACAACGGTTTCTAGGGTTTGCCAATTATTACAGAAAGTTCATTCCAGGGTTTTCCAAATTAACAGCTCCTCTGACTGACTGTTTAAGGGGAAAGAAGAAGTTTCAATGGACAGAGAACGCCACCAAGGCCTTTGAGGAGCTGAAGAGAAGGTTTGCTACCGAGCCCATTCTGCGCTTTGCTGATCCGAACCGCCCTTTCGTCGTGGAAGCAGATGCTTCGGATTTTGCCATCGGGGGGGTCCTTCTGCAATTAGACCAAGAAGGGAAGGAGCTGCACCCCTGCACGTACTTCTCTAGGAAGTTAAAGTCTGCAGAGAAGAACTACACAGTATGGAAGAAGGAGCTGCTGGCCATCAAGGATTCTTTTGAAAACTGGAGACAATACCTAGAGGGGACCTCTCATCAGATTGAAGTGCACTCCGACCACAAGAATCTTGAAAGCCTCCAAACAGCCAGAAAGCTGAACCAGAGACAGATAAGATGGTCCCAGTTCTTCACTAGGTTTAACTTCAAGATTACTTATCATGCCCAAGCCAAAAACCAGAGAGCAGATGCCTTATCCAGACAGCCACAATTCAAAGAAAGTGAATCCGATGACCAGCCTCAGTACGTGATCCCGCCAGAGAAATTAACGTTGGGATCGTGCCAGCCTTCATGGGAAGAGGAACTCAAAAAGGCACAACAAGAAGATGTAGACATGCTAAGATATAGGCAGGAGACGGGACAAGATCAAGACTCAGAAGTAACTTTCCACTGGAGAAATGGACTGTTATGGTTCAAAACAGCCAGATATGTGCCAGAAGGGGAATTAAGGCTCAGAATCCTATGCCAGTGCCATGATTCCATCACAGCGGGACACTTTCGGATTTACAAAACCATTCAGAACGTGGCCAAGGACTTCTGGTGGCCTAAAATGCGTTGGGATATTGAGAGCTATGTGAAGTCCTGCTCTGTCTGTCTGCGGACAAAAACACAAACAGGAAAACCAGCAGGACTGTTACAACCGTTGCCTGTCCCACACGAACTCTGGAAGGATCTCTCCATGGATTTTATAACTGATCTACCCAAGTCCCAAGGAATGACAGCCATCCTAGTAGTGGTAGATTTACTCACCAAAATGGCGCATTTTCTTCCTTGTGCAGGGGCCTTAGAGGCTAAAGAAATGGCCAAGTTATTCATCAAAGAAGTCTACCGGCTGCATGGATTGCCAAACAGCGTAGTCTCAGACCGAGGAACTCAGTTCACAGCCAAATTTTGGAGAGCAATGTGGAAACAGCTGCAGACGGAATTAAAACTCTCCTCCGCCCATCACCCCCAGACAGACGGTCAGACGTAACGCTTGAACGCCGTTCTGGAAAGATATTTACGTAGTTATGTGTCCTATCAACAGACTGACTGGGTATCATATTTGCATTTTGCAGAGTTTGCCTACAACAACTCCCTGCACGTCAGCACTCAGCAAACCCCGTTCTTTGCTAATTATGGATTCCATCCTAAAGTCTTTCCAAGCAGCTCAGAGGGGATGCTGGTACCGGCCGCAGAGAACTTCCTTAAGGAATTGCAGGCAGCGCAACAGACATTGAAACAGCAGTTAAACGAAGCCAAAACGGAGTACAAGCGAGTTGCTGGTCTGCACAGGAAGGAGGCCCCCCCCTTCAGCCGGGAGACCAGGTATGGCTGTCCACCCGCTTCCTCCAGATGCCGGGCAAATGTAGAAAATTACAAGACAAGAGGGTGGGTCCTTTTGAAATAGAAACTCAAATTAATCCCGTGGCGTACCGACTGAAGCTACCTGAAATGTTTAAAATACATCCTGTGTTCCATCGATCCCTGTTAACGAAAGCCGCCCCTCCCAGTGAGTTGCATCCGGAGGAGCCTCCCGGAGCTCCACTCCTGGTAAATGAGCAGATTGAGTTTGAAGTTAGGGAAATCCTAGACTCCAGAATAAGACGCCGCAAGTTGCAGTACTAGATTCACTGGAAAGGCTACGGACCAGCTGATAGATCCTGGGAAGATGCAGCTGACGTGCATGCTCCAGATTTGGTAAAACTTTTCCATCAACGTTTTCCCCACCGCCCCAAGTCAGCAAAAGGGGGGGCAGCTTGGGAGAGGGGATGATGTCGGGAGGCAGAGTTGGGGTCCCGAGGGGTTGGAAGAGGAGGATTCAGACAGATGGCAGGGAGGAGGGGGAGCAACTTCGCCCGAGTGGAGTGAAGACGAAGCAGAGGAAATGCCAGAGATAGGGTTGCCTAGCAACGGGGAGCCTGAGAGCTTTGGAGTTTCAGAATCTTCCCTGGACATTCCCATGCCTCCCCTTCTCCGAAGCTCAGAACAGGAGGGAGAAGAGGGAGGGCTGCCCAAGGCAGAAAAGCCGTGAGGCAGTTTACCATCAGCCCCCCCATCCCCCATACTGGAATCGGAAACTTCAGAAGAGGAGGGGCCGATGCTTCCCCCTTCGCCGCGCACACGAAGACATCTGAAAAGACAAGAGAGAAGGGGGGAAGGCGGGTAGTACCTGAGGGGCAGTTAAGGAGGAGCGAAAGGTTGCGCGCCCATTTGGCCCCTTCTTAAAGAACAGGCGGGAAGCAGCTCCTTGCTCTGTCAACTTTCTCAATGCCGCAGGACCTGTATCTCTGTGTTGCTTCATGAGAAGATGCAGTCTTTGTTTGGACATTACTCTAATAAAAACTGAATTACTTACAACCCCTGGTCTGGTTCCTGAGTCTCATCCTGGGCCTGACACCATGCCAGACTAATCTTACCTCATTTTTGATAGGGTAACCTCCCTGGTAGACTGTGGGAATGTTGTGGACCTAATATATCTCAACTTCAGCAAAGCTTTTGACAAAGTACCCATGATATTCCTATTAGCAAGCTAGCTGAATATGGGCTGGATGAAACAACCCTCAGGTGGATCCACAGTTGGTTACAGAATTGTATCAGAGTGCTTATCAATGGTTCCTTCTTAAACTGGGGGGAGGTAATGAGTAGGATACAGCAGGGTTTGGTCCTGGGTCCAAGTGCTCTTCAACATTTTTATTAATGACTTGGATGAAGAGGTGCAGGGAATGCTTATCAGATTTGCAGATGATACAAAATTGGGAGGGATAGCTAATGCCTTGGAAGACAGAAACAAATTTCAAAGGCATCTTGATAGGCTGGAGCACTGGGCTGAAGACAAGAGAATGGAATTTAACAGGGATAAGTGCAAAGTTCTGCACCTAGGAAAAAGAAGCCAAATGCACAATTATATGATGGGGGATACTTGTCTCAGCAATACTGCAAGTGAGAAGGATTTTAGGATTGTTGTTGATCACAAGCTGAATATGAGCTAACAGTGCGATGTGGCTGCAAAAAAGGCGAATGCTATTTTAGGCTGCATTAACAGAAGTATAGTTTCCACATTGCATGAAACATTAGTTCTCCTCTATTCGGCACTGATTAGGCCTCATCTTGAGTACTGCATCCAGTTCTGAAAGATGCAGACAATCTGGAACAGGTTCAGAGGAGGGCAATGAGGATGATCAGGGGACTGGAAACAAAGTCCTATGAGGAGAAATTGAAAGAACTGGGCATGTTTAGCCTTGGAAAAAGAAGATTGAGGGGAGATATGATAGCACTCTTCAAGTACTTGAAAGGTTGCCTCACAGAAGAGGGCCAGGATGTCTTCTCGATCATCCCAGAGTGCAGGACACGGAATAATTTTGGCTGAACATTAGGAAAATCTTCCTAACTGTTAGAGTGGTACAACAATAGAACCAATTACCTAGGGAAGTGATGGGCTCTCCAACACTGAAGGCATTCAAGAGGCTGCTGGACAGCCACCTGTTGGATGTGCTTTAACTTGGATTCCTGCATTGAGCAGGTGGCTGGACTCGATGGCCTTATAGGCCCCTTCCAATTCTATGATTCTATACTGGACCCCACAACGTCTGCATAGGAAAGCATTGTCTAATTCAGATAGATGCTGGAGGTGCAATGCTGGAAATGCTTCACTGAAGCATATGATACTGGCATGTCCAGTGATATTTTCTTTTTAGTCTGAAGTTGTCCATTTTAACTTTGTATTGGAGAAATCCTTGAACTTTATGGCTGTCCATGTAGTTTTAGATTATATTCCTATTATATGGGAATTAACATCAGGGCAACAAGGATGGACTTTACGTGCCCTAATCGTCACTAAGAGACTCATACTTCGAGCCTGGAAGGACAAATATCCACCAACTATTATGCAATAATTTGATGACCGAAATGCCCTTGCCACATTTGAGTGTACTTTCTATAAACACCAACTTTACCTGGATACATATTTAGACATTTGGATGGCATATGTTGATCTACATGTGTTAACTACAATAGATGTATTGATGATTAAATATTCTGTTAATGTGAGCTGACATGGGGTTTTTCTCTCTTTTTATTCATTTTCTTTCTTTTTGTTTAGCATTTGCAGGGCCGGCTCTAAAGGGCGGCAAGGTTGGGCCCTGGCCAAGGGCCCCGTGGCCCACAAGGGCCCCTGAAGGGCCCCTCTTTAGACCAGGGGAGTAGCGCTCCCCTTCCACGATCCACGGCAGAATAGCTGCCGCAGATAGCATCGCCTGCCCATTCCATCGCTCCGTCTACCTTTCCTGTGTTTTGTGGCTGCGTGTGCAGTGCTGCCCTTAACCAAGATGGCGGCCGAGGTTTCCCTAAGAGGCTGAAGCATCTGCCACCATCTTGGTTGATGGCAGCCCTGCATGTGCGTAGCACACATGTGTGCTATCATCAACCAAAATGGTGGCGGAGGCTTCAGCCCATTAGGAAAACCTTGGCCGCTTTCTTGGTTAGCGCTGCGCACGCAGCTGCAAAACACAGGACAGAAAGATAGGCGGAGCAAGGGAACAGGTGGGCTGTGCGATCCACAGCAGCTTGTGCCAGGGCCCAGGGCAGGCTTGAGCCCAAAGGCCCCAGCATGCCTGGAGCTGGCCCTGAGTATTTGTCTCTTTTCTTTCTTTTTTCTATAATGAAATAGCAATCAAAATAAATCTTAAACATAAAACAATTATTAAAAAACCATACAAAATAACCACAAGAATGAATGGCTCATCACAAATTTAAAAAATTAAACATCTGAATAGGCCTGTCAGCATACAAAGTCTTAACGAGACATCTGAAAGTCTGAATCTCTGCTGAAAGAGGATTCCACTAAAGGGGTAATGACACTAGGCCACATTCACATCATACATTTATTCCACTTTAAACAGTCATGGCTTCCCCCAAATAATCCTGGGAAGCGTAGTTTGTGAAAGGTGCTGAGAGTTCTTAGGAGATTCCTATTCTGTTCCAGAGAGGTTTAACAGTCATTCCCTCTTCCCAGAGAACTCCGGGAATTGTGGCTCTGTGAGGGAAATAGGGGTCTCCTAACTACTCTCAGCATCCTTCACAAACTACATTTTCCAAGAATTTTGGGGGGAATCCATGACTGTTTAAAATGGAATAATAGTGGAATAAATATATGGTGTGAATGTAGCCTTAATACCAGGTTGATAGTGGAGGCCAGTCAGGCATCTGAGACATTGGAAACAACTAACACTGTTCTCCCAGAATCACTAAGATGGCCTTAGTGATTTAGTTGAGATATAAGGGCTCAGGCAATCCTTCAGGTATCCTGGACCCAAGTTATTCAATACACTTGAAAGTATGTTGTCAAACAGAGAAAAATACTGCTGACAATACAGAAAGTTCATACAGTGAAGGGAAGCAGGAAACATGGCATCAATATATCATAAAAAAAGAAGTAGGAGACGTCTATAAGCAGAGTTGCTCTTGTTATGCAAAATGTTGGATGAGGAGAGAGCAAAGGTATTAATGGAAGGGGAAACGTAAGATCCCAGGCATTAAATATTGTTATAAGTAGAATTACATTAAAATATGTGGAAGTAATAAAACTGAGGAGAAAGAAAGACTGAAGACAAAATCTTTAAAATGTAGTCTCATGCAGATAGTGAAGACAGATACCCACAGAGGAACTTTGTACAACAGAGAGTTAACTGCGATGTTGAAGTTGCTTAAATATGGAAAGCACAGATTTTTTTAAAAGGGCAAAGTTGTCTAACATATACATGAACAAGGACAGCAACATACAGCCTTCCAGATCTTGCTGCCCTACAACTCCCATTATCCCTAACAATTGACTATGCTGGCCAGGACTTATGGGAGTGGAGGTCACCTCATTCCCCCACCCACCCCTGTGAAGAACATAGAATAGAGAAGCATTTACAAGAAACCATCATTTATTACAGAAAAGTGGTTAATAAAGAGTGGGAATTAACAGATGTGAACGTTCATAGATCAGAAATAAGAAACACAAATATAAAAATCAGTGGTATGACAGAGTTTATTGGCAGCGGTGCTAATATGTCTGTATATTTTTAAAAAGAGGCCTAAACACATAATTGCGATACGTATATACATTTGGCATTTCTCTAACTTGTCAGCTGTGAGAAAAATTGAGGTTGTTTATTTGTTTATTATTTACGTTCTTACTTCAATTTTATCTCAGCCTTTTGCCATAAAGAATTGGACATGGGTTCCCGTCCCCTGTTTTATCCCCACAATACCCTGCGAGGTAGGTTAGGCTGGAAGATAGCGGCTTGCCAAGTGATTGACTGGAGCTTTGAAGCTCAGTCTCCCCAACCCTACTGGGAAACCCTGTATCATGTTTATATTTTAGCTGACTTATATACTAAAGAACTGTCCATGCTAGCCTAATCGGTGTATAACATAGCATTGTAATCAGAGAGGGTATAACAAAGCGAAACAAAAAAGTTAAATGCAGAACAAACCTAACCCTACTCACTTGGGAGTAAGCCCCAATGAATTCAAAGTTCTGAGCAGACATGATTAGGATTACAAGTAGACAGGGTTTTTTGGGTTTTTCCATTTATTTATCTTTGTTTGTTCTTGTTGTTGTTCTTACTGTGCAGAGTTTCATGAGAAGATGGGGTGGCAAGGCGGAATCCCAGAGTCTTGTGTTATGCCATTTTATAGTGAGGAAGAAAACAAGGAAAAAGAGGGGGGAGAATCTCAGTAACAAAAGGATGGAAATGTGGCAACATCTATTTAGGTTGTGATTCAGTTATATTTGGGTTTTGTTTCAGTCGGAAATTAGAAGCAAAAATTCAAGCAAACATTTCCAGGAAAGACTTGGTTTTATAGAGGGGTTTACAAATGCTGCTCTTCCTTGATTCAGAATTAGGATCACTTTGGTGCTCATTTTATATCATTGAGCAATACACAAAGCTAAGCCACACAGTCCCCCTTCCATTTCCGTTTATAAACTATCGCCTTCTTCAAGGCCCCTTTCACCTCCTTGTTTCTAAGGGTATAGATCAAGGGGTTCAGCATGGGGGTAATCACCCCATACAGCATACTTACCAACCTGTCCCGGTCTGGCTGGTGGCTGGAGGAAGGACGTATATAAGTGAAGATGGTGGTCCCATAGAAGAGGCACACCACCATAAGATGAGAGGTGCAAGTGGAGAAGGCCTTGTGCTTCCCTTCGATTTATACATCTCAGAAGGCTCAGATAATTGTTAATGGAGATTTAACGGATTCATGTGAAATACAAAAGGGTACAAGACAGGGTTGTCCATTATCTCCTCTTCTATTTATTCTGGTCTTAGAAGTACTGCTTAGAGATATAAGGCAAGATAAAAGGATTTCGGGATTAAAGATAAAAAAAGAAGAATATAAACTGAGAGCATTCGCTGATGATTTGATAATTGTATTAGAAAACCCTTTGGAAGGAATTAATGTATTGATGGACAAATTAAAAGAATTTGGACCGTTAGCAGGATTTAAGATCAATAATCAAAAAACAAAGATGTTGGTGAAAAATTTAACTTTAAGGGAACAGAAAGAGTTAATGGACAAGACAGATTTTACAATAGAGAAAAAGTTGAAATATTTAGGTATAATTATGACAAATAAAAATTCAAAGTTGTTTCATAATAATTATGAAAAATTATGGACAGAGATTAAGAAAGATCTGCTAAAATGGGATAAACTACAATTGTCATTAATGGGTAGAATATCTGTGATAAAAATGAATGTATTACCGAGAATGATGTTTTTGTTTCAAACAATACCTGTAATATCCTCTGATTTACCTTTTAAACAATGGCAAAAAGATATCTCTAAATTTGTATGGCAAGGAAAAAAACCAAGAGTTAAATTTAAATTACTACAAGACGCCAAAGAAAGAGGAGGACTGGGATTACCAAATCTGAGACTTTATTTTGCTGCCTGCTGTTTAGTCTGGATAAAGGAATGGATTTTATTGAGGAATAAAAGACTATTGGATTTGGAGGGCCATAACCTGAAGTGAGGATGGCATGGATATCTATGGTATGACAAAGTAAAAGTAAATGTAGACTTTAATAATCATTTTATAAGACGTCCTCTGTTGAAAATATGGAATAGATATAAACCAAGGTTCTATTCGAAAATACCATTATGTGTCTCAAGTCAAGAAGCGTTTTACAGAAGAGAAATTGCTGGAAAAGAGGAATGGTTAACTTATCAAGAACTATTAGAAAATGTACTTGGAGAATATATAATGAAAGAGAGAGAACAACTGATAAAGGAAGGATATAGTTCTCAATGGTTTGCCTATTTACAATTGTTAGAAAGATATAAAATGGACAAGAAAATGTATGGGTTTGAAATAAGTAAATCTGATTTTGAAATAGGTTTGTGTACAAATGATGAAAATACAATTGCAAAAATGTATAAACTCTTACTGAAAATGGATATGGAAGAAGAACAAGTAAAAGAGTGTATGGTAAAGTGGGCAAAAAATTTTGGTTATAACATACAAATGGATCAATGGGAAAATATGTGGAAAAAAGGCTTGAGATTTACATTATGCTATAATCTTAAAGAGAATTTCTATAAAATGATGTACCGTTGGTACATGACTCCAGAAAAGTTGTCAAAAATGTATAGTAATGTTTCTAATGTTTGTTGGAAATGTAAACAACAAGAAGGATCATTTTATCATATGTGGTGGCTGTGTAAAAAGGCAAAATCATTTTGGGCACAGATAGGTAGGATGATGCAAAAAATTCTAAAGATAAATATTCAGTCAAAACCAGAATTTTTTTTATTGGGTTTTATGGATAAACAAATAGAAAAGAAATATGGAAGAATAATATTATATATGATTACGGCAGCAAGATTATTATGAAAGATCAAAATAAAATGATGATATTGGGATTTGACGATTAACTAAGATAGCCTATGGAGAAAAGTGATCCTGTATGTATATATTAAGGGACAGGTTTGATGTATATTATATACTTATAGCTGATCTGCGACAAATCGGAAGTCAACTATTTTATTTTTATTTTTTTGTTCTATTGTTATGTTTTTTGACTTTGTTTTGTTTGTCTTTTGAAAAATTTGAATAAAAATTATTAAAAAAAAAAAAAGTAACTTTTCCAAGCTCTGTTGTGATTCAGTTATATCTGGAGTTTGTTTCAGTTGGGAATGTGGAGTAAGACTTTAAGCAAAAGTTTCAAGGGAAGACTTGGCTTTATAGTGGGATTTCCAAATGCTGCTTTTCCTTGGCTCAGAATTAGGATCACTTTGGTGTTCATTTTATATCATTGAGCAATGAACACAGCTAAGCCACACAGTCCCCCCTCCATTTCAGTTTATGAACTATCGCCTTCTTCAAGGCCCCCTTCACCTCCTTGTTTCTAAGGGTGTAGATCAAGGGGTTCAACATGGGGGTAATCATCCCATACAACATGCTCACCAACCTGTCCTGGTCTGGATGGTGGCTCGACGAAGGCCTTATGTAGGTGAAAATGATGGTCCCATAGAAGAGGCACACCACCATAAGATGAGAGGTGCAAGTGGAGAAGGCCTTGCGCTTCCCCTCAGTGGAACGAATCCTAAGAACGGTGGAGATTATCTGGATGTAAGAGAAAAGCGATACCAGAAAAGCCCCCACACCAAGAATACCCCCAACACTAAGAACAACCATCTCGGCCATATAGGTGGAAGCACATGATAAGGCCCTCACCGGTGGAATGTCACAATAGTATTGATTTACTCTATTGGACTTGCAGAAGGGTAGAGTGAAGGTCATCACTGTGTGAAGCAAGGAGTGGAGGAACCCAGCGATCCATGTACCAGCAGCCATCTGGAGACAAACCTTCATACTCATGATAACCGTGTATCGCAAGGGGTTGCATATGGCCACATAGCGGTCATAAGCCATGGCAGACAAGAGGAAGGCCTCTGTCCCTGCCAGGGCTATCAGGAAGTAGAGCTGTAGCACACAGCCAGCAAAGGAAATGGTGTTGTTCTCTGACAAGAGGTTCTCCAGCATCTTAGGCACTGTAGCTGTGGGGCAGAAGATGTCCAGCAAGGAAAGGTTACTGAGGAAGAAATACATGGGGGTGTGCAAATGAGAATCAGCTCCTATGGCAAGAAGGATGGTGCCATTTCCCACCAGGGTAACCAGATAGATGAGCAAACAGGCAGCAAACAAGGAGAATCGAAAAATTGGGAGATCGGAAATCCCCACTAGGATGAATTCCATCACTGTCGTGGTATTCTTCATGTGTCTTCTCAGTGAGGAGCTTTCCTGCAAGACATTGAAAGTGTGGCATGTTAAGTATCTCAGATGCATGGACATGGAGAAATGAAGTTCTACTTAGACAAATGCATGGAGGATCTATTTATCAAAAGCTCTGAGTGACCATGACTAGGAATGGGGGACTCTCTGTTCAGAGGTTGTCTAAGGACCAGGTTCTCGGTGGCCTCTCTAAACCTAATGTTAGAAACAGGATGTTCAACTAAATGGATCTTTGATCTGATGGTCCACTAAGGCAGGGTTAGCCAACTTGGTACCCTCCAGACATGGATGAACTACAAATACTATCACCCCGAGGCAGCATGGGCAATGGTCAGGGAAGTTGGGAATTGTAGTCCAACAACATGTGGAGACACCATTTTGGTGCATGAGGGTGTTTCCTAGTTTCTGGAATTAGGACATGTCAGACTTTTTACATTTGCTCTTTCCCACATTATATCTAATATTTGAGCTTCTACATAGAAACCTCAGATTTTCTTTTCTCCCATATTTATTCATATGCATACCCTGAGCTTCACTGTTTTGCTATAGTTCAAAAATTTCCCCATTGTGCATCCCCTCCCTCCTTTCCTCTCTCACTCTCTCTCAAACATACACACACACCTCTATTCCATCATGGCTTCTCTAATCCAAGTTAAACAAAAGAGTTACAAATATGAAAAAATTCCCTTTTTGGTTATTCATAGATCTATGAAGCAGTCATGGGGAGAAATGTTTAACACAAGCCCACCTAACTTGCACCTTCTGAACCAATAACCAAACTGAGACTCAGCTATCCCTTGAAATTTGCCTTTCTGCAAATATTGTGATACATTACATTCACCAAGGATTACAAGCAAAAATTCTTATATTAGGGGTGTGTGCACAGAAATATGTATATCTGGTAAAATAATGTGCAAGTGTGCATTATGCTTGGAAAAAATTCTTGGGGAAGCACGTATATTAGACAAATTTGTACAAAACTGTTTGTTAGACAAAATGAACACAAAATGCATGTGCATTTTTGGTAGAATTTTTAAAAAATCTCTAGCATCTCACACATACATAAAAACAGATTACATTTCTTTATTTCTCTCTAAAATCCATGTTAAATGCATTATAAAACATAGGTTTAGAATTGCACCTAATTGTTTTCTTTTGTTTTGTTATACCCCCTCTCATTGAAATGTATATATTAGACAAATTTGTACAGAAGTGTTTGTTATGTGAAATGTACAAAAACGGCATGTGCATTTTGGGAGCTTTTTTTAAAAAAAAAAATCACAATCTGATCTCGCATACACGTACACACATGCACAAACACACTCTGTTCATTCTGCCTTTTCTTATCCATGTTAAATCATAAGATTTACCAGAATGAAAACAATTCCCTTGCATTCATTCACACAACTGTCAAGATGTTAAGGAAGTTCCTGTGCTTTGAAGAGCTGTATAGAACATAAGAAGACCCCTGCTGGATCCAACCAAGGATCCATGTAGTTTAGTGTCCTGTTTCTAGCTAGCCAGATGCTTCCAGAAATCCTGTGTATAAGGCATGAAAGCAACACACACACACTTATTGCTTTGCCCAGCACACTGCCACTGAACATGGAGGTTCCATTGGGTTGTTATAGGTAATAGCTATTGGTAGACCTATCTTCTATGAATCTTTCTAATTCCCCCTTTAAAGCCACCTAAGACAGTTTCTATCACCACATTTTATAGCAGCAACTTCCATACACTAACATTACACAAAGTATTTTGTCTGCCCTGAATGTATTGAAATTCCACTGAATTGGGTGGTCCTAAATATCAGTATTAAAGACAGAGTTTATTGTTTAGGGGAAGATCAGTAGCTCAGTGGTAGATGATCTACTTTGAATGCAGATGGTTCCAGGTTGAATCCCAGGCATCTCCAGGTACCGCTGGGAATGTCCTTTGCTTGAAATCCTAGAGAGCTGCTCTCAGTCAGTACAGACTATACTGAGACTGATGAATGGTCTGATTCAATATAAGGAAGCTTCCTATATTTCTATGGATGTCTGCCAGTTCAGCTCATCCCTTCACACTGTTCCACTGTGCTATATGTTTCCTCAGTAATATTGGTTGTGGTCCTCCCAAATTTTGCTAGCTTTCGTAAAGAAATCTACACCTTTTCTTTGAAAATGAAAACTTATCTACACACAGGGATAACCTTTAACCAATTCTCTGCTTTGGGGCAGAAAGTGAACTTAGAAAGGACCTTAGAAGCCAACCTTCTGCCAATGGGAAAAGATGGCCCCTCTTTTGATGTCATTTTAAAATAAATAATAAAATGTTGTCGTAACAAAGTATCCCTTGAAATTTAAATCTTTAACATTGTTTGAGACACAGTTTGAAATATTGTTGGCATTGTATTTCCTTATTATATTAATAACTACAGGGGAATTACAGACCAGTCAGCCTAACATCAATCCCTGGAAAAACTCTGGAGCAGATTATAAAGCAGTCAATCTGTAAGCACCTTGAAAGTAATGCAGTGATTACTAGGAGCCAACATGGATTTATGAAGAACAAATCCTACCAAACTAATCTTATCTCATTTTTGATCGGGTAACCTCCTTGTAGACTATTGGAATGCTGTGGACATAATATATCTCAACTTTAGCAAAGCTTTTGACAAAGTTTCCCATAATATTCTGATTAGCAAGCTAGCTAAATGTGGGCTAGATGGAACAACTATCAGGTGGATCCACAGTTGGTTTCAGAATCATACTCAAAGTTCCTTCTCAAACTGAGTGGAAGTAACGAGTGGAGTACCACAGGGCTCGGTCCTGGGCCCAGTGCTCTTCAACATTTTTATTAATGACTTGGATGAGGTACAGAGCATGCTTATCAAATTTGCAGATGATACAAAATTGAGGGGCATAGCTAATACCGTGGAAGACAGAAAGAAAATTCAAAGGGACCTTGATAGGCTGGAGCATTGAGCTGAAAACAACAGAATGAAATTCAACAGGGATAAATGCAAAGTTCTACACTTAGGAAAAAGAAACCAAATGCAGAGTTATAAGATGGGGGATACTTGGCTCAGCAATACAACATGTGAGAAGGATCTTGGAATTGTCGCTGATCACAAGCTGAATATGAGCCAACAGCGTGATGTGGCTGCAAAAAAGGCAAATGTCATATTAGGCTGCATTAACAGAAGCATAGTTTCCAAATCGCATGAAGTATTAGTTCCCCTCTATTCAGCACTGGTTAGGCCTCATCTTGAATACTGCATCCAGTTCTGGTCTCCGCACTTCAAGAAGGATGCAGACAAACTGGAACAGGTTCAGAGGAGGGCAACAAGGATGATCAGGGGACTGGAAACAAAGCCCTATGAGGAGAGACTGAAAGAACTGGGCATGTTTAGCCTGGAGAAGAGAAGACTGGGGGGAGATATGATAGCACTTTTCAAGTACATGAAAGGTTGTCACATAGAGGAGGGCCAGGATCTCTTCTCAATCGTCCCAGAATGCAGGACACGAAATAATGGGTTCAAGTTACAGGAAGCCAGATTTCGACTGGACATCAGGAAAAAATTCCTGTTAGAGCCATACAACAATGGAACCAATGACCTAGAGTAGAGAGGTAGTGGGGTCTCCGAAACTGGAGGCATTCAAGAAGCAGCTGGACAGCCATCTGTCGGGAATGTTTTGATTTGGATTCCTGCATTGAGCAGGGGGTTGGACTTGATGGCCTTATAGGTGCAGTAATGGCCACCACTTGGATGGCTTTAAAAGAAGATTAGACAAATTCATGGAGGACAGGGCTATCAGCGGCTACTAGCCATGATGGCTGTGCTCTGCCACCCTAGTCAGAGGCAGCATGCTTCTGAAAACCAGTTGTCGGAAGCCTCAGGAGGGGAGAGTGTTCTTGCACTCGGGTCCTGCTTGCGGGCTTCCCCCAGGCACCTGGTTGGCCACTGTGAGAACAGGATGCTGGACTAGATGGGCCACTTGCCTGATCCAGCAGGCTCTTCTTATGTTCTTATGTTCCAACTCTGCTATTCTATGATTCTATTCCACCCTTCCAAGCAAGTTCTCTGGCATTGCTTCAGAGTTTGAAATTGCTGGTTTTATTTTAAATCTCTACTGCTGGACTTTTTAAAAACTGCATTACATATTCTTGTTCTTTAGATTTATAATTGAATTTTGATGTAAGCCACCCAGAGAACTTTGTTATTGAGCAGCAATAACTCTTTCTGTAGCGGCAGAACATCAAACAGAGCAAAGTTACTGTCATCTGCCCATAACTCTCAGCATCCTTTCCAGTACCTTGTGAACTATTTAGGATTCCTGTTTGTTCTACTTTTTTTGGTAATCTCTAAACCTATCCATTACCTTTGGCCCCCACCATCACAGTGTTCCCAAAACAAATACCCAGTAATACTCACTAATAACAACTGGTTTGCATCCATTTCTCCAAATGAAGGCAGCAAGTGATTCCTTTCATGAGAACAAAAGAGGCCTTGCCTGTTCCTCTGGCAACCCAGCTTTCTCCTAGAAGCCAGTGCACTGCCACCAGAAGGGAGCAGCCGCCGTCAAAGAAATGAAGACTCTGGCCTGGAGCCCTGGAGAGCTGCTGCCGGTCAGTGTAGACAATACTGTCTTAGATGGGCCAGCGTTCTGACTTGGTATCAGGAAGCTTCCTATGTTCACTTTACATATGTCCAGAGTCCCCTCCTTTAACATTTTACAGAATTATCATGGCTAAGCTCTGCAATGAAGAAGAGGTGCAGAAATTCACACCTAGGAAGCCTTATTTCAGTTAAGTCCAGCCTAGTCTTCAGAGTCCTTCCACACAGTGTCTGTAGTTAGTGCTCAATGAACTCCAGAATGAACTCCACAGCAGTTATAAAACTGTGCGGAGATCATGTCCAAGCTGTCATGGAAATGACAGGCAAGCAAAAGTGGGCAAGTTTTTTTCCCACCCCTTCACAAATAAACCTCAAAGGGCATTGTTAAGTGTAATGACAATGGTGGTGCCATCTCCAGCTCCTCTAGTGAGAGCTACCTTGAAGGTCTCTAGACAAATACCAAGAGTTATGGTTCTGGTATCCAAACTCAATGAAACAGGCATGGGGAAACTTCAGCCTTCCAGGTGTTGTTGGGCAACAACTCTCAAATGAACAGGAGCAGCAGGAGGGCACCAAAGAGATGCAGGCCAAGGGGAGGGGAGCCCTCGAGGTGTCAAGCCAATAAACAAACTGCAGGGCTGGTGAGGTAATAAAGATAATTTATTGTGGCCCAACATGGTTCGGTTGACCAAACCACTCTTTGTCAAGGACAATCTTTGGAGGGCTTAGAGAAAATTCCTTGGAGAATTAAAAAATTAAATGCCAAGGATACTCTGCCCCTGAATTAGAGTTTTCTTGGCATCTTCTCAGAGCTTTCCTACAAATTCTTGGAAAATGACTCCATGTATATTATATGTGGAGTTTTAATGTATTTTATTTTGTTTTATTTTGTTATGGTCTGTAGACTAATTCAATAAAATTATACAGGCATGAGAGTGGCTGTATACTATAGCCAGCGTGGGGGTTTTGCATTCAGCATATTAAATTGAAAATACCCCCATGCCATTCTGATGCTTCCCATAAGCTCATTTCAAAACAAATCCTTACAAAACTTATAGTCCTGAACTCAAAAACACTTACTTAACAACCCTGTAAATTTTCATGGAGATACACAAATCAGTCAAAGAAAATCGAGAGTTCAAAGTCTAATAAGGGGGGGGAAACAGACCCCTTTTGGACTTTTTTTTTGTCAGAGTTCTCATAATCTCATAATCTGTTGAAATTCATTAAAAATCAGCCATGTTGACAGAGTACCTGTAATCCTATTACTGACCTTGCCCCATACTCTGACCTTCATCTTCTGCAATTTAAAAGTTAAAAATATGCCTGGCTGATTTTTAATTAATTTAAGAAGTTTTACATTGAACAATGATAGTGTTGAGCATGCTCAGTAAGAACCAACTGTCAGTGTTCTAAAAGCCAGACTCACAGCTGCTTGGCTTGGCTAATCAGGGGGCTACACCCATGCCAGACCTTTATCTCACTTTAGACAGTCATGGCTTCCCCCAAAGAATCCTGGGAAGTGTAGTTTGTGAAGGGTGCTGAGAGCAGACTCATATTCCCCTCACAAAGCTCCAGTGGCCAGAGTGGTTGAACAGTCAGCCACTCTGATTGAAGCTCTGTGAGAGGAACAGGGAGTCTCCTAGCGACTCTCAGCACCCTTCACTAACTACACTTCCCAGGTTTCTTTGGGGGAAACCATGACCGTCTAAAGTGGAATAAAGGACTGGTGTGGATGTGGCCAGGGACAGCTTTGATTTAAATTTGGGTGGGAGACTACATGTGCCTGCTGAAGAATAAAAAGGTGGGGGAAACCCTGAAAAATGATACTGTTCACACTGTTTTCCTTTTGGAAAGGAAAGGGGCTTCCCCTCTACCCAGTACCCACCCACGCAATCTCCTTGCCCCCTTCCTCCCCTCCCCTTGCCCTCCCCCCTCTGCCTCCCCATGGTCAGTTTTACCTATCTTAAGAATGGGAGTAAATACCATTGAACACAATCAGCATGCAAATGATCAAACCTGCCCTCCCCTCCCCCTTCCTTTGCCCCTCCCCCTGCTTCTGCTCTCCTCTCCCCTCCCTCTCCTCCTCCCCCATGGTCAGTTTTACTTATCCTAACCATGATTGCATAGGAGTAAATCCCATTGAATTCAATAAGCATGCAAATGATCAGACCTGTCTTTGCCCTCCTTTCTTCTGCCCTCCTCCTCCCCTTCCCTCTTCCTTCTTCCTCCTCCCCTGCCCACTCCAGCCATCCCTCTGTCCCCCCCCATCAGTTTTACCTATCCTAAGCATGATTGCACAGGTAGGGAAGGGATTTTGAGTGGGAAACTGATGCAGAGCCTCAATCCACATTGTGAGTGCAGATTGCTTGCCCGCAATGGTGTTCTCCTTCAAAGTAAAGGCACTCAAAAATAAAAGCTTGATTAATAAAGCACATGGCTTGGGCTGCTGTCTTTGCTTCACAGCAAGCTCTTTGAAGCTCGCTTGCCTGTCTGATTTGGGAGCTTTTGCTTCTCTTTGCTCTCTGTATACAAAGCCTAATTCCTGTGGCTGTTATAGACTCGTGTGTGTGTGTGTGTGTGTGTGTGTGTGTGTGTGTGTGTGTGTGTGTGTGTGAATTGTAGGTGTTTGCATGAGAATGCTAATGTTTTATATGAATATTTAATGGTACAATGGATCTATGTTTAAGTTTGTAAAAGTACATTACTTTTAAGTCTAAATAATAATAGGTGCCATATCTCATTTCTACTTTCTGGCTAGTAGGGATTCCTAGTACTAACCTCACTACCAAATTGCATCTCTCTCTTTATTGTTGAAGTACCACGAGTTTTCTGATATCCTCATAAGGCCCAGTTATCTCTATAGCTACAAGTACACATGTACTATACAGTACAGAAGCTTTAACTATCTTTAAGTTGGCTTGGGTCTCTTATAGGAGAATGCTTGGTTGCCAAAGATCAAATTCTATGCCATGAAAATAAGAGAGCTAAGCAAACAGCTTAATTTCAGGACTTCCATCCTGGAATCCCTTACTCAGTTATGCAGAGGTTAGCAGCAGTAATCAAACAATATGGGGAGGCACTTTGCATATGCACAGAGCCACCTTCTTTCTCATGTCTCAGCATGCACACTCATGACTGAGTGTGAGCATTAAGAACAAGCTTGAAGACTCATAGCAAGGGAACTGGGCCTATATATCTGGAGACTTGTCTAGAGACTGATCTTGTATCTTTAAGAGAAGAGAAAGTCAGCCAAGTGCAGGTGTTCTTCCAACACTGCAATGGGAAAAACCACAGGGTGGAATTCTCCCTTCCCCCTGCACAACTTTTAAAGACACAGAAGACTGCTTGGTTGCCAGACCCGGCATCTAAAGAAAGAAAGCACCATGGTTTTCTAAGATAAGGAAATCTAAGTTCAGAGAGCAGAAATTATTCCAAGTTTTGGTAATATTGCAATAAAAGATACAAATATAGTTTGCTCTTTTTTATTGAGGAGAAATCCTATGAGTGAAAAAAGTTTTACACCTGTGCCTACATCAGAAAAAAGGAACATCCAACAATTAGGAAAGAGAAAATAAACTCAATCAGGGGGGGCTTTTTTTTTCAAGGATGAAAGGGTGCTCATGCACCTCCCCAATTAAAAAAAAAAGATAGCAAAATAAACATCAAACCTAATGAGAAGGACAAAAAAGATCAGGTTAAATAAAAAAACTATTTACATTCAGTTACCAGGAATAATACTGAAATAATGGAATGGGGGGGAAGAAATTATGGAGCAGGGTGGGGGAATCATTAACACTTCTAAAATAGAGATCTGTCAGTATTTGAAATATATTGTCAGAGAACAATGTCACTGACACAATGTAAAAAGTCCATACAGTGAAGGGAAGCTGAAGGATATTAGGCATAAATATAAAGTAAAAGAGGTAAGAGAACTATGTAAACAAAGTTGCTTTCATAATGTAAAATGGGAGGTGGGACAGAGAGTAGGGGTATTGAAAATGGCATGGGGGGGTTCAACTTAAGAGCCCAGGTATTAAGTATAGATAAACTCAGAAATATATTTTAAAAATATGCAAGAGTAATAAAAGCGACGAGGAAGAAAAGGAAAATTTCTAAGGCAGACAGAAGACAAAAACTTTCCAATCTATACAGACCAAACAGGGAAGCATTTCAAAGAAATCATTGTTTGTTCCAGAAAAGAAGTTAATAAAAGGAAGAAAGTTGGACATGGGTGTTCATAAATCAAAAATAAGAAACACAGATATGTGGTGTAACTTTATTGACAGTGGTTCTAGATCCCATAATACATCAATATGTGTTAAAAAGAGGCCTAAACTCATAATTAATTGTGGCATGCATATATTTCTTTGTCATTGCTCTAACATTTCAGCTGTGCAAAAAAATTGAGATTTATTTAATTGCTCCATTTTTGTCCTTCCACCCTTTCTCCACAAAGTAGGGAACACAGTTCTGTTTTTAAAACATCATAAAAAGACCTTGAAATACATTAAAACAATACAATGTTAAAAACATTTTTAAAAAAACTTTAAAAACATCTTTTTTAAAAAAGGGTTTAAAAATATTAAAAGACATATTAAAAGCAATTCTAACACAGACGCAGACTGGGATAGGTCTCAACTTAAAAGGCTTGTTGGAAGAAGAAAGTCTTCAAAAGGCACCGAAAAGATAGCAGAGATGGCGCCTGCCTAATATTTAAGGGGAGGGAATTCCACAGGGTAGGTGCCACCTCATTAAAGGTCCGTTTCCTATATTGTGCACAACGAACCTCCTGAGGCCCTCACCTGCAGAGCGCAGTGATCCGCTGGGTATATAAGGGATAAGACAGTCTTTAGGTATCCTGGTCCCGAGCTGTATATTACTTTTGAGTAGACATGTAGTATATTGCAGCCTAAATTTAGAATTACATTAAACAATAAGTGGAAGTAATAATATTGAGGAGAAAGCAAAACTGAAGAAAAAATCTTTAAAATGTAGCCTCATACAGATAGTAAAGACAGCTACCCATAGAGGTACTTTGTACAAAAAAAACACATAGTGGACATGGTTTTTTCCCCACATCCTATTTTATCCCCGTAGTAACCATGCAAGTAGGTTAGACTGAAACAAACGATGTTTCCCAAGTACAATACAGATGAAATACAAATCTTTATTTGAGCAGTGTTTTGCTTTTGTGCACAAGTTAAGGGGGGAAAGGAAATAAAGGCACCATTTGCAGCAACATAAAAGTAGCGAACAGAACAGAGAAGCGGAAGTTTCTCTTCATCCCACAGGAAATGAAATGAAAGAAGGGAGGAGGATGGAGTGGATGTGGAGCGGGGAACGATTGACACACCCACCTAAAAGCATCAGAGCACAGTGTCTGCAAGCCCTAGAGATACGGAGTGAAGATGTTTATTCCTTCCTTCCCTTTTTGGATTATCGGAGGATTGAGTTAGTATGGATTTACAGGGGGGAAACTGTGTGATAGCTTCTGTTTGCCATTAACGTCATGTGAACCACGCGAATTAAAAAGAGATGCACCAGATACACAGCAAATTGCCATGTGGATAAGCCTTAACAAACGGATGGAAATGTGGTAACATCTATAGTATATAGGTTGTGATCAGAGCTTGGAAAAGTTACTTTTTTGAACTACAGTTCCCATCAGCCCAATCCAGTGGCCATGCTGGCTGGGGCTGATGGGAGTTGTAGTTCAAAAAAGTAACTTTTCCGGACTTCCCGGAAGTGAGTGCCCAGCTGGTGGTTGTCTCTGAGAGATCTCTGCCTCAGAGGAAGCTTTTTTCAGTTTAAAAGCCAGCCAAGAGGAAACTTTGACTGGCTTAAATGTTCTCCAAGGTATAGGTGAACCGATCAGATTTTCCACAGGACTTCGTTGAGCTGTCGGCTGCTGGAATTGATCAGGAATTCCCTGAGATAAGAAGGCATACCGATCGGCTGAAGACAGAGTCAGGACCTTCAACAAGCTGTACTGAAAAAAAGCGAAGCGTTTTTTTTTCTTAAAAACGTTCTTAACCAGCGAGCCTCCTTCTGTCTAAATCTTATCATTTGGCTTAAATTACTACAATAAAAGGGATTTGTTTACAAATCAGCAACTGAAAAATCTGGGTGAGTCATACTTTTTCTCTTTTAAATATAATTAAGGAAGAAAGAAAATGTAAACAATTTATATATTTTTTTTTACGACAAAAAGCTGGCCTGAATTTGGAGTTTTAAAGATTAAAAACGGATGAGAGGTAATTATTATTTGATGGAAATATATTTTGGACTATTTTTCTCCTTGGATTATTTCTTTTTGGACAAATCTGCTGTTCGTATATGTTACTAATCGCTTGGTGTTGTGAACCAGAATTGTTTTGCATTCCTGGACGTAGATAAGAACTGTGCTGGCCGGACTATAATAACAGGCCTGGAATATTAACTCTTTTGTTGGTGGAGGAAAAAAAAGAAATAGACTGCCTCTAGGTTTTGGAACAGTGGTTAATATCAGAAATTAAAGGCTTCTTTTGAGAATGACATCTAGAAAAACAGCTAAGGCTCAGGAGCGAAGAGGTTCAATTGATCCACAGGAAGGGGCTATACCCCCAGATATGTTTCAAAAAATAATGGAAGGGATTAGTGATATAAAACAGGAAATGAAAACTGAATTGATAGATATAAAAGACTATATTAAAACACAAGTGGATGAGATTAAAGGGACAATTGGGCAAATAAAGGAGGATGCAAAAAATACTAAAGAAAAGGTACAAATCTTGGAGAATAGAACAGATATAATAAATCTGGAATTAGAAAAAAAATTGGACTACATGGCTGTGATTGAATTAAGAAATAAAGAACATTGTTTGAGATTCCATGCAATCCCTGAGGAAACAGGTGAAGACATCAGAGATAAAATTGTTAATGCTTTAGTAAAATTTCTGGATTTGAATGAAGATCGGATGAAATTTGAAATAGATAAAGTTTATAGAATTAATTCCAGATATGCAACAATGAAAAAAATTCCAAGAGATGTGCTTGTTCACTTTATAAAAAAGACGACCAGAGATATGGTATTACAACAACACTTCAACAATACCTTTAAAATTGATGGTAAGGAAATACTGGTGATGAAAGAAATTCCTATTAGACTTTTACGTAAGAGAAAAGAATATGCTTTCTTTATAGAAAAACTTAAGCAATGCAAAATTCAATTTAGATGGGATGCTCCAGAAGGAGTGATTTTTACATTCAGACAACAGAAATATCGATTGAATACTGTTCAAAAAGCAAGGGATTTCTTGAGAAAAGCTTCAAAAGACATGGAAGAAGATAAACTCAAAGATATGGATATAATTCCTGGGAAACAAAGTCAACAGGAACATGCAGAGGAGGGGAAGGAAGATGATGGATTAAAGGGAGCATCAGGTACATTTTAAAATACACGCTTAAAGATGGATTACAAATATCTAACTTGGAATATAAATGGAGCCAACACGGTGCAGAAGAGAAATAAAGTGTTTCATTATTTGAAAAAAATTAAAATTGGATATAATTTGTTTACAAGAAACTCATATTAAGAAGAAAGATTCCAAATATTTGATTCGCAAAAATTTGGGTGAAGAATTTATTTCGGCTGGATCAAAAAAAAAATGGAGTTGTTCTTTACATTAACCCACAATTGCTTCCTAAATTGATATTACTGGATGATAGTGGTAGATTTGTGGGGGTTGAAATTACTTTACAGGGCATAAAAATTTTGATAGTGGGTATTTATGCCCCCAATGAAGATAAAACAAGGTTTTACACAGGACTTATGGGAAAATTGTCAGAGTTTTCATATGATCATTGGTGTGTCATGGGTGATTGGAATGGGGTAATTTCACCAAAAATTGATAGACTTTCTGAAAAAAATATTAAAGAGACACAGGGTAAATTACCGAAGATTTGCTTTGAACTGATGGAACATTTAGAATTGGTGGATACCTGGAGATATATAAATGATAATGCAAAGGAATTTACTTATTTTTCAGAAAGACATAAAACATTCTTGAGGATTGATATGATTTGGATGTCTAAAAATTTAGTGAAAGATATTTTTTAAATGGATATATTACCAAAAACTTTTTCAGACCACAATCCTGTGATATTAACTTTAAAAAAAAAAATCTTGGATTTAGATGGAGACTAAATGAATCTTTATTACAGAATGACAAAGTAGTACAAGAATGTAAGAAGAAATTAAAAGAGTTTTTTGAACATAATTTACATAAAGGAACAAATGAAAATATTGTTTGGGATACAAGTAAGGCATTTATGAGGGATATTTTATTAAATGTAACTCTGAATTAAAAAAAAGAAACAACAGAAAATGCAATTAATTTTGGAAGAAATAAAACAAAAAGAGGAAGAATTGAAAAAGAATCCAACTAAAGTTTCTATTGTAAATCAAATTAAAATGTTACAGAATCAAGTATCAATGCTGACAGTTAGAGAAATTGAAAGGAAACTAAATTTTGCTAAACAAAGGACTTTTGAATTTGCAAATAAACCGGGGAAATGGTTAGCATATAAATTAAGAAAAGAACGTCAAAAAAATATTATTTTAAAGATACAAGAAGGAGATGAGATGCTGACAGATAATGTAAAAATTAAAAAGATTTTTCATCAATATTATTCAACATTGTACAAGTGCCAGGAAATCTCATCTGAAAAAATAGAAGAGTATATATCTAAACAGAATTTGCCTAAAATTACAGACTTTCAGAGACAAGCTATTAATGGCCCTATCACGTCAAGCGAGATATCTGAAGCTATAAACAAAATTAAATCAGGAAAGGCGCCAGGACCAGATGGGTTATCTGCAATGTACTATAAATGTTTGGGGGAAGAACTCTTGCTACCTTTACAGTATACAATGAATTCTATTTTGCAAGAGGGAAAGATACCAGATAGTTGGAAAAATGCTAACATAACATTAATACCTAAAGAGGAGCAAGATTTAACTAAAACAAAAAATTATCGGCCGATATCTCTATTGAATAATGACTATAAAATTTTTACAATGATCTTGGCAGAAAGAATGAAAATAATATTGCAACAATTTATCCAGGAAGATCAATCGGGGTTTTTACCTAAAAGACAATTACGTGACAACGTCAGGAATGTCTTGAATGTGTTGGAATATTTAGAACAACGAAATGATAAACAAGCAGCTTTGATTTTCTTAGATGCTGAGAAATCATTTGATAATTTGAATTGGAAATTTATGTTTCAGGTTTTGGAGCAAATGGATTTTGGAGACAATTTTATAAAATGGATTAGATCGATTTATACATCTCAGAAGGCTCAGATAATTGTTAATGGAGATTTAACGGATTCATGTGAAATACAAAAGGGTACAAGACAGGGATGTCCATCATCTCCTCTTCTATTTATTCTGGTCTTAGAAGTGCTGCTTAGAGATATAAGGCAAGATAAAAGGATTTCGGGATTAAAGATAAAAAAAGAAGAATATAAACTGAGAGCATTCGCTGATGATTTGATAATTGTATTAGAAAACCCTTTGGAAGGAATTAATGTATTGATGGACAAATTAAAAGAATTTGGACCGTTAGCAGGATTTAAGATCAATAATCAAAAAACAAAGATGTTGGTGAAAAATTTAACTTTAAGGGAACAGAAAGAGTTAATGGACAAGACAGATTTTACAATAGAGAAAAAGTTGAAATATTTAGGTATAATTATGACAAATAAAAATTCAAAGTTGTTTCATAATAATTATGAAAAATTATGGACAGAGATTAAGAAAGATCTGCTAAGATGGGATAAACTACAATTGTCATTAATGGGTAGAATATCTGTGATAAAAATGAATGTATTACCGAGAATGATGTTTTTGTTTCAAACAATACCTGTAATATCCTCTGATTTACCTTTTAAACAATGGCAAAAAGATATCTCTAAATTTGTATGGCAAGGAAAAAAACCAAGAGTTAAATTTAAATTACTACAAGACGCCAAAGAAAGAGGAGGACTGGGATTACCAAATCTGAGACTTTATTTTGCTGCCTGCTGTTTAGTCTGGATAAAGGAATGGATTTTATTGAGGAATAAAAGACTATTGGATTTGGAGGGCCATAACCTGAAGTGAGGATGGCATGGATATCTATGGTATGACAAAGTAAAAGTAAATGTAGACTTTAATAATCATTTTATAAGACGTCCTCTGTTGAAAATATGGAATAGATATAAACCAAGGTTCTATTCGAAAATACCATTATGTGTCTCAAGTCAAGAAGCGTTTTACAGAAGAGAAATGGCTGGAAAAGAGAAATGGTTAACTTATCAAGAACTATTAGAAAATGTACTTGGAGAATATATAATGAAAGAGAGAGAACAACTGATAAAGGAAGGATATAGTTCTCAATGGTTTGCCTATTTACAATTGTTAGAAAGATATAAAATGGACAAGAAAATGTATGGGTTTGAAATAAGTAAATCTGATTTTGAAATAGGTTTGTGTACAAATGATGAAAATACAATTGCGAAAATGTATAAACTCTTACTGAAAATGGATATGGAAGAAGAACAAGTAAAAGAGTGTATGGTAAAGTGGGCAAAAAATTTTGGTTATAACATACAAATGGATCAATGGGAAAATATGTGGAAAAAAGGCTTGAGATTTACATTATGCTATAATCTTAAAGAGAATTTCTATAAAATGATGTACCGTTGGTACATGACTCCAGAAAAGTTGTCAAAAATGTATAATAATGTTTCTAATGTTTGTTGGAAATGTAAACAACAAGAAGGATCATTTTATCATATGTGGTGGCTGTGTAAAAAGGCAAAATCATTTTGGGCACAGATAGGTAGGATGATGCAAAAAATTCTAAAGATAAATATTCAGTCAAAACCAGAATTTTTTTTATTGGGTTTTATGGATAAACAAAAAGAAAAGAAATATGGAAGAATAATATTATATATGATTACGGCAGCAAGATTATTATATGCACAAAAGTGGAAAATTGAATCAACACCAACAACGGAAGAATGGCTATTGAAATTAATGGACTTAGTAGAGATGGATAAATTGACATGTCTACTTAGAGAAAAATCGACAGACACATTTCTTAAGGAATGGAAGCCTCTCTTAGACTTTTTGTTGAAAGATCAAAATAAAATGATGATATTGGGATTTGACGATAAACTAAGATAGCCTATGGAGAAAAGTGATCCTGTATGTATATATTAAGGGACAGGTTTGATGTATATTATATACTTATAGCTGATCTGCGACAAATCGGAAGTCAACTATTTTATTTTTATTTTTTTGTTGTATTGTTATGTTTTTTGACTTTGTTTTGTTTGTCTTTTGAAAAATTTGAATAAAAATTATTAAAAAAAAAAAAGTAACTTTTCCAAGCTCTGGTTGTGATTCAGTTATATCTGGAGTTTGTTTCAGTTGGGAATGTGGAGTAAGACTTGAAGCAAAAGTTTCAAGGGAAGACTTGGCTTTATAGTGGGATTTCCAAATGCTGCTTTTCCTTGGCTCAGAATTAGGATCACTTTGGTGTTCATTTTATATCATTGAGCAATGAACACAGCTAAGCCACACAGTTCCCCCTCCATTTCAGTTTATGAACTATCGCCTTCTTCAAGGCCCCCTTCACCTCCTTGTTTCTAAGGGTGTAGATCAAGGGGTTCAACATGGGGGTAATCACCCCATACAACATGCTCACCAACCTGTCCTGGTCTGGATGGTGGCTCGACGAAGGCCTTATGTAGGTGAAAATGATGGTCCCATAGAAGAGGCACACCACCATAAGATGAGAGGCGCAAGTGGAGAAGGCCTTGCGCTTCCCCTCAGTGGAACGAATCCTAAGAACGGTGGAGATTATCTGGATGTAAGAGAAAAGCGATACCAGAAAAGCCCCCACACCAAGAATACCCCCAACAATAAGAACAACCATCTCGGCCATATAGGTGGAAGCACATGATAAGGCCCTCACCGGTGGAATGTCACAATAGTATTGATTTACTCTATTGGACTTGCAGAAGGGTAGAGTGAAGGTCATCACTGTGTGAAGCAAGGAGTGGAGGAACCCAGCGATCCATGTACCAGCAGCCATCTGGAGACAAACCTTCATACTCATGATAACCGTGTATCGCAAGGGGTTGCATATGGCCACAAAGCGGTCATAGGCCATGGCAGCCAACAGGAGGACCTCTGTCCCTGCCAGGGCTATCAGGAAGTAGAGTTGCAGCACACAGCCAGCAAAGGAAATGGTGTTGTTCTCTGACAAAAGGTTCTCCAGCATCTTAGGCACTGTAGCTGTGGGGCAGAAGATGTCCAGCAAGGAAAGGTTACTGAGGAAGAAATACATGGGGGTGCGCAAGTGAGAATCAGCTCCTATGGCAAGAAGGATGGTGCCATTTCCCACCAGGGTGACCAGGTAGATGAGCAAAACAACAATAATCAGGGAGAAGCGAACTGTTGGGAGATCAGAAAGACCCATTAGGATGAATTCTGTTACTACCGTGGCATTCTCCATTTCTCTGCTCAGTGAGGCCCTTTCCTGCAAGATATTGAAAGTGTGGCATGTTAAGCATCTCAAATACTATAGAAATTGAGAAGTGTAGACCTTCTGAGACAAACACATGGAGGATATATCTGTCACAAGTCACAAATCACAATAACCAGGAATGGAAACATCCTGTTGAAAGGTTGTCTGCCTCTGAGAGCCAGCTCTTGGGGGCAAACAACAGGGGCTAGTTCTCAGCTTCATCTCAGGTTGTGAGCTTCTCAATAGACTCTACCTAAATTGGAAACAGGATGCAATTTGATCTAATGATGCACTGAGGCAGGGGTAGCCAACATGGTACCCTTCAGTTGTAGGTTGTCGTGTCCGGGACTGGACTCAGAAACCAGACCAGGTTGTGAAAGCAGTTCAGTCTTTATTAGGGTAATATCCAAACAGAGGCTGCGCCTTCTCATGAAGGAACACAATAACACGTGTCCAGCGACATGCAAGAGAGTTGACAGAACAAGGAATCCCTGCCCCCCCCCGACTTCTATAAAGGGGCCTTTCTGGCGTGAATTCTCTCACTCTGGAATTCCTCCCCCCTCCCCTGGTTGTTCTTCACACAACTCTGGAAACATGATCTCCCCCTCCTCGTCCTCTGAAGTGCCAGGATCCCAATCCTGCATCCTGACACCATCCCCTCTCTCATGCTGTGCCCCCCCTGCACGGGTCGGCGTAGGGCGATGGGGAAACCGTTGATGGAATTCTTTCACTAAATCTGGGGCGTGCACATCCCTCTCATTTTCCCAAGATCTGTCAGCTGGCCCATACCCCTTCCAGTGAAATAAGTTTTGAAATTGATTGCGCCTCCCTCTGGAATCAAGAATCTGTCCCACTTCAAATTCTGGTTGTCCATCCACTAGAATGGGTGCCCCCGGAACTTCCACTGGTCATAAATCACTGGGAGGGGCTGCTTTCGTTAACAAGGAACGATGAAACACAGGATGTATTTTGAAAGTAGCTGGCAGCTTCAGTCTATAAGCCACAGGATTAATTTGTGCCTCTACTTCAAAGGGCCCCACTCTCCTGTCCTGCAGCTTCCTACACTTGCCCGGCATCTGGAGGAAGCGAGTGGACAACCATACCTGGTCTCCTGGTTGGAGGGGGGCCCCCTCTCTTCAGTGCTGATCAGCAATTCGTTTATACTCCATTTTGGCATCGTTTAATTGTTGTTTAAGTACCTGCTGCACGGCCTGTAGTTCCTGTAGGAACTCCCCTGCTGCCGGCACAAGCACACTCTCTGTACTGCTGGGGAAGGCTTTGGGGTGGAATCCATAGTTAGGAAAGAAGGGTGTTTGCCCCGTGCTGGTATGCAGGGAATTATTATAGGCAAACTCTGCAAAATGCAAATAGGAAACCCAATCAGTCTGTTGATAACACACGTAACAGCGTAAATACCTCTCTAAAACCGCGTTCAGTTTCTCCGTCTGCCCGTCCGTCTGGGGGTGATGAGCCAAAGAGAGTTTTAACTCCGTCTGCAACTGTCTCCAAACTGCCCTCCAAAACTTAGCTGTGAATTGAGTTCCCCGATCCGAAACTAAGCTATTGGGCAAGCCATGCAACCGGTAGATTTCCTTTATGAACAGCTTGGCTGTCTCTCTGGCTTCTAAGGCCCCTGGGCAAGGGAGGAAATGTGCCATCTTGGTAAGGGAGTCCACGACTACTAATATGGCCGTCATTCCTTGTGACTTCAGTAAATCAGTTATAAAATCCATGGATAGATCTTTCCAGGGTTCGTTTGGAGTAGGGAGGGGCTGCAACAGTCCAGGTGGTCTTCCCGTGTCTGTTTTCGCCCGCATACAGACAGAACAGGATTTTACATAATTCTCAATGTCTCTGCGCATTTGGGGCCACCAAAAGTCCTTGGCTACATTCTGAATGGTCTTAAAGATGCCAAAGTGTCCAGCTGTGATAGAGTCATGACATTGACGCAAGATTCTGAGTCTTAGATCCCCCTTTGGCACATATCTGGCGGCTTTAAACCACAACAGTCCATGTCTCCAATGGAAGCTTACTTCTGGATCCTGACTCTGTCCCATCTCCTGAATGTATTGTTGCATGCATGGATCCTCCTCTTGAGCCTTTTTGAGCTCTTCTTCCCAAGAAGGCTGACAAGATCCCAACATCAACTTCTCTGGCGGAACCACGTACTGGGGTTGGTTGTCAATTTCCCCTCCTTTGTATTGCGGTTGCCTGGATAGAGCATCTGCTCTCTGGTTTTTGGCATGGGCGTGGTAAGTAATCTTGAAGTTAAACCTGGCAAAGAACTGCGACCAGTGTATCTGCCTCTGGTTCAGCTTTCGGGCCGTCTGTAAACTCTCCAGGTTCTTGTGGTCTGAACGCACTTCTATCTGGTGCTGAGCTCCCTCTAAATATTGTCTCCAATTCTGGAAAGAATCCTTGATGGCTAGTAATTCCTTTTCCCACACTGTGTAATTTCTCTCGGCATCCGTTAATTTTCTGGAGAAGTATGCACAGGGGTGTAGCTCCGTTCCTTCTCCATTCAACTTCAAGAGAACCACCCCGATGGCAAAATCTGAAGCATCCGCTTCCACGACGAAAGGACAGGTAGGGTCAGCAAAACACAAGATGGGCTCAGAGGAAAACTTTCCCTTCAGCTCCTCAAAGGCGCTTGCAGCGTCCTCTGTCCATTGAAATTTTCTTTTCCCCCTTAAGCAGTCAGTGAGAGGGGCTGTTAACCTGGAAAAGCCTGGAATGAACTTTCTGTAGTAGTTGGCAAATCCCAAAAAACGTTGTACATCCTTTTTAGTGGTCGGTTGCCCCCAATCCAGTATACAACTCACTTTTTCTGGATCCATTTCCACTCCTTTTGCTGAGATGCGATATCCAAGAAAGTCCAAAGACGATAGGTCAAACCCACATTTCTCTAGTTTAGCATACAAATGGTTCTCTCTCAGTCTTCCCAACACAGTTTTCACATGCTGATCATGGTCTTCTTGATTTTTTGAAAACACCAGGATATCATCTAAATAACAGATTACATACTTATCCAAAAGGTCTCTAAACACGTCGTTCATGAACTTTTGAAACATGCCAGGGCTTCCACAAAGCCCAAATGGCATTACCAGATATTCAAACTGTCCATAAGAGGTCAAAAAACCTGTTTTCCATTCATCTCCCTCCTTCATCCTGATCAGATTGTATGCTCCTCTTAAGTCCAGTTTCGTGAACATTTTTGCAGAGCGCAGTCGGTCTGACAGCTCTGAGATCAGGGGCAGCGGATAGCTGTTAGGAATAGTGATTTGATTCAATGCACAATAATCATTGCAAGGCCTGAGCTCCCCCCCTTCTTCTTCACGAACAACAGGGGCGCTCCAGCGGGGGACTGCGAGGGACGTATAAATCCTCGCTTCAGGTTTTTCTCCAGAAATTCCCTCAGGGCCTCTCTCTCTTTCTCTGTGAGAGAGTAAATTCTTCCCGATGGGATGCTGGCTCCTGGCACTAAATCAATCGCACAGTCGTAAGGACAGTGGGGGGGTAACATCTCTGCCTCTTTTTCATCGAACACATCTCTAAATTCCCCATACTTCAAGGGAAGGGTTACTTGCTTGGCTTCCTGCACTGCTCCTGTCAACTTGTCGGTGGTTTCTTCTGCCTGACAGTTCTCCTGGCAATACTGAGAAGTAAACCACACCACAGCGTCCTTCCACATTATCTTTGGGTGGTGCTTGACTAACCAGGGCATTCCTAGGATCACATCAAAGGTCGAAAGGTCTGTTACATACAGCGAAATGAACTCTTCGTGTCCCTGGATTTGCAGTTTCAATTCCTCCGTTGCTCGCGTTACCTCCCCCTCCTTTCTATGGTCTCCACCGCCAAGGGGGTGTCCCATTTCCATTGGGAAATTCCGTAACACTTTGCTAACTCTGCATCAATGAAATTTGTGGTTGCTCCACTGTCAATTAACGCTGTGGAGTTAAACATTACTCCTTTGGAAGTTATAATCCGAATTGGCAATACCAAGACTCCTCTTGAAGGAGGTTTTGCCACCGGAGGCCCTTTGTCCAATGTAGCCCCCAGTCCACTGGCCTGTACATGGACTGGGTTCGTTAGTTTCCCTCCGGCTCTGTTTTTCCCCCTTTCAGTCCACAATCTCTAGCCACATGGCCCGGCTTTGAACAATAGAAGCATAAACGTTCTTTACGACGCCTCTCCTTTTCTTCTTCCGACAGCTTCGGCCTAGCCCCGCACTGTCATTCGGTCGCGTTGCCTGATGTTCCTGGAGTTGAAAGGGTCTTGCTGCGAGAGGCTGAAACTGAGTATCTCTGGATCTCCTGTTTCTTTTCCAGGCACCTTCCTTCCAACCGATGATCGATCTGCAGGCATAGCCGAATCAGTCCAGGCAAATTATTTGGGGGGGGTAGTTCTAGCCAAGTCATCCAGGACTTCAGAACTCAGTCCACTCCTATACATGAACATCAAGGCTGCATCATTATAACCAGTTTCCTGGGACAGAATTTTAAAGGCGTTAGTGTACTCTGACACAGTTCCTTTCCCTTGTTTCAAGGTGCCCAACTGCCTGGCCACCGTCTCCGCCCTTTGAGGGTTCTGAAACATCTCAGTCATGGCTCGCATAAAGTCTCTATATCTTCCCAGAAGGCCATCCTTTCTGACCAGGTACGGAGTCAACCATTTGGCAGCTTCTCCTTCCAAAAGTCTGATCACGAAGGCCACTTTGGCCACATCACTAGGAAACTCTGCATTTCTGATGTCCAAATACAATTCACATTGAGCCACGAAAGTAAAGAGCTGCTCACTCTGTCCCGCATATTTTGGTGGTAATCCTATAGGAATCTTCACCACAGCAGCCGGAGGGTCTGCTCGCATCTGATCCACCGTGGTTTTCAAGGTCTGATTGTCAGTCTTCAGAGTCCTGACAGCCGCTAACAAGGTTTGAACATCTGCCTGTAGATCCGCCACATTGGTCCTCAGTTGTCTCACTTCTTCCGTCTCAGAAATGGGATTTGTTCCCCCTGCTCCCTTCTCCATCTTGTCACGTTCAAGCGGTGGGAGCGTTGAGGGTGAAGTAGGTGGTTCTGTCAATCTGTCGTGTCCAGGACTGGACTCAGAAACCAGACCAGGTTGTGAAAGCAGTTCAGTCTTTATTAGGGTAATATCCAAACAGAGGCTGCGCCTTCTCATGAAGGAACACAATAACACGTGTCCAGCGACATGCAAGAGAGTTGACAGAACAAGGAATCCCTGCCCCCCCTGACTTTTATAAAGGGGCCTTTCTGGCGCGAATTCTCTCACTCCGCCTTAAGGAGCTTTCGTCTACACCCCTCCTTTCTCTCCTCTTTTGCCTTCTCCTGGTTCGCGGTGAAGGTGGAAGCGCTGCCCCCTCCCCTTCTGAGGATTCTATCTCTGGTATTGGAGAAAGAGTGGGGTGGATGTCATGCCCATCAGGCGGTTCTTCCTCTGACTGAGGAGGGAGTTGAATTCCCCCTCCTTTCGGTTCTAACTGCTCTGGCCTGGGAAGGGGGGTGAGCGTGGGAAGTTCCTGGGAAGCGTCTGTGTCTGTCTCGGCTTCAAGGACTTCACTGCTGGGCAAAGCTAACTCTGGAATTCCTCCCCCCTCCCCTGGTTGTTCTTCACACAACTCTGGGAAAATGATCTTCTCCCCCTCCTCGTCCTCCAAAGTGCCAGGATCCCAATCCTGCATCCTGACATAGGTAGACTACAAATCCCATCAGCCCAAGACAGCATGGCCAGTGGTCAAGGAAGTTGGGAATTGTAGCCCAACCATTTCTGGTGAGCAGCTACTTGGCTATCCTGCACTAGGATGACTCCTAGTTTCTTGAATCATGAGGATATGTCAGAATTTTTACATATTCCTAATCAAATCTAAGTGATGGCTCTTTCCCATATTATGTCTAATATTTGAGCCTCTGCTTAGAAATTTAAGGTTTCCTTTTCTCTCACTTTCCCACTTCTGTTCATGGGCATACCCTGCATCTCTCTCTCTCTCTCTCTCTCTCTCTCTCTCACTCACTCACACACACACACACACACACACACACACACCCTTCCATTCCTTCATCCTTCTCTACTCCATGCTCTATTCTGGGAATAAATTGAAGGGGTGTTTTTTTTCATCTTTGTAAATCTTGTTGTTTCACATGGATTTTAGAGAGGGATGAAGAAATGCAGCCTGTGTTTGTGTGACAGAGAAATCTGTTAAAGATTTTTTAAAAAAATACAACTACAAAAAATGAACACACTTTTCTCCTAACATACATATTTTTGTACATTTTGTTTCTAATATACAAACTTTCCCAAGAAACTTCTCCTAATGTAATGCATTTTGGCACATTACTTTCACTGATGTACACATTGTTGTACACACTCTCCCCATTGCTTTTGGGGGGGGGTTAAAAATGTGGTGCTGGTACTCATATCTTAATAAAAGTCCTGTGGGTGCCAGCACAAAATGGTTGTTACGGGCAGCAAAAGAAAAAAATGTGCTCTGAATTCCATATCACTGAGTACTTTCACAACAAAAGCCCTGCTTTTCCCTAACATAAGCATTTTTCTTGCATTCTTTGGTAGGTGAACAATACCATAAAATTTGGAGAAAGGTAAATTTCATTCGATAGCTGTGTTTCAGTTCATATTTTGGTATTTTATATTATACAGCTATGAGAGTGGCTGTATACTATAGCCAGTGTGGATATTTCACGTTCCGCCATGTTAAATTGAATATATCCCCCATGCCATTCTGATGCTTCCCAGAAGCTCATTTCAAAACAAAACCTTACAAAACGTATAGTGCTGAACTCAGAAACGCTTGCTTAACCACCATCTACGTTTTCATAGTGATACACAAAACACTCAGAGAGAATCGAGAGTTCAAAGTGTTAAACAAGAGGGGGGAAATCCAGACCCCTGTTGGACTTTTTCTGTCAGTGGTCCCAAAATTTGTTGAAATTAATTAAAGATCAACCATGTTCACAGAATAGCTGTAATTCTATTACGGACCTTGCCCCATACTCTGACCTTCATCATCTGCAGTTTAAAAGTTTAAAAAAATGCCTGGCTGATTTTTGATTAATTTAAGAAATTTAACATTGAAGTTTATGAATGGTGCTGAGAGTTGTTAGGAGACGACTATTCCCCTGGCAGAGCACCAGTGGCCATAGTTTAACAGTCAGCCCCTCTTCTAGGGATTGTATCTCTATTAGGGGGGGAAAGCATCTCCTCGCAACTCTCATCTCGTTCGCAAACTACAATTCCAAGGATTCTTTGGACGAAGCCAGGACTGTCTAAAGTGAAATAAAGGTCTGATGTGGATGTGGCCAGGGACAGCTTTGGTTTAAATTTGAGTGAGAGGCTACATATGCCTGCTGTAGAATAAAAACATGGGGGAAACCCTGATAATCAATCATGTTGTTCACAATGTTTTCCTTTTGGAAAGGAAAGGGGCCTTCCCTCTGCCCAGTACCAAATTCTTCCAAGCTACACAGGAAGTGGATTTGACTCTGAAAGACCAACCCAAATTATGTTTGCATTTTTACAAATTTGTAGAGCAGTACAATATCTCAGAGAGGAGGTCAGGTCTCCTGCTCCCCTGGTGCATTCACTATAGCTGCCCAATTCCCCTGTTTTTTAAAGTTTGATAGAAATATCTGTTGGCGATAGGTACATTCTTAAACCGCAAAGTTTCTTTTGCCTTTTAGTGAGTTTTGCTATAGTTTAAAATATTTCCCCCTTGTGCATCGCATTCCTCCCTCTTTATCTCTCTCTTGCCCACACACACAAACACTATTCCTTGATTGCGTCTCTAATCCATGTTAAACATAAGAGTTACAAAAAGGAATAATTTTCCTTTGCAGTTATTCATAGAACTATGAAGGCACAGGTGGGGAAGAAATTTGGTTCGGTGAATGTTTAATGCAGACCCGCCAAATTTGCCCCTTCTGAACCAATATACAAACTGAAACACAGCTATCCCTTAAAATATGCCTCTCTACAAATATTGTGATGTAGTTCGCCCACCAAATGATATACAAGCAAAAAATCTTATATTAGGGGAAACTGTGCACAAAAATGTTTATATTAGTTAAAATAATGTGCAAGAATGCATTGTATTAGGAAAAATATATTGGAAAAATATGTATATTAAACAAATTTGTACAGAAGTGTTTGTTAGATGAAAGGTACATAAATGGCATGTGCTTTTATTTTAGCTTTTTAAAAAAAAATCAAAATCTGATCTCACACGCAAATACACATACACACTCCATTCATTCATCCTTCTCTAAAAAAATTCCTGTACATCTATTCACAGAACTGCCAAAATGTTAACAAATCTCCTATGATTTTTAAGAGCTGTATAGAACCCAGCCGGATCCAACCAAGGATCCGTGTAGTTTAATGTCCTACTTTAGCTGTGGCTAACCAGATGCTTCCAGAAACCCTACATAAAAGTCATGAGAGCAACACCTTCCATTATTGCTTTGCCCAGCACACTGACTCTGAACATGGAGGTTCCATTTGGCTGTCATAGCTAATAGCTATGATGCTTCCAAGAATCTTTTAAATTCCCCCTTTAACGCCACCTAAGCCAGTTTCCATCACCACATTTTGTGGCAGCATCTTCCAAACAGCAGAATTACACAACACGTTTTGCCTGTGCTGAATCTATTGCCGCTCCACTGAATTGGGTGGTCCTGAATTCCAGTATTAAAGAGAGAATTTATTGTTTAGGGGAAGATCTGCAGCTCAGTGCTAGAGCATCTGCTTTGAATGCAGATGGTTCCAGGTTGAATCCCAGGCATCTCCAGGTACAGCTGGGAATGTCCTTTGCTTGAAATCCTAGGAAGCTGCTGCCAGTCAGTGTAGACCATAGTGAGCTAGATGAATGGACTCATTGGATAAGGAATGGATAAGGATTGGATGACTGAATGGATAAGGAAGCTATATTTAGTTTAGTTTAGTTTATAGTTTATTTATATACCATTTTTTGGCCAAAAGGCCCCCAAAGTGGTGAGCAACATATTAAAACATAGTACATAAGAAATAACCAGTAAAAAATATACAGTAAAATTACAATGCAACAAAAGCAATGCAAATACAATACAACAAGAACAAAGTAAAAAAAAGGTTGCAACAAAAACAGTGTTTCCTTTGGATGTGTGCTGGTTCAGCTAGTCCCTTCATACTGTTCCACTGTGTTATATGTTTCCTCAGTAACATTGGTTGTGATCCTCCCAGATATTGCTTGCTTTTGTAAAGAATCTGCATCTTTTCTTTGGAATTGAAAACCTATCTAAACTCAGGGATAACCTTTAACCCATTACCTGCTTTGGAGCAGAAAGTGAACTTAGAAATGACCTTAGAAGCCCACCTTCTGCCAATGGGAAGCAACGGCCCCTCTTTTGATGTCATTTTAAAATAATAATAAAATGTTATCGTAACCAAGTATCCTTTGAAATTTAAACCTTTAACATTGTCAGGGAGGTCGTTTGAAATATTGTTGGCACTGTATTTCCTTATTATGTTAGTATTCTGCCCTTCCAAGCAAGTTCTCTGGCATTGCTTCAGAGTCTGAGATTGCTGGTTTTATTTTAAATCTCTCCTGCTTGATTTTTTAAATTCTACATTGCATATTCTTGCTCTTTAGATTTATAATTGAATTTTAATGTAGTTATTGTCATTGTAAGCCACCCAGACAATGTGGTTATTGAGCAGCAATAACTCTTTCTGTAGGGGCAGAATATCAAATAGAGCAAAGTTATTGTCATCTATTGTCATCTATCTCTGTAATCTTCTGGGCATCCTCTCCAGTACCTTGTGAACTATTTAGGATTCCTGTTTGTTCTAGCTTATTTTGGTGATTTCTAAGCCTAACTGTTACCTTTGGCCCCCACCATCACAGTGGTCCCACAACAAATACCCAGTAATACTCACTGATAACAACTGGTTTGTATCCATTTCTCCAAATGAAGGCAGCAAATGATTCCTTTCATGAGAACAAAAGAGGCCTTGCCTGTTCCTCTGGTGGTCCAGCTTTTCCCTGGAAGCCAGTGCACTGCCACCAGAAGGGAGCAGCCGCCGCCAAAGAAATGAAGACTTTGGCCTGGAATTCTGGAGAGCTGCTGCCGGTCAGTGTAGACAATACTGCCTTAGATGGGCCAGCGTTCTGACTTGGTATCAGGAAGCTACATATGCTCACTTTACATATGTCCAGAGTCCCCTTCTTTAACATTTTACAGAATTATCATGGCTAAGCTCTGCAATGAAGAAGAGGTGCAGAAATTCACACCTAGGTAGCCTTATCTTCAATTAAGTCCAGCCTAGTCTTTGGAGTCCTTCCACACAGCGTCTGTAGTTAGTGCTCATTGAACTCCAGAATGAACTCCACAGCAGTTATAAAACTGTGGGGAGATCATGTCCAAGCTGTCATGGAAATGACAGGCAAGCAAAAGTGGGCAAGTTCTTTTCCCACCCCTTCGCAAATAATCCTCAAAGGGCATTGTTAAGTGCAATGACAATGGTGGTGCCATCTCCAGCTCCTCTAGGGAGAGCTACCTTGAAGGTCTGCAGGCAAATAGCAAGAGTTATGGTTCTGGTATCCAAACTCAATGAGACAGGCATGGGGAAACTTCAGCCTTCCAGGTGTTGTTGGGCAACAACTCTCAAATGAACAGGAGCAGCAGGAGGGCACCAAAGAGGTGCAGGCCAAGGGGAGGGGAGCCCTCGAGGTGTCAAGCCAATAAACAAACTGCAGGGTTGGTGAGGTAATAAAGATAATTTATTATAGCCCAACATAGTTCAGTTGACCAAACCACCTTGTGTGAAGGGCAATCTTAGGAGGGCTTAGAGAAAATTCCTTGGAGAATTAAAAAATGAAATGCGAAGGAGATTCTACCTGTGGATTCGAGTTTTCTTGGCATCTTCCCAGAGCTTTCTGACAAATTCTTGGGAAATGTCACCATATATATGATACATGGAGTTTAAATGTATTTTATTTTGTTCTCTTTTTGCATGCAAAGCACACGCTCTACCACTCTGCTATTGCCCTTTCCAAATACTTATTCTTACTATCATATTAGTGTTATAAACAAATGATAAATATGCAGACAACTGGGATGGGTTCATGTACCAGTCTTTCAGACAGATTCATCTGACAAACACAAGACAGAGAAGTTAAGATGTAGAATTTCTTATAGAACGAGGAGCTAGTGAGAAACTATGGGGGCAGAAATCCAGTCCATGCAGGAGCCCGCTTGTTTATGCACACTGTCTCCTAATGTATGCATTTTGATCATTGTTTTGTTGGCAAACTGCATTGAAAAAATCAAATAGGTGTGAATTTTGAAGGCTGGCTGTGTTTCAGTTCTCATATCATTTTGGAAAGTGAGGATTTGACAGATTCGGCTTCAAATGTGAGCTGAATTGAATTTCTCACCCATCCCTACTCACCACATTCATTCTGAAGTGGAAAAGCACTCACAGGGGCCCAGATCTGGTTCTGCACTGCAGTTCCAAATTAGAAGCCCATACCAAATCCCCACCAAAATCCACAAACACATACACAGATGATGTGTTTGTTCCTAACTACAATATTTCCATTAACCGGTAGGGAAGGGATTTTGGGTGGAAAACTGATGCAGAGCCCCAATCCAGATTGTGAGTGCAGTGTCAGATTGCTTGCCCACAATGGCTTTCTCCTTCAAAGTAAAGGCACTCTTAAATTAAAAAAAGCTTTATTAATAAAGCCAGAGCTTGGAAAAGTTACTTTTTTGAACTACAACTCCCATCAGCCCAATCCAGTGGCCATGCTGGCTGGGGCTGATGGGAGTTGTAGTTTAAAAAAGTAACTTTTCCAAGCTCTGAATAAAGCACATGGCTTGAGCTGCTGTCTTTGCTTCAGGACAAGCTCTTTGAAGCTCCCTTGCCTGTATGATTTTGGGGCTTTTGTTTCTCTTTGCCCTCTGCATACAAAGCCTAATTTCTGTGGCTGTTATAGGTGTGTGTGTGTGAATTGTAGGCATTCGTATGAGAATGCTAATGCTTTATATGAATATTTAATGGTACAATGTATCTATGTTTATGTTTTTAAAAGTATATCACTTAGAGACCTTTTAGGTAACAAGGGATTAAGTCTAAATAATAATAGGTGCCATATCTCATTTCTACTTTCTGGCTAGTAGGGATTCCTAGTACTAACCTCACTACCAAATTGCATCTTTCTCTTTATTGTTGAAGTACCACGAGTTTTCTGATATCCTCATAAGGCCCAGTTATCTTTATAGCTACAAGTACACATGTACTATACAGTATAGAAGCTTTAACTATCTTTAAGTTGCCTTGGGTCGCTTATAGGAGAATGTCATGAAAATAAGGGGCCTGAGCAAAGAGCTACCCCTCTAGGATGCACACCTTAACGTAGTGAGGGGGTTTGAGAGTGTTGAAGAAGCTGACAGCAATGCCATCAGGAGTCTAGACCAAGAGACTAGGCAGAATGGTCAAAGCTGAGACACCAGACTAAGATGCATCCAAACTCAGAGGAAGGCAATGGTAAACCACCTCTTCATACCTTTTACCATGAAAACCCTATGAACAGAGTATCCAAAATGCAGCACAAGATAGTGCTGGAAGATGAGACCCCCAGATCTGGTGGCACTCAGTGAGCTACTGGGGAAGAACATAGGACAAGTATGAGTAGTGCTGTGACTAATGACCCAGCTGGGTCAAAGCTGAGAGGAAGCCCAGAGGCTGATGTGCACAGATGCAAAAGGAGAGTCTGGAGTTGTACGATGTACTCAATAGGAACATGGAATGTGAGAAGCATGAACTAGGGAAAGTTAGAAATTGTCAAGCAAGAAATGGAACGTATCAACATTACAATACTTGGCGTCAGTGAATTAAAATGGATGGGAATGAGACATTTCCAATCAGGCAACTACAAAATATTTTATGCAGGAAATGAGAAATTAAGAAGAAATGGGGTTGCTTTAATAGTGAGGTGATTTAGCAAGAGCAATTAGGAGCTACAATGCAACGTCTGAGCGAGTGATATCAATAAGATTTAACAGGGAACCTATCAACATAACCATCATCCAAGTCTATGCTCCAATAGCAAACACAGAAGAAGAGGAAATTGAGAGATTTTACACAGAGGTACAGGGAGAAATTGATCACACTCCAAAACAGGATGTTCTGATAATCAAGGGGGACTGGAATGCAAACGTAGGGAACAAAGAACTGGAAACTGTGGAGAAATGGTGCTTAGGAGATAGAAATGATGCAGGAGAAAGACTTACTGAATTCTGCAAAGCCAATAATTTGTTTCTTGCAAACACATTATTTGAACAACTGAAAAGACAACTGTACCTTTGCTCACATAAGGTCACACAAGAAGACTTCTTGCCATGCCTGGCAACCAAGAGGTCTTCTGTATCTTTAAAAGTTGTGCCGGGAGGAGGGAGAATTCCACCTTGTGGTTTTTCCCATTACAGCGTTGCAAGAACACCTGCACTTGGCTGACTTTCTCTTCTCCTAAAGATACAGGATCAATCTCAGGCCATGGACCTGGCAACCCTAACTGAGCTATATCTGATTCAGTGTAAGGCAGGTTCCTACGTATAAAAAAAAATCCTTAAATGTTCTATTTAACTATAAGTTAATGTTAATGTTTTATTTAAATATAATTTTATGGTGAATTTTAATTGTTCATATTCCTTGTATGGGTTTCATGTATACCATTTAGAAATTCTAAATATTAAATAGTAGAGAAATGTTAGAAATAAATATAAATAAAATAAAAATAAGTGGATGTGACAATAATAAAAGGTAGCTGCAAAATAAAACAGGAAGGATTATATACAGACTAGCTTAATTAACTCAATGGGAATTAATTGCAGCTGATTTAGGATACAATCCTATCCCTGCTTATACGGGATGCTGGCAGTAAACCCCATTAAATTCTGAAGCACTTACTTCTGAGTAGACATGGTTAGGATTGGCCTTTACTGTGGATCCAACCCTCTGTGTGTGTTCCCACTTTATTTATTGTTGTTGTTAACGTACAAACTTAATATACAGAGTTTGTGAGCAAAAAAAAGGCAGGATTCCACCCTAAATATATTATTAATCATTTACTTACGTACTTCTCATATTCAATATATGTACAATATAGTATACATCTTAAGGGATAAAACAGATGAAAAAGGGGGGAGATTTCTATAATAAAGGGACGTGAGCAAGTATATCAACACATATTTAGGTTTTGTGTTGGATCAGAATAAGGAGTAAGAGCTTTAGTGAAAGGATGCATGGGAGGGATTTATAAATGCTGTTTTTCTTTGCCTCCGACTTACTTTGGTAGCAAAATTAATATAACTGGGAAATACACATGGCTAAGCCACACGTTCCCTCTTCAAGCATTTATGAACTATCATCCTCTTCAAGGCCCCTTTCACTTCCTTGTTTCTAAGGCTGTAGATCAAGGGGTTCAGCATGGGGGTGATCACCCCATACAACATGCTCACCAGCCTGTCCCGGTCTGGATGGTGGCTGGAAGAAGGCCTTATGTAAGTGAAGGTGATGGACCCATTGAAGAGGCACACCACAATTAGATGAGAGGCACAAGTTGAAAAAGCCTTTCGCTTCCCCTGGGTGGAACGGATCCTAAGGATGGTGGAGATTATGTGGATGTAGGAGACCAGTGTCACCAGAAAAGCCCCCACACCAAGAATACCCCCAACAATAAGGACAACCATCTCAGCCACATAAGTGGAAGCACATGATAAAGCCATCACTGGTGGGATATCACAGTAGTACTGATTTACTCTGTTAGATTTACAGAAAGGTAGAGTGAAGGTCATCACTGTGTGTAGCAAGGAGTTGAAGAACCCTGTGATCCATGTACCAGCAGTCATCTGAAGGCAAAGCTTCTTGCTCATAATGACTGTGTATCGCAAAGGGTTGCATATGGCCACAAAGCGGTCATAGGCCATGGCAGCCAGGAGGAAGACCTCTGTCCCTGCCAGGCCTACCAGGAAGTGGAGCTGTAGCACACAGCCAGCAAAGGAAATTGTGTTGCTTTCTGACAAAAGGTTCACCAGCATATTAGGCACCGTAACTGTGGGGCAGAAGATGTCCAGCAAGGAAAGGTTACTGAGGAAGAAGTACATGGGGTTGTGCAAGTGAGAGTCAGCTCCTATGCCAAGAAGGATAGTGCCATTCCCGACCAGGGTAAACAAGTATATGAGCAAAACAACAATAAACAGGGAGAAGCGAACTGTTGGGAGATCAGAAAGTCCCATTAGGATGAATTCTGACACTGTGGTAGCATTCTCCATATCTCTGCTCACAGAGGACCTTTCCTGCAAGAGATTGACAGCAGAAGTGTGGCATATTAGTCATGTCAAATGCTATATACATGAGACCAATGAATATATATTTAGACATATATTAGATGTGTGAAGGTTATGTTGTCAAAAGCTATGAGTGACAATGTCTGGGAATGGAAACACCCTGTTTAGAGGCTGTCTACCTCCAAGGACCAGGTTCTCAGTGGCCTCTGTGTTTGTAATGCTGGAAACAGGATGCTCAGCTAGATGGATCTTTGATCTGATGATCCCTTAAGACAGGGTTAGCTAACATGGTACCCTCCAGATGTTGTTGAATTACAACTCCCATAAGCCCGACACAGCATGGCCAATAGTCAGGGAAGTTGGAAATTGTAGTCCAGCAAGATCTGGAAGGTATCAAGTTGGATATCCCTGCAACTAAGTTAATTTTTAGGTTCTTAAATCATTAAGACAGTTCTTTTACATGTGTCTTAAGTGCTGGTTCTTTCGCACCTAATGTCTAATATTTTAGCCTCACCCTAAGAATATCAGCTTTTCTTTTATCACACTTTCCCACATCTATTCACATTAGGGTTGCCAGGTTCAATCCCTGAGACTGATCCTGTATCTTTAGGAGAAGAGAAAGTCAGCCAAGTGCAGGTGTTCTTGCAACCCTGTAATGGGAAAAACCACAAGGTGAAATTCTCCCTTCCCCCTGCACAACTTTTACAGATACAGCAGACCTCTTGGAGGCTGGGCCTGGCAATCAAGAGGTCTTGTGTATCTTTAAAAGTTGTGCGGGGGGGGGGGAGGGAGAATTTCACCTTGTGGCTTTTCCCATCACAGTGTTGCAAGAACACCTGCACTTGGCTGACTTTCTCTTCTCCTAAAGATATAGGATCAGTCTCAGGGATTGAACCTGGCAACCCTAATTCACATGCATACCCTGAGCTTCAAGCAGCTTGATGAAGGCTGTGAGCACAGTAGTCCCCTACAGCAAAGAGTTTCCATTGGCCACACTGGAGGGGGATCTGGTGATGAGTTACTAGAGTTCTTTGAAGCAAATTTAAAAACACACTCAAGCTGATCCCACCAGGCACTGAACATGGAGGTTCCATTGGACTGTCATAGCTAATAGATGTTGGTGGACCAACATTCTATGAATCTTTCTAATTCCTCCTTTAAAGCCACCTAAGCCAGTTTCCATCACCACATTTTGTGGCACCAACTTTCATATAGTAGAATTACACAACACATTATTTTGCAGCAGCTTCCATACAGTAAAATTACACATTATTCTTTCATCTGCCCTGAATCTGTTGCCACTCCACTGAATTGGGAGGGCCTGAATTCCAGTATTAAAAAGAGAGTTTATTGTTTAGGGGAAGATCTGCAGCTCAGTGGTAGAGCATCTGCTTCGAATGCAGAAGGTTCCAGGTTGAATCCGAGGCCTCTGCAGGTACAGCTGGGAATGTCCTCTGCTTCATATCCTACAGAGCTGCTGCCAATCAGTGCAGACTATACTGAGCTAGATGAATGAATGGTCAGATTCAGTATAAGGAAGCTTCCTATATTTCTGTGGATTTCAGTTGGTTCAGCTATTCCCTTCATACTCTGCTATATCTTCTCAATAACATTGATTGTAACCTTCCCAAATTTTCCTTGGTTTTGTAAAGAATTTGCATCTTTTCTTTGGATTTACAAATCAATCTACACACTGGAATAACTTAGCCCATTCTCTGCTTCTGGGCAGAAACTGAGTTTAGGCTGCAATCCAATACACGCTTACCTGGCAGTAAGTCCCATTGAACCCAGTGGAGCTTACATCTGAGCAGACATGTATTGGATTGTAGCCTTAGAGAAGACCGTAGAAGCCCACCTTCTGTCAAAGGGAAATGATGGCCCCTCTTTTGACATCAACTGAGTCATTTCAAAATAAATACTAAAATGCTATCACAACATATTCTCTTTTGAAAGCAAGTTCCCTGGCACTACTTAAGAGTATGGGATTGTTAGTTTTATTCTCTACTGCTGGATTATTAAAATATTTTACTATATATTCTTTTTTTATTATTTATAATTGTATTATGTATTTATCGTCATTGTGAGCCACCCAGAGAACTTTGTTACTGAGCAGCAATAACTGTTTCTGTAGTAGCAGAATAACAAACAGAGCAAAGTTACTGTCATCGACCCATAACTCTCTATTCTTCTGAGCATCCTTTCTGGTATCTTGTCGACTATTTAGGATCCCTGCTTGTTCCAGCTTTTTTTGGTTATTTCTAAACCTATCCATTACCTTTGGCCCCCACCATCCCAGTGTTCCCAAAACAAATACCCAGTGATACTCACCGCTAGCAACTGGTTTGTATCCATTTCTCCAAATGAAGACAGCAAGTAATTCCTTTTATGAGGTCAAGGGGGGATTTGCCTATTCCTCTGGTTGTTCACCCTTCTCCTGTAAGCTGCTGCACTAGCAGCACAAGGGAATAGCAGGCTCTGAAAGGAAGACTCCAGCCTCAAATCCTGGAGAATCAATTTCAGTCAGTGTAGACAATTCTGATTGTGATGGACCAAGAGTATTAAGGAAGCATCCAAATGTTCACTTTACATACGTTCAGGGTGCCCTTCTTCATCCTGTTACAGTATGTATCATGTCCAAGCCCTGCTATTAAAAAGGGGTTCTCGGATTCACACCTAGGGAGCCTTCTATCAAATTCATGCTAGAGTATGTCTTTGGTGCTCAGTGAACTCCAGAGTGAACCCCATAGAGATTATAAAACTGTGCAGAGATCATGTCCAAGTAGTCATGGAAATGACAGGAAAGCAAAAGCCTACACTTTTTTTTCCTCCTTCAGAAAAAACCTCAAAGGACATTGTTAAGTGTAATGACGACAGTGGTGCCATCTCCGGCTCCTCTAGCGAGAGCCTCCACTCAGATCCGCAGATTAATAACAAGGAAAGTGATGGTGTCAGTTCTGGTCAATAGCTCCAAAGTACGCAGATCTTCCAAAGGATTAGGACAACCATAGGGAGCCTGTGGCCCTCCAAACATTGCCAGACCATACCTCCCATCATCCTGTCCATTGCCCATGTCAGCTGAGCTGGAGTCCAGCAGTGTCTGAAGGGCCACAGGTTCCGTTCTCTTGGTCTACACTGATTGGCAGCAGATCTCCAAGGTTTCACCCTGGAGTTGCTAAGGGTTGCTCCCGGGGCCTTTTTCACGCAAAGCATGTTCTCTACCACTGAGCTACAGCCCTTTCCCAAATATTTAATATTAATTGGTGCAGGGGACAATAAATATGCAGGCAATTAGGATAGGTTCATATACTAGTATTTCAGACAGATTCATATCACAAATATAAGATGGAGAAGAGGTTACACTAATGATAGGAGCCAGTGAGAGATTCAGGGAGCAAAAAACTAGTGCATGCAGGAGCCCCTTCTTGGACAATGCACCATCCTCACAGTGTCCTATTCCATCAAGCTTTCCTCAGCATTAAGAGAAAAGAATGGTCTAGGCCTCTGCAGCCTGGCTCTATCACCTCTTTGTAGGTCTTGTCTGCCATCTTAACTTTAGGGGAGTGAGTCATGGAGGCATCAAGTTTGTGTGTTTACTGCAATACTTTTCAGAGAGACTGTGAGCATGGTATTCCCAGTCATTTTGTGGGGTAATAGAAGAGATGGTTAGAAAAGGCCTTTGAGGAGAAAGGGAAATTCAAACACCCTTAAACAGTCCCCTACTTTTTAGGCTGCTGACGTGAGCATAAGATGGAAAATTTCCCTTCCAAAGGAGCCCAGGGTATATTTACAAATATGTTCTGGTGTTTTGATGATGTTTTAAAATTAACTGTCAGTTGTGTAGCTGTTAGCCTAACCCACTTTGAAACTCAGGAAAAGGGCGTTCAAAAGATACTTGGATTGTTAAGAACTGCCTGAAACATTGCATTACATTTTTTTATATGTGCAGTTGTGTTAAGTGTTTTTATATACGTAACTCTTTTACATATGTTATATTTTCAGTCGCTTCGGGATGCCTCATGGGCAGCAGTTCCAAAATATAATAAAATAAAAATATTTTTGTAATTCTAAGTTCCTCAGGTTGCAATCCGTTGAACGGTCCCAGGACGAACTGACGGGTAACAGTTTGTGGTGAATATAGTCTAATGAGAAAATTGTTGTGAGTGTGAGTTCCTCGGCCATTTTACATATATTTCTTCACTAAGGCCCTGGCGTTAGGCCACTTTTCTCAGCTTTGCAATCCAGACCTCAAGATTCTTCTCCAGCTTTCTCCTGCCTCCCTTTGATGGCCTCCTCAGAAATGATGATGTCTTAATCCCTCAACTGTTGGTGCTTTAACCACCAGCTGCTTTCCCCACATCTGCCCCCCACAGCGTTCTGGGCAATGGTGGAGAAATAACTTTGGGATTCACTTTTGCAAGGCAAGTCCTGTTTGGATGCAACAACTGACAGGACGAGGCAAGCATGCAATTTCACAGGTGGGTTTCTGCAATCTCCTCAGGTAAACACAAGAGAGATGAAATACAATTGCACCACTCAGTTGGATGGACAGATTCTGATAATATCCAACCTATGCTTATTTTAAAAAAATATTAAATGTATATATCCCATCTTTTCCTTCGGAAGCCCAAGATGAGATTGATCCCCCCCCCCAATTATATTTTCAGAATGATCATATTAGGCTCACCAGGTGATGTCTGTGTTGATTTAAACCTGGGTCTCCACTAGGGTTGCCAGGTTCAGGGCCTGAGAGTGTTCCTGTATCTTTAGGAGAAAAGAAAGTCAGCCAGGCCCAGCCTCCAAGAGATCTTCTGTATCTTTAAAATTGTGCAGGGGGAAGGGAGAATTCCACCTTGTGGTTTTTCCCATTACAGTGTTGCAAGAACACCTGCACTTGGCTGATTTTCTCTTCTTCTAAAGATACAGGATCAGTCTCAGGCCCTGAACCTGGCAACCCTACGCTGAACAGAACTCTCAGTTTACACCACAGTCCAAAACCTGATATAAAAACTCATCTAAATCCCCATTACCTGAGCACAATTTGCTCTTTGGCTACACTGTATCCTCTTGAGGACAGATCTGGAAAGCGCCTCCTGGAATCACCCAATTCTTTTTGCATGTTTATATACACCAGACCCTATAACTGCCCTTGCATGCCTAAATTTCCCTGAGTCCTCACTTGCCTGTCTGCTAGGTCATTTTCCCAGAGTTCCTTCATATGCATGAGTGAGCTCCTTGCTGAGGCCCATCTGTGCTCCTCTTGAGTCACCACCTTTCATGTTGCCATAAGAACAAAGGGAGGATTGGTAATATACTCTTGCTCCCATCTCAAATCTTTTTCCCAAAATGTTCTGCATCCTTCCCTCTGCCTCTTCAGAAGCCACAACGTGCAGCCATGCCACTCACTCCACAACCCCAACCTCCCCTCCTCTCTCTGAGCCTGGGAAGCATCATAGCTAATCCTTAGTTTAGTTTCTTGTGTTTCTCTCAATTTAACTTTAAATTAAACTGAAAAACAGTTATTTGTTTACATTACTCTCCAAAATACCCACATGACCCACACTTACCTCCTTTTGATATTCTTCTGGCTAGTGTGTTAGCTGGATCATCTCTACCAGACCAACAGTAGCCTGTCCTCCAGCAGAATACAACAAGAATCTTTGTGGGAAGCAGTTCCTCCAAGCACAGGAAATAGGAACCTGTAGCCCTCCACATATTGTTGGACTTCCATCTCTAAACAGCCTCAGCCAACATAACCACTCAAGACTGATAGGAGTTGTGTTACTCAACAACATCTGGAGGATGTTCCCCACCCCTGCCTTAACACAGCATCTGAGTTCAACTCCCTCCAGTATTCATGTTCTAGAAAGGTTTATTCCCTGAACACAGAGACGTAGCTTGCAGCCATGTTCAGAGTCGCATGTCTTCAGTAAGTGTGGTAACCATTACCATTTAGATAAAACCTAGTTTTCAGTCAGAAAACTTTTATTCAAAGAAGGTTTATACAGGTGGCTTCCTGAGGCACCAGACTGCAATTATGAGGGCCGCAGCCCACTCACAATCACTTTTGACATTCTCCACCTCATACTTTGCTACCCATGGTTTTCCTCAGGGCCACTTTGACCTCCTTGTTCCTCAGACTATAGATTATGGGATTCAACATGGAGGTCACAACTGTATAAAACAGGGCCAACAGCTTGTCGCTCTCTGTTGAGTAGCTGGATTTGGGCCTGAGATATGTAATAATACCTGAGCCATAGAAGAGGGAGACAACAATGAGATGGGATGAGCAAGTGGAGAAGGCTTTACGCCGGCCCTCAGCTGATGGCATCCTCAAAATAGAGGTGATGATATAAACATAGGATGTGAGGATCAGAAGGAAAGGGGCAGTGATGAAAAGGACAGCCACCATATATACAGCAATGACGTTCATTGAGGTGTCACCACACGCTAGCGTCAGGAGGGGCGGGATGTCACAGAAGAAGTGGTTGATCCTATTAGGCCCACAGTAGGTCAGGCTAAAGACATAGTTGGTTTGGCCCAGTCCCACCATCACTCCCACCGACCATGAGGCCACTGAGAGCTGGGCACAGACTCCCCGGTTCATGATGAGCCCATACTGCAACGGTTTGCAAATGGCCACATAGCGGTCATAGGCCATAGCAGCAAGGAGGCAGCATTCTGTGATGCCGAAAAGAGTGAAGAAGTACATCTGGGTAGCACAACCCCAGAGAGAGATCTTTCCATTCTCCGACACCAGGCTCACGAGCATCTTGGGAACAATGGCTGTTGTGTAGCATATTTCTAACAGCGACAGGTTCGTCAAGAAAAAGTACATGGGCGTGTGGAGGACTGGGTTCAACTTGATCACGGTGGTGATGATAGCATTCCCTGCAAGTGACACAGTGTACATGGACAGAACCAGCACAAAAAGGAACATTCGCAACTGTGGCAGTCCGGAGAATCCAACAAAGATGAACTCACTCACCAGGGAAGAATGATTAGCCATGGCCCATGACAGAGAATGTTTCAGCTGCAGAACATTGGAGATAAGATGGTGAAGGACAAACAGTCACAAACAATCCACCGATCTCTCTGCCTCCTTTCTTGCCATTGCTTTAGCACAGAGGTGCCAGGACCTAGGTCAACCTATTCGGCCCACCCTCCAAACTGGAACTTGTATTTAGTAACCAGATGTATAGGTGGTGGCATGGAGCTAAGAAGAAGAAAATATACTAGGGTGACACACACACATAGCCCTGAACTTCTGGTACTAAACTGAAAGCATACGGCATAGATTGAGCACGGATCACTCTACCCTCACATATCTACGGTGCCTATTTGGCTAGTATTGATTCCCACTTAGATGGCTACATTCAGCTAGATTTTAACATCATTGCTTTTAGATTTTAATGTTATTGTATTGATGTGTCATTTTGTGCTATTTTGCTTATTTTGTACATCGCCCAGAGTGACTGGTTAGCCAGCCAGATGGGTGACTAAGAAATCCAATAAATAAATAAATAAATGTTACCCAAAATGCCAGACTGTATTGGACCTGCAGTTACTCAGTGGTGATGAAAGGCATTCTGCACACGCTCAATGACATTCTTGTTTGAGTTGCTTTGCTGAACTTTTGCTCAATTGTTTTATTTGTTTATTTAAAATTAGATATTCCCCCCTATACAGCATAACTCTCTGGATGGTTTACAATCTTTCTAAAAGTACAAGCCAAAACTGAAAGAATAAAGACAATAAAATCTGATATAAATACGACAGCAGAAAAATCTAAAACAGGCACAGCAGGTGGAGAAATTCGGTTCAGTTCACATTTTAATGTGAATCTATCCAGTTTGTCCTTCCCACAATAATATGGAAACTGAAGCACAGCTGCCCTTCAGAATTTGCACTTCTGTCAATGTTGCACCGCAGTTCTCCACAATTATGTGTGCAAAAATGCTTATGTCTGTGAAAACATGCAAAAATGCATTCTATTGTGGACAATTGCTTGCAAAAGTGTGCATATTAGGCAAAATGTATACAAAAATGTATCTATTAGGAGAAATGTGAACTAAAATACCATTTTCAAAAGGACTTTAAAAAAAAAAATCAAAAACTGATGCAGAAATGTGGAGATTGGAAAAATGAGAAACTGGGAGAAACCAAAATAGACTAATTTGTCAATCGCTTATAGCAGCTAAAATGATTTTAAACCATCAAGGGAATAATTTGCTGCAAGAATTTACAAGCGCCATTACCCATTGTAATTACAAGGGTTTTAATCAAATCAATCCCATCTTAGAAACAGAGTCCAAGAATTGTCTATCTGTGAGCCGAAGCCCCCAGTTTCTTCCCAGAGAGAAAGATCTAAGCGTTTTGCCTCTTACCCAGTGAATCCTTCCTCTCTCGCCTGGAAGCAGAGCGGGGGGGGGGGGGGACAGGAGTCCTGCCTCTATAAAATCTACAGAGTTAAGAATACTGTATTTTAATCAATGGGTTACATTCAATCTATCACTAAGACTAAACTTCTGTAAGCGCAGATTCCTCCTTGTGCAACAGAACAATCTCCATCTCTTTTCCCCTGCACCCCCTAAATCTGTGCTGGGGGTTCCCCCAACCCTCCAAAGCTCTGGGCACATACTGGGGGAGGAGAGGGGGGAAATCATCTTGCACAAATGCTAATCCTTCTACCCGAGGACTGTCAGCTTCACCATATGACGCTGCTCGATAAAAGGAGCCAGGCCACTGGACCTTCTTGACCACCATCTCCTTGGACTAAAAACAGCTCTCCAGTATCTGAAAACTTTCCCACTCCTACTACCACAAAGCCATGGGGCCCCTCCAGACTAGGTGCAGAGCTTGGAAGTAATTCGTTACAAGTAACGAATTACTTGTAATTTATTACTTTTTTGAGTAACGAGTGGGTAACTTCATTACATTTTGCTGGTAATAGAACGAGTAGTAACTTCATTACTTTTGAGGAGTAATTGTAATGTTTCCAGCATTACTTTTGTGCATTACTTGGGGAGGGGGGAGCAGGGGAAGTCTTCTGCTCCTCTGATTTGTGAATAAAAATCATGTGCTTCAAATTGGGTTTCTGTGCAGCGTTGTTCTTCCTTCATGCTCTATGGGTGCTTAGGAGGCAACAAGGGAGGAGGTGGAGAGTGAGACGGGGTGGAGAAAACAATTGTTTAAAAATTGACAGGAGTGGAAGGAGAAAAGAGCTGGAGGCAATATATATATACAAAAATATGTGTGTTGGGGTATCATCATTGCTGGGGGTGAGGTGAGGGGATGTGAGATTCTGTTATGCCATTCTGTTAATCTCATAAGATAAAAAAAATATTCCACTACCCTCTGTGTGTGTGTGTTTATTTTTAATGTTGTTTTAGGCTACTTAGATGTGCAGCAGCCAAGGCCAGCACCTTGTACACAATTTTTTTAAAAAGCAAGTAACTAAAATGTAATTGTAGCAATTACTTTTGAGTAAAAGTAAATTAATCAGTTACTTTCAGAGCAATTGTAATTGTAACGGTAATTACTACTTTTGGGGGGCCATGTAACTGTAACTGCAATTTATTACTTTTTAAAAGTAATCTTCCAAGCTCTAGGTGTTATTTTGCCGGTGTATTCTGCTACATAATAACAGTGCATTAGTGGTGTATTTATACTGGACTGTCCACCCATCATTGTGCACAGTTGTTCTGTGACTGTGATGCTTCCTCAGGGTTACTGCATTATTGCCGTCTGGAAAGCACTCTTGGACTACAGCGCAACAAAAAACCCAGGAACATAACTGCAGGATTTCACAGGAAGTTGCAGGACATGCGCTGATAGGAAACGAAGCAGTCGGGGATGGGGCAGAAATTCAATTCAGTTAGCATTTAAAGCCTAATCTATCAAGTATGCACTTTCAGAAACAATATGAGAGCCGAAACACAGGCATCCTTAGAAATCTGCACTTCTCCAAATTTTGCGATGCAATTCCTCAACCAAACCGTGTTTGTAAAAATGCATAGATTGGGGGAAATGTGCATAAAAATGAAAATATGAGAGAAGATAGCATACAAAAATGCATCCTATTAGGAGAAATTGATTGCAAAAATGTGTACATTAGTCCAAACTGCATACGAAAATAGGTTTAGTAGAATTCACACTAGAATGCTGAAGAATTTTCATGACAATTTTTTTTAAAAAAAATCTCAAATTGCAGAACTGAATAGCAGATAAGAAATATGAGAAACTGAGAGGAGCGAAATTGACAGATATTTCCATTCCTAGAAGCAGCATGTCCACCCTAAAACTTCTGCAGATGCAAAAGGTATTGACAGCAGGATCAGATGTAACTGTCCAATTCCATCATGAGCACAAATATTCATGAATGCACAACAGCAGCAAGGATATTCAGAGGCCCATGAACTGAATATGCTGTGGATTGAAGTGGAAGATCTCCTGCACACAAGGCACGCTTTTTGCCACTGCTAGAAAGAAAGACACAGCATTTTCACCTTGGGAGACAAAACTGTATGTGAACCAGGGATACAAACTGAAAAGAAAAGGCATCTATATACATTTCTTTTCAATCAAATCTGACACACAAGAGAGCTCTGATTGTCCTGCATGGCAGTAAACCCATCCAGGCTGGGGAAGGATGAACTAGTCCATTATTCTGTTTACAGTGGTGAGCAGGGTGGAAAGCTCACAAGGAGGACACAGAGGCAATAGCCCACCTGCATTGTTTGTCCCTAGTCCATGGTCTTTAGAGGTAGACTGTGTCTCAAGTTGGAGGTTCCATTTAGCTACCAATAGCTGTGGATGAACCTAGCCGCATTCGTTTTGAATCCTGGTACTATCACTTGGTGATCCTGCTGCACTGATGGTAACTCTAGGGCAAATTTAACACGGCAAATTAAGTTTTTAAAATCAGCTTCTTGACACCAATCATTGCAGACTTGCAGACTCACTGGAGCATTTGCAAGACTTGCTGGAATGCCAAAGAAATTCATGCAGGCCAAACTATTAATCTCAAAATGGACTCCAGAGTGGAAGTTCTATTAAAGGAGGCAATTTGCCTAGCCTGTTGCTGTTTGGATGTTGTTGGATTTCAACTTCCTTCATCCCTGACCACCATTCTTGCTGGCTGGGACTAACGGGATTTGCCGTCCAACAACATCCGCAAGTCACCATATTGCAAAAACTATTTTATTTCTTTTCTTACATTTATATCCCACCTTTCTTTCATCAAAGGTGGCATACATGTGGTTCTCAGGTGGTCTCCCATCCAGGCACTGACCATACCCTGGGCCTGGTCTAACCACTCTCCAGGAAGATTTCTAAGCTGCACCCAAATACCGTCCATGTGGCATTGTTGCTATCTTTTTCTATACTGTGTGTTACATTTCCTATAAAATTCCATGTGAATCACTATCACACAGCTCTCAGCAGCAGTTGGACACTATCTCTGTGTTATAATGAACGTCAGAATTTATCAGAATTATTCCAGAAATCCGGGTGGAATAAGTCATTTTTGTGTCGACCATGCATCCAAACAAACGACACCCAAACGGACTCCTCGCAAAAGCAAACATAAATGTATCAGATCAGGGAACAACTGAACTAAAATGCTTTTTTAAAATGTGACCTGGTATAAAAATTAAGATAACACCTCCCTTAGAAACAGAGGCCTCCTACACTTACCTCTGAAAGCATGGCCCAACCTATCATCTGAACAAAGGCTTCCAGGTTGAGCAAATTGATGCTTTTCTACCATTACCTCACCCCCCCCACCCCTGAGGCCTCATCAGAAGAGTGACGCCCTCCCTTTCCCAGAAGCATCCAGAGGTAACTTGCCCCTTTGGGTGTAGCTCCTCCAGGTATCTGGCCCTCTTCCTCCCCGAGATGCTTTTCAATACAACTGTGTTGTTGGCAATTATTATCTGGGGATACCTTTTGCTGACAGGGAGAGAAAAGAACCTTCGCAGCCTCGAGAGAAGGGGTGGTAACCCATGTATTTCCAGATTACTGCACTCCATCTCCCATCAGCCAGCATGGCCAGTGGTCAGAGATAATGGGAGCTGTAGTCCAACATCTGGATAGGCCCCAGATTAGCCACTCCTACTCTAAAACTGCTGTTTCCTTTGGCAGAGAGTACACCATGGAGACACACACACACACAATGGATTAGGGAAAAAGACAACTGAAAAATTGAGTGTTTTTATAATGTATTGGTGTAGTAAGGTACAAGATAACATAGACCCATATATACTATTGGGAACTTTAAGATACCTGTAATTTTTTTTCCAGTTATGTAATGGAAATGTACCGTCGGTTTTAAAACTTGCCTATTTGTTTCTTTTTGTATTTCTCGGTATATTAGATTCTGCAAATAAATAAAATTTAAAAAAAGAGATGCAGTGTGTGTGTGTCAGAGAGAGATCCAACATCAGTCATATTCATGTCAGACCCACTGAAATCAATAGACTTAATTTACTTAAGTGTATTCATTCCAATGGATCTACTTAGAGCATGAATGGCACTAGATACTGCCCTGTATCTTACAAATCAACACGTATGTTCTTCTAAACACAATCTTTAAAAACCTGGTCACTTATTTTAATAAAAATCTATAAGAAGTGCTCATCACATATTATAAATCAATACTCTGAGTCAAATTTAGTGCAACAGCATAAGTATATAACGATCTGTATTGAAAGTAGCCTTCTCCAACTGGGTGCCATCCAGATGTTTTGGACTACAACTCCCATCAGCTCCAGCCACCACAGCTATATCGGCTTGGGACAATGGAAACTGTAGTACCAAACATCTGGAGGGTACCAGGTCGAGGAAGGGTGATTTAGAGGGAGGTTGCAGCAAAAGGTACTGGCCATTGTAGGGAAATAGCAGCCACTGCCGGCAGCCCTGATCTCAGGGGGAAATCAGTACATAACATGGAATCATAGAATGGTAGAGTTGGAAGGGGCCTATAAGGCCATCAAGTCCAACCCCCTGCTCAATGCAGGAATCCAAATACATACCCCAGAGTCAGCAGAGACTCGTCCATTAGGGCAAATGGGGCACTGTCCAACCTCCCGCCTGCCTGCCTTCTTGCTCATAACTAGCACAGGAAGTGGTACTGCCTGTCCACTTCCTCCTCCTTAGTCTCAGTGCTGCCCTCATAGAACTCAGCAGGAAGGCGGAAACAGAACTAGAATTAGTTGCCTCTGCCTGTCATTGGCTCCGGCTCTGCCAATCATTGCCTTTGGCTCCACCTACTGTTGGCCTCCCTGCCTTGCACATTACCAGTCCCAATGGACACCAGCCACCCACTGCCCAGAGTACAAAAAAATTCAGGAATGCTGCAGGTTGTTTCTGCAAGTATTTGTGAAAATGGAAATGGACTGCCTTCAAGTCAACTTATGGCGACCATATGAATAGGGTTTTCATGGTAAGCAGTATTCAGAGGTGGTTTTACCATTGCCTTCCTCTGAGGCTGAGAGGCAGTGACTGGCCCAACATCACCCAGTGAGCTTCATGGCGGTGTGGGGATTCGAACCCTGGTCTCCTGGGTCATAGTCCAACACCTTAGCCACTACACTACACACAAGCTCTTATTATACATTTATCCCCACTCTTTCGTTGGAAAGCTCAGAGCAGCCTAGCATGGGGCTCCAATGGTTTCCCATCCAGGCATCAGGAGATCCAGATCCACTCTGCTTCAACAACTCAGCACAAAGTAGGAGTCTTAGACTGTTTACAAGGGGAAAAGAGTCAAGGCAGGGCTTGGTGGGACTTTGAGGTACAGCCCTTGCTATGCCCGTGGGGGTATGAGGCGGAGGGGTTCACCATTGAGTCCATCTTTGTTGACTCCAGGGCTAAACATGGGGTAGAGGCACTCAGAGAAGACATCTGAAAAGGTGAAGATGTGGGCCATGGTGTCAGCGTCATAGGAGACCTGTCCCCCTTCATAATCCAGGTAGACCCCTACTTTCTGTGGCTTGCTCTTGGGGAGCAGCTGCTGGGAGGGAGAGTCAAGGGCCTTGTATTCACTGCCATTCCGCAGCCAGATGGCCCAGAATCCATTGCTGGGCTTGACGGTCACTTTGGCCTCCTTCCTGTTGACCGACTCCTGGGCCACGCCAATGTCCCAGCTGGTTTTATCACCCACCTCCACTTCCCAGTAATGGCGTCCCGAGGTAAAGCCCTGGGCACCCAGTACACACACAGACTTGCTGAATCTCTCCGGCCCATCAGGGACCTCCTCCTCAGGGCAGTCTTCTAGACGGACACTGTCAAGGTCCTTGGAGAGCACAAGGTTGGGGTGGTTAGTGGCAGGGTCCAAGGTGATACGGCAGGGAGCTATTGGGAGAAGACCAGCATAGCAGTTACTGACATGTTACCTACATTAGCTATGGAGCTGGATCCCCTCCTGCATGGGTCAAAAGATACATTGAGACAAGCCTCTGTATGTAGTGTGGGATCACAGGAAAAGTCTCCTGCCAAGGCACTGTGGTGGAAGAACTTTCAAAAGGGCTGGCTGGATCAGTAGAACAGTTCTCAGTAAAGGACATTTCCCATGAAGATTTGCCTAATGCACTTTGTGACAATGCTCAGGGTAACTGACAGCTGACTGACCAAACTCTTTGCAAATGGCTGACTACCTTGCAAAAGGCCTGACCTGTGTTACAAAGTGCAAAGCTTTAAGCCAGCAAGTTCATCTCCAACAGCTTCAGTTTGTCAATAACAAATGTTCAGGATTGTAACAGAAGAAACCAATTATAGAAAAGACTGACATTTTTTTAAAATCTTACCCTTCATCCAAAGAACTAAGGGTAGCTTATGTGGCTCCCACGCGCACAACCCTGTGTGCTTTGTCCTCATAACCCTGTGAGGTTGGTTAGCCTTAGGGCCAGTAACTGGCTGAACCTAGTGCTTTGCAGCCAAATTGAGATTTTGAAGCTGGGCATCCCTGGGCCAGTCCAATACTCTCACCCAACTGGTGTTCTCCAGATGCTGTCAGACTATAGCTCCCATCTTCCCTGACCACTGGCCATTGACCACTCTAGCTGGGGCTGATGGGAGCTGTTGGCCAAAACATCTGGAGGTACCACGCTGGGTAAGGCTGCTCTAGTTACTACACCATGTTGGCTCTCTGTATGAAACAGCTGAAATCAGCCAAACAAGCAGACAGCCTCTTGCTCCAAGTGGGAGAGTTGGCATATTCAGCCAATGTATCACAGAACATTTGACACTAAGTTGTTGTGCCAGTAAATTCTCACAGTTCTGATACTTGCAAGGTCTGAGAGCTGGCAGCATCTCTCTCCACACCATGTACTGAATAAGCCCCTTAAACTGGCCCAGGTTGAACTCACGGGAGACTACAGGCAGTGTGGATCCTTTTTCATCACTGTAGCAGTATCTGCATGGACAGAAAGGCCATAAAATCTTCACGGTCAACAAAGCACATATGTTTACACATGCCATAACCTGTTCTTTATCTCCATCTAGTGGCCAGATCTGAAAGTGCTGCTGTTTATAATGCTCCTTTTGCCCCTAGCTGTTCTGTTTATTTACTAGCCTTTCTAAACAGAGCAATGAGTCCAGTCGTATAACTCAATGGGATTATTTAAAGGAGGGTGTAGCAGTTACTGTGGATTAACTGATCAGTGCTATATTCAGGATCTAGCAGGGCACAAGCTCTGGCTGGGGGTCAAAATCATGACTGGAAGATGAGCAGAATTACAAAAACAGAATACTGATCACAACGGTGATGACAAGATAGACACCCATAATTCATAGGAACGTGGCATCAGCTTTTATGATATCCAGGCACAAAACAGGATTTAGGGCCAAATTAGACACAGTGGTGCCATTCCTGATTTGCTCCAGTTAAGTTTGACTAGTATCTCAAAACATTTCACCCAATTTGCTACTCTTTCGTGGATCCTGGTCACAAAAGGAGGGCCAAGTGAATGCTGGGAAGTCTCCACAGACCTAAATCCCTCCAATGATTCTCAAGCACAGGAAATGGCCCTAGAGCCAAAGGGTACAAGTCGTCCCAGCCAGAGACTTTGCTAGGTACGTACAATACTCTGGTGCAGACCCATGACGCAAATTAGTATAAAATTTGCATGTGCTAATTTATATGTATAGATGCAAACTTATCGGGCGGGTGAACACAAACTCTGGCTCTTGCTGTCAGGACTGACTCTGAGCTATGGAGTATTACCGATATTTTCTGGGCCACTACACTCTACGTGAATTGGGCCCTCCGCCGCACCCGAAATCTGTTGGCAGGAACTGCTGCTTACGTGCATATTAAAACTAAAACATCAGAGCAAATTAAGATGATGGCTAGCTGGGGTTCCAGTTCCACCCTGTAAACCTGAGGAACCCAATGTGCTCCCTGTGGACACCCCCATTCATGCACACCAAGCTCCCCTCGTCCTTCCCATTTCTTTTTCATTGTAGTTTTCGGCTCTGTGTGTGCATGCTTTTGTGGGGACTGTTTGGTTGACCGGTTGGAGAGGGAGCTCTTGTTTCAGGGGAATATTGCTCGCTTTTTTGTCTGGGTTTTGTTTGGTGGGGAATATAGCTGTTTCATCTGCTTTGGGGGAGATTCTGCCCTTCACCATTTTTTGTTTTTCTGTGAAATGGGTATTCTGTGCTGCCCACAACAGTTTAAGATTTCCAGATGTGTCCCTAGGCCCCAAACGCTTGAAGAGCCCTATAAGCAATGTTTGTTTTTTATTTGTTAAAACGTGGATGGTGGGGAGGAAGATCCGGGATCTCATGCAAAAGACCCTGGGCTACCTTCTAACGTCGTTGGTGGTCCCGACTCCAGCTACGTCTCCACATGAAGCAAAGTAAATGTGTGTTTGTCAAGGGAGCAAAGAAACAGGAGGTTCAATTATAAGGTCTACTCACTTCTCTGTGAAGGCCTTGATGCCCTGCAAAAGGGGGGGGGAAACAGAAATTTAAGGAGAAAGACTGGCAGTTCAGAATACTTTCCTGTCCTGGCTTCCATGGAAGCTCCGTAAAACTGTGCAACCAAAATTAGTTACCTTCATTATCGGTTTTCTATCCATCTCTTCCTCCCGTAAGAGCCCAAAGTGACACACAGCAATCACAAAAAACAATCATAGTAAAACCATTGTTAAAACAGTGATTAAAACCTATATCAAAACTCAAAAAGCGTGAAGTAGCAGACACAGTAAATGCAGCAGTACTTGAGCTGATGGACTTCTTGCTCCATCTATATACCAAAGGCTTGAAAATGAATAAATAAATCTATCTTCAAGTGTCACTTAAAAGTTGACTGTGAGGGGGGACAGACAGTCACATTTCCCTAGAGCAGAGAGTTACATAAGTGGGGCAACACCACAGTGAAGGCCCTGCCTCCCATCACCACCCCCACCTGTCGAGACCATGAGCAGGGCCTCCCCTGTCAGTCACAAAAAATGGGTCAGCCCATATTGGGAGAGGCACTCCTTTAACTTCTTGGGTCCCAAGCTTTTGTAAAACTGGTTGTAATATCCCAGCCAAAGTCTATTGCAGGGTGGGGAACCTTAGGCCCCAGGGCCAAATATAGCTCTCCACGTCTCTCTGCTGGGCCCTTGGAACTCTCCCCAGGCTACACACCCTCCTGAGCCCCTCCCCTCACCAGCCACAGTTTAATGGAAGCAAGCAATGCAATTGCCTGTCACAGGTGGCGCCAACTGACCCACTCCAAACGATAACTGGTATTTTGTTTTGGGGGTTTTTTTGCAGCTAGATCATATAAGCTGAGGTAATCATGGTTAGATGGTGACCTCCTGTAGCCTAGGACTTCCTGAGCAAGGGAATTCTCTTGTGAGCTTCCTTGCATTTTGTTTTAATACCACTGCGTTTCATTTCCCCATATTTGGACTGCCTTCAAGTCGATCTCGACTTATGGAGACCCTGTGAATAGGGTTTTCATGGTAAGCGGTATTCAGAGGGGGTTTACCATTGCCTCCCTCTGAGACTGAGAGGCAGCGACAGGCCCATTGAGCTTCATGGCTGTGTGGGGATTTGAACCCTGGTCTCCCAGGTCAAAGTCCAATACCTTAACCGCTACACCACACTTGGCTCTCTTCCTCATATTTAATACTTTTTAAATTGCTTCTGTTACTTTCAGCAACCCAGTGCTCGGATTGTTACAGGTCATTCTGACATTTAATCCCTTCCTCTCTAAAATTAGTTGCAGTTCTTCCAAACTTTGCATCACTTCTCCACATCTTCATTTGAATCCTTTATGGAGTCAATACCCATTTCAGGTCCCCTACAGTTGGTCATACTGATAGGCTTTCCCTTTAGTCAAGAGTGGGGAACTTCTTTGGTTCTGGGGACCAATTCTCTGTCAGACCCCATCCCGCAAACCAACTTTGGCAGGTGAGTAGAGCAACCCACCTGTCATGTCAGATGATTGACAGGTGGGTTGTCCCACCCACCTGTCAAAATCCCTCGTGTGGGGTTCCCAAGCTTGGGAGCCACGGGGCAAGGGGTGTTGCCAGCCCTATGCTTTCCAAGCCTCCTTTCACTGCTCCTAGGTTGAAAGTCACAGCGCAGGGCGGCTTCAGAGAGCAGCCCCGGGAGAGAGAAGCCATTTCCACTGAATGGAAACAGCTTCCCCTTCCTTGAGCAAAGCACACTCATCACTTTAAGCTCCCAATTGTTCCTTTGAAGCACCGCCCTTACCCACCCCACACCTGACTTCATGTGTAACTTCAGGTGTCGACAGGGTTGTAGTCATCCAGGGCCCAGGGGGTCTTAGACCCCTTACATTTTGGGGAGCAGGGTCCCATCAGGTGTCTCCAGCATCCTAGGAGCCAATCAGCAAGAAAGGGGAGTGTGTGAGCCACTGAGAAGAGTCTTCTAACCTGCTTCATTGTCCTTTCTTGCTAATTGAAGCCCATCAAAGAAGACGCTTCTCAGTAGTTAACATTCTCCCCTTTCATGCTGATTGGCTCCTAGGGACGTCTGTTGTTGTGGGAGAAGGCGTAAACAAGGATCTGACTCTCAAGCCAGCAGGAAAAAAGGGGGGGGGTGGCTGTGATTATCATGGAGGGACCCTGCACTTCTGCATTTGCCACTACACTATTGGGTGTAGAGCGGGTGGGTGTGGTTTCCCCAAAATGGCCTCACAGGCCAAGTTTGGCCTGTGGGCCACAGGTTCCCCTATGATGGGTAATGATAAGCAAACAGATACAAACTTATTTCATTTATATAATGTATGCAGGATGTGGAGTGCCTTGGGAGAAATTTGGGGACAATCCTGCATGCAGCCCAGAGCTGGACTGGAAGGCCCCATAGATTCATTCAGAGATGCACCGACCTTAAGGAAGGTTTCAGGGTCCTGCTGCTCCTCAAGGCGAGCCTGGATCTTAGCCACTTGCTCCTCAGCCAAGCGGGTTTGCTCTTGCCCGCTGCGCTGGTTCCTTTCTAGTTCGCTAAGGAGGAGTTCTTCCTCCCGCCGGATCTCCCTCCTCATTGCCGCCTCTTTCTCCTGGAGCCACTGGTGAAGCTCAATGAACTGGGTTGAAAGGTGCTGCTCCAGTCGGGGTCGTTGGGCCTTCGAAGGAAATGACAACAACAGAGACACAAAAAGAATGTGTGAATGCACCCCGGCCCTGATCTGGCAACCCTGATCTGGAGAACAAGGACTTCCTGGTTATATTTGTCCAACTGAGGAACATGCCACATGCATAACATGGTTTGCCTCCAATGTAACAGCCCCACTGGATCAGGCCAGTGGCCCATCTAGTCCAGCTTCAGGTCAAAACCCCATCACATTCCAGCATCCTGTCCCCACAGTGGTCAACCAGTTACCTGTAGGAAGCTCACAAGCATAACCTGAGCACCACAGCAACTCTGTCCACATGCGATCCTTTGTTGTTGTTATGTGCCTTCAAGCTGACTATGACTTATGGCGACCCTATGACAACTGGTATCCAGAGGCCTACTGCCTCCAACAGTGAAGAAAGAGTGTAGCCATCATGGCTAGGACCCATTGGTAGCCTCACCCTCCGTGAATGTGTCTAAACCTCTTTTGAAGCCATCCAGGTCGGCGGCCATCGCTACATCATCATGGGCTGAATGAGACCCAGCTCACTCAGCCCGGATCCCTCAGAGGTCCTCAGTGGGAGCTGTTGCCCAGCAACATTAACTGCCGCCATCATGGGCTGAGTGGGTCCCTGGCCTCAGAGGACCCCAGTGGGTCTTGCTGCCTAGTAGGCAGAGGTCAAAGGGCAACACCAGAGAAGACCAAGGATAAGGGCAGGAAATGCCCCCTGCGTTATCCTGGCACCAGAGGAGCACCATGTTATTTCTGTGCTTGATACTAGACTTAACAATAACAATAAAATTTATTACGGTCAAAGACCAGCATATAAATACACAACATTAGGACAATAGGGTATAATTAAAATTCAAACATCCACCAGACTTGAATTTCATTTTTAACATGAGAGTCTTTTGCAAGCTGCTTTGGGAGCTGCCCAAGGCTGTAGAGCAGGAGATCAGTACTCTAAATAAACAAGGCTGCAATCCTAACCCCACTTCCCTGGGAGTAAGCCCCAATGAATTCAATAGGACTTACTTCTGATTAGACATTGTAAGTAAGGAATGGCAGGCTATGGAGAGGCACAAAAGCCAGTAAAAAAAAATGCTGTCTGAAGCCGCAAGTGTGCCGTAAACAGTACATTCAGAGGCAAATACCGGTAGGTGAGAGGCTATTTTTGGTGACAAGACAGCAGCCATCCACTATGATCCCGAATTAGAAGGATATACAGGGTTGCTTTTACTCAGTTTAGAAGAAGAAGCAGGGTTAAACATGCATTTTTTAAAAGTCTCCTTATTAGGGTTGCCAGGTTCCTGGCCTGAGACTGATCCTGTATCTTTAGGAGAAGAGAAAGTCAGCCAAGTGCAGGTGTTCCTGCAACCCTGTAATGGGAAAAACCACAAGGTGGAATCGTCCCTTTCCCCTGTGACTTTTAAAGAAACAGAAGACCTCTTCGTTGCCAGGCCCGGCCTCCAAGAGGTCTTCTGTATCTTTAAAAGTTGTGCAGAGGGAAGGGAGAATTCCACCTTGTGGTTTTTCCCATTACATTGTTGGAAGAACACCTGCACTTGGCTGACTTTCTCTTCTCCTAAAGATACAGGATCAGTCTCAGCCCAGGAACCTGGCAACCCTACTGCTTATATAGTTTGGCTCCCACATCCACCCCATAAATTTAAAGCACTGTAACAGCCATGGCTTCTCCCAAAGAATCCTGTAGTTTGTTAAGGGTGCTGGGAACTGGAGCTCTGTGAGAGGTCTCCTAACAACACTCAGCCCCTTTAACAACCGACAGCATCCAGGATTCTTGGGGGGAAGCCATGGCTGTTAACATGGCTATAAGAACACTTTAAATATCTGATGTGGACAGAATGATAGAGAAAGGAAAGGAAAGAGGTTTGGGCTTACTGAGATTTCTTGAAACTTCTGGGCGCTCTGCTCTTGCAGCAATTTTGCTGCCTGGGCTCTGGATTCCAGTGTTGTCTGAGCAGCTATTAAGACCTTCTGGAAGAAAACACACAGTCATCACAAAGTATGAACACAAAATGGTAACGTTGATTTATTTGCCACTGGGGCTCATCTAAGGTTGCCAATTAACCCCAACAATAAATGGCCATGTGGGCAATTGCCAGAAAAGCAAGGGACAACTCCAGTCCCCCTTACCAGGCATTAGAATTAAGGTTGCCAGGTTCAAGGCCTGAGACTGATCCTGTATCTTTAGGAGAAGAGAAAGTCAGCCAAGTGTAGGTGTTCCTGCAACCCTGTAATGGGGAAAACCACAAAGTGGAATGCTTCCTTCCTCCTACACAACTTTTAAAGATACAAAAGACCTCTTGGAGGCTGGGTCTGGCAACCAAGCGGTCTTCTGTGTCTTTAAAAGTTGTGCAGGGGGAAAGGAGAATTCCACCGTGTGATTTTTCTCATTACAGTATTGCAAGAACACCTGCACTTGGCTGACTGTCTCTTCTCCTAAACATACAGGATCAGTCTCAGGCCCTGAACCTGGCAACCCTAATTAGAGTAGACACCATGTTTGTGCTGGGCTCCACCCCCGCCAGACATGGATAGGGTCCACACTAGGTACCACTTCCTGGTATCCAGTGAGGGCTGGTCCATTCGGGCTAGCAGGGCACTGTCCCACCAATCTCAGTCTGCTCTCAGGGGTGGCCTTGACCTTCAGCTTCCTCTTCCTCATCTCAGTACTGCCCTTGTACAACTCAGCAGGGAGGAGATTAAAACTAAAATTAGTTGGCTCTGCTTGTCATTGGCTCTTTCTGTCATTGGCCCACCTACTGTTGGGCTCCCTGCCTTCCACCCTACCAGTGCCAATGGGCACCAGTCATCACTGCTGGTGCCCCATATTAGGCAACCCTACTTTGCATTACAAGAAGTACGTTTGAAGTTCTGCATGAGAAGGTCTCCCTCTCACATTCAATATGGAGCCCAGTTGCCCCCCAGCTGGCAGTTGTGGACAAAGAAAGGGCTGGCTTGTGCAGCTGTGGCAAGCTGAGCAGGCCCTAGCCAGCTGGTGAGGACTAGCCTCAGAGGGAGGCAATGGTAAACCCCCTCTGAATACCGCTTACCATGAAAACCCTGAGCATAGGGTAGCCATAAGTCAGGATTGACTTGAAGGCAGTCCATTTCCATTTCATTATCTTTCTCCAGATCAGGACTAGGGAACCTTTGGCCCTCCAGATGTTGTTGGACTCCAGTTCCCATCAGCCCCAGCCAGGATGGCCAATGATCAGGGACAAAGGAGTGCTGTGGTCCAGAAGCATCTGGATGGCCACAGTTTCCTCAGCCCTGCTCTAGATGGAACCACCCTAGGACCTTACAGTGAAGGGCAGGTAAAAAATATAATAATGAAAATAACAACAACAGTGCCCCCAGAGTCTAAAATTATCTGACTGCACCACTGATGGCAGAAGAGACAGTAACCCAATAAGCACTTAAGATTAGCCCTTCTAGACTAGGCCAAGAGTCCATTTAGTCCAACATCCTGTTTCCTCGAGCATCTATGCGGATGCTTCTCGAAAGCCCACCAGGAAGTTGAAGGCAGTAGCCTCTCCTGTTGTAGCCCCCCGTTAACTGGTCTCAGTGGCATACTGTCTTTGAACCTGGAAGTTCATCATCATCATACCTAGCAGCCATCTTCCTTGAATTTGTCTAAAGACATCTAAGCTCACAGCCTTCACATCACATTGTCTCTGGGAACACCTTACTGGTTACTTCGATCCTCAGGAGGGGCTCTCCTAGAAGTGCCGTCTGCCCCCAAGGTTCATCTTATGTCCACTAAGACCAGGGCCTTTAGGGTGGTAGCACCTGCACTTCCAATGAACAGCAGGTAGGCACCTCAGTATTAGCATGTAGGCACCAGCTTAAAACTCATCTGTCCATCCAGGTTTTCCCTGAGAACTAATCTAGTAGGTTGATGTAATAATCTGACCTACTGAGTGGCAATAATATTTTGTATTTGTTTTATTAATGTTAATCATTGATTTGGCTGTTCAATGCCGTGATTTTTCCCCTTAATATCAGCAGTATAGTAGGGTGTGGGGTTTTTTGCAAATAAATGGAGCAGTGAATTCCATACATTAATTGTGTGCTCATTAGTACTCTCCACTCATTTGTCCCAAATCTACTGCTAATTGGTTCCATTGGGGGCCATCCCAAGATCTAATACAGCCTTCCTCAACCTGGTGCCCTCCTAATGCATTGGACTACAACTCCCATCATCTCCAGCTATAACAGCAATGCTGGCTGGGGCTCACAGGAGCTGTAGTTCAAAACATCTGGAGGGCACCAGGTTAGGGAAAGATGATCTAGTATTTTGACTGAACACCCCCCTAGCCTTGTTGACTAGCAACTGAGGCTGCATTCACACTATACATTTGAAGCACATTTCTCCCTCCCAAAAAATCCCGGGAACTCTAGTTGAGGCTCCTGGGAATTGCAGCTTTGCGAGCAGCATTGCTATATCCAAAAAGATCACACACAACTTAAGAGCAGAGCTTGGAAAAGTTCCTTTTTTGAACTACAACTCCCATCAGCCCCAGCCAGCATGGCCACTGGATTAGGCTGATGGGAGTTGTAGTTCAAAAAAGGAACTTTTCCAAGCTCTGCTTAAGAGTCATACAAGGCAAAACACAACCACGAACCTTCTATGCAGCTTGGTGGAGTTTTATTTCATACATCAGTTCTAATAATATACAACATTGATTTTCAACAGTCTGGATGGAAATTTGGATCTCATGACATCGTCTCTGTTTTTATGTGCTTTAGTTTTATATTCATAGATGTGTTTTAATCACATCATCCCTTTTATTTCCTTTTCTTTGCCTTTGGAGTGTGTTCCATGATATTCCCCAGAACTGTTGAACTGTTAAATTGTTATTTTTTAAAAAAAAATCTAGTTCTTTATTTAGCTGCTTTTTGTTTGTTTTGTTGGTTTCCTGACTTGTCTGTATTATATTCAAACACCAACACCACCCAAAATTGGGGGGGGGGTGTAGCTCTGTGAGGAGGGAACTACAACGCCCAGGAATCTAGTAAAACACATTCCCAGGAATTCCCAGGAATGTGCCTCAAACGGATGGCGTGTAGGCAGCCCAAGTCCTAAGTAACGCGGCGCCCCCTACTGACCTTGTAGTGCTCCACAGCCTCCTCCAGAGGGCGGCACTGGTGGCCCCAGTGATCGGACTGCAACGCCCACACCAGGCAGCCGTCCTCGGCGCAGAAGAGTCGGTCCTCCCGAATCTCCTCGTCGGCTTTGGCGTCCTCATCGCTGGCGTGAGCCGAGAGGGACTCCAGGGCCTTCCGCGCCAGCTGGCCCAGCGCTCGGTTGGCCGTGAATTTGCCCCCCGGGATCTCCCGCCGACACTCCGGGCACGTGGGGTGCGGCGACGGCGCCTCCGACGGCGGGTATCTCTGCCCAATAACGGGCAATGCAGGCCTGGCAGAAGTTGTGCCCGCATTCCAACATCACGGGATCCCGGAAGAGCTCCAGGCAGATGGAGCAACGCAGGTCCTCTGCGAAATGCTCCACTCCCGTCGGGGCCGCCATGAAGAAGGAGCTGGCGAGGGCGCACCCCGAGCCTCGGGTCTTCCCCCTAACCCTCTTCTCTGCCTTTCTCCCTTTACGGTATTCAGGCAGACCACCTTTTCTCCGCTGTTTATTCTGTTTTTAATTTCTCCCAATCAATCAAACGCTTTCCTGTCTGTGTCGCGCTCTCTACTCTTGATAAGCTACCTTTGCTCATTCGCTCGAGGGCGCGTTCTCTCTCTATCTCTCTCAAATCTTTCTTTTTCCTGCTTCACCGAGTTTCCTTTTTCTCTGGCCTTCTCCCCTCCCTCTGTGCTCGCCTCTGCTCTCCTGCACCGGCCCAGCCAGTACAAGTCTCAACAGAGTCGTCTGAAGGGATTCTCCAGCTAGATGAAGGGTCTCCGACTTGGAACCGCCGGCGGTGCTGCCGCTGTCAAATCTTAATCTTCCTTCGAGGACCCGCCCGGCCTCATCTCCCCTTCCTTATGCCCTCCTCTTCAGTATAAACATCCAGATGCCTCAGCCCTGCCAGCCCAAGGAACTGAATAACCTGCCACCTCCCGAGCGCTCAGATCTTTTTTTTTTTTTTAAACGGACTGAAGAAACATTTGGCAAACTCGACGGCATCAAACAGGGTCCGAGCCAGAAAAGAAAACAGGAGAGTGTTTGGGAGGGGCTGGGAAGAGGGACTCCTAGGGGTCTCTTCCAGACCTGCCAAAGAATAGGGTGGAGTGAGAGCAGGGCAGTGAACATACCGCTTGGAAGGGGCAGAATCCTATGAGTAAGAGAGGATTGTTGTTATATGCCTTCAAGTCCGTTACGACTTATGGCGACCCTTTGAATCTTTTAATATATATACTCATAGGGTTTTCATGGTAAGAGGTATTGAGAGGTGGTTTACCATTGCCTTCCTCTAAGCCTACAGCACCCAGTATTTCCAGGCGGTCTCCCATCCAAGTACTAAACAGGCCTGACCCTGCTTAGCTTCTGAGATCAGACAAGATTGGGCGGGTTCAGGGTAGTATAGTCATACTAAGACAGAGGGTAAGAAAGAGGGTGCCTGGTGAAGAGCAGATTACGTGCTCAAGCTGTGCCTATATAGTACTAGAGACAGGATAGGGAACCTGTGGACCCCCAGATGTTGCTGGACAGCAACTCCCATCATGGCTGACCACTGGCCATCTCTCTGGGGCTGATGAGAGTTGGGAGCTATGCAATAACCACTGCAGGTAAATTGCATCTGCAGAGAGCGATCCCACAGACCCTCTAAGCCAGCCTTCCCTAACTTGGTGTAGTGTAGGGGCAATTTTATTGATTGATTAAATTTATATCCCACCCTTCCTCCTAGAAGGGTCCCTGTGTGATAGTCAAAGCCACGCCCCTCACTCCCACATCCCCTTGTAAATTTGTACAACCTCCTAAGATTATAGAATAATCTGGTCCGGGTTGAATACTGCTTTCTGCTTCTCTATCATTGTCACCATTTGACTGTCCTTTCTCACTGTCAGGGATATTGCTTGAAATATTGAATTCAGGGTCTGGGCATTTATCTCCTGTGGCTACCGAACTGCTTGATGATGTAGTTGGGATGCTATCATCAGGATTCATGGTCTCTTCTGCAATTATAGAATTTTCACTCTCCATGACTTGGCTTTTTGAAGTAGGAACTAATAGGAACTCTTTTCATTCTGATTGGCTCTAATCAGCAATGATATTTTGAAAGCTCTCCAGTGCACATCCGATTTATGCTTGCTTCCACCCACAGTGCAAGTAGATCAAACATAGCATCCAATGGGCTGTTGATACAGGAACATTACTAGGATGAGAAAACATCTGAAGAATGGCATTTGTCATCTGAAAGGGGAGTCAAGTTGGGCAAAGCGCATCAGCAGCCAGAGGTCTTAGGCTCTACCGCAAGCTCTGGAAAGGAGTTCATTTCAATTAGTTAAAGAACTGTGGTGATAGACATCACCTCAAGTACAGCCCAAACAAAGTGCAATGAATTTGGGGCCCTTGCCAGGCAAACTAGCAGGTGAGTTTCCAGAGGGATAGCCATGATTGTCTTTTGCAGCAAAATGCAAGACACGGTCCTGTGGCACCTTAAGGACAAACATTTATTATGACATGGGCTCTTATGGTAGAGTTCCTTGATGGCTTGAAGTCTCTCACTCCCGTACGTGGAAGGCAATGCCATTCAGACAATAGCTGGGCAGAGAGGCAGCTGTAATTTGAATTAGGATTCAAGAGGGAACTTGACTAATGGGACGGAGAGACCTTCTGGGAGGCACATCCTTGTCTTGGGCATCAGGATTTGGAATTTGCTGCCTGTTGTAGGGATAAATTTGTTTCCACTATGTTTTACTCATTTATTTGTTAATGATGCTGATATTATAGAGGCACCGTATTTCTAGCAGGAAAGTGGAGTCGTTGAGTCAGAGGCAATTTTGGATGGAGTCGGTAGAAATGTACTGACTCCAACTTCAAAATAAAAATATTTTAATATTAATAAATTAATATACATTTGCCATTTATGAAGCAGAGTCAGGCAGTAGAAAAACAGAGGAGTCAGAGTCGAAGGTTTGACGTACCGACTCCACAGCCTGATTTCTAGTGCTTTGTCCCATCAAGGAAATGAAAAAAACATTGTGGTACAAATTGTCAATCTTGGGGAGATGTGAAGCCTATAGCAAAACATCATCTGCAAAATTCAAAACACCAAAATTAAGGAGTTTTTATTAGTAGTAGTATTTATATCACATTTTTTCTCCAAGGAGTTCAAGGTGGCGTACATTGTTCTCCCCTCTTCTTTTAATCCCCACAACAACCCTGTGAGGTAGGTTAGGCTGAGAGGCAGTGACTGGCCCAAGGTTACCCAGTGAGCTTCATGGCTGAGTGAGGATTTGAACCCTGGTTGTCCAGGCCATAATCCATCACTCTAACCACCACACAATATTAACTGGGAGAATCTTTTTATTATTCAAAAAAATCTTAAGCCTTTCTCGTTTAAAAAATGGTATGAAGGCTGCCCTTCCATGCTTTGTAGCACATTCCATTCTTTTCCTCTTGAAACTCCTTCAACCAAGACGTTCCATAAGGAGGAAAAGGGATGAAATAGTTTTCAAAAGAATCTCATTGTACAGAAGTTCAAATTGGGGAACTTACTTAGTAGGGAGGAAAAGGCATGCTCTGTCCCCTGGATTCTCACCTCAATTCTGGGCAAGGAAGGAAGATATTCTGGCTTTAAATTTTTAAATGACTAATTGTGCCTCGCCTGAGTGGGAAGACTTATTAATGCCACACGCTCCATGTCTCTCTTATGGACAAGTGTACGCTTTTCATCCTCTCTGCCACTGCAGTTTTTAAAAGATTCCACTCACCAGACCCCTCTAGGTATAAACGTTGATTCAGGAGGTGACTCAGCCACACCGGAAGTAGAGCAAAGGGCCCTCTGGCTCCGAGCAGTGCTCTCTGACTCAGGCCCGTTCTCCCCCTGTCCCAGAGCAGAAGGGAAATCCAATACATTAGAGTGTGTGGAAGGATCTCCACACAACTGCTTCATCTTTCATTTGGCGCAGAGCTTGGAAAACTTACTTTTTTTGAACTACAACTCCCATCAGCCCAATCCAGTGGCCATGCTGGCTGGGGCTGATGGGAGTTGTAGTTCAAAAAAGTAACTTTTCCAAGCTCTGCTTCAGTGGAAGTTTGTTTTTTAATCTCCTGCCCCATATTCATTGCTTCAGTTGGGCAACCCTGGCACACCCTGGCTGCAGCTGGGTAACCGTTTGTGAGTTCCTTGGCAAAACAAAACATTACAAGGCTAAATGCAATGACCTCTGGGGCGAAGCGCTTTAAGAGCAAATCAGCCCAACCATATTTAAATGAAATATCCGGTACTGAAACATTCCTCCTCCACTGGGATGAAAGGAATCAGCAACAAAAACAGCAGGAAGTTCCCTTGCCTGATGCCGACTTTCTATTGACGTTGGGATGAATCCACTATTTATTTAAAGCTTCTCTCCAAAAGATTTGGAGAACAAAAACCTGGTGGGAACAGGAAGGAAAAGGCAAAACCCAAAACACCAGCAAGCATTTCATCTCTACTCATCACTCAGTTTCAACCGCTAGCTATAAAACCTATGGGTGGTTCAGCAGAACCAAGAAATCCAGTTTTCATTACTGCACATTAATATATTTTCCTGCTCCATCGTAATAAGAAATGAGAGTCTTGTCTAAATAAAATCACACGAGAACCTTATCTTACTAAGAAGAAAAACAGATTTATCACTGTTTTTCAGATCCCGGTTACTAATTTTTTTCCCATTTGCTTCTCAAGATAAGGCAAAAGTGGAAGTAAGTTTCTGGCAAGGACTGAGACTCAAAAGTGTTCAAGAAAGCCCGTATCAGAGCCACAGAGGTGGCGCACAGAAGATTCCAAGCCTCAAAATGATGTCTTTCACTCAAAAGCATTTGCTTTTCATTCACCAAGGCCAGGCTTCCAGTTCAGGTGTCCTCCGGTTCCTTCTCATCACACACCGGATCACCTCATGCTGTGAAGAATCAGCTCCTTTTCACAGCACCTCAGGTAGAACAGGAACTCAACTTACCAGGAATGCAAGGATCATAAAGATCAGCCGCACAAGACAAATCAGGTTTTTCCTGCCTGCTTCTCTCTTTATAACCTGACTCCTGGCAATGAGTTTGAACAAGAATCCAAACTGATGTATTCGTACAAATTTGGCAAGAAATTGCCGAAGATCTAGATCCATTTGCTACTGCACCACTGAGGAATCTGACTGCATTCCAAACACATCTTTTTTCAGTTGCAATCATCTGGGCATTCAGTGTTGCACAACGGAAGCCTTAGTGCCTAATTTAAAAAAAAAAAATCACATGGATTTGCAAGAATATGCAAGTGCGTATGTTCAGGTTCCTGAGACATAACTTCGCTGTTGAAAAAGAGCAAAGCAATTAAAACAGACCAGTCCCAATACAGTTCAGACTAGAAAGTTCTAGAGCAAGCCACCAGCTCCCCCCATTTGCAAAGCAGGAGCATTTAAAAGGTCTGACTGTAGGCCTATAAACTTTGCATCATTGCAGCCATATCCATTGCTCCCGACAGGCCTCTTCACCCAAGCCCAGCTTCAGCATGTGGTGACTGTCATTCAGGCCTCATTGATCTCAGTGAAATTTCACCAGCTCCACCTGGGCAAGCATCTCCCAATTGATTTGCAAACTCCCATATGCATGCACCTTCCACCCATAATGTGCAGCTGGTGTATGAATTGTTTTGACCTTATCTGGACCTAAGCGCCCACACCGCAGCGGCCCAAGGGTCACCGACTCATCCCCCACAGGTGCCATGGCACTTGCAAAGGCCTTTAGTGGTGCCCCCAGCAGGGAGCCCATAATTTTTTTCATTTTTTTTTTAAAGTCTCTGGCTCTCCTAGAAAGAAAGTTATGGAGCAAAATGTGCAGGTACCCTTCTAAGCAATGTAGGTGAAATGAGCCAGCCTGGCTCCTCCTGCCTCTAAGGGTTATTAGCCAATGAGTGAAGTCAAAGCTGTGACTGATAAGCGAGTTGTTTGGCAACTTAATCTTTGGTTTAGGTTTGGCATTGAAGAAAAACAAGGTTATTGTGCCTTTAACAGTTGTATGGCAGACAGAAAGTCAACTGCCCAAGCCTTTTCGAGTATGGAAATACAATTATGGGGAAAGCTTCACCATGACTACTTTCTAATTTTGTGTTATGCCCTGCCCCCCATGGCAACCATTCTGTGACTGGCACCCCCAGAACTCTCTCAAAATTTGAGATGTGCCCTCTGGTCCAAAAAGGTTGACAACACTTGCAGATAGCCAACTGCGGTCTATGTTAGGATCTGAATTAACACACAGGCCAATCACTTCCATGCCAGGCTCAAAGCAGTTCATCCATGTAGAAGTAGCAGTGGGCAAGGCTTTAATGCCCATGTAGTCTTAGAGAGTCATCTTGAGTCACAGAGAGTAGAGGATGGGGGACCTGCAGCCCTCCAGATGTTGCTTGACTACGCCTTCCATCACAACCAACCACCACTGTCCATGCTGGCTGGGGCTGATGAGAGTTGGACTCTAATATCTGAAGGGCTACAGGTTCTCCACCCCAAGCTAGAGAATCTCAGTGCTCTGCATCTGGAATGTTTACCAAACATTCAGTTTAGGCAACGGAAGACCTATGGTCCAAACATCATTTTTCCAGGAGAAACTAGCCCACATGGAAGCCTCTGAATGCCAGTTGCTACGTTTCACAAGGGGGGAGACTTTGAGCTTTCATTTTTTTAAAAAAGTAAGTCTCTAGCTCTCCTAGAAAGTAAGTTATGGAGCAAGCTGTGCATTCGGGTCCTGTTTTTGGGTTACCCATGGGCATCTGGTTGGCCACTTTGAGAACAGGATGCTGGACTAGATGGACCATTGGTGTGATTCAGCAGGGCTCTTTCTGTGTTCTTGTCATCCACCCAGTCCCAAACCCTACAGGAAATGTGGGAAGCACGATACGAGCACTACATTGCTCTAGCTTTTTAACAAATCACCATTTTAACAGAAAGTTTAATGACAAAAATCATCAAAAGACACCACCATCATTTGGGAGAAAATGCACCGTACACACACACCCTCCAACACCAGAGCCAGGAGCGCTCAAAGCTTGGGACAAAAGAAATTGTGCACAGAAAGGTTTTTTAAAAAATACACCCACCCAAGAATCCATTTCAATTCTGACCTCTGGATCTTCAGAGGTGAGTTTCGTATTTCCATTCAGCTATCCCAGCACCAAAAGCATCCAAATACCATCCCACAAATCTATGCAAAAACCCAATACTACTCTCTCTGTAGGGAGAGGCAACTGAAGAGTTAACACTTGACAAACCAGGACTGCAAAAAGACATCCATGGCTACTCTCAATGTAACAGGAATACATGAACCCAAAATAATTTTAGTTCAAGTCAACAAGGCCCTAGTTATTGTTCCCCTACAATCCTGGGCAGCAAAGAGTTTTACTAGTGGACCACTGTGAACGAAGACGTAACCTTTCCTCTCCAATGCAAAATTCACAATTCCACAGGAAAGAAAAACAAGATTCCCACCGCCACCATGACCCCCAACACTGGAATTTTCATCTCTGCGTGTGTGTTAAAAACAAATAACATCTTCTGGATCTCTATGTAAACAAGATCTCGGGGACTGACGTATGCAAGGCTTGCAAAGGCGCTCCTGGAAATTTGGGGTACCCTCATCCTAGTAAAAATGGGTCTATCACCACCTTACATTTTCAGCTATGCCAAGTCCCTCCAAGTCTGGAGATTCTTTACATGAAAGAGCAGCTCTTAAGCAAGGGAACTGTCGGGCTCCTCAGTAGAGAGAATCGGGTGCCACACGGCGGGTGGGTTGCAAGATGGCAGCTTAAGAGGCATCCTTCATTGCTGGCCCTATTTAACCAAGGGCTCACTTACCCCGTTAGAACCAACTGGAAGCCACTCAAAACCATTTTCATATGTGACGCGCACACACACTGGAGTAGCTGACCATGTGAGTCACCTTTGCATGGAGAAGGTCCCAGAATCTCCAGAGAGGGCTGAGTCCCCCTACCTGAAACCCTGGACAGTTGCTGACAATACTGGGCTGGCTGGATCAGTATTCATACCGTATAGGACAGTTTTCCATGTCCCAAACTGTCCCCTCTAGAAAGGGAATCACATGGAGAGGTGGCGAAACGGGTGCTGTCCCGAGCCACCTTTGTGTGGCAGCCATGGCACATAGACCAGCCCTCCAAAGAAGCACAGCCACCCACAGGAAAGCAAGCATTTCAGAGACCCGGAAAAGTGGCCTCGCCTAAGGCGACAACCAGGAAGGCTGGCACGAGGCCTCCACTGGTCCCAGAAGGAGAGAGCCACTAGAGAAGAAAGTTAAACAGGCTGGGAAGTGGTGCAAAGCTCCTTGGCAAAGCAAATGCTATGGCACAGGGATGGGGAACCCGATAGGGGACGTCCAACTCCCGTCAGCCCCAGCAAGCATGGCCAATGGCCAGGGATGATGGGAGTTGGCGTCCAGCAACATCTGAAGGGCCACCGATTCCCCACCCCAGGTTGAAGAAGGTCTCGTGTTCAACCCCTGGCATTTCCAGTGTAAGGAATTATGTAAAAGCCTCTACCCAAGATCTCAGGAGCTGCATCTAAGTCAGAATACACAACAGTGGGCAGAATGAACCACCGACTTTCTTCAAAATAAGGTAGCGCCTTAGAGCTGCTCCCATGAGATGTAGCAATGATGGCCACCAACTTGGGATGGCTTTAAAAAGAGGATTAGAGAAATGTCATGGGGGATAAGGCTATCAATGGCTACACTAACCACAGTGGCAACGTTCTGCCTCCATGGTAGGAGGTAGTATATTTCTGAATGCCAGGTGGTGGGAATCAAAGGTGGGAGAGTTGCTCTTGTACCCAGGTCCTGCTTGTGGAGTTCTGGTTGCCCACTGTGAGAACAGGATGCTAGACTAGATGGGCCACTGGCCTGATCCAGCAGGGCTTTTCTTTATGTCACACACACATACCCCGATACGGTCTCCCTCTCATACAAGGACCACTAGTATGGGGTACATTTGGCCCTCTGGCCACAACACCCCCCATCATCCCTGGCTATTGGCAATGCTTGTTGGGGCTGAAGGGAGTTGTAGTTCAGCGACACCTAGAGGGCCAAAGGATCCCCACACCACCTTTAGAACATGGTTTGCCTTTTATCTCAGGGAGCTGCATTTGGCACTCATGTTTCTCTTCCTTTATCAGTAGCACTGAAAAAAAATGTGTTGATTCGAACACTCTCCCCTCAAAACAGCTTCCAGTGTCCTGATTGTGAGAAGAGAGGCATCCACGCTTTAGGGCACGAGTTAAGGACAACACAGTGAAGGGTCAGGAAAGAGCTCCTTTGGCACCTCTCCCAAAGGGAACAGGTAACACACCCACCCTTTTAGTATTGTTTACCGAGGTTGATACCTGAACAGCTTTCATTCATGCATCCTACAACAACCCACACAGGATGACACAGGTGTACCAGAGACACCCTCAGACCTTTATCGGTGGATAGTCCAAAACACCAGCTCAATCCGGCTTTTGCTGTAAAAAAAAAAAAAAAAAGCAGGCACTGTGGTGACGTTCCCAGCCAGAGTAGTCGAGAAGGCAAACAGACCAGCCGTTAAGAACACCCGAATGGATCTCAGGTGTTCGGTGCACCCAGCCGAAAAGAAAACAGCGAGGAAGACAGCAGAAGGGACAGCCAGCTTTTCACGCATCCTGCAGGTCGGGAATATCAGAGAGGATCATGGGAGAGCCCAGCTGCAGCTCTTGCTGGAGGGACTCCATCTCAGCAGGGTTCATGCGATGGACTTCTAGCCAATCAGCGAGGAGGGAGGCCGAGAGCGGGGCAGAGTCGCCTTGACTAATCGAGTGGAAGAAAGGGGAAAAGGGGGGGTTGAAGGAAGGATGAGACAATGTGACTGACCAAAACATGTACCAACTTGCATAATGCTGCAGGTAAAATAAAAGTTTGCCTCTTCCTGTAACACTTGTGTGTGCGGAGGGTATAAAATGGTATAAACCCTGAGCAGCGCAGCTCTCTTCGGGGTTCCTGGAGCACAGGAGATGCACTAGGAGGGTGTTCTGAAATTCTCAGATGTTCTTGGACTACAACTCCCATCATCCCTGACCGCATGCGCATACTTCAAGGTAGAAAAAGGCCTGCTCTAGGAGGGGCTTTGGCCTGAAGAGATTGGGAGAAAGAGTTCTGGTGAGAGACACAGGAAAGACAGACTGAAGAGACCCACTGCCTGCAAGGGGAAGAGGACCATCACCGCCCAGGGAGGGAGAGCCATCTGCCTGCCTGCGCTGCTGCTGCTTAGCTAACGTCTCTCCCCAGGAAGACGGGGGCAATTTTTTTTTTATTTTTAATTTTAATTTTAGGGGTGGGGGGCCTGCCTGATTGGCAGATGGGGAGGAGGTCATGTGCAGGTCGGAAGGGAATATTGTGGGAGTGGTGGGGAGCCGCGGCCATAGGAGGCTTGGTGGCAGATCCTGGAAGGGCACGGGTGGCAGGCCACGCCAAGTTAGGGGAACAAGGGATAGATGTATTATACCCATCCCTTGTTCCGGGCCTGCCCAAAACCAGAAGATAACTGGGGGATGTAAGACTCCATCCAACCTTCGACTGCTGTTATGTAACCCCAGGTCTGTCGTTCAGAAAACATCGCTCATCCACGATCTTATCCTGGATGAGAACGTGGACCTGGTGTGCATTACGGAGACCTGGCTGGATGAGGCCTCAGCTCCCATACTTAAGGCCATGTGTCCAGCGGGTTTCCAATATGCACAGCAGCCGAGGATTGGTAGGCGGGGAGGGGGGGTGGCAGTTATTTATCGGGAGTCCTTGGTTCTCACCAGACCTCCTCTCCACGAGACCAAGTTTGTTGATTGTATGTACTGGAGGTTGGGACCAAAGGGCAGTTTAGGAATTCTGCTTGTGTACCGCCCACCCCGCTGCACAGCAGACTCCCTGACCGAGGTGCTTGAGGTGGTCTCGGCTGTGCGGTTGTTTACCCCAAATCTATTGGTTTGGGGGGATTTCAACGTGCATGCCGAGGCCGCTCTCACTGGAGCCCCTCGGGATTTCATTGAAACCATGACTTCATGGGAACTGCACCTAAGTAATATAGGTCCCACCCACGTAGCCGGCCATACTATTGACCTTGTGTTTGTCTCGGGAGAGAAGGGAAGTGATCTGAAAATGCGGAATGTTTTTTCTAGCCCTGTGTCATGGTCAGATCACTACCTGGTGAATATGGATCTCTCACTGCCGCATACCCTCCGCAGGGGACAAGGACCTACTAGGATGGTCCGTCCCAGACGCCTGATGGAGCCCAAAGGATTCCTGAATGCGCTGGGTGATTTGGAGCTTACTGAAGGACACCTGGTCGAAACCCTGGTGATGGAGTGGAATGAGGAGATCACTAGGGCAATAGACCGGGTGGCACCGAAACGTCCTCTCCCCCTGAACAGAACTCAGACTGCACCCTGGTACACACCACGGTTACGCGGTCTGAGACAGGAGGTGAGACGACTAGAATGCCGATGGCGGAAGTCGCGCGCTGAAGGCGATCAAACACTGGTTAGAGCGGCAACAGCAGCCTACCAGCAGGCAACAAAGGCAGCAAAGAGGCATCTTTTTGCTGCCTCTATTACGTCTGCAGAGTGCTGTCCCAGGAGGTTGTTCCAAGTGGTCCGAAGCCTGGTCGGTCCAGTTGCGCAGGAACCTATGGAACATTCAAAAGCCTCCTGTGACACATTTGTAAAACACTTTGCCGATAAAGTCGAGCGCCTAAAGGGCAAGATTCCGTACATCGTGGTTACAAGTAGTGGTCCAGAGGCGGCCAGTTGCAATCCGGTCTGCTGGGATCGATTTCAGCTTCTTATCTCTGATGACGTGGACAAGGTGCTCTCTACTGTGAAACCAACCACTTGCTTGCTTGATCCTTGCCCTTCATGGCTCATTGTAAGCTGTAAAGAGAGACTGGGCAAAGGGATCAGGGCAATGGTAAATGCATCCTTGGAGGAGGGTGCAATGCCATTAGCCCTCAAGGAGGCAGTGATAAGACCTATTTTGAAAAAGCCCTCCTTGGACCCCCAAGATTTAAACAACTTTCGCCCAGTCTCCAATTTACCATTCTTGGGCAAGGTGATTGAGCGTGTGGTGGCTAAACAGTTACAGACACACTTGGAGGAAGCAGATTATTTAGATCCTTTCCAATCGGGCTTCAGGACTGGACCCGGAACTGAAACAGCCTTGGTCGCTCTGGTGGATGATATGAGGAGGGCGTTGGATAGGGGAGAACATACTTTCCTCGTCCTCCTGGATCTCTCAGCGGCTTTCGATACCGTTGACCACGGTATCTTGTTAAATCGCTTGGAGGGATTGGGAATGGGAGGCACTGTTTTACGGTGGTTCCGTTCCTATCTCTCCAACAGATATCAACGAGTAGCGTTGGGGGATGAGGTTTCAGACCCTTGGCCCCTTAATTGTGGTGTGCCACAGGGCTCTATCCTCGCCCCCATGCTATTCAACATTTATATGAAACCGCTGGGAGGTATCATCAGGAGTTTTGGGCTGCAGTGTCATCAGTATGCAAATGACACGCAGCTCTATCTCTCGTTTAAATCCTCACCAGAGTTGGCTGTGGAAACCTTGTCCAATTGCCTGGAGTCCATAAGTGGATGGATGGGAGAGAACAGGCTGAAGCTGAACCCCGACAAGACCGAGGTGTTACTGGTGGGGGATAAGGGAAGGTTGGGAAACTTTGACCTGGTGCTTAATGGGGTGAGATTGCCCCTAAAGGACCAGGTCCGCAGCCTGGGGGCCATTTTGGACTCTCAACTGTCCATGGAGCCCCAGGTAGCTGCAGTAAGTCGGGCAGCCTGGTACCAACTTCATCTGGTACAGAGGCTGCGACCCTACCTTCCTATACATCTGCTTCCACGAGTGATACATGCCCTGGCCTCCTCTCGATTAGACTACTGTAATGCGCTCTACGTGGGGTTACCCTTGAAGACGGTCCAGAAATTGCAGCTGGTACAGAATGCGGCGGCACGCTTAATAAAGCAAAGCCGTCGCCGGGATCATGTCACCCCAGTGTTGATGGAGCTACACTGGTTGCCAGTTGTATACCGGGCCCAATTCAAGGTGTTGGTATTAACCTTTAAATCCCTAAACGGTTTCGGCCCAGTTTATCTGAAGGAACGCCTCCAGTATCACCAAATAGGCCGCCAAACAAGATCGGCCTCACAAGACCTTCTCTCGGTCCCACCAGTGAAAACAGCTAGGCTGGTGCGGACCAGAGAGAGGGCCTTCTCGGTCGTGGCCCCCACCCTCTGGAACTTGCTTCCTTTTGACCTTCGACATGCGTCCTCCCTGATGGCTTTTCGTCGAGCCTTAAAGACCTTGTTATTCAGGCAGGCCTATGGGATTTCTGGGGTGGGTTAGGCTATTACTAACAGGTGGTTTACTGTTGTATGAATATGTTTTAAATTGTGTTTTATATTGTGTAAGTCGCCCAGAGTGTCTGTTAAGTCAGACAGATGGGCGACTAACAAATAAAATTTTATTATTTATTATTATTATTATTACAGAGCAGTGGTGGCTGGTAGCTCAGTGTAGCAGGGCAGTGAAATCTGCGTGGGGATTAGGCCAAACTTTCAGGGAGCTGTCCAAGGTGCTTCGGACAGCTCCTTGAAAGTTCAGTCTGAAACCCGGAGCGGATTCCACTGCCTCACTGACCAGGAGCCACTAGCCACCACTGCTACAGAGGAGGGACAAAGGACCACCCAGAGAAGACAGTGGGGAGATGGTATCTGGTTGCTTTCACAGTAGTGATCATCCAGCTGCAGCTTTACAATCAAGGGAGCGACCGAAACGGAGGCCTACAGCTGCATCCCATCCTGGGACTGCAATGCTGGAACCAGGCACAAGAAGCAAGTCGCTGGCCTGTGGATCACTTAATTACTGGGCTCCATCCTCCTCCTATTTTGTGGCTCAGAGGGAAAGACTTAAACAGGGGTGCAGTTGTCCAGGATCACAAGGGGTCACAGACCCCTTACGTTTTTGGGGAGCAGGGCTCCAGCCAGGTCCCTATGTATGAGCCAATCAGGATGAAAGGGGAGCATGTTAGCTACTGAGAAGAGTCCTTGTCTTTTCGTGTTGATTGGAGCCAATCCGAGTGAAAGCAGACTCATCTCAGCAGCTAACACACAGCCCCTCCTTTCATGCCGATTGGCTCCTTGGGACATCTGTTGTAGCAGAGTGTGGACTCGGAGACAACACAGAGAGCAAGGGAGACAAGGGGAAAGGGGGAAAGGCTGTGAGGGGTCATAGTACTAGTCCTGAGTTAAAAGTGAGTATCTGTGCAGGTAATTCTACTGATGAACTCTACACCACTCTGCCCCACCTCCAAACCCAAACGGACACACCTCTTACCTCTCTCTGTTCTCCCCAACCATGTCGAAAGACTGATTCAGAAATTCTTCCAGGTCAAAACCAACCCCATATCCAGCGCCGCTGCCTTTGGGGGTTCCCGAGAAGACGGGAGGCAAGAGGTCTTCCACCTGGAATTAAGAAAACAGAGAACTCTCATTCCTCGTGCAGAGATCAGCTTATTACAAGTTATCATCAGAGACCAGCCTAAGATAAGGCTGTTCTCCGCTGCCAACCAACAGAGTTCTCAGGCCACCAACATTCACACCAGCGGACAAAATATAGTCCCCTTCTGCCAGGCTGCATGGTATAACCAATCCAAAGGGGAGCGGGGAGGGGACTAAAGAAACTTTTGGCCCAAGTCCATAGAAATTAGTTGTGCTTAAGACCCATTGAAATCAATGGGGCAAGTTAGCTGAGACTAAATACTATTTCAATAGGATTCAGTCAACACTGATATTCTCTGGATCCAGGCTATAGTGAATTTTGTTCGTATTTTGTAGTAAGCATTACAGGTTACAAAAAAACAGCATGCTAATTACGCAGACATCTTTCTTCTAGAAAAGGAATGGGGAAGCCTGTGGCCCTTCCGGACGTTGTTGGACTAAAACTCCCATCATCTCAGACTGCTGGCCATGTGGGCTGTAGCTTATGGGAGTTGCAGTCTAACAACATTAGGAGGGCCACAGGTTCCCATGCCTGTTCTAGAAGTCCCTCCCAGAAGGGCTCAACACCACAACAGAGACCCCTCACATAGCAGATGTTGGTGGACTCCAACTCCCATCTCCCCCGGCTATGTAGGCCATGCTGGCTGAAGCTGATGGGAGATATAGGTCATCAACATCCAAAGGACTACATGTTGGAAGTGGGGCAAGAGCAACTCCTGTTTGGGTTCTTTTGTTTGTGTTCCAGAAGGAAAATAAAGTTAGGGTCCTCCAGCTGGCTAGGATTGCCTACCTTTGCCTGTGCTCTTCTCTACCTAACTTCCATTGTAAACAGATATGCTCAGGGAAGCTGACCTCTTTTGTCTTCTTCTTTGACTGTCCGAGGAGAGAGGAGAAATCTTTGTCTTTGCCCTCTCTCCTGAGCCATGAGGGGAATACCCAAGACTGGGCATTGCACCTCCAACTTAGTTGGAACTAGGTATGCTTTTCCTATCTACTGTGTATTTCTATAAATAAGATAGCTTTTCTTATTTTACTCTTAAGTCTCAGTGATCTAAATGCGGGGTAAAAGCCTACTTAGGTAAATACACACACTGGCGCACACACAGCTCAGACGGTGAGTATCTCTGCATATTTCCATAACACCACAGGCTCCCATTCCTGCTCCACAGCAAATGCAACAGATTCACTGGTCGCCCCAATTGCCGTGACCCACACAGGGTTGCCACTTTTTTGTTTAGAAAAATTTGGACACCTAGCACTAAGCAAGTGCAGAGTTCCTCCTGGCCCATTTTCCTGTTCAGATGTCCCAGTAGGGAAAAGCAAGGGCCTGCAGGTTAACTGGGAAGGGAAAAAACAGAGGTGACTGACCCTAGGCCCTGGAGAATTATTCCCACTCACCGCCACCACCACCCCAAGTTTTTCTGCCCCACAAGTCCCCAACAATTTTGAGAGTGGCAAAAATAAAAAATTAAGGTGGACATAGCGCTGGAGTAGGAAGAGAGGTTTAAACCTCCCACCCAGCCCAGCACCCTGATACAGATGCAAATTGGCCCATCCCTGCCCATCAGACTGCTCATTTGATGAGCAGGGAGGAGGCAATCACACTCACCCCTTCAACTGTTCTGCATGGATCGGCCAAGAAGGGTGTGATGTGTGTTTGTGTGTGCGAGTGCACGCATACATGCAAGAGTGTGCAGTGACCACAACCACCACCCACACATAGCCCCTGGAGGGTTGGGCAACGGTGAATGTGACCCTCAGGTAAAAAAAAAAAAAGGTTAGCCACCCTGCTCTAGGGAGAGAGCTGAAACATCGGAGCACCAGGTTTAAAAATCCCTCCTCAGCCATGAAGCTCACTGGCTGACCTTGGATGAGTCACACGCATACACTACTTCTGCCTAGTCCACCTCACAGGGTTGCTGTGAGGATGAAATGGAGGATGGGGGTGGAACCATGTACAACGTCATCTCTGTAGCGGCCTGGATCCAGGCCCCACTCCCAACAAATTTTCCTGCACCTCTCCACAAGACCCCACTGATTTTGACAGTGGCAGCAAGAAGAAAATTAAATTGGGGTGGGGACAGAAAGGAGAGGCTCATGTCTTTCTGCCTAGCCTAGCACTCCAATGGGCAAACAAATTAGATGGCTCATTCAATGAGCAGGGAGACTACAGCCACCTTGGGAAGCGGCCCCGAAAGAGTTTGCAAAGGGTGAATGTGGCCCTCAGGCCAAAAAAACAGGTTAGCCACTAAGAAAGCGAGCATCTAGGGGAACATGTGGCCCTCCAGATGCCGCTGAACTACAGCTCCCATCAGCCCCAGCAAGCACAGCCAATGAGTAGAGATGATGAGAGCTGCAGTCCAGCAAAAGGATGTATTGCAAACTGTTACCGCCCTGGGACATCAGGGTGAAGGGCAGGTAATAAATTCGATTAATAATAACCATAACAAGAACAACTTCTGGAGGGCCTCTTCCGGTCTAACAAGAGCTGCCACTTCGGCACATAGGAAGAGCCACCCAAAGCCCATTACCTGGGATTTAGACAACTGCTGCGTCACCACATTGATATCTGGAGGCTCTGATGGCTGTCCTGAGGCCGCCTGGTGCTGGGGGGCTTCTCGGGCTTCTTCCCCCACCAAGCCTGGCGGTGGCAGTTCAGACTTGCCCATGTCTGCTAGAAACAGGGGCTGCTCTGCACCAGCCCTGGGCCCGTAACTCACAGCTTGTTCCGGCAGCGTGCCATTAGAGGGCGTCATCTCTGGCTGAGTCACCGGCAGATGCCCGGCCACAGCCCAGTTTTCAGACTGGGGGACACCACTCCAGGCATTCAGGGCTGCAACGCTGTACGGAGCTTGGAAGATCTGGCCCGGGGCGTACTTAACGCTGAGGAGGCACTCCGGTTTGGAGGGGGCGGCTTTTTGGCATGCTGGGGCAGCAGCGACCAGGAATGGGGCAGTCTGCGCTGGGAAAAAGTGAACCACATTGGCGCTGGAGCCCTGGACGGGGGCTAGCTCCGCACCCACAGGAACGAGGGTCAACTTGGGTCCGCCCAAGCCAGGCACCCCCTCATCTGAGAAGGACAGGAAATCGGAAGGCGCAGGGGTGTTGCTGGAAGGGGTCTGTGGTATATGGCTGGCGGGGGGCAGTTGAGGTGGCAAGGGGTTGGGGGGAGGGGCCTGAGGCAAGATGTGGCTGGCAGCAGTCGCCTGCGGTGGAATCGCAGACCCATTCTGGACCGGCTTGTGCTGGGTACGATCGACCATTTTGGTCCACCTTTCCAGAAGGTTCCGGTCGTTCTCTGTCAACATGTCCTTCCGTTCCCTCTCTTTCTCTTTCTTCTGCTTCTCACGCTCCTTGGCACGCTCCTGGCGGCGTTTGCGTTTCTCCTCTCGCTCGCGCTGCCGCTCCTTCGCCGTTATTGGTCTCCGGATATCGGGCACCTCCGGGACAGTGGAGGGGGTATCTGTAAAACAAACAGAGTGGCTTTAGGAGGGAATGCTGGGGAAAGAATACACAGAGAGAGAGACAGAGACAGAGAGAGAAATACCTCGGTTAACAAGCTGGGCTCCTACTGGGAGGAAGGGCGGGATATACATTTAATAAACAACAACAATGAAGATGCATTGCTGGACATTACTTCTTTAACAGAAACTTTGGTAACATGGAAAGAATACGAATAGGTTCCTACACCCGCTCATAGATGGTGGGGGCAGCTTCAACAGGGGCTTTAAAGGGTGCCGATCCACCCACTCTCACTCCCCTCCTTCTCCTCCTCTGAATCGTATTGGATCCTTCCTTCCCCAACCCTGGGAGAAGGCAAGAGATCTCTTTAATGTGAAGGAAACACATAGGCTTGTCAGTTTCACCCTAGCAAAGCAAAAGGCACCCTTTATTGATAGCAAAGCAAACAGATAGGCTGGTCAGTTTCACCTTAAAGCAAAGGCACAGCCTCCAAAGCATACAGTAGGGCCCCACTCATACGGCGGGTTACGTTCCAGACCCCCCCCAAAAGCGAAACCCGCCGAAAAGCAGAACTCAGTCAATAAAATGGCACCCGACACCCAAAAAACTCCGTAAAAGCAGAACAAGCGCTGTATGAGTGGGGCCTTACTTTAATTTTAGCCGCTGTACTAGCGGAACGCTGAAAAGCAGGGCCCTACTGTATTCATAGCAAAGCAAAGCTTGTCAATTTCACCTTAAAGCCTTCATTAAAAGGAGCTTAAGTTCCTGGAGATTCATTAACTGAGGTATTACTGTATCCGCTTTCATGCAATTCTTACTATTGCCCTGCATTACTAACCCCCGTCTTGCGATCAGAATCAAGCAACAACTTAGTTTAACACCACACACCTTTCCATACAAGGACACTTAGCTTCACTAAATTTGTGACCCTTCCTAACAGTGCAGCTCTGAAATAACTACTTCATACAGATCACATCTTTGGAAGATTCCACAGACCACCTAAGGCAGCCTTCCCTAATTTGGTGCCCTCCAGCATTTTGGTTTCCAAGCTTCTATCAGTCCCAGCCACTATGGCCAGTGGTCAAGAATGATGGAAGTTATAGTCCCAACGTCTGGAGGGCACCAAGTTGGGGAAGGATGGGCTACTCAAAGGGTAGATGATCCTGCTGCCTATCAGCCCCTCACTTCCTTTGCCTCCCTGAATAATGGAGGGGAGATCAACATTTTCACCAAACTTTGACATCTGTTTTTCATCTTGTAGACTGCCAGAATCACCTGGCTGGCCCTGGTGGAAACTGGATGATAGACTAAGATGAGGGATGGGAACTCTGCTGCTCTCCAGATGTTGTCGGACTTCAACTCCCATCAGCCCCAGCTAACCTGGCCAAAGGTCAGGGATGCTGGGAGTTGTTGTCCAACAACATCTCATGGACTAGATGGACCCTTGGATAAAACTAGCAGGGCTCTTTTTATGATCATACGCATTTGCAGACACACCCACAGTTCCTCATCTAGTTGTATGTGGCACTTGCCTAAATGGTGGATGCCAGTTGCACCCACTTAGCCTTAAAATTGAGAAGATTACCAGAGTGGGGGAACAAAGCCCTACAGAGGACCGGTGCCAGAGGGTGGCCAGGTCAGGCCCTGGCCGAGGACCCCTGCGGCCCAGAGGGGCCCCTCCTTAGGGTGGGTGATTAGTGCTCCAGTTCCGCAATCTGAGGCAGCATCGGTTCCCAACCCTGCCACGGATCGCAGAAAGGGAGCTCCCAGGCACACACACACCATCATGCAGTCCTGTGACGTCTACCTGCATGTCCCACCTACCTCTCCCATTGTGGCGAATGTTGGCCATGCTGCACATGCATGCCTGCCATCAACCAGATTTCCCTAAGGGGCCGATGCCTCCACCGCCACCTTGGTTGACGGCAGGCATGCACACACAGTGTGGCCAGCATTCACCGCAACAGGAGAGGTAGGTGGGGCATGCAGGTAGATGTCACGGGGCTGCACGACTGTGCGGGGGGGCACCATGGGCCCAGAGCAGGCTGGTGCCCAAGGTCCCAGTCATGCCTGGCGTCAGCCCAGGCCCTACACAAGCTTCTCCCCACCCTCCAAAGCAACCTGCCAACCAATCCTATTGCTGTAACTGTCCTTTCCACCTTCCATATCCCTTTGGCCTCTCGATGAATAACTGGGGGTGTGTGGGCAGACATCACCATTCAAGAGGCAAAAGTTTGACCTCCAGTTGCTTGTCACACACTGGTCCCCTCTTTCTTCCCAGAAAAATCCCTTGTTCATAAACCCATTTTTTACCCATGCCCTTGTTAACACCAACATGCTAGACTACCATAGTCCATACATAGGTCTGCCTTGAAGACTACTAGGAAGCTTCAGCTTGCACAGAATACAGCAGCCACGCTGGTATATAGAGGCTCAAATATATTGCACTGGGTGTTAAGATGATCTTCTCTGGCTTCTAGTTCATTTCTAGGTCTGACTTTGACCTATAATGTTCTAAACGGGCAGGTTCATTTGGAAGCAGACAGTCTTTTATATGCAGCCTGCTCCCCAACAACCCTGCCCATTCCTTTGCAATCCTCTGATGACTCCGTGCTCTAGATACCCCCCTCCCCCTCTGCTACTTCTGAAGTTAGGATGCAACACAGGGTAATGCATCTTCTATGACAGTGCCTGTTCATAGAACACCTTTCCCAAAAACTTCCATACGTCACCAACCATTTGGTGCCTGAAAGAAAGTAAAGCTGGTGCCATTTTAGAAACAGTCAGACCGCAATCCAATACTCACTTATCTGGGTGTAAGTCCCATTGAACTCAATGGGATTTACTTCTCAGGCATGCACAGAATTGTGCTGCTATTCCTCCTAACATTTTATGGAAAGTATTTCATGCAGATCTTCACTGTTCTGCCTTTAAAGGAGGATTTTCCAGGTGGAGTTTCACAGGATTGGGGGGGGGGCAAGGTTCTAGAATTTACTTTGTTTTTCCTTGAAGGCTTTTGAAGCAGAAGGTTGGGTTAAAAAGAAGGTTAAGAGGGCATGCACGTGAAAAAAAGTAAATGAAACTTAAGCTTCCAGTCCATTGGGCCCTCTTGCACTGCTTCCTTACACAAAGGCTTTTAACTTTGCAGTTGATCTTCCTGTTTTACTTCCCGTTGCTGTACGGGATTTTTTATTTAGTTGTTTACTATGTTTATTACAAATTTTCCTTGTATTTTCTGTAGCTGATTTTCATGTGCAACGTTGACTTTCATGCTGAAGAAGCAGTTCTGTTTGTTAGTTGTGTTTGTACAGAAAGCAGAAACTCCCCAGCATCTTTTGTATGGGCTGTTTATTTAAGATCTTTTAACCTATGTTGCAAACATAGGCTTGCTTAGAGTTTTCTTTAAATATAAGCAGTGAATAAATTGTCCAAATAATACTCCAAAAAATACCCCAATAATACTCTTACCTTTGTTCTTATTCCGGAGAGCAGATTTAAAAAAAAAAGCCTTGAGGGCAGCCTTGGTGTCATCCGAGATGGCCCCCTCCCGCTTGGGTGGTACAGCAGCAGGAGCCTCTGCTTCAGCCTTTACCTCAGGCTGCACGGCTGCAGAGGCCACAGGAGGAGAGGTGAGGTCGATAGTCTCCGGCAGCAAGTACGGCATGGGGGATGCCATAGCATAGTCACCATCTCCAGCTCGAGGCGAGCCAGCACTGGGCATATCAACATCGTGGCAACAGAGAAGCAATGTTTGGCAGGAAGCATCCTCACAGCCACCAACAACAGCCGGCTTCAGCGCGGGCTTGAAGCTGATCTGCCGCCGAATGCCCTCCCTGCGCTCGTGGAAATCATTGATTTCAGCCACAATGGCTTCCTTGATCTGCTCCTTGGTGAGCACCCGTTTGTCAAAGTCGAAATCGAAAGCCGGGACACAGTCCGGCTCATCGTCTGGGTCGTGATACTTGGCCAAGAAGGGGTAATTCAGGGCCTCCACCACTGATATGCGCTCTCGGGGGTCAAAACGCAACATCTTGGAGAGCAAGAGCAAGGCCTTCCGGTCAGCATTCTGGTAGAGGCTCTCCCACGGCACTGGCTGGCGTGACGGCAAGCTCTGGATGTAGGCACGCACCCGGTCAGCCCCGATGGAGTGGACCACTTTGGCTGGAGGGGTCCCCAGGACTGTGATGATCAGTTGCAGCTGGTGGATGTAGTTCTTCCCCGGAAAGAGCTGCTTCCGCCCAAGCATCTCGGCAAAAATGCATCCGACCGACCACATGTCTATGGCCTGGGTGTACTCGTGCAGGGAGAGCATCAGTTCAGGTGCTCGATACCAGCGAGTGGCCACGTACTCCGTCATGAAGTACTTATACTCATCGGGCTTGGTGCAGAGGCCCCGGGCCATGCCAAAGTCGCCGATCTTAAGCTCGCAGTTCTCATTGATCAAGAGGTTGCTCGGCTTAAGGTCCCGGTGGATGACATTGGCCGAATGGATATACTTGAGGCCCCGAAGGAGCTGATAGAGGAAATAGCGCACATGCTCCAAGGTGAGGGGCTGAGATGAATGAATGATCTGGTGCAAGTCACTCTCCATCAAGTCCAGCACAACATACCTGGCCAGGGGAGACAAACAGCTTGGTCAGTCAAGGAGAGAGCCTAAACGCTGCTCTACCGTGATATTCACTGGGTACCCTTTGGCCAGTCCTTGCCTCTCTCTGCCTAACCTACCACATGTTGGGAAGATAAAACATGTGCAGATGGGTAATGTGCCCGAGATCCTTGAAGGAAGGGCATGATAGGAACATGATAGATAAAGGACACTAAAGCAGCAACATGGATGAATGGCCCTTTAGAAAAGGAAAGAAGAACAAAGGAATGGAAGAGGAGGGTTGTGGTAAGATGCATTCATTCACTCCTTCCATTTAAACCCTGTCTTGAGCTACTTGGGTGGAAAAATAAAATACAAAGTTTGCCTCCTCCCTTTTATCCCCACCCTGTGTGGTAGGTTAGGCTGAGAGAGCAACACTGGGAGATGTCAGGACAGATAAAAGGAAATACTTCTTTACGCTGCGCACAGTTATGCTAGGGAAGTCACTGCTACAGGATGTAGCAACAGCCACCAACTGGGATGGCTTTAAAAGGGGGTTAGATAAATTCAAGCAGGAGAAAGCTATAAGGGGCTGCAAGTGACTGTGGATAAGCTGCCTCCAGAAAGTCAGCACACCCCTGAGAACCAGTTGCTGGGAGAAAAGTGCTGCTGCTTGTGGACTTCCCAGAGGCATCTGGCTGGCCACTGTGAGAACAGGATGCTGAACTAGATGAGCCTTTGGCATGATCTAGAAGGGCTCCTAAGAAATCTACCCTCCTGGAACTTAAGAACACCTTAGAACTTCACTGGTCTGGGTGCCATCCAACCATGAAGATCTTGGACCTGGCTTACTACCTCACCTTTAGCAGCCCATCTTCATCTTCGCCAGTGTCATCATGGACCCCTGCCTTCCACCATTACTGCCCATTGCCCCCTCCTTGCCCTGAAAGGACTACTCAGGCACTCCAAGGCAATTCTAACATGCAGAAAGTCATATGATATTATCTACCCTGGAGTGTTCCACATGCGATTTCAAGTTTGAATGTTCTCCAGCGAGCCATAGTCCCTGACTGTGGAAAAGCCGCAGTCAGGGAAAAGAGCTGCTCACTTTCCACAAGGAGGTGAAGTCCCCCCCCTGCAAAAAAAAAAAAGTTACATTCAAATACACAATTCTCCCCCCCCCCATCTATAGTCTGAAGTGGTACAGTCACAGGGCTGATCTTTTAGACAGGGCTAGAGAGGGTTGCAGAACTGACTCAAGTCCCCCACCTTTCTCATGGCATAACTGACAGCCAGTCCAAGTGGTGAAAAATACCACACAGGTGAGTAAGGTATCAGCCACGTGGGTAACCCTATGAATGGAATGTGTCTTCATACTAGAAAACCTAAAACCATATCGAGAACCCAACCCATCTCCCAGCCACCAACATTATTAGGACAAAACCAACCAGACAGCGAAACAACATTATTGAAAAGTGAAGTCTCTTTATAGCTTACTGACATAAAAGGACAAATGATGCTGTAAATCCCTACATACTTTTGGGCAAAAAAAGTAATATGATGAAATCATTAAAATATTGTAAGTGTGCATTGCAAATATTGTGGAATATTGCATATTGCAAATATTGTAAAGCTATCTGTTCTTGGCAGAAAAAGAATTCTATTTAATATACACAAACAATTATTACAGAATTGTGACAGTTTATAATGAAATCTAGCTTGGCGATCACTCGTGACCGAGTAAGATTGTCTTCCAAAATAAAGTCTTTCCATGGGACTTTTGTATGGAAGACGCCTGTGCGTGACTTTTTTACACGTGGGGAGATCGGTGCACCACAATCAACACACAATCTTGACAGAAAAAGGCTTTGATCCAATGGCATGGATACCATGATGATTGGAAGTCCTTTATCTGCTGCAGCCTTCATCCGCCTTCACAGCTGTTGTAACACACATTGTTATCCTCCGCCTGTTCTGCCGTTGAGGACATTCTTGGATCATTCTTTGTCTGGTTTCTCTCCCTTGACCTTACCGCCATGGGTGACCCTGCTGGGAGTACATGACTCCCAACGGCATCGCTCACAGGGTTCATTGGAACACGCAAGCCCACTCACCACTACAAGGTGATGATCCAGCGAGGGGATATTGAAATACATGATATATAATTATATATATGATTAAATGACTTTGGAAAGGGGGGAATATATTAATTATTATGATAATGTAATTTAGGATATTTGAAAAAATATTTAAAAAATGATAACAGATAAAAGAGAAAAAGGGTCCCCTCTTTTCAGGGGATGGAAGGAGGGCGAAAAGCACTTACACAGATTTGAATTCAGCATAAGGCACAGAAGGCTTAAGGATGTCCTTGATGGCAATGATGTTGTCATGCTTGAAATGTTTGAGGATCTTCAGCTCACGCAACGTGCGCTTGGCATTCATCACCACATCAAAGGCATTGGGGATTTTCTTGATCGCCACCTGCTGTCCTGGAAAGGGAAAAACAGGTAAAATCGGTTCAAAATGTTCAAGGAGGAATAAAATTCATACATCCAACATATCATGCATTTGCTTCCTGCTCTTCCCCTCCCTCCCATGGAGGGCAATATGGTATTTTCCCCTCACAACAACCTTGTGATGTAGGCTGAGAGTGGGTCTGTCCTGCTAAGCTTCCTGCCCAAGCAAGGTTTCAAACCAGCTCTCCCTGCCTCACATCCAACCCTCTGAGCCAAATTAAATGTGATGGGGCATCCATGTTTGTTTAGTCATGCATCTGCCTTGTTCACATATGAAGGGGGGGAGCTCTATTTTTTTTTTTTAACATCAAGGACGTGGCTCACTCGCCCAAACTGTTACCTCAGGAACTTCTCTCTCCAGCCAGGCTCCAGTCCTGGAAATGAGCAGAGCTGGAGAGAAAAGTGCTCGAGGCAACGGAGCACAGGTTGGCCAAGCAAGACAGGTTCCCCAGGACCACAATCATTGGCTGCAGCTGGTGGGTGTAATCCAGCCCTGCTGAATTAGGCCAAAGGTCTACCACAGTCCAGCATTCTGTTCTCACAGTGACCAACTAGATGTCTATGGAGAAGACAGTAAGCAGGACCTAGGCACAACAGCAACTCTCTCCACTTGCAGTTCCCAGCAACTGACATGTTGTCTCTCACAGCGGAGGAAGAACAAAGCCATCGCGGCTGGTAGCCACTGATAACTGTATCCTCCAGATTTGGATACGCCCCGCCTCTTTGCATGATTAGAGACAAGACGCAGGAGTTCTCTCAACTTCCATCCAGCATGGCTCTACCCTCCTCCACTTACCTGTATCCTTGCGGAGTGCCGAGCTCACTACACCGTAAGCACCGGTGCCAATCGTCTCAATAACCTCATATTCGTCCCCCACCTCAAAGGTGACATCAAAGGAATGGGCCTTCAAGATAGCGAGGTTCTTGGCTGCCACTGTGGCCTGGTGAGCTGGTTCCTGCTTGGCTTGACCCTGCGCTGCTTCCTCGCCTTCATCTTCTATCTGCGGCTCCGCCATGGTCTGCAGCCTTCTGTGACAAAATACCAAACTCAAATAATTAAGGACCAACATGGGACATCATCCATTGCCCTGCTTCAGGTCCCCCTTCACCACCAGATGAGATATGGCAGGTAGACACAAGGCAGGGCCTTTACAATGCTAGCCCCCAAACTCTAGCAAGAATTCCATTTAGCTCCCTCATTGCTTAACTTCTGACACACAGTGAAAGCACTGCTTTTCCAGAGAGCATTATTTACCTATTAAAATTATTTATTATTTACTTAAAATATTTCTATATTACCTGCCATGTCCAGTCTCAAGGCAGTATACAACAATATTAAAATACATATGAAAACATGACACTATAGGTGGAAAATGCAACTTAAAGACAAAGCACCATTAAAATTAGAAGATTCTGAGATCAAACACCAGTGAAGCTCACAGACATTTAAAAGCAAATGTGTTTTTAAATTTGTGCCTAAACTTCATTAATGAGAGTGTTCACCTATACTCAGAGAGAAGGTGGTTCCATGGTACAGACAGCACTGCAGAAAAGGCCCTACTGGCCATTTATATAGGCAAAAATAGAACCAGAAGGACCTCATCAGCTGGTCATATAGGGCAGAGGTTTTTCAGAAAAAACAGTACTCTACAACTGAATTCCCCCCACCCATCCCCATCAAGGTAATAGTTTACAAGATCTCATCCAGTAACTACACACAACTGGCCATGTGAAGCCAGAGGATGCAGGTCCTATTTGTTGGCAGACATATATGTTATAAAATTGTACCAAATTTCAATAAAGTCATTGTCCAATTGCTGTCTGCTTAAAGCTTTCAACTGTTTTGTCAGCTTCTCCATAGAGGAAATTGTCCATAACTTCCATCGCCACGCCTTTTGATATAAGCTGTCCAGCCCCTTCCAAGTTTGGGCAATCAGTTGACTGGCAGTTACTAGAGAAGGGCAATTAATTCCTTGTGCAAAGGGTCTCTTTGGTCACCCATAAAAATAGTTAATAGAGCCAGCTGTGGAGTACTTTGGACATTCTGTTGTACGATCAAGCTGATCTGACTGAGTTGCTCAAGTTGCTCAAGCTACTTTATTTGTTCTACCACTTTTAATCTGCATTTAATGATACCATTCTTCCCCAGTGAACAGAAAGGAGGAACACATTGACCAGTTTATTAAAACTATCAGCTACAACCAACATTATTAGAACTATCAGCTACACAGTATGGTTTATTTTAGTCAGTCAACTGTTTATTTCTGGTAATTGACTTCCAGTTGCTACAGCCATCAGCTATGCAAAAACATATTAAGATGGACCAATAGCAGAGAGAAATGGACAAATCATGACCAAAAGGGGGATTAGGGTCTGGGAGATCTTACTACTGAATGGGGTTATCTGTCATTTCAGAAAACCAAGAGCCCACTCAGCTTCAGAGAGCCCAACGGGATAAGCAGCCTTACAGTTGCACAAAGCGCAAAGAGAGATGCACACAGCTTTGCAGTTAATCATCACCTGGGATGCTGGGGAAAAAAGCTATCCTATTTCACAAGCAGGCAAAAAGAAACACCTCCTTTACAAGCTACAAGAATGATGCGAGGACAGCAAAAAGACAACGGTAGCAGCAGTAGCTGCTGCTCTTGAATTCCTGGGACGGGGGGAGGGAGATTGGGGGGGGTAGGGGCAGAAAAGCCTGCCAGGTCTGGAATGGGTAAGAAAGGGATACATTATGGGATGGTCAAAGAAAGACAGCCTAGCCCCCACCAGGTGGTGGGATGCGAGAGAGAAGAACAGGGAACGGCTAAGGAGAATATCTTATCCCACCCACCTTCACCTAAAAGTAGAGAACAGAGAACATTATAGGATGAAGAGAAAAGGGGAGTTGCTCCTCCCCACCTTTCTCCCTGCAAACCAGCTGTAGTAATGAATAATCAGGACCTCAGAAATAGGCTTTCCTGGATGGGGGCGGGGAGGTGGCAATATCACCGAGCAAAAAGAACGGGAAATATTATGGAACAGAAGTGGAGGGACTCCCGCTATGCGGCGAGGGGGCTGGGAAAATGGAAGATCTTACGTGGTGGAAATGCATGTTGAGGCTTCTGGCATCTGGGCAACGAGGAAGCACATTACACAAAAACCTTCTGAGGAAAGAAGGAAGAATAGGATGGAGAGAAAAGGTTTACCTGTCATGGGCTCCCCCATGTATTATGGGATGGAACAAGCGGCATTGTAAAGATAGTAAGGATTATGCATTGGGAAGAGGAAAGCGGGCTAGACCCGTCCTCGGGCATGCTATCTTCCGTAAAGCGGGAAAGAGAGACCAGAGAAAGGATTCCTCACCTGCTAGAAGAGGAGGCGCAGTAACCCTTTTGGCAGACTTGGGCGGTTCCCTCTCTGGTCCGTCACTCCCTTGGCTCCTCCTTCTGCCTTACTCCAGGCTAGCTTCGATACAGTACCCGGATGTTACGGCTTCGGTTCCACCAGCCAATCAGGCCGCTGCAGTGCGTGGCCACAGCGTTGAAGTGGTAAAGATCGACTCTTCCCCTTTTATTCTTCTCCCCCCTTCCGTCAATTACCCTTCGCAGTTTTTTTAAAAAAGTCCCACCTCGCTCACTTCCACGAGCCAATCGGAGAGCGCAGAGAAAGGAGAGGGAACCAACGAGAGCTGGGAGACAAAAAAAAAGAAGGAAAGCGCTCCTGCTGTACCTTAAGGGATTAAAAATAAAAATATTGCCCTACTATGGGATCTTTTTTTCTTATGGAGCAATACGGCTACCTTTCGTTTTGCATGTAAGAAAGACACTCACAAGTCAATAAATAGGTGCAGAGCTCCAAAGCTTGGAAATGTAGTAATGGGGACATCATCACTTGTTGAACTTCTGCCTGCCATGCAGGTGTTAAAGGGACAGGAGCCCTTCCAGGAACTATGAGTGAGCAGATGGGGGAGGGGGGGAAACTACGTGCTAATTAGAGTACCAATACCAGGGTAGCTGTGCTATCCACGACAGTTTCTTGCGAATGATTCCCTGGCTGACGACAGATGTTGTTATTATAATCTCAGCAATGGTAAGTAAATTATCACCAATTTCCTACTGTAACAGGGTTGAAGGTATGTCTGTTTAACATACATTTAAGATCTATTGTATGTTTGTTAAATTTATATCCCCGCCTTTCTCCCAAAACGAACCTGGGACACCCTATGCAGTGTAGTGGTTAGTGTTGGACTAGGACCTGGAGGACCGGGTTCAAATCCCCACTCCACCATGAAGCTCAGTGGTTGATCTTCTGCCAGTCACTGCCTCTCAGCCTAACCTACCTCACAGGGTTGTTGTGGGGATTAAATTAGGAGGGGGAGAACCATGTACACCACCTCGAGCTCCTTGGAGAAAAGGGGGTATATAAATGCAGTAAAATAAAATAAATCAAATGATCACTGGCTGCACTTATTGCACCTCATTGCCATTCAACTCCCATCTTACAATTTTCTCCTTTATATACCTCCTATTTCTGATGAAGCAGCAGAGTCCACAAAAAACTATGCCATAATAAATCTGTTAAATCTTTAAGGTACCACAAAGACACTTTGTTATTTTCACCCACTTAAGTCCCCCCCCCCAAAAAAAAGGTCCTCTCTTATCCTTTTGGATCAACTTGAGAGCCCTGAAAAAAACACTTGGAGAAATGTCTGAAGGCTGCCTCATTCTGATTCTTAGGCATCAAAATGAATGTTAAGCTAAGGAACGGCAGCTGGAAGCTCCGATTCAGCAAGGAAAATCTTATCTACTTGAAAAATGGAAATGGACTGCCTTCAAGTTGATCCCAACTTATGGTGACCCTATGAATAGGGTTTTCATGGTAAGCGGTATTCAGAGGGGGTTTACCATTGCCTTCCTCTGAAGATGAGAGGCAGTGACTGGCCCAAGGTCACCCAGTGAGCTTCATGGCTGTGTGGGGATTCGAACCCTGGTCTCCCAGGTTGTTGTCCAACACCTTAACCGCTACACCACACTGGCTCTCAGAAGAGGCCAAAAAGGCCACTTGGCCTCACCCTCTCTAGCCACATGGAACAACACCCCCCCAAATCAACCAATGCAATGCACAGCACAATGTGCCCATAACTATGCCCATAAACAGACAGAGGGTGTGTTCTTTCAGAGCAAATATGTTACAGATGATTCCAGCAACTGAACCAAGCTATGTGTTGGATGGCCAAGGAGATGGGGAGAGGGGAGACACACTTGAGCAGCGCTAGCTAATATGACCCAAGTGGAAAATCCTTCCTGACCCCCCACAAAAGTGATCAGTCTCTCCCAAGAGCATGAACAAAATTCACCCATGGAATTATCCCAAAGAGATTTCATTTGGACACAATTCTGCATTGCCACACACATCCCTCCATCCAGCCCTCCATTGTGGCAGTCCATTCTACATCAGGGGAGTGAGAAAAAGAAAAATGAGTGCCTGGGAGAAGAGGCGGGGTATGTTGGTTACACCACAAGGTTAAGGAGGCCCATGCTCAAATCCCCAAGCTCACTCTCTGACCTTGTGGTAGTCTGTTTCTCTCAGCCTAGCCTACCTCACAGGGATGTTGAGAAGATGAAATGGGATGGGGGGAAAGGACCCTGAAGACTGATTTTGAGCTCCTTGGAGGAAGGGTGGGGCAAATTATTATTATTATTATTATTATACTTTTTTCAAAAGAGGGAGCAAATTTTCCTGACCCCATTTCCAAAACTTCTGATAATCAAGGTGCAGTTTAGTTCTAAATTGAAGATTTATTTCTTACACCTGAAATGGGTTTCTTGAAGGAGCCTCTGCCTATATTTCCATACGAGCTCTCCTTCGGCTTGCTGCCTCATTAGGAGAAGACAGACTTGGACCAGTAACTCATGCTGAGACATGACAACCACTCTCCTCCAACGATGGCTAATTCTGCAGAGACTCTGCAGAAGACTCAATCACACCTGGTGTAGAGAAGGAGCAAGACTAGCCACTCCCAGCAAAGGTCAATTAGAATAAAGCCAGGACAGAATAGCAACTCATGCAGGAACACAACACAACCTCTCTTCTGAGGGCAGATAACGCTGCCATTGGGCCCAAGACTTTCAGGCAGAAATCTAGGGTCTTACTCAGCAGAACGGGTAGGAGGGCCCCCAAATGCAGCAGGCCCAGCTTACTTTATTTTTGTAAAGGTAAATGAAGTAATAGACATTACTGTTTAAAAAGGGGTGAGGGTGGGGTGCAAGACAGTTTACATCCAGACTCTAAAATAACCTAACTGCATCGCTGGTTGAGCCTTTGCAGTGGGAGTGATTGAATGACATGAAGCAGAATTAGCCACCCTCCCAGCAAATGCTGATTGGGGGGAAAAGGGACGTAATGTCATCCTCATTGGATGCAAGCTTCGAGCTCACAGGAAACCTTTAATTATTTACTTACCATGTAAAGAAAAATCAATACTTCTGTTTGATGTGAATATATATATGAAATAAATCTCACACGTTAACATATACACAGACATTCTCAGCCTCTTACTGAATATACGAATGGGGAGATTATTTTATGCTATTTGCAGAACCAAAGAAAAGCATGTCAGCTCAACAGTTGTGAGGCAGTGCAGTTCTTGAGGACATCACAGTGCTAAACTGTTCTGCAGCCCAGTTTTTTTAAACTTGATTTCCCCGGAGTTAATCTGGGCCGACCTTCTTGGGACAGAGCTTGGATTCCAATGGCTGAGGGGGACAGGGAGGGTTCTGGGATTCTGACATGATGATATGGGGATAATATTTAAACATCTCAAAAGGTAGTAACAGGAGACGGGACTGCTGGTTTCTCTCTGCATTTTGGAAAGGGAAAAATGGGGCTCAAGAAGTCGGAACTGAAAAAGAGCAGAACAGAATCCAGGAGGGTTGACTTTCCTCCTACAGGGAGGTGAGTGGAATTTGGTGGCTATAGTTGCAGTTAGGAGTCACAAGCCCAGGACTACTGTGTCTGCATCCCAGATCTGGAAGGAAGAAGTGGGCGATACTGGGAATTTAGACTCCTCTGTTCCAGCCCAGCCTTTCCCAACCTGGCCTGGTGCTACAAGTCCCATCAGCCCCAGCCAGCCCGTTCCATACATTAAAGGCGTGTACCTTACTGCTTTTCATTTCTCCCAAATCTATTGCCAATTGATTCCACTGGGCCACCCCAAAATTCTAATACAGTGTTCCCCGACCAAGTGCCCTTCAGATATTTTGGACTCCCAATTCCCATCAACCCCATCCAGCATGGCCAAGGATAAGGATCGAGGACATGGAACATTATTTCAACCCCAAGAGGCACATTCCCTTATGGGTAGCCTTCCAAGGGATACATGCCAGCAGTGGGTGGGGCCAGAGGGAAAAGTGAGTGGGGCAACAAATATACATTTTACCTTTATAGAGAAGGCTACTATACAGACACTAGCAAATCCCTTTCTATCCTACACCCAGGCAAGCGAGAAACATTATCAGAGTGCAAGGACACATTCAAACCAAGCAAAAACACTCAAAGAGGGCACTGAGCAGGGCCAATAAGGAGCGTGGCCTGGGGAGAAGGGGTGTGGCTGAGGAGAGTTCCAAGGGCCAGACAGAGACACGGAGGGCCACATTTGACCCCTGGGCTGGAGTTCCCCTGTAGATGAGAGTGGGAGTTGCAGTTCAAAACATCTGAAGGGCACCAAGTTGAGGGAAGGCCATTCAATCCCATACCTGTCCTTTTTGACCAACAGCCTATCATGCCATCACCAAACATTTAACATTGGCCACTTCCAAAAACTTTTACCCAGCGCATGAAATTGCTAACCCGAAAGGTGCAGGGGTTCACACCTGCCTGCCTCCACCCAATCATACCCTCTCCTATAATCCCAGACACACGGGAGCTGGTTGCAGGGATACATGGTGGTGGGCCCCTCGCTGTAAAGGAACTCTGCACATGTTCATTATCATTAGGAAAGAACTGTGGCAATCAGAAGCAGTGATGGGGCTAAGCCATTCTAAAATTCAAAGCTTGCTCTGACCGCTTGCCCACCACCACCACCCCAACCTCCCATCCCTGCCAGATTCCTTCATATGCCCTGCGGACTGCTCGAATCAGCATGTGCTGCAAGGGGCGCATCAGCCCCTTTGTGGGGTCCAGGCAAGATGCAATGCACACGATGGTGCGAGTCCAGGTGTCCCTTCTTGCCAAAGGACCGCCCACAGTCCACACACTCATAGGGCCGCTCACCAGTGTGCTGCCTCTGGTGCTCCATGAGATGGGTGCTCTGGGTGTAACTCTTCCCGCAGTCCCCGCAGACGTACGGACGCTCGTGGGTGTGCACACGCCGGTGGCGAGACAGATTGGAGCTGCGCCCGAAGGCCTTGCCGCAGTCTGCACAGGAATAGGGGCGCTCCCCACTATGGACCCGCCCATGGGCCAGGAGGTCAGAACTCTGCCCAAAGGTCTGCCCACACTCCTCACACTTGTAGGCCTGCTGAGTCGTGGGAAGGTGCGACCGCCGGTGCCGGGCCAGCGTGGTAGCTTCCATGAAGGATTTGCCACAGTAGCTGCAGACATAGGGCCGCTCCCCGCGATGCGTTGCTTGGTGCTGCTCGAGGTCAGCCAGCTCCACAAAGCGCTTCCCACACTCCGCACAGCGGTGAGGCCTGACGCTGCCTTCTGCATGGGTGACATAATGGCGAGCCAAGTCTGGCCGCCGGGCAAAGCACCGACCGCACAGGGAACAGGCAAAAGGGCGCTCGCCAAGGTGGTTCCTCCGGTGCTGCAGGAGGTTGGAGCTGGTGCTGAACTGACGGCCGCAGTCTGGGCAACTGTATGGCTTTTCCCCTGTGTGGGTCCGGAGATGTTGGACGAGAGTAGGCCTGCCAGCAAAGGCTTTACTGCAATATTGGCAAGAAAAAGGGCGCTGTCCCGAATGGACTTGCCGGTGATTGGCCAGAGCAGAGTTCTGCCGGAAGGTTTGTCCACATTCCGTGCAACGGTATGGCCGCTCCTCCGTGTGGATGCGCCGGTGTTGATTCAAGGTGGTGCGATGGCCAAACGACTGGCCGCAGTCGGGACAGGAAAATGGCCGCCCATTTATGTGGATCAACTGGTGTTTTGTCAGGACAGAAAGGTCTGCATAGGCCTTACCGCACTCCCCGCAAACGTAGGGCCTCTCACTTGTATGCAGAGCCCGCTGGTGGCGAACCAGCGCCGACCTGACCCCAAACGCTTTGCCACACTCACCGCAAACATACGGGCGCTCACCCCGATGGGCCCGAAGGTGGCGGACAAGGGCCGAGGACTGTCGGAAGCGGCGCCCACACTCTGTGCAAGCGTAAGGGAGCTCTCCGGTGTGGATAAGGCAATGACGGACAAGGGCCGAATGGCTGGCCAAGCTGCGGCCACATTCACTGCAGATGTGGCGCGGCTTGGAAGGCCGTTGCTCTACAGCCAGTTCCTCCAGAGGTATGGCCCACCCACCAAATGCCTCTTCATCCGATCCAACCCCAGAAAGGGAGCCCTGCTGAGACCGGATCTCTTCATGCTCCTCCCCACTGGATCCCTCCCTTACCAGAGAACCATCTTGGTAAACAACAGCCTCAGATTCCCTACCAATGTCTGTGTCCTCTAAGTCAACTCCTCCCCAACAAGGAACCTCTTCAGATTCCTCCCCATTGGATCCCTCAGGATCAAGGGTCATCTCAGATTCAAGGCCAAGGGAGGATCCACCCTCATAACCAATGCCCCCGGTATTCCCCTGCTCCTCCTCAGAATCCTCCCTTCTCAGAGCTGCCTCAGGACAGAGGATCAGCTCAGCTTCATTGCGGCCTTCTCCTTGGTAAGCCGTTTCCTCAGGTTCTTCTACAGCAAACTTATATCCTGGCAGAGGCCCCTTTGGATAAAGAAATACCTCTGTGTTTTCCCCAAAGGGGCTCTCCCCTATGGTGTCCTCCATCCGGGCAGAGATCTCCCCAACGTCCTCTAAATCAGACACACATCCAATGTCTCCCTGCTCTTCAATGAAGACCACTGAGCTACTCTCAGAGGCCTCCTCCCTGTCAGGTTCTCCTCCAGGGTCCAGCCACTGTGGGTTTTCCCACGTTGCTCGGCTTTTCCCATCTCGGAGGTCCTCCTCGGAGGACCCTTTAGACAAACAAGATTCCTCCATGGACTGAGAATGTGTTCCTTGAAACCTTTGCCAACGGCGATCCATTTCTTGCTGGAGATGGTTCTCCTCATCCTCGGTTACAATCCCAATTCCTCCTGGAAGAGAAAAAAAAAGAGGGGGAGAGAGGAGGGGGGGAGGGAAATAATAAACACAAACAGCTAGAGGGGAAAATCCATACCTGGGAGAAATCATCAAAAGACTTTCAAGCTTACTGACAATTTCCACAATTCAACCTATTCTTAAACGGGTACTGACTACCTCGTTCTCTCCAACAGGTAGCACAGCATAGCAGCTATGAGGCTGAGCTGTGAAGATTTGAACCCAGGGTCACAGCTCAATGCCTTAATCAAAAAATAAGGTTTCAGTGGCAGTTGTCAAACAATTTGTGGATGAGTCTTACAACATGGGTGTGTGTGTCCTAACCTTGGGTAAAAAGCATTATTCAGACATAAAACCAAATCTTGCTAAGCATTACACATGTGAACTATCCAAAATAAAATGCTGGACTAAATTCACCAGGGCCTTACATTGTACCAGAGATCAACCCTAGCATTCTTTGGAATGCCAGGGCTTAACCCTGGAACATAAGAATAAATGCAAGTGTCCCAGAGCAGGTGCAGTCTGCAATTCCCTCGCAGCTGAGTAAGTGCAGAGAGTCCTCGCTCACCAGGAATTAGAAGAAGGGCATCCAGATGAGAGGCCAAGGTCTGCTGTCTTCATGCCCTGTCGGTTTCTGGGAATCATCTGGCTGACCACCATCAGGAACAGGATATTAGACTAGTTGGACCACTGCTCTGATCTAGAAGGGCTCTCCTTATTGTAATGAGCTTAGCTACCCTGCATTACACAGACTATTGCTGTGGTTTTGACCAATAAACATAATGGGTGATAAAGACACTCGACAAATGGCCTGGATCGCTTTGGAATGCAACACCCACCAGAGTCTGGAGGGGCAGCCAGAAGGAATTTTTGCAGTTTGAATTTGGGCTGAAAAATAACTATGTGTTGGCTGAGAGTAAAGCACTATTCAGGTGAAGTTTCTTTCTTCAAGAACCTAATGCAGGATTAGAGATTGTGATGCCTGTTTTAAGAAGCCTGCTTGCTTCCAGAAATGCATTGCCAGTGTAACTGTAAATAAAACAGGCATCCAAGACACCATAAATCTCTAGTACACTCTTCTCTTGTTCAAAGCAAACTAAGGCTGCAATCCTATACATACTTACCTGAAAATAAGACCAACTGAAATCGGTGAGGTTTTCTTCCAAGTAGATATAATAATAATAATAATAAAATTTAATTTTTGTGTCGCCTATCTGGCCAAAGTCACTCTAGGCGACGTACATATTGAAATTCAATAAAATACAATATAAATACGGAATAAAATACAATGCAGTCAACAGTATAGAACAATGTAGGGCAATCAATAACCAATGTTAAAACAGTCATAGAAAAATTAGCCTACCCCGGAGATCCCAAAGGCCTGTCCAAAGAGCCAGGTTTTTAAGGCTTGGCGGAATGTATCCAGAGAAGGGGCATGGTGAAGATCAAATGGGAGGGAGTTCCAGAGAGTGGGGGCCACCACTGAGAATGCCCTCTCTCTAGTCCCCACCAACCTAGCTGTTTTCATTGGTGGGACTGAGAGAAGGTCCTGCGTGGCTGATCTAGTTGGGCGACTTAATTGGTGGTACTGGAGGTGCTCTTTCAGGTAAGCTGGGCCAAGACCGTATAGGGATTTAAAGGTTAACACCAACACCTTGAATTGGGCCCGGAAAACAACTGGAAGCCAATGTAGATGAAATAACACTGGCGTAATGTGATCACGGCGGCGGCTGTTTGTAAGCAAACGAGCCGCCGCATTCTGTACCAGTTGTAGTTTCCGGACCGTTTTCAAGGGTAACCCCACGTAGAGCGCATTGCAGTAGTCTAATTGAGAGGTGACCAGGGCATGTACCACCAGTGGGAGCTGATGAATAGGGAGGTAGGGTTGCAGCCTCCGTATGAGGTGTAGTTGATACCAAGCTGCCCGGCTCACTGCCGAAATCTGAGCCTCCATGGACAGCCTGGAATCAAGAACAACCCCGAGGCTGTGGACCTGATCTTTCAGGGGTAATCTCACCCCATTAAGCTTCAGGTCAGCAACACCCAACCTTCCCCTGTCACCCACAAGTAGCACCTCGGTCTTATCAGGATTGAGCTTCAGCCTGTTCCTTCCCATCCACCCACTCACGGATTCCAGGCACTTGGACAAGGTCTCCACAGCCAACTCTGGTGAGGATTTAAAAGAGAGATAGAGCTGTGTGTCATCAGCATATTGGTGACATCGCAGCCCAAAACTCCTGATGATGGCTCCCAGCGGCTTTACATAAATGTTAAATAGCATGGGAGAGAGGATAGAACCCTGTGGCACTCCACAAATGAGGGGCCAAGGGTCTGAAACCTCATCTCCCAATGCTACCTGTTGATGCCTGTCAGAGAGAAAGGAACGGAACCACTGCAAAACAGTGCCTCCTATTCCCAATCCCTCCAGGCGATCTAACAGGATACCGTGGTTGACGGTATCAAAAGCCGCTGAGAGATCTAGGAGGACAAGAAAGGTGAATTCTCCCCTGTCTAATGCCCTCCTCATATCATCTACCAGAGCGACCAAGGCTGTTTCGGTACCATGTCCACTCCTGAAACCCGATTGGTATGGTATGTATAGGATTGCACTATTAAGTACTGTGAAGCTGTCTCTGGACTTTTCACTGCTTGGGGGAAACGGCAAATTATTATTTATTTATTATTTTTATTTTATTATTATTATTTATTAAATTTATATACCGCCCGACTAGCAATAGCTCTCTGGGCGGTGAACATAAAATAGTATAAAAATACAATGAATAACAAAATAATATTAAAATACAATCAACAATACAATAAACATTATTAAAACTAGATCAATGTAACTTAAAATGCTTCAGAGAATAGGAAGGTTTTGACCTGGCGCCGGAAGGAAAGCAGAGTCGGCGCCAGGCGTACTTCCTCAGGGAGACTGTTCCATAGTTCGGGGGCCACCACTGAGAAGGCCCTAGATCTTGTCATCACCCTCCGGGCCTCCCTGTGAGTTGGAACCCGGAGGAGGGCCTTCGTAGCAGAACGTAGTGCACGGGCCGGTTCATATCGGAAGAGGCGTTCCGCAAGGTATCGTGGTCCTGCACCGTATAAGGCTTTATAGGTTAATACCAACACTTTGAATCTAGCCCGGAAACATATTGGCAACCAGTGCAAGCTGGCCAGAACAGGTGTTATATGCTCGGACCGCTTGGTCCTTGTCAGCAATCTGGCCGCCGCATTTTGCACTAGTTGTAGCTTCCGAACTGTCTTCAAAGGTAGCCCTACGTAAAGCGCATTACAGTAATCCAAACGTGAGGTTACCAGAGCATGTACCACTGATGTAAGGTCCTCTTTACTCAAATAGGGACGTAGCTGGGCTACCAACCGAAGTTGGTAAAACGCATTCCTAACCACCGAGGCTACTTGAGCCTCAAGTGAGAGGGAAGAGTCTAAAAAGACTCCCAGACTACGAACCCGGTCCTTTAGGGGGAGTGTAACCCCGTCCAGGACAGGGTATATATCCACCATCCGATCAGAGAACCCGTCCACCAACAGCATCTCAGTCTTGTCTGGATTGAGCTTCAGTTTGTTAACTCTCATCCAGTCCATTGTCGAGGCCAGGCAACGGTTCAGCAAATCGACAGCCTCACCTGAAGAAGATGAAAAGGAGAAGTAGAGCTGCGTGTCATCAGCATACTGATGACAACGCACTCCAAAACTCCTGATGACCTCTCCCAACGGCTTCATGTAGATATTAAAAAGCAGGGGGGACAAAACTGACCCCTGCGGGACCCCATATTGGAGAGCCCGCGGTGTCGAGCAATGTTCCCCAAGCACTACCTTCTGGAGACGACCCGCCAAGTAGGAGCGGAACCACTGCCAAGCAGTACCTCCAACTCCCAACTCCGCGAGCCTCTCCAGAAGGATACCATGGTCGATGGGAGCTACAAGAAAATGTTGCAGGGTGGAGTGCGCTTTTTTTCAGTGTTTGAGTCAAACCAGTCATGCCCTCATTCATCATGCTCCATTTCCCCTGCCACCCACTCTTCCATCACTCAAGCAGCATTTGGTGCCCCAATGGCACACCCAGTCCTTACTAGGCTATTTTCCACACCTTAGGCTAGTAGTATCAGCAGGGTTGCCAGGTTCATGGGCTGAAACTGATCCTGTATCTTTAGGAGAAGAGAAGTCAGCCAAGTGCAGGTGTTCTTGCAACTCTGTAAGGGGAAAAACCACAAGGTGGAATTCTCCCTTCCCCCTGCACAACTTTAAAGATACAGAAGACCTCTTGGAGGCTGGGCCTGGTAACCCCTCTGGAAAGGAGAATTCCACCTTCTGGTTTTTCCCATTACAGGGTTGCAAGAACACCTGCACTTGGCTGACTTTATCTTCTCCTAAAGATACAAGATCAGTCTCAGGCCATGAACCTGGCAACCCTAAGTATCAGTAGTTCTATAAAGTAAAATAGTTCTATAATTACTGTCCAATAAGTTTACTATCCATCATAGGAAAACATTATGCAGGTTTTTTATGCAAGAAACTGAAACCTTGGATTAGTAACTAATATCCTGGGGGAAGAGCAAATTTGGTTCAAATTGGGCACTCTGCTTAAGACCACTGCTTGGCAGTCTCATTTAACAGAGAAATACACAGAACCAAAAAAAAGGCAAGCTGTTTACAGCTATTATAGATTTAAAATCAGCTTTTGATTTGATTTCACGTGAGAGATTATGGAGTAAACTGAGGCAGTCAACCACAGACAAGACATTGTGTTGTTGTTTGGACTTCAAAGCAATGGCACTCACAGTCGGAACACTGGAAATCAATGGTGGTGCTTCCACACAGGCTAATCAACAATGGCATCTCCTCATGCTCTTTAAATACTAATTACAGGCAGAAACTCACAATCTCACACACAAGAACATGCAAAGAGCCTCCTTGCTGGATCACACACCCCAGGTAGCCCCACATCCTGTTTCTCACTGTGGGCAACCAGATGCACCTAGCAATATCAGTATCCTACCTCTGAATAAGAGGTCCCGTATGGTGTAGTGGTTAAGGTGTTGGACTACGACCTGGGAGACCAGACAGCCATGAAGCTCACTGGGTGACCTTGGGCCAGTCACTGCCTCTCAGCTTCAGAGGAAGGCAATGGTGAACCCCCTCTGAATACCGCTTACCAGGAAAAGCCTATTCATAGGGTCGCCATAAGTCGGAATCGACTTGAAGGCAGTCCAAAAAAAAAACCAACCTCTGAATAAGTTGGTCCCATTTAGCAATTACTACCTCCCTTTTCCCGATATGATCCCGAGAGGAAGTACTAACACTTCCCTTTGTTCTCAAGCTAGCTCGCAAAGAAAATCTGCTGGATTCAACTCTCCCTCTTAGTGGCTAGCTTGCATCTCTCCATTGCATTAGGAAAAGGATCCAATATATTAATGTATAAGCCTTGTCAATTCAAAAAAGAAATACAGGATGTGCGTGCACTCACACGCAGCACCCAGAGACAAAATACCACGAAATAAGTAACACTCGTGCAATGGACTCCATAAATCATAGCCCGGAAAATAAACTTGGCTTTCCTTTTTCACGTCTCTTGCATGCATGCAGGTGAAGGCTACACATCTAGAAAATCCCCAAAGATCCTGAATATCCATTTGGAGGCGAGTTTCCAGGATTGCTCTTCCCCACGGTGTTTTGCTTTCATCGCTTATTTTATTTGCAATTGCAGTCATGTGGGTTTTTTTAAAAAAAGTCTAGAGATATTCATTAATTATAATGGCACTATGGTGGATACATACAGTACAGATCCATTAATTTAATTCTCTCCGATTTAACACTTTGATTAAAATCACAGAAACGCAGTTGATGAATTCCTACGACAACACTTACCCACTCGATTTCAGATCCATCCCATATTTTGGAATAAATGCAAAAAAAAGAATTGTTTTTTAAAGTAACAGACTCAAAATTATCAGCAAGCAAAGGGAAATGGAAACAACCAGCTTCTTCTCTAGAGTCGATTTCCTTTGCAATGGAGCCTGGGAAAGGGAATATTAAAGAGCATTCTGGGAGTTGTAGTTTTATTTTTAAAATCCTTTTCCGCTTAAAGGGACAGGTCGCTTTATAATTCGTCACATTTATTAATTACGTTTTTTGTCCCACCCCACCTTTATGGCACTCAGAGCAGCATACTGTACTGCGTCACTCCTCTCCCATTTTTTCAAAACAACAACCTTGTGAGGCAGGTCAGGCTGGGAACTGGCGGATTTGAACTCCTCCCCGTTCTTAAGTTGAGGACCCCAGCTCTCTTTCCAATCGAGCTATAGAGAATATAATATTCAGGCAGGGATGCCTCATGTATCTTTTAGGAAGTGCACTAGGAGAATATTTTAAACTGCACATGAACAAACTGAACCCATGGAGATTTGGGATCCCTTTAAATATTTTCTTTCCAATCATTATTCTTGCAAGCAGATGGAGAAAGCAAATCAGAGCTGGGAGAAGATGCCTAGAGTATTTCCCTTTCCTTACTACTCTAGTAGGTAGGTCCCTTGCAACTCAAAGAGGTCCGGGGACGTCTTAATCATTACGTGTCAAAGGTCAGCGTAGTTCCCCAAACCCACCTTTAAGCTCCAATGTTCTATCCTGATTTATGCAATGCAATAACAAAAGGGGCAAGGGTGTCTTTGAGCAGGCACAGAGTACTGCCCCCTCGCTATCGGGCAATTGTGATTGTTTGCTACACAACATAGTAACCATCAGGGCAACTCTCGGGCTTCCCATAGGCATTTGCTTGACCACTAGAGAGAACAGGATGCCAGACTGCATGGGCCAATGGCCTGATCCAGCTGGGCTCTTCTTATGCTCTTACTTCCTGGGCAAATAGCTTGATTCCCATCCCTATCTCATTTTAGAAATTAAGGATGGGGGGTGAGGGTATGAGTGCATGCAGAGTGTGGACCTGGCAGTCCCAAATACAGAGAGGTGAGTGAGCAAGTGAGTGTATGTGATAACTTGGCTCCATCACTACTTCTTCCAGCAGGCAGCGTGGAGTAAAAAGCTCCAGTGAGCTTTTTATAGAGATGCTGCTTTTATGTGGGAGTTGATTGCTGTTTAGACCTTTCAGATAATATGGAGTGATGTGACGTTCTTGCTGTCAGTTTATTACATATTTCATTCTTTAGCTTAGTGGTCGAGCACATGTCAGGGGAACTACTGCCAGTCAGAGTAGATAGTAACCTATGCTCTGAGGCAGCTTTCTCTGGTTGACTTCTCACAGAACTACAGTTCCCAGAATTCCTTGTCAGAGTGTCATCGGCTGAAATTATTCCACGGTTGCTCTTGGACACCAGATGTCCTATATTCCTGTGGCTGTGTTCATGCTCTCATCTCCCAGGTGTCTTTTCACACATTTGTGCTGTGGAACTGGCCTCCCCAGGCTTTGTTTAGCTTTGCACCTTAGGTGAACAGGCAGATTTTGCATTTGGTTGGTCTCCTGACCAGTTGTCAACTGCCTTGCGCTGTTCTTGCTTCCATCCCTGGAGCACTTCTGTCCGCAGGCCTCACCAAGGTACCAGGATTTTTTATTTGAACTGTTAGCAACCTATGGCTAGACACAGGCAGAGGGCAGAAGGAGAATGAAGAAAGAATCAGCAGATCCTGGCACAGCTAGCCAGCCAGCTTTTAGACCAGGGATGGGGCACATGTAAATGGACTGCGTTCAAGTTAATCCTAACCTATGCCTACCCTATGAAAAGGGTTTTCATGGTAAGTGGTATTCAAAGAGGATTTACCATTGCCTCCCTCTGAGGCTAGTCCTCCCCAGCTGGCTAGGGTCTGCTCAGCTTGCCACAGCTGCACAAGCCACCCCCTTCCTTGTCCGCAACTGCCAGATGGGGGGCAACTAGGCTCCTTAGGACTATGTAGCTTGCCCACGGCTGCACAGGTGGCAGGGCACGTAACCCCTGAGCCACTCCCTGTGGGGGTGATCTTTAGCTGGCCCTTGACTCCCAGGAGACACGAGCGGGGATTTGAACTCACAGACTCTGGACTCTCCTCCCCACTGTGCTATACCAGCAGCTGGGGCACAAGTAGCCCTCCAGATATGCCTGGACTATGGCGCCTATCATCTCTAACCCTTGACCATCCTGCCTGGGGCTGATGGGATTTGAAGAAATCCTGTTTATTTGAATTTAAGTTCTAATGGGGACTGTGTAATGAGTTCCGACATGTGTATTGTACTGTGCATTGTAATACCTTTGTATCAATCAACGAAAAACTGCAGCCCCTTGTACTCATTGGTTTTTTCCTTGTTATTTTCTCACATTAATTGAGCAATAGAAGAAAATTCATTTAAAAAACTAAAAACTACAGCCCTAGTTTTTTAACCTGCCCCCACTCACAAGAGCTTTTAGATGCAAAAGGAAACAAAGAATAACAACACCAGCGCAAAACAATCTGAATAAACCAATTTTGAGTTTGTATTAGTCTCAGGTTCGATACATTCCTAGAATTACAGAGAAAATTCAGCGAGAAACCACAGCACCGAATCCATCAAGCAGAAATTTTCAGAGGAAGAGGTAATGGATTTTTGCTATGACAATAATCCCAACCTGTCCAAAACTAAAAGTCACAGACATAAATATATGGAGAGTCCTACACAGTTTTTATTTGGATGCTACAGGAGACCTCTCCGGTGGGGTGGGGTGGGGAGATGTTAACCCTGAGTTACAAAAGATGAGTGCTTAAGGCTACAATCCAGCACACACTCACTTAGGAGTAAACCCCACTGAACACAGTGAGTCTTGTGTCTAAGTACAGATGCATAAGATTGTGCTGTTGGGAACCAAAATGACAGACCCATCAAATAAAGGGGTGGGGGAGAGATAATGTGACTGACGGATAGGGTGTGAGGGGGAGAAAGAAGGAGGGAAGATGAGGAAGAGAAAAGGCAAAGTATTGGTTTAATTAACGCTTAATTTTCTTCTGCTCAGACTCAATAAGCTTGTGGGGGAGGGGTGCAGAAGTCTTCCAGTGGCCTCTCATCCAAATTGAGCAGCTGAAGCTCTTTGGACCAGCCTAGGCAGGGCAGACCATCTCGGTGTCACAAAGAAGCCTGGGACACAGTCTTCCATTCTGTAGCTGGGTGCTGTACAAGAAACCAAGACCTGCATGTTGCTTCTGACCTTGCCAGCGCCCTTTGACTTGTGCTGCCTTAAGCAGCTTGTGAGCTGGCTTGTATAGTTGCGTGGATCCTGATGCAGCCACACAGCAGATCTGTGTTTTGACAATGCTGCAGCAGCAGGTGACTCTTCCCACACACACACACAGCGGTTCAAAGGGGCCCCACTAGGATAAGTGAGGGAACCATTTCCTTGGAGGGAAAAAAAAGCAAAGAACAATGCATAGTCCTGCACCACTATTGCCTTCACCTGCCCCACCCTTGATTGCTAGCTGCAGAGCAAAACAAGTGTATTATGGGTAATAAGGCTGGGGGCACTGACCTATTGCTATGGATGGGGTTTAGGGGAGCTTCAGTTTCTTGATGACAGAGAAGAAGATGTGTGAACTGGCTAGTTCTATAGCTGGGTGAGGGATGTTTGGTTCTCCAGATTATGCTGAACTCCATTTCCCATCAACCCCAGCCACCATGGCCAATACGCAAGGCTGATGGGAGTTGTGGTCCAACAACATGTGGAGGGCCAACCTTCCCCACCGCTATTCTATAGAAATGGACTGTTTCCAAGGTGGGTCTTGTATGCTGTGCCGGTATCTACCCAAGCCACTGCTGGTCTCAGTGTCCATCCTCCTAAACTCTCAATCTTGCTATGGATATGATGTGGCAAGGGGCTCTACTGACAGGAGGTTTAGCAGAAGCAAGAAGCCAAGTTCTCTGCTTTGCCAAGGATCACGGTACAGCCCAGTTGAATCCGTGCAGTAAATGCCAGCACTAGGAAAGAAGCTGAAAATCAAAGCTGCATCAGGATGAGTGAGATCTGTTTAAAAAAACGTATTAGGAAAAGCCTCATAGCACAATCCCATATGTATCTGCTCAGAAGTAAGTTCCACTGACTTCACTGGGGCCTGCTCCCAGGGAAATGGGTACAGAATTGCAGATGAGTAAGAAAAGGATTCACAGCTGAAGAGCATTCTAAGATTTAGAAAAAATGGTTTTAGTCTAAATGTGACAAGAGGCTGATACCATGTATATCTTGTGTCAAGGAGTTCCACCAGCAAACAGATTTGTTTTGCTGCTGTTGAGGATTATTACTTTTATCATCTTTATAGCACTTTCTATGTACAAAGTGCTGGGCATGATACAACTTGAATGGGTGAGGTAGAAGTTCACACTAAATGGCTACCCAACCTAAAATTGTGTAAGGAGGGGAAGTATCTGGTAAAAGTCTAGCATGGACCAAAAAGAAAAAAAAAATACAGTGAGAAGAGGTCAGACATACTGTACATTGAGTGTGCAGAAATCTAGAAAATCTGCTTTACTTAAGATGTGCCAAGTAGATCCTATTTATTCACACACATACATAGAGACCCATTTCTGATCATCAGTGTTTCACCTAGCAGAGCCAAAAGCAGACAAGATGGGCCAGAGTGAATGCGAGGTCAGAAAAACAGGGGAATCCAGAAACTGCCATATTAGATCATAGCAATTGTCCATCCACTTCTGTATCTCTCATCACTAATTCAGCTGCAGATATTACAAAGTAAGCCACAAGAGCAGCTTGATTGTCATCCATCTCTAGAACTCCTTCCTCTCCCAGCATCTCTAGAGATTATAAACTTCCATTCTTCTTTGTGTCTTAACAGCTGTTCTTCCGCACATTTGCCTTTCCCTAAAGACCAGAAAGCAAACAAAACCCAGTAGGTGGAGTGTTGAACTCAGACCTCTAGTGATCCAGATTGAATCCCAAATAAAAGTCATCAGATGATGATCTCAGACACACTCTTTTTCCTCCTACTTCTGTGAAATAGGAACTACAGTGGCCTATATCACAATCCTTGTGGTAAGAATGAATATCCCTAGACTATAAATATATATTTTTTAAAATCCATGCTACAGGTCTCAGCTCCTTGCAATTGCAAAACCCACAGGTTAACTGCAAGACATTCAACCTGAAGTTGGGAGGGTAACATTCACAACATTCTTCTTATTATTTGTGGAAAACTACCTTTCTTTTGTTATTTTCTGCAGTCATGAGGGCTAGAAACATTCCCCCCCTTTTTTAAAAAACCTCAAAACTGCAGTTCTAACAAGAGCATGCAGAGGCTGAATGTGGCCCGGCCCTGGACCAAGTAACCCATGGGGACGCCCCTCCCAGCTTCACTTTCTATATTCTGCTTTGCTCTCTAGGTTTTATTCCATGGAGTAGAGATCTAAACACACATGCTAAAGGAATATCCTGGCTTCCTAATGCCATTTACCAGGACGTGGTATCAAGAGGACTATGCCAGGGGAGAAGAAAGCAAGTTTCAATTTATACTCCTAAAACCACCCATCAAAATCCTACTAAGGTGGTCAGAACAGGGGGTGTCCAAGAGAGGCCAATGGCAAGCATCAGGAAACACAGAATTTACCAAAGGCGACCATTTCAAGGAGGGGAGTATTTTAAAATGTTTCAGAAAGAAACATCTCCTCTCCCAACTTTTTTCACAGTATCTGTATGCAATGGAATAGCTCTGGGAAATGCTTACAAGTGCAATGACTTTGGGGCAGAGGGAGAAAAATGGATTTTGGAAGTCTGACCCCACACACACCTTCTTGCTTGTCCTTTCACATCATTGCTCTGCCCCACATAGTCCGCTCTCAGCCTAGCATGATCCACATTCTGCACAAGGCCATCCGCTGTCAGGTGGTTCATCCCAAACAATAAAACAGGTGGGAAACCTTTCACCCTCTAGATGTTGGTGAACTACATTTCCCATCAACCCCAGCCAGCCTGGCCAATACTTGTAGTCAAGGCTGAGGGGACTTTGCAGTCCAGCAACATCCTGAAGGCCACAGGTGCTACAAAAGGAGGGGTGGGCTAAGCTGAGGCCCTCCAAGTACAGCTGGACTCCAGCTCCCATCAACCCCAGCCAACACGGCTAATGGTCAGGGGCGATGGGAGCTGCAGTCCAGCAACATCTTCAGGGCCTCGGCTTTGTCACCCTTGCTTTAAAGAGGTGTGATTTCAGACACTTTCTTGGGGACAGGGAGACCAGGAAGAAATGAACTAAAAGGAAAGGGTATCTGGACAGATGGAGTCACACTGTATTCTGCGGGTAAGGAATGTAAGGATTTCCCAACCTGCACGGTTTGCTACAACACATCCTGATTCAATTCTGTGCACCTGCACACCCCATCCTAGTGAGAATGGCTGTAACACCTTCTCTCCATTGAGGCCACATCTGCAACCCTTAGCAGACCTGGTGGCCCCAATGATGTCCAGGTGTCCCCGCCCCCAACTTAGTAGGCCCCAGGCATCGAGGAAGGACGACAGAAGACAGATCATCATGGGTCATACCCTCCACCTCACTGGAATCGACACATCCCACAAGTCCCAGAGCATCAGGGCTTCTCTGCCGTGTGGTTCTGGAGGTGCTGCAACAATATCGAGCTGTTCCGGGGGATCTTCCCAGGCTCTGAATGCACAAAATATCTACCCTTATCCTGCTGTACATGGTGGCGCTGGGCCAGTACACTACCAGGGCCTGAGGTCTTCCCCAAATCAAGGGGAAAGTAGGGCTGCGTGGCCTCTAGAGGTTCACCCAAGCTTCGCTTTCTGTCTGCCCCGTGGTCCTTTGACTGTGGCAGTGTGCCCTTTTCAGAAACATGGTTTCCCCTCTGCAAAAGGACTGCAGAAATCTCTGTGAAACTCTCCACAAATTCCAGAGGACTCCTATGGTCCTTTTCCTTGCAGTGATTGTTTTTTGGCTGCTGCTGACGTCCACCCTTGGTTTTCTCCACCGTGTGTTCCATCTGGTGCCGGATCAGAGCCAGCCTTTCTGGGAAGCCCTTGCCACACTCCAGACACTTTAGCAACCGTTCCTTCATGTGGCCAATCTGGTGGCAAGACAAGCCGTTGGCATCTGCAAAGCTTTGCTCACAGTCATGACACTTGTAGGGCTTGGTGCTTGGGTGCCGGATGAGGGCGGCCATTTCAGTAGAAATGGGAGCAGGTCTGTCCATGGCAGAAGTTTTTTTCTGGAGTGGAGCAACAGCTGAGCTTTCTTTAAATGAACAAACATCCTGGGTACCCAGGCCTGACTCTTCTTCAGCATGGGTTTGCTGGTATGATGCAAGAGGGGAGCTGTCCTGGATGCTAAGCCCGCAAGAGGATGCCTTCTCTTCCTCAGGGTTTCTCCGAGGGGTACTATCAAGAGTTTGGTCTTTTGAATGGATTCTCTGGTGTACGGTAAGACCTGAGTGGCCACTAAATGGATGTTCATCCAGTGGGATGTTCTCATGGGGGCTAGAGACCAAGCTTTCATTGGGGGGCTGGTTGCTGGAGAAGATTTTCTGGGGTGTGATAAGACTTGCATCAACAGGCAAGTCTATGTGGTTCCTCTGTCGTATAACAAGATCTGAGTTAATATTAAAAGGTTCTCTGGGTTTTAGACAGCTGTGTGCTTTGTCCCCCAAGTGGTTCTTCTGGTGGAGCACGAGCGCAACACTGTCCACAAAAGCCTGCCCACATTCCACACATTTGTTTGGCTTCCCACAAATGTGTTCACTCTGGTGCTGAGTGAGGGCCAAAAGGCCCTCAAAACTCTCCTTGCACTCAGGGCACTTGTACAGTTCTTCCTGTACATGGGTCATATGGTGGTGGATGAGGGCTGAACCATCTACAAAGGCCTGCCCGCACTTGGAGCAGGCGTGAGGTCTCGGGTGGCTCTTTTGGTGATCTGCCAGCGCCGAGCTATCCTTGCAGCTTTTTCCACACTCCAGGCAGACCCACGTTGCCTCCGTTTCCTGATGCTGCACAAGAGCAGACCCAACTACAAAGCTCTCCCTGGAATCAATGCATGCAAGAGCCTTCGGGGATTCCCAGACAAACGTGAGCTTAGAGTTCTGCTTGCAACTCTCCTCATGAAGCACAAGCGCCTTGTTATCGACAAAGCTCTCTCCACACATGCCACAGATGTGCAGCGAGTGGGTTTCTTCATGCCGTGCCAGAGCCAAGCTGTCCTTGCAGTTCTGCCCGCAAACACCACATATCCACGATTCGTGATCCTCCTGATGGCAAGCTAAGGCCCTAGAGTCCCCGAAGCTCCTCCCACACTCCGTACAGATATAAGAGGTGTGGCTTTCTCGGTGTTGTGCTAACAATGCCCCATCCTGGAAGCTCTGGCCACACATGTTACAGAGATGGCCAACGTGGCTCTTCTGATGCTCCACCAGTTCAGCTGCATCTTTGCACTTCAGCCCACACATGGTACACGTTGTGTTGTTTTCCTCACGTGGCGCTAACATGTGGCTTTCCCCACAGATGTCTCCCATGCAGGAGGCATGGCCCTCTGGCTCTTTGGTCTCCCCTCTGTCACTGCACTTCCCATTTTCCTCCTGCTGATGGCACTGCAGTTCTTCCTCCTGGGCAAAGCGCTGCCCACAGCCGTGGCAGACGTGGGGGCGCTCCTCCATGTGGATGCGCTGGTGGGTGATTAGGTTGGAGCTCTGGGAGAAGCGCCGGCCACACTCCTCGCAATGGTAGGGCCGCTCGCCCGTGTGGGTCCGGCGGTGCTGTGTCAGATGTGAGCTACGGACAAAGGCCTTGCCGCAGTCAGGACACGCATAGGGCTTCTCACCTGTGTGGATGCGCTGGTGGCGGATGAGGGTGGAGCTCATGCCAAAGCACTTGCCACAGTCAGCACAACGGTACGGCTTCTCGCCCCGGTGGATGCGGGAGTGCAGGGTAAGGTTGGAGGCCAAGGAGAAGCTCTGGCCACATTCACCACAGGCATACGGGCGGCTCTCGCTGTGGCACCGCCGATGGCGCTCCAGTGCCGAGCTGAGCCCAAAGGTCTTGCCACAGTCAGCGCAGCGGTAAGGCTCCACTCCCATGTGAAGGCGCTGGTGCTTGACTAGAGTGGCGCCGTGGCCAAAGCGTTTGCCGCATTCTTGGCACTGGTAGGGCTTCTCACCGGAATGAGTGCGCTGGTGCTGGATGAGCTCCGAGCTTTGGATGAAAGTCTTGCCGCAGTCATTGCAGTGGAAGGGCTTCTCCCCAGCATGGATTTTGCGATGCTTGACCAAGTTGGCGCTCTGGGTGAACCCTTTGCCACATTCCTCGCACTTGAAGGGGCGCTCGCCAGTATGTGTGATCTGGTGCTGGATGAGGTCCGAGGAACGGTAGAAGCTTTTGGGGCATTCCGGGCAGCGGTAGGGTTTCTCGCCCGTGTGGCTACGCTGGTGCTTGATAAGGTTGGTACTCTGAGAGAACGCCTTGCCGCACTCCCGGCAGACATAAGGCTTCTCGCCTGTGTGGGTGCGCTGGTGCTGAGCCAGGTTGGAGCTCCAGGAAAAGGCCTTGCCGCAGTCGCCACAGACATAGGGCTTCTCGCCCGTGTGCGTCCGCCGGTGCTGGACCAGATGGGAGCTTTGGGTGAAGGACTTGCCACAGTCAGTGCACGTATTGGGGCGCTCGCCCGTGTGGATACGCCGGTGGCGCACCAGTTTTGACCACTGGCTGAACGCCTTTCCACATTCGCTGCAGGGGTAAGGGCGCTCTCCCTTCCCACAGGGTGGAGGTGCTGCAGCTGCTGTTGGCGAGTCTTCCTCCTCAACGTGGACTTCAGGATCAATAAATAAGACACCCTCATCCTCCTTCAAGGGTTCCACCTTTTCTCCATCATCTGGCAAGAGGAAAAGAAGGGAGAATAAGAAAAGCAGGGATCTCAAAGAACCTAAGATAGACAGAATTCTTCAGCACTCAACTGTGCAAACATAGCAAGCTACCTTATATCAAGTCAGACCATTGGTCCATCTAGCTCAATACTGCCCACACTGACTGGCAGCAGCTCTCCAGAGGTTCAGACGGGAGTATCTCCCAGCTCTACTTGGGAGATGCCAGGGACTGAACCTGGGATCTTCTGCATGCAAAGCAAGTGCTCTGCCACTGAGCTATGGCCCTTCACCAAACTTTAATGTCAGGCCTCCTCACAAATATTTGGGTGTCATTCAGTATACAAAAAAAAGTGAATGTTCCGTCCATCCACACACAAATATTATATGGGGATGAACATTCCCTTGAACATATGAAGTGGCCTTATAGTGAGTCAGAGTTGTGGTCCATCTGACCCAGTACCATCCATGTTGACAAGAGCGCCCAGATGATCACTTAACTAGCTCCCAGCAGCAAGATTCTCGCTCCTTCCCTCCCACACCACAAACCTTGGAGACTGAAGTTTTCTTCAAGGGAGCCACCTGGACTTCGGTACCAGTCCCCCCCAAATGAGCCCTTAGTCAGCTGACCACCCTGCCAATGACCAATTCCTCTCTGCCAAGCCTTATAAAATCCCAGCCTTGGGGACTGCCTTTCATCTTGAGCAACAGGTATCCTGGTGAGAGGACCAAGCCAAGCTAAGTCCTGCTCCCTACAGTCCATGATGTCTTGCCTGCTCCTAGCTTTTCTCATCTTCCTCCTTGAAATCCTGCTCAAGTCATTCAGTCAAACTCTAAACAACTAGAAATCTGTTCTTCCTGCCCCTGAAAAAAAATCAGAATGCTCTTGCTCCCAACGTAAGTTTCTATACTCATGTAAACATATTTGCAGTGAAGACATTGAACCTGTCAAGGATTATCAATACCTTGGCACAGTCATTAACCAAAATGGACAACAGTCAAGAAATCAGAAGAAGGCTAGGACTGGAGAGGGTAGCTATGAGAGAACTAGAAAAGGTCCTCAAATGCAAAGATGTATCACTGAACACTAAAGTCAGGATCATTCAGACCATGGTATTCCTGATCTCTACGTATGGATGTGAAAGTTGGACAGCAAAAAAAGTGGATAAGAGAAAAATCAACTCCTTTGAAATGTGGTGTTGGAGGAGAGCTTTGCACATACCATGGACTGAGAAAAAGCCAAATAGTTGGGTGTTAGAACAAATTAAACCAGAACTATCCATAAAGGAAGCCACATACCTGAACTTACAAGATCTGAACAGGGTGGTTCATGACAGATGCTACTGGAGGTCGCTGATTCATAGGGTCACCATAAGTAGTAATGGACTTGAAGGCATATAATAACACCAACAACATGAGATGATTTATCCATCTAGCTGAGCGTTATATACCACTGGCAGCATCTCCTAATACATACGAAGCTGCCTTACACCGAGTGAGCACAATGGTCCATCATTTAGCTCAGTTATTGACAGAGGCTCCCCATCGTTTCACGCAGGAGTCTTTCCCAACCCTACATGGAGATGCCAGCGATTGATCCTGGGACCTTCTGTAGGTAAAGGATGTCCTCTACCATTGAGCTATAGCTTTCTCACGGGGTCTCAAGCAGACCTTCTCATCATCTGCTACACAAGATTCTTTTTAAGGAGGAGATGCTGGGAAATGAACCTGGAACCTTGTGCACAAAAGACATGTGTTCTACCAGTGACCTATGGTTCTTCCCCATGGAAGCAACCCTGGAATTACAGAAGACAGGTATAGCAACAAGAGGGTGAACTTGGTCCCCAAAACTGTTTGGTTTGGGGCATACCCCATGAACTTAGTTTTGCATCAATCCCAGCATTTAACTAACCACCTGTTTAGAAGGTAGAAAAGATTTTTTTTCTCCCCAGGCCAGGCTAGTTATTGAATCTGGGAGCCTTCATTTTTTCCTTCTACGTGTTCCATGTTAAAGAATGTCTGCCATGCAGCATAGTCACTACCAGGCAATTTCCTAACAACAACCCCCCCAATCTGCTAAGCTATTAATTATTTAGGCTTTTGAAGGCCATTAGTGCTTCATGCACTTTAGTTAATAGAGAATGTTTAATCAGCTATTTATTACTATTTAATTATTTTAATTAATTTAGTTGTAAAGCATATGAATGTTCTTGAATGATAAGAGGTATATAATTTTTTTTTTAAAGAATCTCTAAAAAAAAAAAAAAAGAAACAGGGATAGGGAAAAGGCAACCAATGGCTACAAGCCATGATGGCTATGCTCTGCCTCCATAGGCAAAGGCTGTATGTTTCCAAATACCAGCTGCTGGAAACTGCAGGAGGGGAGAGTGCTCTTTGCACTCAGGTCCTTCTTGCTGGTTTCCCATAAAGGGCATCTGGTTGGCCAATGTGAGAACAGGATGCTAGATGAGATGGTCCCTTGGCCTGATCCAGCAGGCTCTTCCTATATTCTTAACCTGTGGCCCTCCAGATGTTACTGGACTACAGTTTCCATCATCCCTGACCATTGCCAGGCTGGCTGAGGCTCATGGCATTTGGAGTCCAACAGCATCTGGAGGGCCACAGGTCCCCCATCCCTGATTTACAACTCTATAAAAAGCAGCAGGGTGTGAGATTCTGATGAGAGTGAGACTTACAGGAAGCCCCTCATCTGCCGACTTAAGGGGAAAGGACCGATTAGACAACTGAGGGGAGGTGGTGGTATGAAGTCCTAGGATTAAAGAAATAACCTATGAAGGGGTGCAGTGGGGGAGAATCACAATCTTTAGGAAGATACGGGTGTTGGGGATGTGATGGGTATGAATGAGACAGAGATGTGAATTTTGATTCTTACTTCCCAAGTTGAATGGAATGGGAGGGATGGAGATGTGGACCTTGTGTCCCTTCACTTCAAGAAGACTCCTTCCCATTTTATCTTTCCCACCTGCATGGATGATTCTCAGGTTCTTCTCTTCCTCCAAAGCTCCAGGACCATCAAGATCACTTGCCTTCTTTGCTCCTTCCATCTGTGAGGCTGCAACAAGAGCATTGTCTAGGTGACCTGCACACACAAGAGTAAAAACAAAGTGGCTAAGTCCACGCTTAGAATGATCCTTGCCCAAGACCCTGAAAAATCTCCTGGCCATCAGGGTCGAGAACTATGAAGCTCATCAGATGGACCATGGGCCACTCACAGCCTCTCAACCTTACCTACCTCACAGGGTTGTTGTGAGGATAAAACATGGAGAAGTGTGTATGCCACTTGTAGCTCCTTGGAGAAAAGGTGGAATATAAAAGTAAAAATAAATAAATAAAAATAGCACATATAAGTAGCTTTCAGACTGTGTGCTGGGATTCTTCAGCTTCAGAGGAGATCAGTAATGGGGGACAAGCTTCCCTGAAAGGCACCTTGCTCGTCGCTACCAATTATCTCCCAGTAATACACAGCTGCGAGCAAACATACAGCGTGATCTATGGGGTGCTCTCAGTTTACATTCCTAGCGAGTGCCGTACGTGCATCAAGTCCATGTCCTCTGCAACACACAAGGAATTCCTCTCCAAATGTACAAGTATATTCCAGAAGACAAATCCCTGTGGAAAAGGTTCCCCGAGGTCAGAACGTCTGACCGCTGCTGAGCTCTATCAACCATTTGTCTGTCTCTGTATGTGTATTTATTCCATTTCTATCCTGCCCTTCCTTCTAAAGGAGCCAGGGCAGCAAATGTGAAAAAAAAGTTAATACAATTTAAAACAAAACAAACACATATTTAAAAAACAACATTTCAGAAGTAGTACCAGCATTACAGGAACCCAAGATGTGCGGCTGTGTGCTTTTCGAACAGACTTTGTTTTGCTGACACCCGCTCTCTCCACTAGATTATCACTCCCTTCTCAAAGCTGGGCACAGGATCACAGAGTCCTGGTCCAACTCTGTTTTCTAATCATTTGCCATGAAGGTTACCTAACTTGTTAACGTTGCCTCCACCAGGCCTTAAAATAACACCTGCTCCCCAGCTCAGTCTTCCTTTGTGTCCTTCCATGACTGGGCTTTGCTGACAGCTACTTATTCACCAGTGCTGGGATAGTGGCTTTGGGCCATTGGATAACAGTATGCAATGAACTGAAGGCATACCCAAAGAAACATCAGCTTCCAAGTCCTCCTGCATGGCTTCCCCATCCAGGTTCTCTGGATCCACAGTCTACAGTGTAAGGTGTTAAGCCTCAGTCTGCAGGGCAAACAGCGTCTGAAAAAAGAAAGTCTCTTAGTCACAGGCCGTGAAATTGTCCCTCCAGTTCTAGAGGTTTGCATAGCAGCCCAGCAGGAATCTACACAAGAGTGCCTTGCTGAGTCTAAAAGGATATGTTGTTTGTCCACTTTTGCCTCTTGCCATGTCCACATCTGGCCCTCAGAAGGTTTCCTGAAGCGAATGCGGCCCTTGAGCTGAAGAAGGTTCCTTACCCCTGCTATAAATAAATAATCAAATATATCCACCCAACCACTTTAGGGGTGGAAACCACATTGGCAAAGCCACCATGGGTTACATGCTGTCATGCGGCGGCCGACCTTGCAAACAATTCAACTTCTGAAATGTGGGCTAAGCCGAAAAGTGGTGGGCAGCCATCCTGACGCACTTCAGACCTTTCACTGTGCCACAATACACAATTTTTAGGAACATAAGAACCATCCTGTCAGACCAAAGGCTCATCTAGTCTAGCACCCTATTTCCCAAATGAGCCAACCAGATGTCCCTGGGAAGCCCATAAGCGGGGCATGAATATAATAGCATTCTCCCACTTGTGATCCCCAGCAATTGGTATTCAGAGGCATAGGGATCCTATGATCCTGCACGGTGCATACGGCCATCATGACCGGAGACATGAGTTCGGTATTCACAGCCACATCTTTTTTTAAAAAATGGTTAAATGCATCACCCAAGAAAGAGATTGGGGAATGTTAGGTCCGTAAATGATGCCCGCTACCCAGCTTCCTGTTCTCTGCCAGCCCAGGACATAGAGGAGAAAGGTCACTGGCTGAAAATTCCTAGATCCAAGTGATTGCCGGCTCTCCAGTTCCTAACCAAGAAGAAGAAAAAGAGGCATGGGCAGAGTGGGAGCTGTAGCAATGGGATTTCCAAGCAGGCCACTTTCGAGGGGGAAGGTTTTTGGCCTACCTCCCCTGCATCCAAAGCAGCTCTCCAGCAACTGTAGTTGCCGGCCAAGGCTGGTAAAGGAGGGTCTCGCAGATGCAACTCTGCACTGGCGCCCTCTGCAGGCTGATGGTGCTCTGGACAAACACACATCTCTGCCAACAACAGAGCCGGCCCTGCTCTTCTCTTAGTTCCCATGAGAACCACAGTAACTGCTAAATAGCACATGCGATTCCCCACCCATCCACTCTTCCCGCTAACAGAACACAGTTTTTACAGCTTTTATTGCAGCTTCACACTTACATCAGTCTCTTCTCTTTTTAATGTTTGTTTTCCCTCTCCTCCTCCTCTCCCCCCACTCTTCTGCCTTTGGTTTTTAATCTTCAAAGCTAATTGCCAGCTCTAGCTAAGGAACTCTCACCAACTGTCTGCCCCCCCCCCAAGGCCAAGTGGCAAGTCAAGAGGAGGGATGGATACAAGGCTGGAATGTGTGTCTCTTAAGTTACATGCCTGGCTCTAAACTGCATCTGGGTTTTCCTTTAGTAAAGGAACCAAATCACCGATTCTTCCCCTGCAGTTTTCTCCTTAAATCTCGAAACTGAATCGCATAATCCTCCTAGAAGCCATGAATATTCCAATATCAACACACTCTACAGACACATCCCATCCCTGCAATGTATAAGTGTATTGGATACATAGTTAAAACGTGGGTTTTCTAAAGCACTGTCTGTTAGATTTTTAGCATGAGAATTGCAGGTTAACATGCTAAAAATGCCATGTATGAAGTATGTGGATGTATACCAACCATCAACCTATAGAATTAAATGTATAGTTTTCTCTAGTTTCTGGAGTCGCTGTCACAATCAGATCTTAATCTGAACTGGGGCTAAATAAAGTTTAGCCCTAAAATCTAATCTCATGACCAGATCTTGTTCCAAGGAAACAATAATGGAGGTGCCTTAATGAAGTTTATGCAAAATGCTTTTCTTTCATCTCTGAATAACTACAACCAGCTCCCACATACTCCAGTTATGGGAATGGTTTCCAGGACTGACTGTCTTAATTTCCCACAGCACCACTCAATTTAAAAATTACATTGCATGTTAAGTGATGATTATATCCCAGCTGACATTTGGGTGGGGAATAAAACATCTGGGCATGCTTTTAATGAGTGATAACTTCCACAGCTTTGTCCATAGTACTAGCAAAATATCTTTTGTTATCATAGGAATTTCAGAAGGAAATCACCCTGTGCTTTATAGATTATAGCAAAGCCTTTGAATGTGTAGATCATGAAAAACTATGGAATGCTTTAAAAGAAATGGGGTGCCACAGCATCTGATTGTCCTGATGCGCAACCTATATTCTGCACAAGAGGCTACTGTAAGGACAGAATATGGAGAAACTGATGGGTTCCCAATCAGAAAAGATGTGAGACAGGGGTGTATTTTACCACCCTGTTTGTTTAATCTGTATGAAGAACATATCATACGGAAAGTGGGATTGGACCAAGAAGAAGGAGGTATGAAAATTGGAAGGAGAAATATCAATAATTTAAGATATGCAGATGATACCATACTCTTAGCAAAAACCAGTAATGATTTGAAACGAATGCTGATGAAAGTTAAAGAGGAAAGCACAAAAGCAGGACTACAGCTGAACGTCAAGAAGACTAAAGTAATGACAACTGAAGATTTAAGTAACTTTACAGTTGACAGTGAGGACATTGAACTTGTCAAGGATTATCAATACCTTGGCACAGTCATTACCCAAAATGGAGACAATAGTCAAGAAATCAGAAGAAGGCTAGGATGGGGAGGGCAGCTGTGAGAGAACTAGAAAAGGTCCTCAAATGTAAACATGTATCACTGAACACTAAAGTCAGGATCATTCAGACCATGGTATTCCCGATCTCTATGTATGGATGTGAAAGTTGGACAGTGAAAAAAGTAGATAAGAGAAAAATAAACTCATTTGAAATACGGTGTCAGAGGAGAGCTTTGCACATACCATAGACTGCGAAAAAGACAAATAATTGGGTGTTAGAACAAATTAAACCAGAACTATCACTAGAAGCTAAAATGATGAAACTGAAGTTATCATACTTTGGACACATCATGAGAAGACACGATTCACTAGAAAACACAATAATGCTGGGGAAAACAGAAGGGAGTAGAAAAAGAGGAAGGCCAAACAAGAGATGGATTGACTCCATAAAGGAAGCCACAGACCTGAACTTACAAGATCTGAACAGGGCGGTTCATAACAGATGCTATTGGAGGTCGCTGATTCATAGGGTCACCATAAGTCATAATCAACTTGAAGGCACATAACAGCAAACATCATAGGTGGGAAGATAATGTAGTATGAGGGAGCCTCTGTGGAACTACAATGCATCACTATGTAGCCTGTGCATTACCATCTTCCAAAACAGCTACTTTACTCCCAACTTAAGGATGGAAATGGAATATCGGTGGACAGCAAAAGAGGTTTAAAGATGCCCTTAAAGATAATCTAAAAAAATGTAAAATGAGCATTGAGAACCGGAAAGTTTTGGCCCATGGGTGTCTCAACTGGAGGTCGGCTACTATCAAAGGTGCTATGGACTTTGAAAAAACACGAGTACAGGACGAAAGGGACAAACAAGCAAATCCTCATTGTGACTGTCTTCCCTCTGGAAACCTATGTCCTCACTGTGGCAAGCTGTGTGGATCTAGGATTGGCCTCCACAGTCACTTATGGGTCCACCATTAAAGACCTTATTTTGGAAGATAATCTTACTTCGTCACAAGTGATCACCAATGGAAAAAACTGGGTCTTCTTATGGGGTCCATGTTGGTGGAAACAGGGTCACTTTCCCCTCCTCCAACTGGATAACTAATTGCAAACCGTCTATTATGTCCTGAAGAATCCAAGGAAAGACTTTAAGAACTATGCATGTTCCAATATGCACATCCCCACCTAGTGTCCAATTTGCAAGGCTCCTTGACTGACACTAGCTTCCTGTTCCACTATGGCTGCAGGCCAGAAAAGGAAATTATAGACACTGACATTTACACCATGGCCCATAACGCTCCTGGCCTGTGAAGTCAGGTGGCAACAGAGGGCCATTCTAATGCCACTAGCTGGTATAAAGCTCCCATAATGTCTGCCTTCTCTCACGTCTCAATAATTTGTTACTGAGAGATGCCACCAGGTCCATGAGCTGCTGTGCCACCTGATTACCGGTTGGCCTGCTGGCCTAAACAGCCTCCATCCTTCTGCCTGCCCCTTCAAGGTACTTGCCTGCTCTAGGGTCTGAGCACCAGATTCTCACTCACATAGCATTGCCCTATGTTCCTTACATTGCATTGTGCCATGTTCTGTCTCTCGGCTATGCTAGAATGTGACAAAGAGATGGAACCCAAGAACTGGTATCAAAATGCTTGTGTTTAGGATGGGTGGATATGTGCAGGAGAACTAACTAACTAAATAAGAAATAAATAAATAAATAAACTTGCATGCTACAGGGGTCCTGGAGGATTCCATGTGTCAGAGAACTTGCATAAGTTCTGCAAGACCCCTTCCAAAGAGGGTAGGCTACCAAGGTCAGTGACACAGGGCAGGTTTGATCACACTGTGATCAAGCACAGTACTCTCCTCCCACCTACCCATCCACACAAATCCATATAGTTAACTGAGACTAATTACAAGGATACCACTGCAATAGGGGCTAAATCTGCCCTCATCAAGCCACCCGCTTTGCATGGCCCCATAGTAAACTAGGTTAGACTTTAATTTGTACACTGCCTTTCCACAAGAGAAATCGTGGTCAAGGCAGTTCAAAAATACACAAAACAGCATTACATACAACACAGCATTTACACATTCTGTTCTTGGTCATGCTTTAGCATGACAGAATGCTAGAAGCTGTTTTTTATATTTACAAACATAGATCTGACATATACAGCTAATGTGATGCTAACGCAATTCTTTGCTCCGTCATTGTGGAAACTCTCCAGTTGCCCCAGTTCAAGCCCTTATCACAAGCGAACAGTGCAAACAGGAAAACGACAAGGAACTCAAACAGTTCTGCTACCTAAGCAAAGATATCCATGTAAGGAACAGATCCTGCTTCCGCCTTTGTCGATTGGTTACTGCTAAAGTGAACCTCCACAGCTAGGATCTGTCATGAGCCACCTACTCGAGACAGCCAAGTCCAGATACAAAGTTCTCCTCCCTGATTTCTTAGTGCCTGCAAGCAAAATGTGCATTTAATTGATGCCATCCTCGTAACTGGCTATGGGCAAAAGGGAAAAGAAAAAGAGACAAAAATTAATTGAGATGGCTCAGAGAAGTGGGCAAATTCCAAAGGGTTCACAAGTAGGAAGTGTGTACAAATGGGCACTTTTGCACTGAATATTAGAAACTGCCTTGTTGGCTCAGACTATTTTGGGGTGTTTTTAAGTTTAGAGAAAAGGCGAGTAAGAGGCAACATGATAGAAGTGTATAAAATTATGCATGGTACAGAGAAAGTAGATAGATAAAAGTTTTTTCTCCTTCTCTCATAACACTAGAACTTGTGGTCATCCAGTGAAGCTGATTGTTGGAAGATTATTATCATTATCATCATTATTATTATTATTATTATTTATTAGATTTGTTAGTTGCTTGTTATTTGAAGGTCTCTACGCAACTTACAACACATTAAAAACATAAATAATTCCATCAAAACATAGATTCAGGACAGACAAAAGAAAGTGCTTCTTCACACAGCGCATAATTATACTGTGGGATTCACTCCCACAAGAAGAAGTGATGGCCACCAATCTGGATGGCTTTACAGGAGGATTAAACAAATACATAGTCTATCAATGGCTGCTAGTCACAATGGCTATGTTCTGCCTCCACTGTTGGAAGCAATATATTTCTGAATTCTAGTTGCTGGAAACCGGAGGAGGGGAGAGTGCTGCTGCGCTCAGGTCCTGCTTGCCGGCTTCCCACTAGGGCATCTGGTTGGCCACAGATGAAAACAAGATGCTGGACTAGATGGGCCACCAGTCTGATCCACCAAGGCTCTTCTTATGTTCTTAAGTCCAGTGTAGTCTACGTCTATTCCAACCCCAGCAGTTCTGAAGGGTCTTAGACTGAAGCCTTGCCCAGCCCTGCTAGATTCCCCAGAGATCTTTTGCAACTGGTAATGCCAGCAACCCAGCCCAGGCCCCCGACTGCAAAACATGTGCTCTGCCACTGAGCTGTGGCCTCTCTGAGTGGTCAGACAAGACCAGCAGTGGGCAGAAGAGAAAAAGAGAGACCACATGGCCAGATTAGGTTTGTTTAATTTTTTTATACACCACTTTTCAGACGAACCTCACAAATAAATATTAAAACGTACATAGCACCACCACCAGGGCTGGCCCTACCATTTGACAGAGGGAAGTGGCTAGGCATTGGAGGAACAAATTGCATGTGTGCGCCATGTGGCCTGCCTTATACCCCAGAAGCTGGTCTGTTGCCCTCAGCTGCAGTGGAGGTCACTGTCCCATCACCAGTGTTGAAGTAAGATGTGATGCCAGTCCGTTTTGAATGGGTGGGGGGCAAGCGGCATCTTGTTCATTGTCTCAAGGCAGGAAAATACCTTGGGCTCACCCTGACCATCACCATGCGTAAGTTTCTCACAGACTATCAAATGAAGACTATTGACCCCTACCCCAAGGAGGTAACAATCTAAACTTCAGCTGTGAAAAGGGAGGAAATAAGGGAGGGGACAGTCAAGAATAAGAAGGGATGAGTCTGAGCAAATACACTTAAATAAAACATACAAGCTGCAATCCTGGCTACCCATACTCAGAAGTAAGCGCCATTGGACTCAGTGGTTCTACCTTCCAAGTAAACATGTTTAGGATCATGCTGTATAGGTTCATCTGAGCCAAAGAATTAAGCCTCAGGCTTCACAAATGTCCAAAGCCCCCTTTCATTTTACAAAAAATGGTCTTATATACCAAAAGTGGGAAACCAGATGTTGTTGGACTACAATTCTATCATCGTTGACCGCTGGCCATGCTGGCTGACACTGATGAGGGAAGGAGTTCCAGCATTCGCAGGTCACCACATTGGATACCTCTGTATAGACTTAGAAGTGCATTTGTTCCTAAATTCTATTACTGATATGTAAATGCAAAAGTGTATTTTTTTCCCCAAAAAATTACTAACCTATTTGGGGAAAACAACACAGGAACTTGACAAGACGAGTCAAAGGATTACACAGGTGAGGGGGATGAAAAATGCATTCGATTCACAGCGAAGGTGCTGCAAAAGCTGTGTCCCTTTCCGGAGGAGGGTTTTTTTCTCGTGTTAAAGCCTCACACTGTAATTCTCCACCCACGGAGCTTCAGAAGACACACACAATCGTCACCGCCTATATTCCACAGAAGTTAATTCAGAATGATACCTCAACTCCTTCTCATGTTTAGAATAAGTAACACAGGTTAGGAATGTCCTCGTCTATTAATTGTGCCTTGACAAGTGACAACGAAAATCGTCTTCTTAGGCTGCCACCCTGTGCACACTTACTTCGGAGCAAGCCCTACCTGAACTCAACGGGGCGCGCTTCTGGGTAAATATGGCTAGGATGGCGTTGCGAACCCCCTTGGCTGCCAATACGACAAGGTGGTTAAAGGATAAAGGATAACAAGCCCGTGTTAAGTGGTCTTAAGTACCACCCTGCAAATCTCCCCGTCCCAGCTCTTTCAAACACTCCAATAAATTTGATGCAAGAACAACAACAGTAAAAAAAACCTGAATTCGGCCTGTCCACACAACCGCCCATGCCAACTCCCGTCTCTTTTGTTTGCAAAAAAATAATAAAAAAATTAAAATGCACCCATTTCCCAGCTCTTCCAGGACACCCCAGACTCACCACTGCACCTGCCCTTGCCTCAGAGTTAGGTGGGCTCTGGGGAGATCTGCCCCCACGGGGACCCCCCATAAGGCCAGGGGAGCCCCCCCCCCCCACAAAGCCCCCTTTGCACTGCAGTGCCCCTGTCCCTGCTCACCACCACCAGGGCTCAGGGTGACTGGAAGGGAGGCAGAGGAAGTTCCCTCCTCTGCGCAGTCCCCTTCTTCCGCTGCTTGCTGGCTGGGAATGGAAAGGGGAGAGAGAGAAGGAGAGACAGAGAAGGCATTCTCTATGGTGTTTAACCATTTCACCTTAAAGAGGCAGCAGGCCGTGCTGCCAAGGGGGGGGATGAGACTGGAATCCAAGACTCCTCCTGGGGCTCGGCCCAGCCCTGCTCTACTCTGCAAGGGGGTCCAGAGCAAGAAGAACTGGGAGCCAAGATGCCCACGCCCCTTCTTAAAAGCGATCAGATGCAAAGGACGGGCCTCCTCTACCTTTCAAAAGGCTTAAATAGCTCCCCAGGCAAGATGTTTAACTTGTGACGTTTCTTTCATTCCCCCTTTGCCAGCGCTTGTACTGTATTGCCATCATGCCGGAGAAACCTGCACCTGTTGGATTTCAGAATGCCACAGGCGTAGCGAACATGGTGAAGTGGGGAAAAATACTTCTGTTGGATTTCTAGCTGCCCTGGTAGGTTTGGTGGGAGGTGGCGACTCTATTCCGGAAAGGAGTGACAGCAGGAGGTTGAAATCTGCCCCTACACACAAATACACACACTCCTGGAATGGGAATGGAGACGTTTGGCTGGGTAGCCTAGGACGTTCTGAAGCAGGCAGGATTACTTGTGTAAATCCTCTGCTAAAGGTGTGGAAACAGTTGTGGTTCTACTTGGAATATGTACAGCGCTTCCCCAGGCTAATAAAGAAATTAATTTTTAATCATGCAATCAAACGAACACACACGCTCCTTGAGTCTGTTTAATTATATAATTAGCTGGTAGGCAGCCTGCTTGCTCACCATAGTAAGTAGGTTAAAATGATGTCTGGGGTTCCCCAGACCAAAACAAGATTCGCAGAAGATTTTTGAGCGAAGTCCAGTTTTGACAACCCTTTGCCACCCACTACCCTGTGCAAAGTGAGGACAGCTCCTGCACACACAAAATGGAAAAGGAAATGGACTGCCTTCAAGTAGATCCTGACTTATGGCGACCCTATGAATAGGGGTTTCATGGTAAGGGGTATTCAGAGGTGGTTTTACCATTGCCTTCCTCTGAGGCTAGGAGGCAGTGACTGGCCCAAGGGCACCCAGTGAGCTTCATGGCTGTGTGGGGATTCAAACCCTGGTCCAGGGTAGTGCAGCACCTTAACCACTAAGGACAGCTCCTGCACAAAACAGGGTCTTTATTGGAGTGGTCCTCAAGATTTTAAAACAACTTCCCAAAGTATGAGCTTTTGGATTATTATTGTTGTTGTTGTTATATCCTGCCCTTCCTTCCCGAAAGAGCCCAGTCTGTTATTGCTGTTCCTATATGTTCATATGATTTTAATTTAGCTATTTTCTTATTTTGTTTAATTAATGTTGCATTCTGCCTCAAGCTTGGGGGAGAGGGAGGCAGGCAGGTGGGTGAGTTAAATGGTATTAAATAAATATGATCCAAGGCAGGCCAAAGACTTCTAGACACTGAAGAACAGAAGCAAACTTGAAGGCAGTCACAATAATACTAAAAATATGGCAGCTAATTGCAAGGTTGCTCCTTGCACATGATTGAGTCTGGCATTTGTTACCACAAGTTGCAGTGATGGCCACTAAACTCAAGATGGCTTTAACAAATTAGATTCAGAGGGATCACTCTGTTATCAGCTACAAACAGCACTTCAGAAACAATAATAAATACTAAAATAATAGATTATTATTAGAATAGATTGAAGGGTGCAGAAAAAATGCTTGTATATTGCAAGGAGACTGGGTGGGAACAGTATCGATGGGAGACGGCCAGGACTGAATCTGGGACCTTCTGCAGGCAAGGCATCCACAACTACCATGAAGTTACATTCTCTCCCTCCCCTAAGAAGGGGACAGATTTTGCCCTTATCACAAAAATAGTCCCAAGTTCTGCATTCTTCTGTTCTACACACAAATGACAACCATTTGTTTATAAGAGAATAAATGAGATGTACATTCTAGGATGTGGGGGAATTCACCAACACAGCCTTATCTTAGTCACTCTACTGTGACAGAATCATTATGATCATATATACTAACAGTGAACTCATTCTCCAAATGACCATTCTTATGTAGTCAAAATGTGTCCCACGCACCAACAGAAGGAAAGTATCAGCATGCTTGAGGGAACCCAGAGGTTTGCAAAAGCGCACACATGCATAAAACTTGGGAGGGGGAACCAGATCAATGAAGACTGAGCATGCTCAACAGGCACAGAATGCTGCCTGTTGGAAGGGGAAATATCCTCACAAAAGGCATAAGCTGATTTGTTGGAACATGGAAGAGGAGCATTCAACACTGCAACATTTTGTTGCAGGCCCACTTGTGTATGTTAGATCTCAGCTATCCCATTAGATTCTAGGGAGACAGTAGAAGACCTGAACTGGTTGTCTGAGATCAAGAAGAGACTAAATGTGGGTAATAACGCAAGACATAATCCAGATAAAATACAACTGCTTTTGGTCAGTAGCAAAGCTGTTCAAGATTTGTACTCTCCTTGGAGAATCTATGTGATAACGCCTTGGGAGTGTTCATGGACCCAGCTTTGCTCCTGCATGGTCCAGTGGCGCTGTGGCCAGTACTTTTGAACAACTTAGGGTGGTGTGCCAGTTACTTCCTTCTCTGGAGAACCTTTGGTTATATCCTGGTTGGATGTCCGTAACGTTACATGTGCGGCTGTCTTTTAAAATTTGGAAAGTTCATGCAAGATACTCGTTTGGGCCTGCTTTTCAGATTACATGACTATCTCACATTCATTGGCTCCCAGTCAGTTTCTGAGCTAAATTCAAATTCCTGGTTATGATCTTAATACACGAAATGGTTTGGGACCAGGCTAGTTAAAGGGCTATCTCCTTCCATATGATCCTACTCACCTGGTAAAAGAGGCCCTATCCCCAGGGTAGCCAACCTGGTGCTCTAGAGACTTTGGATTACAACTCCCATCAGCTCCAGCCAACATGAACAATGGACAGGGATTGTGGCAACTGTAGACCAAAACATTTGGAGGGCACCATGTTGGCTGCTCTTGCCCTATCCCATGTCCACCACCAGCAGAGGTGCAGCTAGCAGCTACATGGGACACAACCTTCATAGCCATTGAGGTGACTGTGGAACTGTCCACCTCAGGAAGTTTATTTGGCCGCCTCTGACAGTAGGTAAAAATCATACTGTTCCAATGTTCCTTTGGTTTAGATAACTTAGTATGGAAGAAAAAATATTTGTTCTCTTTCTTTCAATGACTGGCTATTTTATCATTTTGCCTGCTGCACTGCATTTTTAGTGGAGGTTTTTCAATTATACTCTATTCTTGTTTTCAGTTTTCTTTTGACACCACCTTGGAAGTCCCAGTGATGGGGCAAAAAGGCAGGCCAATAAATAAGAATAAAATATAACATTGTAGAGCAGTATCTCCAAACAACTTGCTTAAGTTAAGACCACAGTATCTGAAACAGAGTCTGGTTACACCTTTAAGAATAACAAAAACCATTCTACTGAAAGGGCATGAGACAGTTACTTTGTTAGATGCTAGACTTCCAAGATGCAAGTCAGACAAATCAGATAATGGAGTATTTGTACTAGGTCTTAGTATTTAAAAGATAGTTATCTATACCATGAAGATCCATTGTAAAATTCAAGGTACAAATAAACACTAACATGGATACCCTCCTGTACCTAAAATGTGCATTACTTTTATGGCTTGCTAAGGATGCATCTCAGCTAACTATTAAAATGCAATTATATGTAATTAAGAATAATGAAGCATGGAAATGCACAGGGGTCCCTGTAAAGAAGATTGTGTGTTCATGTAATACAAAGGTTCCCAAACTGTGGTCTGTGAGCTGCATTCACGTGGTCTATGGCTTGTCCACATTAAATATTCATATTGATTTTTAATTGTATTTAAAAAATTTATTTCTTATATTGTATTTTACTGTATTACAATTTGAATTCTATGAAATACAAGAAAATAAGCATTAAAATACAATTAAAATCATACAGCATATAGCACAGTGCATTGCAATAGCTACAATAGGCAGAAAAATCACTGTGGTCTGCCAAGAGTATCAGCAATTTTCAAGTGGTTTATGAGGGGAATGGTTTGGTAACCACTGATGTTGTGCATATGAAAACATGGAAATACCAATCTGAGGGAGGGTGGATTACTCCAAAGAAACCTTGCATTGCATTTAAGAGTAGGGAATAGACCTGAAGCTGAAGGAATGGAAGGAGGAAGGGACCGCCAAGACACAAACTGTGCAGACAGATCCAAAAGTTCAGAAAAGAAGTGGAGACATACTCAGGTGTGCCCATAAGTCTTTATTGCAAGCGAGTGAAAAGAGGCACAAATTGGTGAATGAGATAACTCACTTATGCTACCTTCTTCATCTATGGAGGTCTCTTGTCCGTGGGGAGCTGGAAGCAGGGGGCGATTTAATCCATTTTCCGGGCTTTTGCATCAGTATGTTGAAAATTGCGTAACTGCTCATGAATCTGTGGAGTCATGTTGCAGTCGCTCCAGGATTACTGCTATTCACAAGGGAAGTGTCTTCGTCTAGAAAGGTCCCCCCCCCCCCAAAAAAAAAACTTACCCAGCCTAGCCTGGAAAAGGACACTGCCCTTGTTTTCTTAAGTCTAGAAAGTGTAGCCTTCTAACATAATAACGGGGATGGAGGTACAGTTGTGCAGTTTAAGGTGGAACAATTTTTACTCACAGGTGACATAAAATTCACATGAAAGATGAAACAGGAACACAGAACTCACCTTCCTGTGTGACTCTTAACCAATTTTAAAAGTTGTTCCAGACCATTTACTAAATACACTACTGTCATTTGCCCATGGGGCAAATTGCACAAGGGAGGCTAACACCAAGTGCTTTTAGTGTCAGTTGTAGAGAGGCATTGAATTTTGACCATTTTTGCTTCCTAGAACAGACACAGTTCTGGATGCCCCCACCCTCAAATTCACAAAAGGGACGTATGAATCCCAACATGGGCTAATCTCTCCTGCCCTCATCACGTACCGCATCTCCTAAGTGCTTTTCTGACACACACAGAAAAGCTAATCTCTACCTCTCAGACAGAAAATGAGGCACTGACAGGCCTACAGCATTGCCATCTCTCACCCAGTTGATCCCTTTCTGGAGCCAGTGAGAAAACACAGGAGAGTTAGGCTTCTTAAAGCACTTACTGTAAAGTCTCCAACATGGTGCCCATGGGCACCACAAAGCCCTCAACCCCTCCCCTAGATGTCCACAGCTCCCTGCCCTTCCCAGTGTTTTAATGGGGGGTGTTTGCCTAGCGGGAGTTTGGTTTTGGGGAGGAGGTTGCCTGCTTTTGTGTTTTATTTGTTTTCAGTGTGTTTTGCCTTTTGTTTGAGTGTTGCTGTGAGGATAGCCAGTTTTTCTTCTGAGAAATGGGCATTTTTGTGGAACCCACAACAGTTTCTCAGGGGCTGTATCCAGTGCCAGTTCTATTCAGAGTAAACCCATTGAAACTAAAAGGCATGGCTAACATAGGTCCATTAATTTCAGTGAGTCGACTCTGAGTAGAACTTAGCTGGATGCAACTCAAGGGGTTGTATTCAACTTTTTACTCAGAGTAGACCCATTGAGATTATTGGACTCAAGTTAGCCATGTCTTTTAATTGCAGTTAGTCTACTCTGAGTAAATATTAGTTGACTACAATTCCAGATTTTCAAATGTGCCCTTTGGGCCCCCTACTAGAACTCATTACCCTTCTCAGTCTTGGGGCCATCTCTTTAGAGCCCATCACCTCAGAACGCCCCCTCACTCCTGGAGTATGTCTTTAAGGACAAAGCTGGAAGTAAAGGAAAATGTCCCGTCACAAACATTTGCCTTTATCTCCACAGCAAGGTGAAGAATAAAGGCTTTTTCATCCTAACCAGACACATTTATGTTTATATGTCTTTGGCAAGAGTAGGCAGGCACAGTGATAGTTTCAACAGGTGCAGGGTGAGTGGGTGTATGGGAGGCTGCAAAGAATAAGATAAAATAACTACAGAGAAAAATTCAGAGAATGATTCTTACGATGTGTTTCCTCTCCTGAAAATGAAGGACAAAAAAATGTTTAGAAGGCAACAATTAAATATTACCCTTGGCCAGCTGAAAATCCATAGTTGAAATTATTTCACGCACCCATTACAATTTAAGAGGGAAAAGCATTTATGTCACCATTTCATGCATATCTATATATATTTAAAATCACCGACGTGATTTTACTATGTCCCTAAGGGTTCTGAATTGAAGTGCAGGAGCACACCATACTTATTGGTCCAAATGTGGCTATTAGGGCTACAATCCTACACCCACCTATCTGGGAGTATAGGATATTGAATTCAATGAGATTTACTTCTGAGTAGACACGTAGAGGGTTGCACTGTATATCCCAGGGAAATCAATGCAACCAATTAAGTATGGTTAACTTTAGTCTCATTACGTTCAGTCAAATGTGCAGTCCAGTCCTGTGCAGCTCAGAAGTAAAACCCATTCAGTCTTCACATGAGACATGCAGCTAAACTGTCTGCATGTTTATTCAGATGGAAACCCAAGCTCAGATCGACCATGCAGCCTGATCCTTTACAGCAGGTGTGGGTAACCTTTGGCCCTCCAGATGTTGCTGAATTACAGCTTCCTTCAGCCCTAGCAAGTATGGCCAATGGCCAGGGATGATGGCAGGTGTAGTTCAACAACATCTGGAGGGCCAAAGGTGCCTCACGCTCGCTATACAGAATTAGCTGCATCTAACATGACTGAAATCAATAAGCCCATCAAACTCTTCCCAGGGTCAAGCTGTCAGTGACAACTAACTTTAATTTGACAGGTGGCATTGTTTGGAAATTAATCAACAATATTATTTATTATTTTAATTATTAAATTTATATCCTGCCCTTCTGACCAGGAGTCCAGGGTGTCAAACAAATGACAAAACACTAAAAACATCTATAAAACATATTTTTAAAAATTGGAATGCATTGTCATCAAATGATGATAGTGTCTTTTTTCTTGTTACAACATTTTTTTAAAAAAAATTAAATAAAAATGATTTTTTTAAAAAAAAAATCCAATACTGGAACAATTTAAAACATACAGACGTTTCCCTCATAACCCTATCAAATAGTACTATATATACGATGGCCAAATTAGACATAATTTATCTATCATTCTTAAAGAAGTAATTAAATGTAGCTCAAAGCCACGAACTACTGCAGTATTTGTCCATTTTCTACAACTTTTTTGGAGGGAGTAGTTTTCCCCTGCTATTTTTTTTTAATCCAGATGAGGGATTTTAAATCTTGGGAGCAGGAATTAATTGAAGACATCACTTTCTGACTGGCGGATTGAAGGAAGGCACAGACCGCGTGGGAAGATGGCTAATGAAGAAGGAAACTGAGGTAATCTTTTAGGCAGAATTGGAGATTGTGGGATTTCTGAGGGAGGAAATTAAAGGAAAGGAGTTTCTCTGGTAAAATTAAAGGGATGAGGGGCTTGCATGAAAGCAACTGAACAGAAAACCCTTTGTAGTGAAATCTCAGGATATGTAACTGGTCATTAAAGAAATATTGGATGGCAACAACTTTTTAAATGGGAATCTGGGTGGGAGTAATTGTTTCTGAGGAGAAAACTATTTTTTAAGAAAAATGAGTTACTAATAAATCTATATGATTTCTGAGGGATACTAAAGGGTAAAATCATGGATAAAATCATAGCACCTGATCTGTGGGTTTACAGCTTTACAACTGCTCCAAAACCTTCTTTACTGAGTCAGTTTAGGAATTGTTCTAGAAGCTATTGCCTAGAAGGTCAGTGAAGAGATCAGTGTGAGTTGAATTGACAGGACTGTTGAAGGGAGGAGTGTTCCCAAGAGGAATATTTTCCCTTGTGCCTCTCATACACACACCTTAATATTAGAGAACATTTCTGAGGAAAATCAATGTCCCCCAAGGACAAACATACAAGAGGTTATGAGGATATTTTCAATATTTCCACAGATTTAAAATGTCCCTTCCACAAGCCTTTCCTTTTCCTCTGCTACAAGGGCCAACTTTCTACTGATCTTAACTCCCGTATTAACCCCTTCTGTAAGTGCCACCGCACTTATGAAATAAGGTCCCAATTCCTTTTGCCCCATCATTCCCAAAACCAATGTTATGCTGCTACAGCATTCTCTCCTCACCTCTGTACCATTGCATCACCATTGCCTCATAGTTCCCTCTGAAATTTCCTTCAGTCTCATGCCATCTTATTCACTCTCCATATTCCACTACAGAAGAATCCTTCTCCATTAACGTCTCTCCCAGGGTCTCACCCCCTGCTGAAGATACCAACTTATTCTTCAGTGCCAAAATGGCTGCCACTCCTGCAAGACTGGAAGCAGCTGAGGCCCCTTCCCTGGCATGCACCTTTTGGTGCCGTGTGTACTGCAGGAGGTATCGAAAGCGCTGGCCGCATTCCTGGCAGATGTATGGCAATTCCCCGGTGTGGATACGCTGGTGTTGAATGAGAGCCGAGCTCTGACAGAAAGCCTTGTCACAGTTTGGGCATTTATAGGGCCTCTCACCTGTGTGAATGCGCCGATGTTGCACAAGTGCTGAGCTATGCCCAAAGCGGTGCCCACAATCCTTACAAGCATATGGCCTCTCACCAGTATGAACCCGCTGGTGCTCCAGCAGCTTGGAACTCTGGGAGAAGCCATGCCCACAATCCTCACATCGGTACGGCCTCTCACCAGTGTGGACCCTCTGATGTTGTGCCAAGTGTGAACTCTGCTGGAAGCTCTTGCCACAGTCATTGCAAATATAGAGGGTTTGGTGGAGAGGCTGAGAGGCCATCCCATTTTGGTGGGCCTTTTGATGCAGCACCAGGTGAGCCCTCTGGCTAAATGTACGCCCACAATCTGGGCACTGAAAGGGGCGTTCACCTGTGTGGACTCTTCGGTGTTGCAAGAAGTGTGAACTAACACCAAAGGTCTTCCCACAGTCCTGGCACTCAAATGTTTTCTCCCCAGTGTGGACCCGCTGGTGGCGCAACAGGGTGGAGCTGAGCCCAAAGGACTTGCCACAATGCAGGCACTCGTAAGGTTTTTCCCCAGTGTGTGTGACATGATGCTGGATCAGAGTTGAGCTAAGGGAAAAAGATTTACCACAGTCATTACACCGGAAAGGACGTTCCCCAGTGTGTGTCCGCTGGTGTTGCGTGAGGGAGGAGCTTTCAGAAAACTTCTTGCCACAGATATGACAGGCAAAAGGACGCTCCCCTGTGTGCACTCGCCGGTGATTCAGCAAATTGGAGTTGCGGTTGAAGCATTTGCCACAATCAGGGCATTTGTACGGTTTTTCACCTGTGTGAATAATCTGATGCTGGATGAGGGTAGAACTGAGAGAAAAAGACTTTCCACAGATACCACATTTATATGGCTTCTCGCCCGTGTGAACCCGCTGATGCTGAATGAGGTTAGAGCTCCGACCAAAGCATCTGCCACAATCTGGGCACTTGTACGGTTTCTCACCTGTGTGAGTCCGCTGGTGCTGGAGGAAGGTGGAACCCCGGGTGAAGCACTTGCTGCAGACCCCACACTTGTAGGGCTTCTCGCCACTGTGGATGCGGCGGTGCTGGCCCAAGGTAGAGCTGGTGCGAAAACATTTTCCACATTCCAGACATCTGTAAGGTTTGTCAGGCACAGAAGGAAAAATGGATGAGGTGGCTGTGAGAGATGACTCACTGTTGACATCCAGTTGATTAGTGGTGACATCGATGTTTTGGTCACCGTCACTGCCATCCAAATGGAGAGCACTGTCCTCTCCATCCACATCAGAATCAAAGTCCTCACTGACATCATCCATTGCTGCATCGGTCTCCTCACTGGAATCTTCATCTGCTCCTCCCTCCATTTCTGGAGAGACACTTGGGTTTCCTTCCACATCTGGGAGGAAAGCTTGATTAGAGCTTTCATCCATGTCTTGGTTGAGATCACCATCCAAGTCTGAAGACAAATCTTGATCACCATCCTCATCTAGATAGCCATGCAGATCATTCTCTCCATCCCCACTGGCAACTGAAGTGTCATTCCAGTTGCTGCCACATGCCTGGTTACACACTCTGTTGGAGTGCAGTTTCATTATTTTCTTGATGTCATCACCATCCAAGTCTGGGTGGGATCTCAGCATTCCATCAAAGTCCAATTCATTACAACAGCCATTATGGACATCTTGTTCACCTAAATTTTTAAACCCAGCTTGGTATCTTGTATCCCCACCATCTTCTGAACCATCACCAAGCTGCTTTTTCCCAGCACTACATCTGTCCTCATAGCATCTCCCATCCATATTATTGGAACACCTACATTGTTGGGAATAGTCTCCAGTCATAACTCTAGGATGACATTTCTCATCACATCCCTGCTGCTCATTATCACAGGCATGGGATACCACAGATCTCCTGGAATTTGGCATCAGTGTGGCTATCTTGATGAATCACCTCTTCCTTCATCAAAGAGGGACCATATCCCTCATTCATGGTCTGCACATCTGCAGGGAACAAGAAGAAGAGAACTTAAGAAACTAACCTCACATTCTTGGCTTGAATGAGCAGGGCCATTGTACAAATTCTTCACAAAGCACCTCAGTTTCTCCACAAAGATAACCGAGGGGAAAACCTGCTATCTCAGACAAAGATATACATCACTGATGGGGAACTTCTGGCCCTCCAGAAGTCACTGGACTACAACTCACATCAGCCCTGGAATCTGGAGAGCCAGGGATCTCTGCTATGCTCTTGCTGTTGGAGGATTTTATTGTTTTATATTACATTTTACTGTATTGTGTCATATTGTAGTTTTTCAGTTGTACTGCTTGAGAAAACGAGAGAATATTTGTTATTTTGTAAACCACTTAAAGTCTGTCTTAGTATTAAATATACAAATATACAAATATATAAATATACAAAACAAATAAATAATATTACAGAAGCAATCCCCAAGAAATACCAGGTGCACAAGACAAACAAGAGGGAAGGGCCATTGCCTTTATGCCTTGCTCTTTTGTGAGTTTCCCAAAGGGCATCTGTCTGACAGAATACTGGGCTAGATGGACTCTTGGTCTGATCCAGCAGAGATGAGTGCCATTGTGGTGTAGTGGTTAGAAAGGCAGACCAGGGACTGAGGATATTCTGGTTCAAATCCCCTCTGCCATGAAGCTCACTGGGGGACCTGAGACCAATCACTATCTCGCAGCCTAATCTACTTCACAGAGTTGTTGTGAGGATAAAATGAAGGAGAACCATGTACACTGCATTGAGTTCCCTGGAGGAAAAGTGGGATTTATATTCAATAAATAAAATACTCCTCTAATGTGCTTTAAACGATGGGATTCTAAACATCTCCATAAATGGGGAGGGACTTGAGCAGAATGTTTTGTTTGTTTGTTTGGTGTATTGATACCCCACCTGCTAAGTTCTCCAGGCAGCTTGCTATATATTTAAAGGACAATAAAAAAGAAACCAGGCATTAGTAGGTTAGGACAAAGGTATATGTATGTTTTCTGATAGCTCTCAGATGTTCCAAGTGCTACTCTGCTGCTGAATTTCCTAGCCTGGAAATGGGTGCTGAAGTAGTCTGGTATTAATCCCTCCCAGGACAGGACGTCCCCACTGCCCTGCTGCTAACATCTCTCACAGCCTCTGGCTACAGAGGCAGAGGCAGAAGTTGCCAGGGGAGCAGAGGTATTATAAGCCTTACCCAGTCCGAACACACCTGGAATTGTAGTTCTTTTGAGCAAAAAATAATGCAAGGTATTTGGCAATGGATCCAAATGTTCTTCTTGCCATATAGCATGGCAATCGTGCAAAGAATCTTGGTCCTTCAGGTGGCAGCTGTCCATGCAAATGAAAGACAGGGTTAACGGGGGTGAAATCCCCATGCACAAGAAATCATCACACCTCAGCAGCACATGGTAATTCCACCACAATGACTCCAGATGCTCAGTTTCTGTATCTCACCATTGCTAGCATGGCTTTGGGATGATTACTTTAAATTCATGCAGTTCAGTGCTGGAGGAGGATGCGGGGTAGGTGGATTCTTTCTTTGACCACCCCAAACTGAACCTATGACAATGTGGTAAACAGGTGTTCAGGGACAGAATGCAATCTTGAAGCTGAATGTTGGAAAATTCACAATGGACAGAAGGAAGTACTTCTTCACACAGTGCATAGTTAAACTATGGACTTCGCTCCCACAAGAGGCAGTGATGGCCACCAACTCAAATGGACGTAAAAGAGGATTAGCCAAATTCATGGAGAATAAGGTTATCAATGGCTACTAGCCATGATGGCTATGTTTGCTTCTGTAGTCGAAGGCAAAATGCTCCCAAATACCAGTTGCTGGAAGCCACAGGAGGGGACAGTGCTCTTTGCACTCAGGTCTTGCTTGCGGGCTTCCCATGAGCAACTGTTGGCCCCTGTGAGAAGAGGATGCTGGACTAGATGGGCCATAGATCTAATCCAGCAGGCTGTTCTTATGGAGCATGCAAAACCCTGAATGGGAGATGATCTAGACATTGTGATTGATTTACATTTTACATTGTTACACTAGCCTTTCCTGTAGCAAATGTATAACCATATGGGCAAAACATACAAGTGTCCACACATCTTTAATTAACCATGTGTACCTAATTGGGAAAGCCAATTGGGCCAGGGTCTCCAGGCATGTGTTTAAAGATTCACATGTGTGTGTGTATGCATGCATGCATGCTTACATATTACATTTTCCCTGTGTTTCCTCCAGAAAACACAGGGCTGGAGCTCTCCATAAACATTGGATGAAGTATGCAAGAAATGAGGGGATAAAAAGAAACGGTGAATCCAGAAATCCATTAGCACTATAAAAACCCTCTAAGGAACAACTTGGTCTCTGATATCTCATAACAACAGCATGCTCCTCAAAGCATTTCTTTTCCACTTCTCCTATATGCAGTTCTTTTCTTCTCTTTTTTTGTGCCATTATTTCTGTCTATCTGACTCACCCAATCTTCCCCTTAGCGCGGCTGCAGTTCGCTCTCCTTTCTTGCATTAGCAATCTTCCGTCTGAGTCTCCAAGCCTTAGATGTATCGCTGGGTGGGAAGGGGAGGGGGCGAAATCAAGTTTGAAACAGGAAGAGGTCCATCCCTTATTACCTTCCCTAATTCCTCGCTTGGGAGAAAGCATGACAACGATCAACTCATCTATGATTTTTTAACTCTTCCTGCCCCAGATTGCAGAAAGGAGAAGGAGGGGAAAGATTGACTATTTCCCCAAATCATATCTGTCTCTCTTCTTCCTGACAGGACTCTTATGCATTTAGCAGCAGCATTTCAGGCAACGATTTAACAGATGTTGTTTATCTACAGATCAACATACAGGGGGGAGGGAAGTATGATTGCTATTTTACAAGTGTTTCTTGCTGCTTAGCCGCCCCGAGTACATTGATGTTGAAAGTTTGCTGGGTATACATTCAGTTAATTAATTAAAGAAACCCTGGCTATTAACATTTCTGTCTCTCACTAGATCTTAATGGTGCAGGAGCCTTGCAATGAAAAAATAATAAGTATAGTAGTTTAGCCCTGGTACCCACTTCCAGCGGCAGAAGTCAGTATGGGAGTATGTAAAAAGTGAACAATAAGAGGACTCTGAACATATTCAGAGGGTCTGTTTATTGCTACTATGTAAACAAAACAAAATCTGCAGCAGTACTTTCAGGCCAATGGGGATGACTTCAAACAAGCCACTTCAAACTCTCTCACATCTTTTTATTTTAATTTATTTTAAAAAATCAAGCATTGCCCTGCGTGTCTTCTCTAAACATGAATGGAAACTCTGCCTCACGTGTGAAAATGATTTGGCTAGCTGTGGGTTCTGTGAACACTGACATTGAGGTGGAACATTTGTTGATCGGCCTCAGGCAACAAAATGCTTGGGCCAGATCTGAGAAGTGTGAAGGACCCAGAGAAAAAGAATACCTAAGGGCCTGCTTATGTTCACCATCCTCACCCGCACTGCTTTATCACAAACAGTGTATGAAAGCTTCCTCATTTTATCACGAAGTATATCTGGGTCTAGGGTGGGGGTGGACAGCTGTTCAAGAAACTCAGCCTCAAAGCTACCTCCTTATATGTTCACAACTAGCTATGAGCTAGTGTAGATCAATCACAATGTAGATAAATCACAAGGATTATCAATACCTTGGCACAGTCATTAACCAAAATGGAGACAATAGTCAAGAAATCAGAAGAAGGCTAGGAGTGGAGAGGGCAACTATGAGAGAACTATAAAAGGTCCTCAAATGCAATGATGTATCACTGAACACTAAAGTCAGGATCATTCAGACCATGGTATTCTCTATGTATGGAAGTGAAAGTTGGACAGTGAAAAAAGCAGATAAGAGAAAAATCAACTCCTTTGAAATGTGGTGTTGGAGAAGAACTTTGTACATCCCATGGACAAATAACTGGGTGTTAGAACAAATTAAATCAGAACTATCACTAGAAGCTAAAATGATGAAACTGAAGTTATCATACTTTGGGCACATAATGAGAGGACATGATTTACTAGAAAAGACAATAATGCTGGGAAAAACAGAAGGGAGTAGAAAAAGAGGAAGGCCAAATAAGAGATGGATTGACTCCATAAAGGAAGCCACAGACCTGACCTTACAAGATCTGAACAGGGTGCTTCACAACAGATGCTATTGGAGGTTGCTGATTCATAGGGTTGCCATAAGTCATGATCGACTTGAAGGCACATAACAACAACAAGTTATGAGCAGTTATGTGGTTTCTGACCTTTTGTTCTAACCACCGTGGGGTTTTCAAACAAGTTGCAGATGCAGTAAATGCAATAGAATGGCTCAAAACTAGAAACATTAATTGACTTTTTAAAGGGCCTTTCTTCTGTTTCTCTCCTGCATTAAAAAGTTTTATGATAGACGCAAGGATTTCCTGATGTTGCAAACTTGCCTGGGTTAATCACAAAAGATTATCAGGGCTTCTTAATTACTGTGGGTGGGCTCCTAAATTTATTTATGTAGTATATTTACATCTCACCTTTCTTCCACCATGGAGCTCAGACCCAGGCCTAACATTAGGCATAGGGAGGATACTGCCTGAGGCGGCATATGCTGGAAGATAGTAGAATCATAGAATCATAGAACAGTAGAGTTGGAAGGGGCCTACAAGGCCATCGAGTCCAACCCCCTGCTCAATGCAGGAATCCAAATCAAAGCATTCCCAACAGATAGCTGTCCAGCTGTCTCTTGAATGCCTCCAGTGTCGGAGAGCCCACTACCTCTCTAGGTAATTGGTTCCATTGTCGTATGGCTCTAACAGTTAGGGAGTTTTTCCTGATGTAGGACCAAGCTCGCTGACCATTCTCCTTTATTGTATCCCCTCAAGTGGCCTACTGCCCTCAGGTACAGTGGAGGGTCCTGTTGACCTAAGCAAGAGTCAACTACTATTCATTCGGCTTTTGAACATGGAGTAAAAGGAAGGCACCAACTTGTCCTTTGCCTCAGGCAACAAAATCTCTTGGGCCAGACCCAATAGAATAAAAGGCAGCATACACAGGATCCATGGTAGTCTCCCATCCAGACACAGGCCTGCTGAGCTTCAGTAAGGTGGCTGCACCATGTGCCCTCAGGGCCCATCAGTACAGATATTTGTGGCTGTATTCTGCTACATGTCATTGACACAGTAACATGTTTACCTGGAACAAAAATTTATTAAGTATTTAAAATACACTAAGCACACAACAGCTTCCAATCCAGGGCTGGCATCAGCAACTTGCATCTTTGGGCAGTAGCTGGGAACCAGTCCCCTGGCAGAGCCAGTACTGACACCAACTGAGTAAACCTGCTAGAGGCCCCTAGAAAGCATATTGCCCAGGACCCTCAAACCTGGAACCAGCCCTGCCTATTCTGGTCCTTGTGATGTCCCTGTATATAGATAATACTGTAAATATGGTAAGTGCAGGTTTTGTAGGGTAAATGTGGTAAGAGGGGGGAATACATGGGCTAAAATGCTAGAGAATGCTGTATGATGATTGGCTGAGCGTTTGAGTGGCTGAAGGTATAAATGAGAGGATGACAATTGAGAAAGTGTTCTGTTGGTGGAGTTTGGGAGTTCTGTCGGTTGTTGTTGTGGGTTGGAGTTGGTTGTGGGTCGGATTGTATTAGGCTGGTATTGAGGCAGATTATATATGACTAGAAACATAAAGAGTAACACAATATGTGAAACCATACGCTTGTTAAATACACCTTAAGTAATCTTGTTATTTCCTGGTGTTTATAAATAAATATTTTCTTGGTTTACCAAAGGCCTGATCCTTGGCTGGGGCTTTCACAGACCAGAGGGGTAGGCAGGGTATTTACCAAGGTGGAGAAACAGTATCAGATGGTGGCAGCGGTGAAGACAGTGTATCATCAAGTATCCAGGGCAACCCAGGGCTGTATGCTTTATTGGCACAAAGATACATGGGGGTTGTGGCCTGCAAGTGCACCCAGACACAAAGTAACAATAAGCCAGAAGGAGACTAAGGCAAAGTCTCAAAGCAATATTGTGAAATAGTGAGTGGCTGGTAGTGCTGCCTAGCAGTGGGATCTTGCGAGATCTGTGCTAGAGCCGGTGAGAGAACAAATAAAAACCAGGATCCTGACTGGAGGGACCTGTCAGGAGGGGGGAGCAGCAGGGATCCTGACAGTCCTATTGTAACATCAGCATTGGATTATTTTGCCTCAATCCACACATGCTTACACAGACAACAGACAAGACATGCATACTTCCTACCCTTTGGGAGGCTTCTGTGTGCTTGCTTGCTGGAGTGATAGCTGCTAATGGGTAGAGTGTTAGGATCTATGGATTATAATGGTATTTTGCGGAATTATGCGTGTGCAGTAAGCACTAAGCAGCAGCTACACTTTAGCTTGATAGAAATTACACTGAGACTCTGGTATAGGAAAAAATACCAAACTTACGTTTATTGTAGGAAATACATCTAGCTAGAAAAGACCCATATCTGACTAACTAGACAGGAGATGCCTGAGAAGAGATGTCTGCTGCATCTGTGCTCCTCCTCAGGGAGCCATGCTGGCAAAAAGAACAAAGGAAGACTGAGATCACAGAAGGAGCAGGAAGGGAGATTAGTTTCCTCTGAGGATATCAGTTCACACTTGGAAGGAAAAGTGAGCTTAGGTGAGAGTGGACAGAACAGTCTAGGAATCTAGGAGTACTTCTGTCTACCTCTCTACTTCCCATGTAGTATGCAGTCCCCTCCCATGCTTCAAGCTGAGTTGCACTGTCAGAGTTCCAACACAGAGGAAGGGGTTCAGCTTCCATGTTCAAAAAGTCTGAGAAATACCCTTTTAAAATCATGTTGCTTCTTAGAGGTGGCACATTCAGTTTCCGGAAGCTATGTTCTCCACCATCCCACTCTGTCCCAACTTTGTTTCTGTGCCTCTTTCAAATGTGCATTGCGCCTGCACCCACTATAAATTGCATTGCTTGATGGTTTTAGGATAAACCCCAATTTTAGTGCAATCTTTACCTCTCTGGCTCTGCCCTGATAGACCTTTAAGCAAAGGTGTAGTTGTCCAGGGTCTGTGGGGAGGGTGTTATTGATTCCTTAGTTTCTGGAGACCAGGGTCCCAGCAGGGCCCCTATGTCTCTAGGATCCTGCGAGCCAATCAGCATGAAAGGGGAGTGTGTTAGCCACTGAGAATAGACTTCTAACATGCTTCCCTTTCCCTTTCTGCTGATTTGAGCCAATCAGATTGAAAGGAGGTGAGTCAGCCATTGAAATTACTCTTTTCAGTAGCTAGCACTCTCCCCTTTCATGCTTAATGGCTCCTAGGGACACCTGTTGTTGTGGAAGAAGGCATTAACAAGGATCTCATTTTCAACCCAAGAGTGAAAAAAAGGAGAGAGGGAATGGCTGTGACTATCATGAAGGGACCCTGCACTTGTGAATTTGCCACCTCACTACTGTCTTTAAACATATCAGGAATATCCTTAGGCTTAACCATTTCTGGGGATGAGTTAGAAACAGTACTGTTTTTACTGAAGGAGATCTACCAGCAATGCCCCATAGATCCACTTGTTCTTTGTTCTTACCTGCTGTTTTTGAGTTGAATGAATGAATCTTTATTTTTACCCCGCCCTTTTTCCAAAGCTGGAACTTAGGGCGGCTTACAGATAAAAACTACATATGGTTAAAAGCATACAAAAGTATACAATTAAAATACAATTAAACTATTCATGACATTAAAACCATGAAGCATACACCTAAAATACAAAAAAACAATTTAAAATAATACAGGTAAAACCATGGGACAATACAACCGACCTTATAGAGTCCTATCTTAAATACCTTCTATACTTAAATACCTTGCTGATTTTTTTTTTTCCAGCTATGGAATTTTGTGGGCTGCAGGTCCGTGGCTTATTTTTACTGGCTTTTAATTATTTTATCATTGCACTGTGTTGTATTTTAATTGTATGCAGCCTTGGGAGGGTTTTCCCCCTTAAACTCAACATAAAAATATTGTGTAAATGATATATAAACATAGAATGTCTGGAGGGAAGGAGTTCTTTGGAGTAAGTTTGTATTTACTACTGAAGATACACATTTGAATATTTAAAAATTATATGTATGATGGAAGATTTAGAACCTTCAGTTTAGTTCAAAAGATTCAGGGTATCATCCTTGTATAAAGCAAGTGTGTCAATCTATTCATGGGTGAAGAATAGCAGAAAGGGGGATCTTTACCATAGTGGAAGGTGGCATATTTTTAAGGGGGTTGCATTCTCCCCTGAACTGTACAGTCCAGGGCAAAAGTAAGGGAACAACCTCCCTTTGAACCTAGAGCTCACAAAAGTGTAGAGGTGAACCATGGTAGAGGCATCACAGAAAGATACTAGCCCCCCATCATAGTCCAGATAAACCCCAACTCTCGTGGGAAAAGAGGTGGGGCACAGTCTTTGAGGGGGGGTGTCCTTGGCCATTAGTTCCATCCCATTCCGCAGCCGGATTACCCAGTATCCGTTTCCAGGGGAGGCAGCGATTTTCCCTTTGCGGTTGATGGAAATGCTAACCAGGCCTAAGGTCCAAGATGGCTTGTTGCCAACTTCCACCTCCCAGTAATGTTTCCCTGAGAAGAAACCCTGGCAGCCCAACACCGCTACACAGTAGTTGAACCGCATAGGAGTGTCCAGGACATCCCGGCGGATATGACCATCACGGACACAAGTATAGTCATCTGAAAGGACAAGACACGGATGAGCTGTTTCGGGGTCCAAGGTTATCCAGGGGAAGTCTGCAGAATGGAGAAAGAAAAGAGCAAATTTTAAAACCACAGTGTTGTGTTTTATAACAGCCTTTTGCTGATTCCACATCCCTGCCATCGAAATCAGGGATAGGGAACCTGTGGTCATACTGATGTTGTTGGATTCCATCAGCCCCAGCCAGCATGGCCAATGGTCATTGTGAAGTAGATCTACTGTGAAGTAAGAGTTATTCTGGGGTTCTGAGGATCCTCTAGTACTACAATGCAATGTAGAAAAAAGGATGGTAAAAACCTAACGGTCAGAGATGATGAGGGTCATAATCCAATAACACCTGGTGAGCTACAAATACCCCATCCCTGATTCAAATACTAGAGCAGCACATGACATATACTTTGTGAGCCAGCAGTACTGACACAAAGGACACGCTCAAAAAACACTAAATTTAGGTAAGCACAACATGCATTCATCATCTTTACTGAGAGATGAGCCACACTTTTAGCAAAATTATGTGACAAAGTGCATTTTAGACTGTACTGCTTCAGGCTGCAGTGAAGGAGAAATCACATTTTTAATACTCCCTGCATTGTAGAAAACTAGCATTTATTATTTATTAATATCCCATCTTTCCAACAGAGTATTGTTCAAGGTGGTTAACAATGAAACAGAAAAAATAATAATAATCAAACCACAAACTAAGCTACTCCATGGCTGAGTGAGGATTTGAACTCAGTTCTGCTCAAGTCCAGCCATCTACCCTTTACACCACACTGTGCCTCAGCTCTTACTCATAATCTAAAACTTGACTGACCCTTTCTCTGCCATTCTGTTAGGTCATCCCTGACCCTGATTAGCTCCCAGCCTAATATTTTAATCAGCTTGATATACATAACTCATTCTAGGGCAGGTCATCCCCTAATTATGAAGATCCTGTTGAATGTGGGGTTCCGTCACGATCTGTTATTTGGCAACAATAAGCTGGATGCCCTTTGACCACTTCCTGACTTGCTGTGGACTGTTCTTTATGATTTCATCTCACCTTCTGCATGACTCCAGAGAATCCCCAATCAGAGTCCATAACCAAGCCCAGTGATGACCAGCTGCCATAGATGGTCTGATCAGTACAAAATGGGAATGGGTAATCAGGATCTCTTTAACTGTTAAGCAAAACTAATCTGTGTCAAGTGATCCTGAATACTTCACTCTTAGAAACCAAGATCTGTGCCTTGCAAGACCAAAAGACCCATCTAGTCCAGTAACCTTAATAAGAATCCTTTGGGAAAGGGGCATAACTCAGTGGTAGGACATATGCTCTGCATGTAAAAGGTACGAGGTTCAATTCCTGGCATCCCCAAGTAAGGTGGGAAAGATCGTTGTCTGAAACCTTCAAGAGAAGCTGCCAGTCTAGAGCAGGAATGAGGAACCCACAGCTCTCCAGAGATTGCTGAACTACAATTCCCGTTAGCCCCAGGCAGCATGGCAAGTAGTCAGGAATTATGGGAGTTGTAGTTCAGCAATATCTGGAGGGCGATAGGTTCCCCACACCTGGTGTAGCTGTTACACAATACAGAGCTAGATGGGCTAATAGTCTGACTCATGGATAGGGTTGCCATATTCCAGTCCCACAAATCCGGGCAGGTTAATTTGCATATTATGCAAATTATTTGCATATTATTTGCATATTATGCAAATATTTGCATATTAATATTTGGATTGTCCAGTTGTTTTGTTTTTGTGCCTAGGAATTACCACCAAAAACTGGGGAAAGATGTGAGAAATCTTTTTTTTTAAAGCAACATTTAAATAAATATAAATAAATAAATTTTATTTCTAGGCCGCCTATCTGGCCGCACAAGCGGCCACTCTAGGCGGCGTACAAGATCAAATAAAATACAACATACAACTACATAAAAGCCCAAGAACTACAATATAAAACGAAACCGAACCCACCCATAGCTAAAACCAATAAAATTAGGCTACCCCAGGGATCTTGTAGGCCTGCCTGAATAGCCAGGTTTTCAAGGCTTGGCAAAAACTTGGCAGGGAGGGGGCATGGCGAAGATCATAAGGGAGAGAGTTCCAGAGGGTGGGGGCCACGATTGAAAAAGCCCTCTCTCTGGTCCACACCAGTCTAGCTGTTTTGACTGGTGGGACCGAGAGAAGGTCTTGAGTGGCTGATCCAGTCAGGCGGCATATTTGTTGATCCTTAAATGCCTAGACTCTAGTTTTCAGCCTTAAATGCCTAGACTCTAGTTTCCAACACTATGGAGTATTTATTTATTGATTAAGAGAATTTATATCCTGCCCTTTTGCTGTTAAAAACAGAGCTCAGCACAGCTTACAAATATAATAAAAACAATAAAAATACACAATCAATATAAAAACATAATAAAAACACAAAATAGCAACAAACATAAAGTAAGTCAGGGCAGCAGCACGGTTAACCATAACATATACAATATATTTCAGAGATGTGGTGGGTGGAGAAAAACAAGCCAAAATGTTAGGAAAAGGAGTCTTTCACACCACATGCTCAGTTCTAAATACTGTTGCAGCAAGTTTTACAAGTTCCTCCAGTATTCCACTGGTGCAGGCACTCAGACATTCAAAGTATCTGTATGTGTCTTAGGTTTTATAAAAGCAGAGCTTTGCTTAACTCAAAATTTCTCAACCACATCTACACAGGTTCCACCTCCATACTCAAAATGAAACTGGGCCTGGAAGTGTGCAACAACCCCACACATACCTTGCTAATTAGATTACCAATGCCAGGATGTCTGTCTTATTGACTATTCTCCTGCTCCCCCACACACACCGGGCATCATGAAAGACCCAGTCCTGGGCTCAGAAAGAAAATAAATATCTGGTCCTCTTCAAAGTATTGATAAGCCTCTTGTTTTAATTGAAATAATAATTATAAATTCTTGTTCGTATCACTAATGGGAGTTAATTATCTTGCATATGTGCTGTTGCTTCTATGGCTGTAACGGAGTAAGGTTAAAGATAAGTGAAATGCAAATAGGAAAAAAAAACACAGAAGGCAGTAACACTTTCCTAAATGTAATACCATACCAACCACAACAAGATTCCTATGAGTAAGGCAAAAAACTAAGCATCTCACAACCAGTCAGGATTCCTAACCAAAAACCAAAAATATGATAAATGAAGAAATACTTATATAAGCATGACTATCAAATATATTTATTATTTACACAAACTGTAAAGATATTTATAGTGCAATCCTAAATTTATTTATTCAGAAGCAAGTCCCAGCGTATTCAGTGGGGCTTACTCAAACAGGGATAGAACTGCAACCTCAAGTGATAAGCAACTTCATTCACACAACCCAAAATTCCGAATCATGCCACTTTACGCTGTTTTGCAACTGTTTATACTTGTTTTATGGTCATTGGATTTTAAATGGCTTTATTTCTTGTTGTGAGCTGCCTTGGTTTCCAACCCTACCTCACAGGGGTGTTGGAAAGACTCCATACACGCACACGCACACACTGCAGATGTATAAATACATACAGTCCATATAATAGTTTATTGTCAAACCAGTTGGTCATTGCAGAAAAATCAGTATTAGTTTTAAAAAAATCAGTATTACTTTCCTACAGAATAAAAACTGTAATACCTAAGTAAGCCCTGCCTACTTGCTTTAAAATTGGACTGGAGACAGAAAGAGTTAGAACACAAACATAATTCTTTTTTACATTCACTCCAAAGTCCTACTGATTTTCAGCACATTCATAACCATGTCTACTCAAAGTAAGTCCTATTGAATTAAATGGGATTTACTTTGGGCATATGGGATTAGCATTGCTTTTACAAAAAGCAAGTATTGGGAAGGTTTTGAAAACACTGCCCAAGCTCTGACTCCTGCACACAAGAGGGAAAAAAACTGAAATGTATATACTTACCCAATTTATGAGATTTTAAGATAAACGGGGGGGGGGGGTGAAACCACCATTTTGTTTTCTAGACGCTGCCTCAGGTCAATGAAACTGAAACACAATCCCTGATTGGCTGCAATGCTGAACGGGCGGGGTTAAAGCTACAAAGTGCTATAGTACAGTACTGTTTAAAGAAAGATTTAACAGTCGAGGGGGGTGGCTGACGTTTTTATGTATATCTCGAGAACCGGACCACCCAGAAACTTAATTTTTTTTTAAATTAAAGCTGAGAATCCGGGCCACGTAAGGGGTAGCCGGGCACCGGGTGGCATGCATAGAATCCGGGTAAAACCCGGCTATCCGGGCAATATGGCAACCCTACTCATGGACCATACTAGGAATTGGCCAGGGACTATTGGGACAGCCTGCCTACCTTTGTCATCAACCAGGCTCCATGCCCCAGTGCAGCAGAAATGTCTATAATCAGCCTGATTCATGGCTTGTCCTTGTGGTGCACTCAGGGCAACAAGTATCCCTTTGTATTGCTCCCAGATATTCACTTTACCTAGGTTGAGAGCAGATTTCATTTTCCTCCAAGCAACATACTGTAGAGGCCCCTTGAACTGTCCAAGGATCTGCAATATGGGTGGCACAACAGGAAAAGCTGGGGTGGCTTGCTGCTGCTTCACCCTTTGCCAGATGGGAACACAACCACACACACAGAGGTATGCATTAATAACAAATAAATAGGGGTGCATCTATACCAAGAAAAAATGTCCCTTTTATTGTACTCACCTGTTCAGGATGGAGTGTAATCCCTGCATATGGGAAGGAGACAAAAGGGAAAACTGTTAAGGTACCTAGAAGATCTGAAATCTGAACAAATTCTACATTCCGGGGCCAGGAGGTGTATAAAATTGTATAAAAGTGTATAAAATTATGCATGGCATTGAGAAAGTGGACAGAGAACAGCTTTTCTCCCTCTCTCATAATACTAGAACTCGTGGACATTCAAAGAAGCTGAATGTTGGAAGATTCAGGAGAGACAAAAGGAAGTACTTCTTTACTCAGCACATAGTTAAACTATGGAATTTGCTCCCACAAGACGCAGTAATGGCCACCAGCTTGGATGGCTTTAAAAGAAGATTAGACAAATTCATGGAGGACCGGGCTATCAATGGCTACTAGCCATGATGGCTGTGCTCTGCCACTCTAGTCAGAGGCAGTAAGTTTCTGAAAACCAGTTGCCGGAAGCCTCAGGAGGGGAGGGTGTTCTTGCACTCGGGTCCTGCTTGCGGGCTTCCCCCAGGCACCTGGTTGGCCACTGTGAGAACAGGATGCTGGACTAGATGGGCCACTGGCCTGATCCAGCAGGCTCTTCTTATGTTCGTATGTGGTCCTAGCTTTGTTATTTTATAGATACAGATCTGAACAGGGTGGTTCATAAGAGATGCTATTGGAGGTCACTGATTCATAGGGTTGTCATAAGTTGTAATTGACTTGAAGGAACATAACCACAAAAAATGTCCCTAGGATGACCATGTGACCTAGTAGCACATAACAACAACAAAAGGATAACAAACTGTCCCATCTAGCAACTGATTGAGCTGCTGTGATATCACAGAATATTCACACACATCCTTCCTACTTCGAATGAAGGTGGCAGCTATGGAATGCTCCCAAACTGCAGCTTGTGAGAGAGGAAAGTAAAAGGACCAGTAGTGAAAGCACAGGTTTGGATGTAACAGAAACCTCATTCTTGTTACGATTGCTCAGCTAACCCCATTTTGGTTCAAGTGGAATCACGGAGGTGCAAGGCCCTGGAGCATAATTCCCACCCTACACCCCCTGTTACTCATGCGTTCCTGAGGTACTGTGGGGGGACAGCACAAGGTCATCCTGTGAGCAACAAAAATAACCAAGAGAAACTGGAATAAATGTTATCTTCTCCTTGGCAGATTTCCCTCAAGCCTAGCAGAACAATCCCATTGTTCAAAGAAATCACTGAGTTTTCTCAGTGTCAGCTAGAAACACACATACACACACACATGAAATCACCTCATATCCAGGCCCCTCCTTTTTCAGGGAGTTGGAAGAGAAAAAGTGTCTTTTAAAAAGCAAGGCTTGAGATCTAGAAGGGGGAGGTAATGGCGATCTGAGCTCCAACACGTGTAACTACACTCTCAAACGCAGGACTGCAGGGACAGAACAGGCAGGGATTCTGGGTCTCGGCACAAGCCTTGAGGCAAGCAGATTCTTTCCTGGTTTGGAGCCAGAGCTCCTTCGCATCACTTCAGCTGTATTCCACTGCCCACTCCCGGGCCTTGGATAGGTAATCTCTCCTACCTGTCACTCTTTATAGTAATAGGGTCCTTTGATCTCTTTAAAGTTATGAATGAATTAGGATATTAATGATTAATGCTGCCACACACCCTGTAATTTTGTAAGGCTATTCCTCTCTTTTCTCTCAATAAAAGAAAGCTTTGCTTTAGTCTGGTTTGGACCTGCATTTCTTGGGTTATACGTGCACCATTTAGGCACATTTCAGGGCAAAGCACTTGTTTTATCCCTAACAAAAGATCCCCCTCCTCTCAAGGAGGTGTGTTTCATGGGACACGTGGGTGGCAGGTTCACACACTCAGATTCCCAAGAACACGTGTTGCAACAGTTTTGATGAAAGAAAAGCTTTGCATTGTTGGCTTTGAACTAGGAAGCTGAAGAGATAAAGGGCCTAGAAGTGCAGGGAGCTGATGGGTAAGCAGCCCAGATGGCTAGCTGAAGGAAGGGGGTAGAAAAGGGAGCAGGATGAAAAGCAGGGACCAGAAGGAAGGAACAGACACCTGAGGGCAGATGGATGGGGGTCAGAAGGTGGAGCTGGGAGTCGGAGAAAAAGTGTCAGAGAAGAAAAGGGTCTGAGGGAAATCCTCACACAGGGCCTAGAGACAGGAGTAGTTGTATTTTGTTTATATACTAATTTTGTATTTAATTCATAGTCTGCCTTTCAGACTGAGACCTAGGTTTCAAAGGCTGGGATCTTCCTTTACAATCCAGCTTGAACTCAAGCCATCCTACAATGGAAAATAGGGCACCTGATGCCATGGTGATGTCAGGTGATTGACAGGTGGGCAACCCCACCCCCAACAAAGTGGCTCGCTGGGAGCTCAAGATCTGGCCCAGTGCACTGAAAAGTTTCCGCACCCTGAAACAAAACAAAACAAAAATAAGAACTAGTGTCCTAAAAAGCCCTCAGGAAGAATATGATAATATTACATGAAGGCCGATCTGGGATAAAACAAAACACTAGCTGTTCTAACATCTATAATGTAGAGACTGGTAAGTCTCCCTCAGGTGGGAGATGGATGCCATTAAGAGAAATCCTCTCCCTTGCAACTTCTAGCCAGGCTGCTGTAGGCTATGGGCCTCAGAGCTGGTCTCGTTAGAACAGAGTGGGTCATATGGGAGTAGGTGGTTCCTGAGATAATTTGGTCCCTGCTTTTAAAGAACCAGCACCTGCCATGAACCTGGGGTCAGACTCACCTTCTTCAGGGGATGAGATCCACAGTAGGAGAGGGAATTGTCATCAGGGCTAGCCCCAGATGTAACAAAGTACAGTAGAAGCACTTGTGCAAGGGGAGCCTGTTGTGCCAGTACCTCTACAGCTGGAGGAAGTCCCATTGTCCTCTGCATCAAGGATGCTGCAGATTTCAGCTCAGAAGCTCTAGCCTAGTGGAACTGCAGTCTTCCCCACTCTGTCAGAGTCAACAACTGCTAAAGCAGGACAGGCCTTTTTGAAATGAAGAGGCTCCTCTCACGGACGACTAGAACTAGCTACTGAGATGGAGCTGGAACGCCTGTTTAAGGCTCAGCCTGAGGATGACTACTGCTGAAACAACATCTGGGCTCTGTTCTTATGGATCAGGAGCAGCTTTGGAGGCAGGAAGGAGAGGCCTGTGCGAGCCATGTGCCCAAAAGACAGGACAGGGGACACATTTCATAATTATCTCCACTAACCAAAACATCCCAAGGGAGCACATCTCTAGTCAATAGTATATGGGACAAACTGGAAGACTTTGCAAAAAATGTGGCTTCGTTCCCCCTCCCCAGTGCCCTTGCTTTGGGACTGTGCTGCATCTATTTGACCAGCTCAGTACCATTACACCTCACTAAAACACGCAATTCCAACATTGTTGAAATGATTTCAAATTGGAACACCATTTTCATTTTATGTTTTTTTGGGGTGGGGGAACTAAATCCAAATTAATTACCAGAAAAGCCTTTTTCTTCCACTACCCCTTCCCAGTTGGGTCCAGTTCTAGGTGTAATTCAGCTCCGTTTCTCTTCAACTGAAGTATATTAACCCCATAGTCAGAATCCCCCACAAATCCATCACCATGACCAAACATCATAAAACAGAATTCTCTTCCTGTTCAACAGCCCAATACCAACTGGCTTAGTTTTAACTGGCGAGGCAATAAACTCACATCTATACTTTTGGCTGCAGATGAGGGCTTATGTGATTGAAAAAAGAAAATCCATATTTAAAAAAAAAAAAACTATTCACCAAAAACTAGAAAACTAGCAGACTCAGCTAGAACCTTTCCCCCTGACATCTAGTTTTCTACATGAAAGGAATTATTTTGGAGAAGCAGTCAGCTATGACGTACACACACACAACCTGCAGCTGGAAGTAAACATAAGCAGCTACCTCATACCAAGCCAAATCATTGGTCTACCTAGCTCTGTAATGCCTTCAACCTTTTCTAATCAAGGCTCACCTCTAACTCAAACATGCACCTGAGGATTTGTTAATTTTTTACCATATATTTGTTCAGTGGTAGTGCTGCTGCTGTTGCAACCCATCTTAGATCAGTCTGTGACCTAGTACCAAGTTCCGACCCATCAGTCAAAGACCAACTGCCTACACTGTCTGGTAGCGGCACTCCAGCTTTTCTGACAGGAGTCTTTCTGGAGATGTTGGGGAATGAACTATAGAAAGGGTGTACTCTGTCACTGAGCTACAGTCCTTTCCTCAAGTGGAACAGCCTACACCCAGGTTTACCAACTCAGTGAGAGCCAGCATGGTGTAGTGGCTAGAGTGTTGGACTAGGACCTGGGAGACCTGGGTTCAAATCCCCACACATGAAGCTTGCTGGGTGACCTTGGGTCAGTCACAGTTTCTCAGCCTACCCTACCTCACAGTGTTGCTGTGAGGATAAAATGGAGAAAGGGGAGAACCATGTATGCCACCTTGAGCTCCTTGGAAGAAAGGTGGGAATATAAATGTAATAATAAACAAACTAGGCCTTAGTTTCAGCTATAGAATCTCTTTCCATAGAAACCCATTTTCTCCTTACCATTAGGAAGCTTGCAGAGTCTCGTAGCTGCAGGTGGTCCTTGGCTTCCAACAACAACTCCTGGCTCAGCCGACAAGACTCCCTCAGTACACTAAGTCTCTCCTCAGTCTCCTGGAGCACGTGTCCCCCTTCCTCCTTCAGCCTCGCCTTGCAAGCTTTCTCATCGGCATAGAGAAAGCAGTGGAGCTGCTTATATTCAGTGGAGATGTGGTCATCCAGGCTGAGCATAACTGCCTGGAAACCAGATATATATATATATAAGTATGTAACCTTCTGTAGCTGAGCACCCAAAAAACTGGTTCTCAAGTTTCTCTTCACCAGTCTTCTGTACCTGGTGGTTCTGGCGTTTCTCTTCTTCCTCCCTCTTAAGCATGAGAAGTTTAGTCTGGTTAGCTTCCATCTGCGAAATAGCTAAAGACAGCTCCTCCTATTCAAGATTGTGAGGGGAGAACCCAGAGATGAAAAGATAGTAAAAGGGAGTAATTGCCTCTGTTCCCTCACATACATGCCACACTTCTTCATAAACAAAGCAAATACACTTTTAAAAAGGTAGAAGTGTCCCCGCTCTTGTAGTGCAAGTCGTTTCCGACTCTTAGGGTGATGTCTTGCGACGTTTACTAGGCAGACCGTATATATGGGGTGGGATTGCCAGTTCCTTCCCCGGCCTTTCTTTATCCCCCAGCATATGCCGGGTACTCATTTTACCGACCACGGATGGATGGAAGGCTGAGTGGACCTCGACCCCTTTTACCGGAGATTCAACTTCCTCCTTCTGTTGGAATCGAATTCCGTGAGCAGAGCTTCAGCTGCATTACCGCCGCTTACCACTCTGCGCCACGGAGGATAAAATACGCTTTACCATCCAGAAATTCATCTGGTGAAGCTTTGCCTTCCTCTCCATACTACTTCCGTTCCTCACCCACTTGCTCTGAAATGAATTTGGCTGCCTTGGGTTAGCAAATTGCACAGACCTATCCCACTAGTTTCGCCTAATAAACTCAATAGCAAGTAGGGTCTTCACAAAAGAGCTGAGTGTCCCTTGACAGTTCCAGGTTTTGGAATGTAACACACATCAGTTTTGGGAAGAGTTTTTGACATTTTAATTTGGGCAGAGACAGGAAGAACTGTTCACTGGTTGAAGAAGGAATAGATGGTGTACTGCCTACTAACCTCAGGGCTCTGATTGATTCCACTATGCTCTGCTTGTATATTTGTAAACAAATGTTTTTTTACAAAGGTACCACAAGTCTCCAGTGCTGTCTTATCTAAAAGAAACTTAAACCCTGTGGTACAACTCATGGATAACTCTGCACTTAAGGGAGCAGGGAATGCTCAACAAACCAACCGCAGGCATACTGTTAAACGCACAGATTTTTAAATGCTTTAGTTATTTGTTTTCATTATGCAAGTCGCTTTGAGACACCTTAGTGAAAAAATGCAACATTATTAATAACACTAGCCATAGAAAAGCAGTCATCCTTTCTCCCAATGCCCAGATCTAGCTTGCCATGCCCACCACCCAATTCATCACCACCACCTCTCTGGGAATAGAACATCAGGAGTTCTGCTTGGACTCCTGTCCCACCTTATAACACTTTGCAGCCTCATGAACAGAGAGCAGTGTGCTATTCTGGTGCAGAGCAGATTCTCTGCAGCTAGCTTCAGTGCGTCGTCCCTCCTCGGCCTCCCCAGGATTCATCCCCCTGATCCGGTGAATCAAGGTCCCCAGGAGCTTGCATGGGGTGTACCTCCTCTCTGGAAACTGCTGACGGCACTGAGGACAGATAAACTTGCTGCCAGGGGCTCTCCATGCTCTCTCAATGCAGGCCTGGCAGTAGAGGTGCCCACAAAGGAGGGCAACTGGCTCCCAGAACCACTCCAAGCATACAGGGCAGGAGAAATCCGGAGCGAGATCCTCAAAGAGCACAGAAGAATCCATGGCCAAGGCAGATTACTCCTAGGGGCTTCAAGAATCTTGGCTCCCAATACTAGAATTGGGAAGAGAATCTTAAAAGCTTGCCACTCAACTGTCTTCCCCACCCCCAAAGGCTACCAGATGTTTCTGCTGGAATCAGAAGCCAGCAGCACAGTGGTTCCAGCTACTGCTCTCCGCTGTGATGTTGTAGAGCTTCTGGTTTGATCTAGATCCAGGTGCTGTCTGCATTTCTCAGAAATCCAATGTTGAACTTTGCTCCCAAACACCCAACTGTTTTGTGTTTATTTATCACTCAAGGGTGTGGGTGCAGGAACACTGTTGAAGCAACCCACCCTTTCTGCACATAGCACTTTCACAAAGGCAATGTAAACTCCCAATTTTTTTAAAAAAAACTGGCTCCGTTCCTGAGCCTTTGACAGCACTCTGACACACAGAAATGTCCGTCCTGTATGAAGCTGCTATTAAAGGCATTGAAGCCAAACAGAATACGCAAAGAAACTTACATTTTGAAAGCATACAGGTTTTCCGCGATAGCTTCATCCATTATAGGGTAATCTCCTACTAAGCAGTGGAAGCACTTGATTAAACAATAATCTCCTGGCACACCCTGTATCCAAACTCAGCCGAAGCTCACTCCCCAAACAAACACTTTCTTTTATGTATTCTGCCCAGAGAACAGAATTGGATTTTGACATTTAGATGCTATCAGATTAATGAAGCTGAAGGGGACTTCACGGGTCAGTTCTAACCCAATTGCCACGGGCAGTAAACTTTTAATACAGACAGCAGCAATGAAAAACTTTTAAGCCCAAGAGCCACATTCCCTTCTAGGCAATCTTTCAAGGGACACATGCCAGTAGCGGGTGAGGCCAGAGGCAAAAGTAGGCGCATGGAAGTTTTACCTTTGTACAGTTTCTACACACTCTCACATACCCTTTTCTATCCTCCATCTGGGCCAGGTGTGGGAACCTGTGGCCCTCCAGATGTTGCTGACCTACATCTCCCATCATCCTTGGCCATGCTTGCTGGAGCCAAAGGGAATTGTAGCTCAGCAACATCTGGAGGGAGACAGGTTCCCCACAACTGGTCTAGGCAAGCAAGAGGCATTATTAAAGAATCCATTCCAGCTTGGCAAAAGCACTCAAGGAGGGTGCAAAGCAGAGTACAGCCAGTGAGATGTGGCACCCTGGAAGAGGGGAGTAACTGGGGAGCGGGTAAGGTCTAGGGAGAGTCCCAAGGGCCAGGCAGAGGCCTTTTAGATCTTTATTCCAATGAATCTTTGGACCTTCAAGTTTTTTCTGCTTCACCTGTTAAAAGGTCTACCTGTCACAAAGTTAGGAAAAGCAGCACTAGTCCCTCTCTTCTAGACCAGTAAACCAACAGCAGTGTTGCAGAGAGTGCTGTGTTAGCACAGCAAGCAGCACAGCCTCCAGCTCCTATGAGTACTATTAACATGATTTCTCTAAATCTTTAAGAAATTGCCTATATGGTCAGGGGGCAGTGGTAGAAGGTAGATCTGCATGTATTGGTAGCTCTCTGGGTGTCTTGCAGTACATTGGCAAGGGGTTCTGCCTCCCAATTGTCTAAAAATAGCAACTAAAAAGCTCCCCCCCAACAAAAAAAAGCTTTCTCCCCCCTGCAAATTAATTTGCTAAAAAACGAACATTTGAGGAGAAACCCAGGAGCAGATTTGCAAGCTTGGTTTTGGTACTGGTTCATTAATTCCTGGGCTGAGCATGTGTTCAGAGTTTCAGAGGTTTCTGTTCCTTAATTCTTAGCATAAATTTGCCCATCTGAGCCACTATTTTGCGCCTGGCTCTGGTTGGTGGATCTTGGCTTTCCAGTTAAAATAAAGTTGATCCCGCAAGCTGGAGGTTTGCCCTAGAGGCCGTAACTGAAACTCCGTGCTATGAGAAATGAGTTTGTCCCTTCAGCCACCAGAGAAGAGAGTGTATGCGTTATAGAGCAAAATTTGTTCTACGGATTCTGCCAGGAAAGTTATGGAAACAAAAAAGAAAATAGACTTTATTTCCCATATGTACAATCAAGCAGCCCACAACCACCCCCTAACTCTTCCCACAACTGTGCAATCTCCCAAGTCATACTGGCATCTTCTCTATCTGATGGAAAACCACAGGGGAAGAGTTCACAGCAGATAAAACCCAACACATATGAGACAAAGTAAGTGGCTTCCATTGCTCATTAACAATCTTTCAACCAAACCACTAAGATGGATCTTGACTGGGCTATTTGAAAGCCAAAGAGAGCCTTGGAGATAAGCTGGAGGTTAAAAAGTTACAATTAGGAAGTGATTGGTCTTGACTTCCGTAAAGAGGAATTGTGCTCATCCTGAACCTTGCGACCCTAAAACTAGAATTCTGTCTCTGGACTGTACCACTTCAGCCTGCTGGGATGGGGAAGGGTTACACGTTTTCATGCAACTCCGTGTACACAAAAAAATGTACAGTTCCCGTCATGTCAGGCAGAAAGGTTCTAGACTATACATTCCCCTGGCATACTAGTTTTCTGTATGTAGAGGTTCCCCATCACTACCAAATATGGAAACATTCTCACACACACCCTGCAAGTCAATAAGGTACAGTCCAGAAACAGGTTTACCACATTTATCTGTGAAGTGTAGAGGGTGGGATCAATATTATTTTAAAGCCCCCACTCAAGATGTATCCTCCTGCATCCTACACCTGTTCCAAAGTGACCAGCACCAGGAAGGTAGGTTTTGTTTTGGGAAGTTAAGAGTAATAGCTTGTCACTTGGGCTGTTGTAGGCTTTTATCTGTTCACATGGTTACTGGTCAGGGTGCCTGCTGCCATGAGCAGAAATCACCTTCCGCCTGCGTCAATCAATGGGCAATGACTTCTCAGCCAGCACCTCACCATTCCAGCCTCTTCCACTGCTGGTTTCAAGAGAACCCTGGCCCTATACTCTGCAAGAAAAAAACCAGCCAATTAGGTGCTGGAGGTGTGGCCTAAGGATACTTCAAAGCTCTGCCTTTATCTCCAACCCTTGGAGGGGGGGAATGTGGGAAGGGGGGGATTGCAATGAAATTAGGGAAGCCACCGGGGCAAAGCAGGCTATTTGAAAGTGGGGTTAAGGTGTCATTACAGGGGTATTTGGGCAGAGAGCCAAAAGGAAGAATGAACACTGCAAGGGATTTGGGACTGTGTGATACACACTTCCCTCTGAAATCCCAAGTCCTCCTTCTTGATGACAGGAATAAATCTGTAGGGATAAGTTACAACCCAAACACTGGCAGGTGGAGGCCATTTAGATTCCCAGGCTTGCCTCCTCTAACAGATACCCCCTCTTTTTCCAACATTACTCCAATCCTTTCTCAAAAGAACTGCAAATTGGAATTGTTTCACAATGGCAATCAATCGTACCCCAGCACCCCAAATCACAGTCAGGACAATAAAGGGTTAGCCAGTTTATACAGACATGGCTCATCCACACCAAGGATTCCAGCCACAGCCATTCAGTGGATGCTTCCCACAGTGGAAGTTGCACTGAGTTCTCCTGCAGCTGGTGCTTATACCATCACCACCATGGGATCAGGGGAGGAAGGAGAGGTATCCTGCAAGGGAGCAAATCCCAAGGCCTCAGGCTTGCCATGGACACGCTGGTGCCGGAGGAGTGTTGAGCTGTCTCTGTAGCTTTTCCCACATTCGCCACACTGGAAAGGGCGCTCGCCCGTGTGGACACGCTGATGGCGCACCAGTTTGGAACGGTGGCTGAAGCTTTTGGGGCAGTTGGGGCATGCATGAGGCTGTCCAGAGGCATGTGTGAGCTGGTGCTGAGCCAGCAGGCTGGGCAAACTGAAGGAGCGGCAGCATTCCCGGCATGCGTGGGGGTGCCCTGTGGCATGGACTAGCTGGTGTCGGGAAAGGCTGGAATTCCGGGTGAATCTCCTCCCACAGTCAGAGCACTGGGGGACCTCATTCCCTGCTAGATGGGTTTGGCTGGCAAACTGGAAATTTGGACTGCGACAATTCTCTTGGCTGTCAGAGCAGAGGGGCCCTCCATCACTGACAAGCAGGCAATCATCATCCTCACCATCGAGCTCCTTGTCGTTCCATCCATGTTCATCACCATCCCCTACACGGAGCTCCAATATTTCCTCACTCTCAGGGTCTCCAGTACAGAGCTCCAGACGCTGCTGGTGTTCATGGTTCTCAAGCTGGAGCTCCATAATCTCACCATGCTCATTGTCTCCACCACTGATCTCTGCATTCCACCCATTCTCATAATCCCCGACACGGAGCTCCAGGATCTCATCATTGTGATCCCCAGCTCCAAGCTCCAAGTGTGTCTCGCCCCCGTCATTTTTAGGATGGAGCTCGCCTGCCTGCTCACCATCCTGTGTCTCTGTAATCCACTCGTATTCCCATTCCTCCTCACCGAGATCAGAGCCTTGTCCAAACTCAGAGTCCCCCGCCTGGAGCCCCTCGCCCTGCCCTCCTTGCTCCTGCCACTGAAGTTGATGCACCCGGAGGTGCTGGATGAGGTTGGAGCGACGACTGAAGCACCTTCCACACTCTGGGCAGCTGTGGGGGCGCTCGCCTGTGTGCACCCGCAAGTGCTGTCGCAGGTTGGAACTGAGACAGAAGCCACGACCACAAACATGGCAGTGGAAAGGCCGCTCACCGGAGTGGATCTTCTGGTGGCGAGCTAACTTGTAGCGGTCACAGAAGCGCTTCCCACACTCAGAGCACTCACAGGAGGGCTCCCCGGTATGGAGGCGTCGGTGCCGGGCTAGTTTTGAGTGCTGGGCAAAAGTCTTGGGACAGTCCGAGCACTGATAGGGCTTCTCTCCGGAGTGCGAGAGCTGGTGCCGAGCCAAGGCTGACTGCCAAGGGAAAGTCTTGTCGCAGTCGGGGCATGCAAAGCGTGGCTCAGTCCGATGCCAGCGGGGCCTGTTTCCTTCCCTGCTGGGAGGGCTGCTTTTGTCTGTGCTGTCCCAGCCTTCGAGAGTGCTTGCAGTTCTTGGCGCAGTCAGCAGGACATCCATGGCTTTCTCTTCCTTCCAGGTTGTCAACTCCTTGCAGTCAGGCTCGTTCAAGAGCTCAGCATCCTCTAGAAAGGAGAAAGAGAATGAAGGGAACGGGTTATGGAGACAATGCTTGTCTAGGTTTAGCCCTAGCCAGGATCCTGAAGAGGAGGAGCAGGACCCCTCAGCAGATCTACCTCCACACCACCAGTGATTCTAAAGAGTCACTAGATCTGGACCCTGCCCCAGGGCTGGAAGTCACCACACCAGCTGCCAGCTCTCAGATCACCCCCATCTTGATCACGCCATATCTGAGAGTCAAGAAGGGGTGGAGCCTCTAGTTCCTATATAAGCTCCCAGTCAGAGCTGCTTCACCACTGAAGCATTAGCTCCCTTACAGTTCCAAGCTCCCTGAACTGGGAAAAATGGACAATGCCCAATTGTATGAAGAACCCTATAAGCTGTTGCCATCTCTGGCACAGCCCCCATCCTCCCCAGCCCCCACTGCAGTCCCCAGACTAAGTCCAACCAGCTTTCAAGCGTGTCTCTAACCTTCATAAAAACTGTATGGGAGTGGGAAGTTATGGGATATAACCAAGGTTTGTGGGGTGCTGGAATCCAGACCAACATCTGAGAGCACCACTTGACAGAGATGGAAGGGGCCTCAAAGGGTAATGTAGTCCAACCTCCTGCCAATGCAGTAAACCTACTACTTCTACATCCCCGATGAGCGGCCATCCAGCCTCTGCTTAAAAACCTCTAATGAAGTCCACCCCCTTCTGAGGCAATCTGTTCCACTGTTGGAACATCAGGTAGTTCCAATTTTTAGTCTAAATTCTTCTCATTTGAAACTATTGGTCCAGGCCCCTCACAGTCTTTGTCACCCTCATTAAATACCAAATAAAACACTTCACTCAACTTCTGCCTGTTTGGATCAACTCCTTACATCTCCCCTCCTTTCTCTCTCATCCACATACACTGACTGCATATGCATGCCATGATAAACTATGGAAATGAGCTTAGGCAAGTCTCTGGCTTGCCTGCTCCCTTTCCCTCTGATGTGATCAATTTCAGTTAGCCACAGTTTGGCATTGTGTCTAAATCCTAAACTGTGGTTAATCTTAACTACATCTATTGAAACAAACCAGATTTATAACCCATGGTTGAAGCAGGCTTATTTCAACAAACCACAGTTAAGATTAACCACAATTTACTGGGTTTGGACAACACAATAAGCTGTGGTTAGTCAAAAACAGAAGTGAAGACTTCCAACTCTGAACAGAATAAAAACCAGTAATGTCAAAGGCAACCCTTTACTCACCAGCATCTCTTCCTTTTTTAGAATCTTGGGGATCTTGAAAACACAGTTCCTGGTTCTCGCTGTTCTCCATTTTGGAGATCAGATCTGGTTTGCAAACTGGAAATCCTGAATGTGGTGTAGAAAAACAGAATAAATGCTGTTTTATAGAAGAATGCTATAATAAATAAATAAATATTCCAATCCATGAGAATGAAATGTAGTCCAAAAACATTTACCTGTTAACCTTGGAACTCCTAAATATCATTGCAGACGTTTTTATTATTAAAAGTTGACAAAGATTGTATCTACATATTTAAAATATTTTTCTTTTCAGCTGCATCCTGAACAATTGAATGGGGTCATTCAGACATTAATAGAAAGCCACATAGCACTGTATATTTTAATCTGTGCAGAACAGCTAAGGAGGAGGGATTATCACTCCCTCTACTCAAGTAATCTCCCTGCCCCTCTCCACTTTTTTGCTTGTATTGCCAAGATTGTTGGGAGTCTTGGGTGGGGAGCAGAAAAATTTGTCTGGGGGCTGGATCAGGACCCCAAACTAGGGGTTAGCTCATGGGCATCCACAGGAATTTTTCCGGTGGGGGGCAAGGAGTGAAACACTGAAAGGAAGGCTAATTTCTCTCTCACACACACAAAAAGAAAAAGAATAATGCCTGTACATTTTGCCTAATATCTCAGGTTCTACAAATGCTAGAAGCATACTTTTTTAAAAAAAAAATCAAAACTTGGAAACTGGGGATTATGGTTCATTATGGAGGGGACTTCACCCTTTCTCCCCCTCCTCGGAAATACCCAGGGGTTACTCACCCCTGCTCTAGGGTTTTCCAAAACACTCAAAATGTGGGAACCTACTGCAGATCCACTAGCAGGGAATTCCAAAGCCATGGGGCCACCACACAAAAAGGACTTCTCCCTTGTGGCCGCCAACCTCACTGATTTAGGAGATGGAAACAACAGATGGCCCACTGTCTGGGGGACAAGCTGCCATGTCCTATACAAGCCTAAACTTGAACAGCTGAACTTCAAGAACAGCCCCACATTTAGTAATCAAGTCAAGCCTTCAGAGGAATTGCATCTCCAAAGGCGATGACTGAATCTTTTTGACAGGAAGTTCTAGCAACTCCTCCCTACCTTGTATGCAAACACTAGAGGAGCCAAGCTGATTCAGAGATCTTCCCCAGGGACATCAGGTGGATCCCAAGCCCCACTCCACACCCTCAACAAATTCTCACCTAGTGACTGGACATTTTCATAATTCTCCAGCATGACTTCCCTGTAGATCTGCTTCTGGGTTTCATCCAGGAGTCTCCGCTCTTCCTCAGACAAGTATACAGCCACCTCTTCAAAAGTCACCAGTGCCTGAAACAATGCAAGTTTTAAAAGTTCTTTTGCCCACACTGTGCTTATTTGTTCTCTCCCTACATTACCCACACTTATTATTAATACACCCTTGTCTGTCTCATGTACTCTTCAAGTCCTGGAACAAGTAGCATTCCCTTTAGTTATTCATTCCAAGATAGCCATTGTTTTTGTATACTGTGCAGAAAGTTATGGAACTGTGAACAGAGTTATGTATCCTGGGAACTGCAATATTTTTGTTTTTTAAACCATATTTCTAGCCCTTATGGCTGAGCAGAAGACCAGAATACAAACATCTGGAGAGATTTCCAAACCCAGGACACTATTTCCAAGGATTAGATGGAACTTTGATGTCCTTCAAAACAAAATACTTTTGCAAAATAAGCAAACATAAGTGCATTTGAGAGTCATCATTTATTCCAACTGCAGAATGTAGTTTTATCTAGTGCAGAATGCTGTAGGTTTGGGTTTGTTTGTTTTTTAAAGCACAGAGTGCACACAGGTGTAACCTCAAGTTTCTGTCTTGCATGAACCTTTAGATTGTCCACCATGCACTGGCTTAGAATCCATCATGATCTCCTTCAGAAAAGCAAGCTCCACGCCATTTCCAACATGCATAGCAACTGCAACCATCACAGCATGCTGGGAAGATAACTCCTCTTAATTCACCCACAGAGGCTGCTCTGGATTAGACATAGTGCTTGTCAACCAGCAAATCCAGGGATAAACTGGGTTTTCAACAAAGAATTTGCCATGCTAAAGTTCAGCACTCTGTTGCAAGGGTGGCTAACCTGCAGCCTTTTTTGTGACCCCCCTGAAGACCTCCCCAATTGTTTTTTTTAAAGTTGTTGTTTTTTGATTTACTAACTATTCTTGTAGGTCCCCCTCTGTGATTCCGTGATGCCAAAACTTTTTTTGCAGCCACCAACTAGCCCCCCCAACCCAAGTTTCTCCTTAAGGAATGTTTGCAACTGAATTTAACAGCGAATGATAAAAAATGATTTAACAGAGTGTATAACAGCTGATAGTAAAGTCTTTTGGAACACAGCCTTGAAAACTGCAGTTATCCACCACACCCCCTTTGACATGGGGCTCCTGGAGCATTAACCACAGGTCATGAAGCCCGCAGCTTGAAAAAGGTTAGACAGCCCTCCTCTACTGACTGGCTGACAATGGATCCCCCCTTAGTACTCTGCTTGCTCCTTAGACCTATTCATGACTCACACAGAGACTTCTTTAGAATCAAGGAGTGCTGTGCGCTCTGGGTCTTGAATTCCAGATCCTGAGGATCAAGCTCCATGATACAGTGACACTGGTTAAGGATAAGAACACTGTTAACTCTACCTACCAAATGAACCTTAGGGAAAAAACGAGAGTTTTCAGGCAAAATCTGAAGCAGAAAATTTTCTGATGACCTGGATCTGACCTTCAGGCATTCCTTTCTCCTCGTGCTTAATATCGTTTGAAGGAGGAAAAGGGGATGCGTATGATCACACAACCCTGTCTCCTCTGTTACCCTCCAGAAGGTGGGAGGAAAACACTGCCAACGCATTCATAATTTTATTATGCTCAAGGAGCAAGGCACAAAGTTGAAACCGTCCATTTCGCTAGTATTGTATCCATTTGTTATGCCCCTAATTAATGTTATTAAAACACACATCTAGAAACAGAAAATTTACAGGAAAAAAATACAACACTGAAAAATTTCTCAGCACCCCCAAAAAAGTCAGGTGATCAAAAAGCTCCAATAGCATGCCACCTTTCCCTGTATAACGTCCTGCATTTCCCCTGCACTCAAGTCTGATAAGCCTTAGAGCCAATCTTCAGAACTCTGGGATCGTCTTGCCGTATTTATTTATATTGGCATTTACATGACACTTTCTCACCCTCAGCAAATAACTATGCCATCTCAACCTCACAGTGCCTCTGAATCCCTGAGTAGCCCAACACTCCACACAAGCCCCATCCCCAAAGACGTGCTTCATGGCTAGTCCACACACCATCTCCTCCTGGAGCCCCTCACCTTTTTACCATGCCTCTCAAGCAAAGAAAGTCCTGTCAGGAAGTTTTCCACCAGGTCAACAGCCTGTACACACGTCTCTGGATGCTGCTGCCACACCCAGCTCTGTATTTCCTGAGGCAAAATGGCCAGGAATTGCTCTAGGACCAGCAGCTCCAGAATCTGCTCCTTGCTGCGGCTCTCTGGCTTCAGCCAAAGACGGCAAAGTTCCCGCAACTGTCCATAAGCCTTCCGTGGGCCCTCAGCTTTCTGGTAGCAAAACCACCGGAAACCCTGGCGGGCAGTCTCCATGGCAATGCCATCTTCTCTCAAGATGGCTGCCTGACCTTTCGCATCACATCCCTTTTCTTTAGCTTCTGGACTGTTACAAGCCTCTTGTGTTTCTCTGCCAAGCTGAGTCACTCTTTCTTCTTTAGGTTCCACTGTTTTCTCTGGGGGAGCCAGACTGGCCTGGCAATCCTCCTCCGATGCCACCTCAGGTTCTGTTAACTCTTCTTCTTTGGAATTGGCTGCTTTCTGGACACAGGCCTCACAGACCTTAGTATTATCCCTCTGGGTCGGTTCAGTCTGAATGGCCTTTTCTACTTTGGGGAGGCCTGTGTCCTCAAGAGACTCCATGAAGTCTTCAACGTTCCCTCCATCTATGATCTTAAGCTGGGTCTCCTCTTGTACTTGGGGGTCAGCCCCTTCTTCAGGATACACCACCACACAGGCCTCAATATCATCCTCCAACACAACTCCAGGTTTTGGTGACTCCTGCCCTTTGAGGTCAATCTCCTCTTCTTCAATAGTAATCACACAATCAGGCCCAACCATCACTTCAGTTTTTGACCCTCTCTCTTCTTTAGGGTCAGACGCATTTTCAAAAGAAATGACACAAGTTTCAATATCATCCTCCAATATCACCTCAGGTGTTTTTGCGCTAGACTCCTCTTCCTCTGGAGTGGGCAGAAGCACCTGTTGCCAAACTTCCCAACACTGGGGCCTCCCGCCTGTTTCAGTTGGATCCATCCAGTCTTTGTGAGACTGAGAGCACTTCAGGATCTCCTTGATGGTCCCAACAGGAGGCGAGTTCTCCTCCATTTCGACACTGATTTCGACCCCTGGTTCCAATGGTGAAGGGAAGCGGAGAACCCAAGTGGATGAGGGTCCACTTGGCTTGGCGGCCATTATACAGTTGGCTTCCAGAAGCAGGGTGGGTTACTGTTGTCCCACGTTAGTTCTGGGGCGTCAGTTTATGTTCGGCCCAAGAACAGCCATCTCCTAAAGGCACTGATTTTGAAACCAGACAGCTGAGGGCAGAAAAAAGACTACCTGGTTAAAAAGTATAGGTGTATGAATAAACAAACAAACAAAAACAGTACTTTCACACTTTTCCCCTCAGGCAGAAGACAAGAAGATGCTGACAGATAAATAACTTGGCACAACAGAAATAGAAAAAGACTACCATCAGACAGTATCATAGTCCTTATTAACACTTCTGATCTAAATTGGCTTTCTGGTCTGACTTGCAATGAAAACTATACCGTTTTTTATTCAGTTAACAACAAAAATCTTTCTGGCTCAGCATGTTGTGTTAAGGGCTTTCCATACTCGCTCAAGCTCCAAAATGCCAGGAAATGACATCAAAAGAAATGATTAAGAGAAAGATGTCTGTACCATCCACCTCCTGCTCCACTGGCTGAGGGAAACAACGTGGAGCCCAGCCCATGTTGCCAACTGTCAAAGGCCAGGAGAGTGTCTGCAAATGAACAGAAAAGCTGCTTCTGTGGGCTGCTGTGTTTTCACAGAAGTTTGATCAGGAGGAGTCATTAAACTTTTCATTTGAAACTGCCTTGTACAGAGTCAGGCCACTGGGTCCATCTAGCTCTGGACTGTCTGCACTGATTGGCAGCAGCTTTCCAGGGTTTCAGGCACTGGTCCCTCCCAGCCCTCCCTGGAGATGGCAGGGGCTGAACCTGGGATCATCTGCATACAGAGCAGATGCTCTCCCAGTGAGCCACCACTAGGGTTGCCAGGTTCATGGCCTGAGACTGATCCTGTATCTTTAGGAGAAGAGAAAGTGAGCCAAGTGCAGGTGTTCTTGCACCTCTTGGAGGCCAGGCCCAGCAACCAAGAGGTCTTCTGTATCTTCAAAAGTTGTGGAGGAGGGAGGGGAAATTCCACCTTGTGGTTTTTCCCATTACAGAGTTGCAAGAACACCTGCACTTGGCTGACTTTCTCTTCTCCTAAAGATACAGGATCAGTTTCAGGCCACGAACCTGGTAACCCTAGCCACCACCCATCCCAGAGGAGGAGTGCTTTCTACCTGCTAATAGCTCCAGATCCATTCGGTGATAAACGGGCAGCCACACTCTATCTCATTCAAAAGCTGGTGATCCAAACATCTTAGTGTTGGGTTTTAATTGCTGTGAGCCCCTCTTGGTGAAGCCAGGTTTGTTGAAACTGAGGGGATCCATGCAATCAGTAGCTGGTAAGAAAATAAAGATTGGGCGCCTCTCTTCCCAGCCCCAAGAGTGGGGTACAGACTCGGATTATTTCCTTCCTTGCAGAGGGTAGGAGTTCAGAAAGGAAAACGAAAGGTGACAGGGTTGGACTTCTGGGTCCAGCCCTCCAAAAATGGGAAAGGGGGTAGAAAGGGATTCCCCTACCAAAGTTGTGGGACCAAAGGGTTAGGGTTGTAAGGAATTTACAAGGGAGGGGGAGGAAGAGGTTAAAAGGCAGGACTCCTGAGTTCTCTCCGCGTTGCCGGAAAGAGGGATGGATAAGAGGTTAACGCCGAAAGGAGAGGGAGGGGCTAGGACGCCTGGGTTCCCTCCTCCCTCCCAACTGTGGGAGGGAGGGAAGGAAGGGGGCGGGGCGGTAGCTCGAGTTAAAAGGCAGCACGCCCGAGCCTTCGCTTCCTCGCTGGGAGGGTGGGAAGCAGTTCGATGTTGCTGGAGGAAAAGGGGGCATTGCAGGGCAACGCGGGGAGTTGAGGAGGGGACTCCTAGGTTCTTCTCCCACGCGGTGTGTGCCCGAAAGGGGGAAGCATGGACATAAGCAAGCTGCCGCCCTCCACTCCCGTTTTCCCCCAGTCAGAAATCTCTATACACGGAGAGGGA